>NW_025765703.1:0-1200000 GCF_003918875.1 Haliotis rubra | reverse complement strand
TCTCAAAATTGATGGTTTAGTCAACTTGTCAATCAGTGCAAAAATCCAATAAAACACCACCATATTACTCAGCCGACTACTGCAATTGTCCAAAATAGTCATAACCTTTGGCAGTATATCAAACGGTCATAGCTTATCTTATCTGTCATAAGTTTATTATGGTACATTTGTAAACCAGTACATGAATTACATGTTTGTGAAGTAATCCCCATGAATATATCTATACATATTAAAACCCTACTTATCTCTTTTACATCTCCTGCAGTGAGTAATTGTGCATTGTACCTAGGCCATGTTTATACATGTTGTGGTATACTGCTGTACTGCATCTCTTGCACAGGAATGGGTGAACTTACGGTAAGAGTTCCGCCCGTAACTCCTGCTTGAGATGTATTCTATTTATTAGGATTATTTCGAGGGTTTAAGGTTAGGTTTGGGGTCAGATTGTAGGGTTAGGGTTTAGGGTTAGGTATAGGCTGTTTATAAAAAAAACCATAGAAGTATATTCTTAGGCATATAATGATTTAAAAAATATGGGGGTTACGGGCGGAAGTCTTTCCAAACTTACTTTTGTTATCGGGGGTGGGGAAGCATAGTAAGCAAATAGCCAATAACCCCAAATATTTCTGCTGGTATTATCCTGCCAGAGAAGTTTCTACACATGTGACCACACTGTGCTCATAACAAACTAATGAGCCTAGAACTTTCTCTTATTCTATTAACTCTTTAACAGATTGGCCTTATCCAGATGTTTCAGTGAACCTTACCTATTGTTATACTACAAATATGACAGTGAGGTGTATGACAATATACCTTTGCCCATCAAAGTGACCTATCCCTCCATACAGCCTCGATGAAAGCATGTGGAGAATAAATATGGAAACTGTTTTTCATGTTCTAAAACATATTATCTCAAAGAAAGTCAAAATATTTCATGCCATATGCTTATCTAAATGTGCAGACTTGTCAAAAATAAAACCTATAAAAACATGCCATATCTGTATCTGTGAAAGATATGACAATGTGAAACAGGCACTAGGCTGGCCAAAAGAACAGTGGGTAGGAGAGCGGCTTCATTCAAACGAGAGATTTATGTTTTAATATAGGCTTTGAGAAACACTTCCTTCAAATCAAGCAAGCAATTGATAATTTGTAAACTATTAGCGTTTCAAGATTTGTAGTTGATACTGTGTGTGTGTGTGTGTACACACATATTTGTGTGTATTAACTAATATTCTAAGATATTTTCCCTTAACAGATCAAAAAGCAAATGGATCTTGTGTAAATAAAATAGACAGATATATCAAACAAAAACTATGACTGAGCAAAATTACTAATTTAATTTAAATGTCAAGCAACTATATTTTCACAATGTAATTAACACAAAACGTTACAAAATTCCTTTGAATTTACGATATAAATTTAAGATGAAATTTGAAATAAGTGGGTGTACAGTGTTAAGACCTTTCATCAATCAGAAGTTCAGACCTGAAAAAAAGATTAGGTAAATATCTGGCCATCAGGAAATATCCCCAAAAGTACTATGTTCAATATATGAACTAAATTATTCATCTCTAATTATATAGCCTAGTTTTCCAAATAATATATACGATCAAGTATCTTGGAATGAAGTGAAAATGGGCTAACTGACGCTTTTCAAGAAACCATCGTGCAACACATGTTCACAGACGTGGTCTAGTTTTATGAATCTCGTTAAACGTGCATGTGCAACAACACTATGGGGTCCCAGTTGGGAAATACAACGGTCAATTTTGAAAAATTAATGCAAATATCCAAGAAAATATATATTTGAGAGACTATCTGGCTTCTAACACCGTGCTTCGCATAAAAACAATCTGTTACAGAGACTCACTGGGACTCAATCAGCCCAAATTGGGAGATTGCGTCTCCGAAATGCGAACTCAGCAGGACTTTATAACGGCTAAATGAGATCAAATACTTAAAATAGATATGATATATGAAAAATTATTCATATTCAAACAACTTAGACACATAGAGTTATGTACGATATGAAACATATCGCGAAACTGAAAGGCTGAACGTTGTTTACTGATCACCCATTTCCTTCGCACCAGACATCGTTGTTGAGCGAAGTCGGTCATAGGTACGAAATGGTGATCTGTTTTCACCTTCGAAAAGGTGAAAAATCTTACATTATTTTGATCATCAAGTGCCTTCAGAAGTTTCTCTTTTATCTGAAGAGGAGTGAACTGCATGGGGCCGGCCAGAATCTCCTATGTGAGGGGAGTTGCGCCAGCAGAGCTTCGTAGACTGTGCCACCAGAATGGCGGACGTCCATACATTGTACGGGATCGGAACACGCACTGACATCTGGGTAGAAACTCTCGACTGCCAATGACGTCAAGTAACGAAACTGCGAGCGGATTCTCGTTAGCGAACAATCTCGCGCGAGACTATGCAAATGACGTACTTTTTTGTGTGTAACAAGGAAAGTGATTGGTGTATTTTGATACAGTCGTTGTTACCGTGGCATTGATTGGTTAGTTCAATGTAGGGCAAAAGGTTAACTTTGAGGTCAAATATTCAAGGGAGATAACCAACACTACCAACGGGAAAGTTTGCCCGAGAGGTCGTCCCTGGCAAGGTTGTTGAAAGTATCGATATATTGTTTTATTTATTGGAATGTCATATTGAAAAAGACTGCATTGAATGATATCATGAAATCATATTGTGGGTAAAATGTCAAACTGTTGTCAATGCTTTGTCACCGTTGGGACATTCTCAAATACCTGCTCAGTACTAATGCTTCACTGCAGTAGAGTTACAGACTGCAGTACATACTGATGACAGCATTTAATACAATTATAATTAACAGATAAAGACATAGCAAATTATTAGCAAGAATAGATCAATGGCATTATAGAAACGATTATAAACGGTGAAGCAAATACTTTCATGCAGACCTGACATATTTCATGAACAGTCTGCTACATGCATTGGCATTTATTGAATTTATGTGCAAATATTGTTATTTAATGCCTGTTTCAAATTTTCAGGGAAGCAACTTCCAATGCAACCAGTCATGAACCTTCTGTTAACATCTTTACAAAGAGCTTCCCAGCAACTCCAAGCTATCACCCAGTTTGCTAGCTGCAGATTTATAACAAAAGAAGATTTCATAGATTGGTTAGCACAGACTCCAAATCTGCTTCAGGAACATGCATCTTGTCCTCAAACCACACATATGCCTTTCGGCATTATCATAGCTTGAAGAGTTTACAAAGCAGTCTTGCTGTAAGATGTAACAGAAATGCATTTCTTTCTTTTAAATTATGTGTCCCTGTGTGTAACAAGGTGCAGGCACAATCACATGAACTTGGTTTCCAGAAACGATTCATTTCTGAAGACAGAGAAACAAAAGCTCTCACAGTGTGGAATAATCTGAAAGAACTTAGATCATCCCCAGTCCCAGCCTTAGTTTTTGGATTTTCGGGTTTAATTCCCTTTTTGTCAGCCCCAGTGTATATGACCATGTCACAACTGTACATGCCACAGATTGCTTTTGCTCAGCTGGCCTATGGAGCTGTCATTCTATCTTTTCTTGGAGGGGTGCGATGGGGGTTTGTGGTCCCAGAAGAGAGCTATCATAAACCTGACTGGTTTAACCTGGGTTACAGCGTTACCCCATCTCTGGTGGCGTGGATGGGGCTTCTCCTTCCTGACCCTATGTCTGTGATCACTGTGATGGCTGGTATTGCTGGGTCTGCATATTTTGACACTGTGGTACCTGGTTACCCACCATGGTTCAAAGGATTACGTTTTGTTCTCAGTCTCTGTGCAGTACTATCATTGTGGACAACTTTTTTGTGTCGATTTTTCCTTCATGGTGATAAAAACAAGGAACAATCTAGTTAAGGACCATAGACTATGAATTTGTTGCCATTCAATGTATACAAGTTTGGAAGTGGATTACATGTGTAATTACTGTAATTATTTCAGCTGTTTAAAAATATTGCTTTGAAATTTGTGTTTGTTGTTATATTTGTAATGTTTCGAAGGAAAGTTGAACAGATCGGGGGTTGAGGTCATGAGATCAATAAGAAGGTTGATAGAAATGAATTGTACACATGCACTAAGATTTACTAGTAACTCACACATGTCAAGATTTTTGTTATCTAAGACCTTGTCTTGAAAAGTTACGAAACAAGAATGCCACTATAATGTATAAACATCAAGCTGACAATACCACCTTACAGTGATTTGTTGCTAATGAGGTGGGAATGTTGTCATTTGAGAAATGCATGATCAACAAATAATTCATGCATGAAGCATTCCATAATGACTGGTCGCGGTTGATTTGAGTCTTCACAAGAAGTTTGGCATGGATCAGCAGGTCATGCCTGGATGCCAAAGAGGTATTGTTCTGTTAATTGTTTCTTTGTTCACCTAAGCCAATTTATCTGGTGTTTGATGGGCCTGGTCCTCTAATTTGTTCAACTCATTACACTACTGATTCAAGGGGTCACACTTGATTAACGCTGCATGTTTTAAAGTGCTTGGCAGTCACAATATGTTTGCTATTCATGCCTAAGACGAATGTTCAAATCCCCTGTCATGACATTGCTAAAAGGGCCAAAAGACCATATTCACTCATGACTGAGTGAGAGCTGTGGTCTGAGCTTTGGCTCAAATGGATCCATTGTAAAACTTCTGAGAATAAAAAGTTTCCAAATCTGACACCTCCACTTTACTAAAGAGGTTACCTCTATCAGCAAGCTGACAAGGTATAGGACTATCATCTTTGGGATGATGTCATACAGCATATTCAGCCGTCAACAGATTGCATATCCCAGGCCACATATGATAAAGTACTAAGAGTAACTTTCCTCAAAATTCATTTGAACCTGCTTCTCCTAATGTTGGGCGCTGTTGGATCAGTCATGAAATGGGATTTGAAGATTTTGATTTAAGGCAAAATACCTTATTCACATAGTGCCTGGCAAAAAAGGAAAGGATATAATTGATGGGGACTCTCTCTTACACAAAAACTTCTGTAGTGATTAGATAGTCCCTCCAAACATATCTTACAGATACCATCAAATTATTGAACCTGTTGTCAAACAAACATCACATTCAACAAAACATTTTGAACTTTCCAAATGTGTTGGTACCAAGTCCTTGATAATTTACTCACCAAGAAAATAATTTCTATAAATTGTGGTGGTGTGTGGTTCTATGCATAGAACTCGGGTCACTAATCGGTTGAGAGAGTCCTTGGATGAGTGACCATGTTTAGCCTGACTCCTGCGAGTTTCTTGGACTTCAGTTCTGCCCCACAATGAAGCACATGTGGTCTCACCTTAGGCAAGTGAGTTTGTTCAAAATTGCCTCTGTTCACCCAGCAGACAGTGGGTACCTGGTGGGGTAAGTCATGTGACTATTAACAGCTTGGGTTATCCAGAGTAATAATAATCAGATTGTGATTACAGCATCCAGTGAGCAACTAGACAGACTGATATTACTCGCTGTTAAAATGAATTATTATTATTATTATTATGAAATAATAAATTTGGCAGATCATAATCCTATTAAACGATTTCACAAAGGGGAGAGAAAAATCATCAACAAAATTGTTTCGCAAAGGAAAAAAATACAACTTTGAAAATAGGATGGGTATCAATATAATGGGTTACTTGACCATTGAGCACATGGCTTATATAAGGAAAAAGGTATTCCTAAAATTCAATCATTTCACTTATAATATATTCACAAGACGTGATCTCTCAGTTCATCTCAACTTTAAAATTGCCAAAATTGTTAACACTGCAAATAGAATTGCAGGAGTCAAATTTGAATGATTATCATCAAAATATAGTGGTGAATCAAGCTGTCAAAATTATATCTCACCCAACTGAATACTTACATTCAGAAAACAACCTCCTCCCTTCAGGCCGCCGCTACAAAGTTCCAGTTGTGAAAACTAAGAGAGCCCATACATCCTTAATTCCAAGTACTCTTTTAAACAAATGTGAAGATACTTAAATACATGAATTTATGTAAATATTTGTATTTGTATCTCTCTGATGTGTCAATAGCTCTGTTGGTGTAACACAAATTCCTGAAAAGGTAATACAGTATTATCATTATCTATTATTATTATTATTAGTTTGTATTCTGTCAAGCTCCGCACAACGATATTGGTATCACCCGCTGGGAAGGAGCCCGAAAGGGCAAGTGGTAGAAGGGAGGTAACCCATGTTTCTATACTCGGCTTCCCGTAAATACCCGAGGTTCTCCGAAAGAATTGTTAAACGGAGTTTCCTCCCTTCAGTAAACAAAGCGATAGAAGTGTAACTGACAAGTGAACTGATAATGGACAAATTTGTGACTAGAACGAGAAAACAATGGGTGAAATCTTCACAAGGGAAGACAAAACAGTTTAGACAAGCGACAATTGAATCATTGCAGGTGAAACAGGAAAACAAGACACGGAACGTTCGCCCACACGCACATATTCATGGCTAAGCGATCTGCTGATTGACACAAATCTAACGAAGCCATTTGCTGCCTAATTACGCCTACTGCACCAATTTACAGGCAAATTACACTTGATTATAGATGCTACACATCCCGACATGGATTAAGTAACTCAAGAAATGCTACCCTAGTGCTAATAACAGGAATAGCTTTGAGACGTTGTGATGACAGAACATTTACTATGATTTTGACTGCCTTTTCCACATTTTCTCTGTAAATAGCCACCTCACGTGGGACAGTAGACACGATTGATCTTCTGGTTTTCAGAGCCAAGTGATGAGCTACCCATCCATTATAATCAGCCAAACTATCTGGCAGAAATATTGATACCTTATTCGACACCATAATGCCCATATGCTTGGCAGTATAGATCTATTGCATGTCACGGTGTTTCAGTTTCGCTGTCACCTAAACCTGTTGCACGAGCAATATCTACCACAGATCTGCTGTTTATCTAATTACACTTCATTCCTGACTTGGCGCTGTTGATGTTGCCCAATGTTGGCACTGTTGGGTACACTTATGCAGACAGAGAGATACTTGTGTACACTGCTGTAGTACCTGTTCTGACAACTCAGCATTACTGTCTGGATAAATCCAGTTGCTAACACCTGTGTACTTTTATTACACTGTATTGCTTCAGTATGTTAACTGGCAAAGGAATTCCATATATTTTACGGTATATCACTATGTTCACTATGGTACCACTGTAGAAAACTGCAGGTACTAAATGAAAGTAACAATTTACAAGTTTAACAATGTATATGTTTTTATGCCATGTCAAGTCTTATATCTGTTGAGTAATATCAAGAAACAAGAGAATGATATGAATTAAAATTATAATATTTTGTAGAGAATGTCACAATACAGCATGAATTGCAACAAGCAATCGAACCCAATTATAATTTGGCTGATTGTATTTTGAACCTGTTGTCGTCAGGGGGTTGTTGTGATCGAGGATATCCAACGTCTCAAGAACAAGCTGAAGCTGGAGAATCAAGCCAAGGATGTTCTGGTAGACTGTTTGAAGGAATTGGGGAAGAAGATACCCCCGAGGCATGTCATGTTGTCAACCAAAATAGGTGAGAATCTTGGCCATGTTGTCTACCAAATAGGTGAGGATCTGGCCATGTTGTCAACCAAATAGGTGAGAATCTTGGCCATGTTGTCTACCAAAATAGGTGAGAATCTTGGCCATGTTGTCAACCAAATAGGTGAGAATCTTGGCCATGTTGTCTACCAAAATAGGTGAGGATCTGGCCATGTTGTCAACCAAATAGGTGAAAATCTTGTCCACACCACTCTTATACATGTATAAGATTGTAATATATTCCTGACAAGTGATTATTGTGAAAACGCAATGTTAGCAACTCGTACTGAATCTTAACATCAACAATGAAATAAAATTACAACATTGTTTTTAACAATATAACAGAATGTCATAAAATGATCCAGTCACACATATTGACTACCAACATGTTTTAAGATCTGGTCATAATATCTTCTGAAATAGATGAAATATAAGTGTTTTAACCCTTTTGATTGAAGCTAAACTTATCTAATTGTGTTTGTCATATTTGTGTCTGCTTGGGTGAGTAGAGGACCAAATGACATTGTTTGATTCATCCTTAACAAAATGAAACCGAATATTAAAATACATTTTGTGTTATTGTTTCCTGTCAATTACTGTTTGATTCTACTTTTCAAGGAAAAGTTGTCAATCGATTCCGCAAACATGAAGATAACCAAGTTGCGAGTGAAGCACGTCAGGTATACCTGAAGTGGAGGCGTCATTTCAAGGATCATCTTGACCGGCCACAAATTGAAGTGAAATGTGATGCAAAGACTGAGAAAATGAGAGCATCAGGAAAGCGTTTCATTGCCGACGCCCTTTCACTACAGGTAACTGATGGTGTTTTCATCCTTGAGTGTAATCATTCTTTATCAACTACAGGAAACAAGAAATATCTGACTCAAACATGAAATTGAAATATATCCATACATCATGTACAGCTTGTTCAGCTTGACCTGAGCTACTCTACATATGCAGGACCCAGGAGGTCAAATGGCACAAATGGCAGGTCGAGTTAACTTCATTAAGTAGGGGAGCAGAGAATGTAACTAATGTCGCTGCTGCTGCTCGATGCCTAAAAGTCCGAATCGGAAACATTAAACCATCTGTAGCTTCTTTTTTTAAAGAAAGTTAGGACATTGCTGACAATTTCTCGACACTGAGATGTCAAAAGGCAACCTTGTCTCAGTTGTTTGGACATGTTGACAATCACCTGACAAAGGTGCAACCCTTCACAATAATAGAGGCAACCAGTTGTGACACGGTCACGCAATACATTAGTATTCACTTGATCAGGTCAAGCTGAACAAGCTGTTCTTCTATTCCTGTCAAATCTGTTGTTTACCTCTAAATTTGTATATTGTATAATTTACCTTTTTTGTACACATCCCCAAAACATGTTGTATGGCAGCCTTCCTTCATATTTACCAGCAGAATATTGATAGTATTTGTCATCTCAGTTAAATTCAGTTGATTTCTGTTAAATAACATTTTGTGTCTTTTGTAATGATCTGTAATGGCAATGACTGTGAAGCTTATGACACCAAGAAATATCAGTTATGAGCCCATTAGGACCCAAATATATTCTGGTAGTTATTGTTGCCATCATACGGCAGAATCACAAAGCCCTTTAGGGGGATGTTGTGAGATTGCACCCATGGAAAATGTAAACCATACAGCAAATGGTGACTAGAGCAGTTTGGAACCAGACTAAAAGTCCCCTTTCAAGCATATTTCTCATCCATTAAGCTGTATAAATGACTGTTCCTTCAATTTAATCACCATAAACAATGAGTGAATTAGTTTCTCACACTTTAGACTGATTAGAAAGATTGTTTGGGCCTTTATACTACCTTTCATTTCTGCCTACTTACTTTGTCTTTACATGTAAGGTGATATTAAATATTGAACAGCATGTGTGAAGACTATTGACCCACGTCATCAATGTGTTTGGTTTATCATGAGAAACTTATTGAGCTGGTGACATCACATAAAAAGTATGTTTGAATCCCAGTTTGACCTGATTTTGTTTGCAGTTTTGTCGGGATGTCAAGCTCATACTCATGCTTGTGGGTTAGACCAAGTTGGTCAATGTCTAATTGTAGCTTGCAGGATTCATGTTTGCCAATTTGTGTTTCCAAAGGTTTATGTTTATGTGTGTGAACAACATGAATTTTGACCAACTGTAGGGGAGAATTAAATCTCCTTGGTCAAGTGGACAGACTTTCTGCATGGACAGAAAGTCATCGTCAGTGACATTCAGTCTCATTGCTAGACTATTTGTGAGTAATGATAATGAAGATGAAAGTTACAGAGTGTACTCAACAAGGCCAGACTAGGGCTTGAAAGGTGTGAATCAGGTTTCGGTTTAGTATTGCAGCTTGTGAGATAGGCAGGTGGTTGTTAAACATATCATTCTGCTTGATTTCCAGCTGTCTCACAGTCTTCCTGAGGCAATAGAGAGAGAGGTGTTCTTTGTCAGCAAGAGGCTGATCAATGTCCACTATCGAAGGACAATGCGCACAGTGGTTTTCACCCTCAGGAATAAGGAAGATGTGAAAAACAAAGTTATAGCCAGAGAAATGTCTGTGGAAGAATTTGTGAAGACATATCAGAAATGATAGTGTGTGTGTGGATGAAAGCATGATGACTATCTTGTCAGAAGCAAATTTGTGTAAAGATGTTTGCATGGAATAAGTGTTCAGAGTGTGAAAAATGTAGTGTGTGCTGTAAGGTATTGCAAGGTTCACACATGATTGGTGTAGTTGAGGGTATCACTGATGATGCTGGTGTAGCTGCTGGTGGTGAAAATGTGCTCTACCTGAGATAGACAGTTTAACAGCGTGAGATAGTTTGAATGATCCAGGAGTGGATGTTTGCTCAGGACTCACAATTTAAACAATTCTATTGTGCATTGTCTTTAAAATTGTATTTTAAAAAAGTTTTATGCTGACTTTTACAAAATGATGAATTTTTAAATGTTTGTTCTTTTTAATAAAACATTATACACATTTTTTTGTTCATATTGTCTGGTATAAAAACAATAATGTGAAGGTATTGTTGTTACCCGAGTGCCTCATGAGGAACCCTGGATCTAAACTGGTTCTGCTGCTGGTTCACACAAGATAGTAATACTTCTTGCCAACAGGTGGCATCTAGATGTTTGATTGTTGTCCCCCTCCGCAACGCGGAATGGGGGATTATGTATTCAGCGGCGTCCGTATGTACGTACGTCCCAATTCTTGTTAACGCGATATCTCATGAACTGTTGTACCCAATGTCTTCAAATTTGGTGACAGCCTACATTGGGGGATTACCCGGACACCAGTCGATTTTGGTGACCTTGACCTTATTTTCAAGTTCACCACGACACTTTGACCATTTTTCAAACTTATTTAAACGCAATATCTCATAAAACATTGCACCCAATGTTTTCAATTATGTCGACAGCCTACATTGGGTGATTATGCAGACACCAGTCATTTCAGGCATCTTGTATGTGACCAAAAAATAAAAAGTAGTAAATATAGATATTCCATTCTTTAGTGGCGGGGACATTGCCATATCAGTGGGAAACACTTGTTCTTTATTGTTTAAAGCTACACTCAGCAATTTTCCAGCTATATGATATTTTTTTAAATAATTGAGTCTTCACTAGACATTCCAGTCAATGCCATCATGGGCATCAATCTATGCAAAGTTTAATCTGGTCGCATGATACCAGAAACCAGCCCGCTGTTGTCTATCCAGTTAGAGAGACACATTCAGTCCTAGGTACTGAAGGGAGAACAGGAACATAGTAGCCTGTACTTGTCATAAGGGACTGACCAGTCATTATTGGGAGTGCTAGGTTGTATGGTATCCCTAAGTGTGGATGATGCTCATTATAGCAGTAGTTGGTTGGTCTGGACAGACTGATGGCTCTCCCTGTTTGTCTCCCCAGTGTGAGACAGGATACAGAACCTTAGGAAATTCTTGATTGCTTCATTTAGGGCTATTGTATTACTGTACAATAAATACAGTAATACAATATTACTGAGGAACTGTGCAACAAAATAAGGCTGCAGTTATATCTAGAACATTGCTGACTGCATTGTTAAGCAAAGAGAAAACCTATGATGGCCAACCCACTAGTTTGATGATTGCTTTTACCCACAAAGACATACAGAATCGTAACCTAAATTTGTGGATAACCTTGATTTGTGGATTGCGGTAATTATCATGCTATATCGTAAATTAGTCTTGTATGATGTCACGTTTGATTCAAGAGTGGAATATTAGGCCTTTTCAGTTTGCTGACTCAATGAATAAAATAATCAGTGAGTATACAAAATGAAATCATGCATTTAAAAATATGATTTTCGGCACACTTCCCTTATATCCACGAATCAAGGTTACGCGAGTGTAGTTCTTTTTTTCAGTTGTTACTTGAGTAACTTGAGTGTTGTATCTGAGTGGGTTTTTTTCCACTTTGTTTTATCATGAATTCATAACAAAATATGACTGTCTGAAGAATCCTAAAACCGACAGAAACCAGGGTCAGAATTGAACTTCCTGATTGGAGGAGGTTGGATCAGATGGTCAGGGTGTGACTTGGCTGAGTCTTTGTCTTTAAACACCATACAGTGAAGATCCGGGTTAGAATTGGTCTTCAGCAACCCATTCGTGTTGTAAAATGTGATGAGACTGGGTGGTCAAGCTCGGTGACTTGGTTGACACATGTCATCGTATTGTATCCCAATTGTGTAGATTGATGCTCATGCTGTTGATCACTGGATTGTCTGGTCCAGACTCGATTATTACCAGACCACAGTCATATAGCTGTAATAATGCAGTGCTGCATTAAAAAACAAACCAACCGACCAACTAACTTTAAACACCATGGGTGTTTCCTCTGTCCGAAGTCGCGGGTTGGCATTGTTTACAGGTCACTCACTCAAAAATCACATGAGCAATATTCATAAGATATATAATTGTACTTTCCATAAATCAGAAGTAAGTTATAAGTTCAAAAATAGATCACAAAGTAAATGCAAGCAAATTACAAGCACCATGGGAAACAATTACAAATCTATTTCAGATGGGAAAAGCCCAGGCAAAGCACTAAAATATATTCGGTAAAGGTATACACTGGGTGGCTCATATTTAACTACAGAACATTTTATTGCAGTTTAAAATGCTGTGATTTGCACAAAAGATCATTAATACATACACTGAAATTTTCACAAAGACAAACTATTGCACATATAGATATTAAGTAGTATGCGGATACATGTGGCTCACAAAATACAACAGTGTCACATCACACCCCATAGCACAGGTCCACAGCGCTTACAGTATCAGCCAATCACTGGCCACATGAACAATAAAAATAGCACTTCTGGAACAGAACTGGGCTTATCTTGGACAGTGTTGTTACATAAGGGTATACCCAGTGTGACACGCAGATTGAAGATCATATCTCTTCCTCTTGAAACACAGACACATTGCTTGCGTCTTATAAATAAGCACTCTCTCATTATAAAGGCAATTTGATGAAGCAAATGGTGAGTAAGAATGAGCTAGACAAAAACATTTTCTAAAGTGAGTGAGTGAGTTTGGTTTAAAGCCACATTGAGCAGTATTCCAGTCACAGCATCTCCACTTACTGCTGGAAGAAAGTTCTCTGTGATGCAGGTTGAAGACCTTCAGAGACCAGGTTTAATGTCGGCAAACAAAGAAACAGTCAGCGTGAAACTAGACGGTAACCCATTGTCATTAGATGAAGGCACAGCTTGGTGATGGACAGAAGCAATTTGTTGATGTGACCTTTGAAAGCTGGTCCCCTGGCGACCCTGTAACAGCTGGAGAGTCATATCTCTGTTGTCTGCACACCAGGCAATTCAACAGGGGAAGAAAACACAGGAACAAACTGAGACAGTAAACTGAAATAGATATAAATAAAGTATTACACATCAACTTGCTGTTACATGATGAAATAACCTAAACTTATGTTTGTCACCAGTTGTTCAGTACATTGATGAGGACGTAAAGTTACGGTGCTGTGGACTCCGTATCCTGGTCTTATATGTGAACTCTCCCTGTATGGACCTAGACTTCAACAGGACAAACTGCATAAGAAATTGTATTATAGATTCTAATTCCAAGGAACTGAGACAATCATTTTCTGTGTTTATAAGAGATTTACCGTATCTCAATATCCATGTTCTCTGCTTGGTACAACTCTCCGTCTATGTCCATCAAGTGTTCCAATTCCTTCTGTTTTTCAGACACAGAAGAGGTCTCATCACTGACCTTGACTTTGATCTTAAGCCCTTTGATGTTTTTGAGGACAGTCAACTGTGGAGCCTGCAGCTGGAATACCACAGAACGAAAGTCAGGACAAAGTTTTCTGATTCTCAAAAGGAAATACATAATAGGTAGGTTGTAAATAACTACTCAGATTGAAGGAATGGACAGTAACCAATGTATGGAGTATACAGTAACCAATGTATAGAGTATACAGTAACCAATGTATGGAGTATACAGTAACCAATGTATGGAGTATACAGTAACCAATGTATGGAGTATACAGTAACCAATGTATGGAGTATACAGTAACCAATGTATGGAGTATACAGTAACCAATGTATGGAGTAGGCAGTAACCAATGTATGGAGTATACAGTAACCAATGTATGGAGTATACAGTAACCAATGTATGGAGTATACAGTAACCAATGTATGGAGTATACAGTAACCAATGTATGGAGTATGCAGTAACCAATGTATGGAGTATACAGTAACCAATGCATATGGAGTATACAGTAACCAATGTATGGAGTATACAGTAACCAATGTATGGAGTATACAGTAACCAATGTATGGAGTATACAGTAACCAATGTATGGAGTATACAGTAACCAATGTATGGAGTATACAGTAACCAATGTATGGAGTATACAGTAACCAATGTATGGAGTATACAGTAACTAATGTATGGAGTATACAGTAACCAATGTATGGAGTATACAGTAACCAATGTATGGAGTATACAGTAACCAATGTATGGAGTATACAGTAACCAATGTATGGAGTATACAGTAACCAATGTATGGAGTATACAGTAACCAATGTATGGAGTATACAGTAACCAATGTATGGAGTATACAGTAACCAATGTATGGAGTAGAGTAGGCAGTAACCAATGTATGGAGTATACAGTAACCAATGCATGGAGTATACAGTAACCAATGTATGGAGTATACAGTAACCAATGTATGGAGTATACAGTAACCAATGTATGGAGTATACAGTAACCAATGTATGGAGTATACAGTAACCAATGTATGGAGTATACAGTAACTAATGTATGGAGTATACAGTAACCAATGTATGGAGTATACAGTAACCAATGCATGGAGTATACAGTAACCAATGTATGGAGTATACAGTAACCAATGTATGGAGTATACAGTAACTAATGTATGGAGTATACAGTAACCAATGTATGGAGTATACAGTAACCAATGTATGGAGTATACAGTATCTAGGAGTAACAAATGTATGGAGTATACAGTAACTAATGTATGGAGTATGCAGTAACCCATGTATGGAGTATACAGTAACCAATGCATGGAGTATACAGTAACAATGTATGGAGTATACAGTAACCAATGTATGGAGTATACAGTAACCAATGTATGGAGTATACAGTAACCAATGTATGGAGTATACAGTAACCAATGTATGGAGTATACAGTAACCAATGCATGGAGTATACAGTAACCAATGTATGGAGTATACAGTAACCAATGTATGGAGTATACAGTAACCAATGTATGGAGTATACAGTAATCAATGTATGGAGTATACAGTAACCAATGTATGGAGTATACAGTAACTAATGTATGGAGTATACAGTAACTAGGAGTAACCAATGTATAAAGTATGCAGTAACCAATGTATGGAGTATACAGTAACCAATGTATGGAGTATACAGTAACCAATGTATGGAGTATACAGTAACCAATGTATGGAGTATACAGTAACCAATGTATGGAGTATACAGTAACCAATGTATGGAGTATACAGTAATCAATGTATGGAGTATACAGTAACCAATGTATGGAGTATACAGTAACCAATGTATGGAGTATACAGTAACCAATGTATGGAGTATGCAGTAACCCATGAATGGAGTATACAGTAACCAATGCATGGAGTATACAGAACCAATCCATGGAGTATACAGTAACCAATGTATGGAGTATACAGTAATCAATGTATGGAGTATACAGTAATCAATGTATGGAGTATACAGTAACCAATGTATGGAGTAACCAATGCATGGAGTATACAGTAACCAATGTATGGAGTATACAGTAACTAATGTATGGAGTATACAGTAACCAATGTATGGAGTATACAGTAACCAATGTATGGAGTATACAGTAACCAATGTATGGAGTATACAGTAACTAATGTATGGAGTATACAGTAACCAATGTATGGAGTATACATGTAAGTAATGTAACCAATGGAGTATACAGTAACCAATGTATGGAGTAGGCAGTAACCCATGTATGGAGTATACAGTAACCAATGCATGGAGTATACAGTAACCAATGCATGGAGTATACAGTAACTACTGTATGGAGTATACAGTAACCAATGTATGGAGTATACAGTAACCAATGTATGGAGTATACAGTAATCAATGTATGGAGTATACAGTAACCAATGTATGGAGTATACAGTAACCAATGTATGGAGTATACAGTAACCAATGTATGGAGTATACAGTAATCAATGTATGGAGTATACAGTAACCAATGTATGGAGTATACAGTAACCAATGTATGGAGTATGCAGTAACTCATGTATGGAGTAGGCAGTAACTCATGTATGGAGTAGGCAGTAACCAATACATGGTAAGTGAGTGAGTGAGTTTAGTTTTACCAATGTCAGCAATGGAGTAGCAGTATAATGGCTGCGAGTCTGTAAATAATCGATGTCTGGACCAGAGAATCCTGTGATCAACAGCATGAGCATCGATCTGTATACAGTGGGAACTGATGATAAGGTGTCAACCAAGTCAGCGAGCCTGACCACCCGATCCCGTTAGTCGCCTCTTACAACAAGCATAGTAGCCTTTTGTGGCACCAATGCATGGAATATACAGTAACCAATGTATGGAGTATACAGTAACCAATGTATGGAGTAGGCAGTAACCAATGCCTGGAGTATACAGTAATGCATGGAGTAGGCAGTAACCAATGCATGGAGTATACAGTAATGTATGGAGTAGGCAGTAACCAATGCATGGAGTATACAGTAACCAATGCATGGAGTATACAGTAACCAATCCATGGAGTATACAGTAATCAATGTATGGAGTATACAGTAACCAATGTATGGAGTATACAGTAATCAATGCATGGAGTATACAGTAACCAATGTATGGAGTATACAGTAATCAATGTATGGAGTATACAGTAACCAATGCATGGAGTATACAGTAACCAATGTATGGAGTATACAGTAATCAATGTAAGTATGTAACCATGGAGTATACAGTAACCAATGTACAGTTACCAATGTATGGAGTATACAGTAATCAATGTATGGAGTATACAGTTACCAATGTATGGAGTATTCAGTAACCAATGCATGGAGTATACAGTAACCAATGAATGGAGTATACAGTAACCAATGCATGGTGTATACAGTAACCAATGTATGGAGTATACAGTTACCAATGCATGGAGTATACAGTAATGACACTTACACTCTCTTTCTTTCCACTTAATATACCCAGAAACACCTTGATGTGGCTGATGCCTCCACAAAGTTTAGTGAGCAGAACGGTGGTGGTGCTTGAGGTTGGGTCAAGGACAAGACGCTCCCCTGCAGTGTTGAGATCACTCACAAACAATAGGATATCCATATACTCCTGCGTCTCCAGTCTCCTCCAACCTGCAACACGAGGACAACACTACGTGCATGTCACAATGCGAATATTGGTAGCCATAACATGGCTGATTGTTGGTCAGCAGAACTAGACGGGGTGGACTGTCAACCACAATGTATGGGCTAAATGGTCCAAACTCAATTATTTACAGACAGCTGTCATATATAACTGGAAAACAGTTGAGTTTGGTGTTAAACAACAAATAAACAAACGAAAGACATGCAATGAAACAATGCTTTCGTTGCCATAGTGAACGTACTACCGGATCAACTATATATTCCTGTAGTGAGTACTGTATTGTGGTACAAGTCTATTCTCTTCGAGCAATCTCTTTCTCTGTTCTGAGACAGCATAAGATGGTACAATGTGGCAATACGCTCACCTTGGTGCAACACTGCTCTTTAGGTGTATAAATTAGTACAGTAGAAACTCAAGCCTTTATGATGGTCCAAGGGTACCCTGATACATAACATTCCCTTGATAACACGTCATGTGACTGCCTACCTGTTTCTGTTGGGGAGGCAGCAGCTCCTCCTGACTCTGGTCTGAAACAATGTTATACAGTGGGGCAATCAGAGAATACATAGTGTTGCACAACATTGCAGCATGAGTGGACGCCTACATCTGTTAGTCTACACATACAACTAACACTTTACACCTACATCTAACTCTCTATGCCTACATCTGGCACTCTACACCAAAATCTAACTCTCTATGGCTATATCTGGCACTCTACACCTACATCTGGCATACATCTACATCTAATGTCTCATACCTACGTCTAATCTCTATGCCTACATCTGGCACTCTACACCTACATCTAACTCTCTATGCCTACATCTGGCACTCTACACCTACATCTAACTCTCTATGCCTACATCTGGCACTCTACACCTACATCTAACTCTCTATGCCTACATCTGGCACTCTACACCTAAATCTAACTCTCTATGCCTATATCTGGCACTCTACACCTACATCTAACTCTCTATGCCTACATCTGGCACTCTACACCTACATCTAACTCTCTATGCCTACATCTGGCACTCTACACCTACATCTAACTCTCTATGCCTACATCTGGCACTCTACACCTACATCTAACTCTCTATGCCTATATCTGGCACTCTACACCTACATCTAACTCTCTATGCCTACATCTGGCACTCTTGCACCTACATCTACATCTTACATCTCTCTATGCCTACATCTGGCACTCTACACCTACATCTTACTCTCTACTGCTATGCATCTGGCACTCTACACCTACATCTAACTCTCTATGCCTACATCTGGCTCTACACCTACATCTAACTCTCTATGCCTACATATCTGGCACTCTACACCTACATCTAACTCTCTATGCCTACATCTGGCACTCTACACCTACATCTAACTCTCTATGCCTACATCTGGCACTCTACACCTACATCTTACTCTCTACACCTACATCTGGCACTCTACACCTACATCTAACTCTCTATGCCTACATCTGGCACTCTACACCTACATCTAACTCTCTATGCCTACATCTGGCACTCTACACCTACATCTAACTCTCTATGCCTACATCTGGCACTCTACACCTACATCTAACTCTCTATGCCTACATCTGGCTCTACACCTACATCTAACTCTCTATGCCTACATCTGGCACTCTACACCTACATCTAACTCTCTATGCCTACATCTGGCACTCTACACCTACATCTAACTCTCTATGCCTACATCTGGCACTCTACACCTACATCTAACTCTCTATGCCTACATCTGGCACTCTACACCTACATCTTACTCTCTACACCTACATCTGGCACTCTACACCTACATCTAACTCTCTATGCCTACATCTGGCACTCTACACCTACATCTAACTCTCTATGCCTACATCTGGCACTCTACATCTACATCTAACTCTATGCCTACATCTGGCACTCTACACCTACATCTAACTCTCTATGCCTACATCTGGCACTCTACACCTACATCTAACTCTCTATGCCTACATCTGGCACTCTACACCTACATCTAACTCTCTATGCCTACATCTGGCACTCTACACCTACATCTAACTCTCTATGCCTACATCTGGCACTCTACACCTACATCTAACTCTCTATGCCTATATCTGGCACTCTACACCTACATCTAACTCTCTATGCCTACATCTGGCACTCTACACCTACATCTAACTCTCTATGCCTACATCTGGCAGCTCTACACCTACATCTAACTCTCTATGCCTATATCTGGCACTCTACACCTTACCTACATCTAACTCTCTACACCTACATCTGGCTCTACACCTACATCTAACTCTCTATGCCTACATCTGGCACTCTTACACCTACATCTAACTCTCTATGCCTACATCTGGCACTCTACACCTACATCTAACTCTCTATGCCTACATCTGGCACTCTACACCTACATCTTACTCTCTATGCCTACATCTGGCACTCTCCCACACCTACATCTAACTCTCTATGCCTACATCTGGCACTCTACACACCTAACACCTCTTAACTCTCTATGCCTACATCTGGCACTCTACACCTACATCTAACTCTCTATGCCTACATCTGGCACTCTACACCTACATCTAACTCTCTATGCCTACATCTGGCACTCTACACCTACACTAACTCTAACTCTATGCCTACATCTGGCACTCTACACCTACATCTACACTCTATGCCTACATCTGGCACTCTACACCTACATCTAACTCTCTATGCCTACATCTGGCACTCTACACCTACATCTAACTCTCTATGCCTACATCTGGCACTCTACACCTACATCTAACTCTCTATGCCTACATCTGGCACTCTACACCTACATCTCTCTACTCCCTACACTCTCTACACCTACATCTAACTCTCTATGCCTACATCTGGCACTCTACACCTACATCTAACTCTCTATGCCTACATCTGGCACTCTACACCTACATCTTACTCTCTATGCCTACATCTGGCACTCTACACCTACATCTAACTCTCTATGCCTACATCTGGCACTCTTACACCTACATCTTACTCTCTATGCCTATATCTGGCACTCTACACCTACATCTACATCTGCACTCTGGCACTCTACACCTACATCTAACTCTCTATGCCTACATCTGGCACTCTACACCTACATCTAACTCTCTATGCCTACATCTGGCACTCTACACCTACATCTAACTCTCTATGCCTACATCTGGCACTCTACACCTACATCTAACTCTCTATGCCTACATCTGGCACTCTACACCTACATCTTACCCTCTCTACACCTACATCTGGCACTCTACACCTACATCTAACTCTCTATGCCTACATCTGGCACTCTACACCTACATCTTACTCTCTACACCTACATCTGGCACTCTACACCTACATCTAACTCTCTATGCCTACATCTGGCACTCTACACCTACATCTAACTCTCTATGCCTACATCTGGCACTCTACACCTTACATCTAACTCTCTATGCCTACATCTGGCACTCTACACCTACATCTAACTCTCTATGCCTACATCTGGCACTCTACACCTACATCTAACTCTCTATGCCTACATCTGGCACTCTACACCTACATCTAACTCTCTATGCCTACATCTGGCACTCTCTACACCTACATCTTACTCTCTATGCCTACATCTGGCACTCTACACCTACATCTAACTCTCTATGCCTACATCTGGCACTCTACACCTACATCTAACTCTCTATGCCTACATCTGGCACTCTACACCTACATCTACCTCTCTATGCCTACATCTGGCACTCTACACCTACATCTAACTCTCTATGCCTACATCTGGCACTCTACACCTACATCTAACTCTCTATGCCTACATCTGGCACTCTACACCTACATCTTACTCTCTACACCTACATCTGGCACTCTACACCTACATCTACATCTAACTCTCTATGCCTACATCTGGCACACCTACATACACCTACATCTAACTCTCTATGCCTACATCTGGCACTCTACACCTACATCTAACTCTCTATGCCTACATCTGGCACTCTACACCTACATCTTACTTCCTCTATGCCTACATCTGGCACCTTCTACACCTACATACATCTAACTCTCTATGCCTACATCTGGCACTCTACACCTACATCTAACTCTCTATGCCTACATCTGGCGCTCTACACCTACATCTAACTCTCTATGCCTACATCTGGCACTCTACACCTACATCTAACTCTCTATGCCTACATCTGGCACTCTACACCTACATCTAACTCTCTATGCCTACATCTGGCACTCTACACCTACATCTTACATCTTACACCTACACCTACATCTTACTCTCTACACTCTACACCTACATCTGGCACTCTACACCTACATCTAACTCTCTATGCCTACATCTGGCACTCTACACCTACATCTTACTCTCTATGCCTACATCTGGCACTCTACACCTACATCTAACTCTCTATGCCTACATCTGGCACTCTACACCTACATCTAACTCTCTATGCCTACATCTGGCACTCTACACCTACATCTAACTCTCTATGCCTACATCTGGCACTCTACACCTACATCTAACTCTCTATGCCTACATCTGGCACTCTACACCTACATCTTACTCTCTATGCCTACATCTGGCACTCTACACCTACATCTAACTCTCTATGCCTACATCTGGCACTCTACTACACCTACATCTAACTCTCTATGCCTACATCTGGCACTCTACACCTACATCTTACTCTCTACACCTACATCTGGCACTCCTACACCTACATCTAACTCTCTATGCCTACATCTGGCACTCTTCTACACCTACATCTAACTCTCTATGCCTACATCTGGCACTCTACACCTACATCTAACTCTCTATGCCTACATCTGGCACTCTACACCTACATCTAACTCTCTATGCCTACATCTGGCACTCTACACCTACATCTAACTCTCTATGCCTACATCTGGCACTCTACACCTACATCTTTTACTCTCTATGCCTACTCTGCATCTGGCACTCTCTACACCTACATCTAACTCTCTATGCCTACATCTGGCACTCTACACCTACATCTAACTCTCTATGCCTACATCTGGCACTCTCTACACCTACATCTAACTCTCTATGCCTACATCTGGCACTCACCTACACCTACATCTAACTCTCTCTACATGCCTACATCTGGCACTCTACACCTACATCTAACTCTCTATGCCTACATCTGGCACTCTACACCTACATCTAACTCTCTATGCCTACATCTGGCACTCTACACCTACATCTTACTCTCTACACCTACATCTGGCACTCTACACCTACATCTAACTCTCTATGCCTACATCTGGCACTCTCTACACCTACATCTGGCACTCTACACCTACATCTAACTCTCTATGCCTACATCTGGCACTCTACACCTACATCTTAACTCTAAGCCTACATCTGGCACTGCACTCTACACCTACATCTAACTCTCTACACCTACATCTGGCACTCTCCTCTACACCTACATCTAACTCTCTATGCCTACATCTGGCACTCTACACCTACATCTTACTCTCTATGCCTACATCTGGCACTCCTACACCTACATCTAACTCTCTACACCTACATCTGGCACTCTACACCTACATCTAACTCTCTATGCCTACATCTGGCTCACTCACTGTTAAAGGGGAAGTGTACAATCAGTACCTAATAAATCACATTTATTCTTATGTGAATCAAAGTGAACTGTTTTAATTAGTTAATACCAATGTTTGAAAAATATACACTCATTTTTCTTACAATGTAAGTATAACCCTCAAAATAAGTGCTGAAATGTTATGCCAATCTGAGGTATTCAGTTTGCCGAGGAGCTAAACAGGCCTGAGTTACAGCCTTTGATTATGACGTATTGGTGCCAATTGATTTTAAACTGGTCTCCTGTCTAGTCCCAAATCAAAAGATAATAATACTGATATTAATCACGTGAAAAAAAGGTTTGTGAAAAATCACGAAGAAGCATAAGAACAGAAAATGTAAGCAGCAGGACGGATTGATCGTGTGTATTTTCATTCATTACCACCCCTCAGTGAAAATACCAATATGTATAACAATGTTGACGATCCGTGATGACATCACTATCGAGAATTTAAGCGACTCTTTCAAAATGGCGTGTTCACTGACACAGTAGGCCGGAGTTTTCAAGGAAATTTTGTTGTTTCAAGCAACGTATATGCATAAATGTGACATGTAAGTAGTCCGTAAATTTTGTCAGTCTACTGGTTGTTATTTTCTTTTTGTTTTCATTGTGACCAAGGGAAATAGTCAGAAATTAAGAGAAGTACCGTCATCGTTATGCGTGAGTTTGCGCCAGTTATGTCGTCATGCTTTCAAAAACTATAATATGTTGTGATGAATCTAGAAAATCATTGGAATACACCTGTTTTATTTAACTATCGGTTGCTACGATACCTTTCCCATGCATGTTCTAAAACTAATGAGCAATTGTATGCAACAAGCAGGCGAAAGGATACACAGTGTCAAGTCTGAGATTGGCTTTGTATACATTTCAAACAAGTATTCTTTCACAGCGCGGCATCTCATATCCTCGATATATTTCGTTAGATTTCACTGAAACACTTCGTATTGGTGACAGAGTCTCGGTTCATCGATAATGTTTAAGAATGAGCATTGGTGATTCGATCATACAACAACAAAACTACCGCTGATCACAATGATCACGTCTTTTTCTTTTAAATTCAATTCTCCCAGTAAAATTTGACATTTGAATTAAGACATACCATAAATTACGCAAAACGCAGTGAATGGTGATTTAGAATGTGTCAAAACTGGCGAGATTTACGATGCATGTAATTTTCAGTAAATTTTATCTACAATGAGCGGATGATATCATAGAAAAACAGTGTTAAAAACTGCAAATTGCATTTATCTGCGTGATGTATTTGGATATGTACTATCGATATCAAAGTGAAGGTGGAAGAGGAGGGACATATCGTATGATTTATGTAAGAACTTTAGTAATAAACGTAGAATGCGGCACATTCACCGATGGCAAGCAAGATGTAGTGCATATACGCTTTTAGGTTTCATGAAAAAGATACTGTTGGAAAGGCTGACCGACTCGGTTAAATATGTTATACAATTTGGTTACGTGGTAACACTTTTAGTACAATGTATACGCTTTTTCAAACTGCAACGTCATTACAGTGTAGAACTGACCACATAGCCAGCTGGACGGCTAGGCTATAGGTGGATTAAAACAGTAGCCTCGCGATCGAGACACAAGAACCACACCTATACCTGCACCACGTGAAATGGGTCTAATAAGGTCTGACGACGTCATTCGTTTATCGTTTGGGCACCAATGACGTCATTTCCAAGGGACATAAGCCATGGTGTGTTTATTGTGGACATAGAACTCTTGGTAAATGTTGAAAATATGAATTGATATAACGCAAATAATAAATTAGTTACTTCTGATATATGTGCTGGTTTGGATATAAAACAACTTGATAAACACTTTTTATGATGAAAAAGTGCAAGACAAAAAGGTGAATTTTCGTGTACACTTGCCCTTTAAACATGTTAGCTTCCAATATATTGCAATAGGACACCTGTATCACTATGTTTTATAATACAAACTCTTTGCCAGTACACAGCACTTGTTTCTACTTCAGCCACTTATTACCCACATTTTGGTGACATCCTGTGAGTCAGTCTCCTTACTTGGTGCCTCTAGCACCTGGATGTCTGCCTCGTATACACGCTTCTTGCCCAGTGCTGTTGCCAGCAGTGCATCTGGAAATGATAAACAGAGAAGTGTACCACAAATATACTGAGTCAAAAGAAACTTCACATTCTTTCTTCAGGGCACTATAAAAGAACAAGAGATGGTAAGATGGTTAAATTGTTATTATTTCATTGCTGAGATCTGTGTGATGTACTCGATACACTGACAGTGCCATAATCAGTTCCATTAGGCTACACCGCCGTTCCAAAACATGGGTATACAGAATGTCAAGTCACAAGAATAAAAATGCGAAATTTCTCAGTTCAATATCGTATGGCCGCCCCGCGCATTCACCACTGCCAAACACCGTCTCCTCATCGACTGCCTGATGCTTGTGAACACGTGGTTGGGGATTCTGCGCCATTGTTCTTGCAAGGCAGCGCCAAGTTCCTGCAAATTCTGAGGTTGGTTCCTAAGACCACGAAGCCTTCTCCCAAGTGCATCCCAAACGTGCTCTATTGGATTAAGGTCAGGGGACCTCGATGGCCAGTCCATGACGTTGATTCCAGCGTTTTGAAGGAAATTTCGTGTCAACATCGCGGTATGCGGCCGAGCATTATCATGCTGGAACTGTAGACCTGGGCCATGAGCCGCCATGAAAGGAACGAGTTCAGGGTGAGCACCTGGTCGCGGTAAGCAGCAGCTGTGAGGTTTCCACGGATGACCAGAAGTCGGGAACGGTTGTTCCCACAGAAAGCACCCCACACCATGCAACTTCCGCCCCGAATCTGTCGACTTCCTGTACACAACATTGGGCATACCGTTCACGACGTCGTCTCCAGACTCTATGCCTGCCGTCCACGAATCTGAGGGTAAACCTGGATTCATCGCTAAAGACGACTCGATTCCAGTCTCTCTGGGTCCATCGGAGGTGACGTTGGGCCCACAGCAGACGTTGACGTTGATGAAACGGCGTCAATATTGGCCCACGATATGGACGTCGAGAATGGAGATTGGCAGCCTGCAACCGATTTCGAATGGTCTGTGAGGACAGTCGACCTCTAAACATCTCAGCCCTGGTTCGTGTAGCCAGCAGAAATCTGTCACGTAGGTGACGTAGGACGATTTGACGGTCTTCTGCTCGTGACGTCACACGTGGACGACCCGACCTTGGGCAATCAGAAGTGGTGCCAGTTTGTTGTAGACGACCTCGCAAGTCATACACAGTACGACGGCTGCATCCCATTGCTCTTGCGACGTCAATAACTGATCTTCCCGCTTGCAACATGCCAACGGTTCACGTTGCACATTTGACAATCGTGGCATTTCAAGTACCGTTAGAACTGTGGTTTAAAAGTGTTTTTCCAATTCTTGAGGCCAATGCAAACACGTGCGTATGAAGAAATCTTCGATGCTAAGATCACGTGATCGACTGCACATGCAAAACCTGATTTGGCACTAACGTCATTTGCACGACGAATGGATGGGTTTGAGTGGGTTTTGCTAACGTTTTTCTAGAGTCGAAAGATAGGGATCCCATTTCGGATACATAGATGTATCATCAGAGAAAAATTATTCATTATTTTTCAAATTAGCATCTGGAAATGATAAACAGAGATGTGTACCACCATTAGAATCTGGAAATGTTAAACAGAGATGTGTACCACCATTAGCATCTGGAAATGTTAAACAGAGATGTGTACCACCATTAGAATCTGGAAATGTTAAACAGAGTTGTGTACCACCATTAGCATCTGGAAATGATAAACAGAGTTGTGTACCACCATTAGAATCTGGAAATGATAAACAGAGATGTGTACCACCATTAGGATCTGGAAATGTTAAACAGAGTTGTGTACCACCATTAGGATCTGGAAATGTTAAACAGAGATGTGGACCACCATTAGAATCTGGAAATGTTAAACAGAGTTGTGTACCACCATTAGGATCTGGAAATGTTAAACAGAGTTGTGTACCACCATTAGGATCTGGAAATGTTAAACAGAGATGTGTACCACCATTAGGATCTGGAAATGTTAAACAGAGATGTGTACCACCATTAGAATCTGGAAATGTTAAACAGAGTTGTGTACCACCATTAGAATCTGGAAATGATAAACAGAGATGTGTACCACCATTAGGATCTGGAAATGTTAAACAGAGTTGTGTACCACCATTAGGATCTGGAAATGTTAAACAGAGATGTGGACCACCATTAGAATCTGGAAATGTTAAACAGAGTTGTGTACCACCATTAGAATCTGGAAATGTTAAACAGAGATGTGGACCACCATTAGAATCTGGAAATGATAAACAGAGTTGTGTACCACCATTAGAATCTGGAAATGTTAAACAGAGTTGTGTACCACCATTAGAATCTGGAAATGTTAAACAGAGTTGTGTACCACCATTAGAATCTGGAAATGTTAAACAGAGATGTGTACCACCATTAGCATCTGGAAATGTTAAACAGAGATGTGTACCACCAGTAGGATCTGGAAATGTTAAACAGAGATGTGGACCACCAGTAGCATCTGGAAATGTTAAACAGAGATGTGTACCACCATTAGGATCTGGAAATGTTAAACAGAGATGTGGACCACCAGTAGCATCTGGAAATGTTAAACAGAGATGTGTACCACCATTAGGATCTGGAAATGTTAAACAGAGATGTGTACCACCATTAGAATCTGGAAATGTTAAACAGAGTTGTGTACCACCATTAGAATCTGGAAATGTTAAACAGAGATGTGTACCACCATTAGGATCTGGAAATGTTAAACAGAGTTGTGTACCACCATTAGCATCTGGAAATGTTAAACAGAGATGTGTACCACCATTAGGATCTGGAAATGTTAAACAGAGATGTGGACCACCATTAGAATCTGGAAATGTTAAACAGAGATGTGTACCACCATTAGCATCTGGAAATGTTAAACAGAGATGTGTACCACCATTAGGATCTGGAAATGTTAAACAGAGATGTGGACCACCAGTAGGATCTGGAAATGTTAAACAGAGATGTGGACCACCATTAGGATCTGGAAATGTTAAACAGAGTTGTGTACCACCATTAGCATCTGGAAATGTTAAACAGAGATGTGTACCACCATTAGGATCTGGAAATGTTAAACAGAGATGTGTACCACCATTAGGATCTGGAAATGTTAAACAGAGATGTGGACCACCAGTAGGATCTGGAAATGTTAAACAGAGATGTGTACCACCATTAGCATCTGGAAATGTTAAACAGAGATGTGTACCACCATTAGGATCTGGAAATGTTAAACAGAGATGTGGACCACCAGTAGGATCTGGAAATGTTAAACAGAGATGTGGACCACCATTAGGATCTGGAAATGTTAAACAGAGATGTGTACCACCATTAGGATCTGGAAATGTTAAACAGAGATGTGGACCACCAGTAGGATCTGGAAATGTTAAACAGAGATGTGGACCACCATTAGGATCTGGAAATGTTAAACAGAGATGTGGACCACCAGTAGCATCTGGAAATGTTAAACAGAGATGTGGACCACCATTAGAATCTGGAAATGATAAACAGAGTTGTGTACCACCATTAGAATCTGGAAATGTTAAACAGAGTTGTGTACCACCATTAGAATCTGGAAATGATAAACAGAGATGTGGACCACCATTAGAATCTGGAAATGTTAAACAGAGTTGTGTACCACCATTAGCATCTGGAAATGTTAAACAGAGATGTGTACCACCATTAGGATCTGGAAATGATAAACAGAGTTGTGTACCACCATTAGCATCTGGAAATGTTAAACAGAGATGTGTACCACCATTAGGATCTGGAAATGTTAAACAGAGTTGTGTACCACCATTAGCATCTGGAAATGTTAAACAGAGATGTGTACCACCATTAGAATCTGGAAATGTTAAACAGAGATGTGGACCACCAGTAGCATCTGGAAATGTTAAACAGAGATGTGTATGACCTTTAACCAGTGCAAAGGAACTTATGTAAACCTGAATTTAACTTACTATCTGGATATTAATATTTTGTACAAAAGGATCTATCTGTAAGTTTTGTTATATTTGGGATTACACTTTTTTAGTAATGTACAAATTGTAGTACTATTTTGGGTTGAGTCCCATCCGATTTCGAAACCACACCCCTCAGAATCAGGCACTGTGGAAGTCGAGTGGTGGCTAAGCCGGTTAGTCGGTTGACTTTGTGTGCTGGCAAATAGGTGCCTGATTCTGAGGGTGTGGGTTCGAATCCCGGATAGGACTCAACCCAAAATAGTACTAGAATTTGTACTTTACTAAGAAAGTGTAATCCCAAATATAACATATGTTATGTGTCCACTTTCTAAATGGCATTGTGTAATTATAGGATCTCTGGCATATTCTGTGATCTAACGTCAAACTCCAGTGACATCGACCTGGACACCAAGCTAGTTGTGCTGCTTTGTACTCTAGGGATAAAAAAGAATGTCTGATAGGTCATTTGGCTCTATACCCTGCTGATATTAGGTGATTTCGGACTGTTCTGTTGGACAAATGATGATTTGGAAGCCACTCTGTGTTTAACATGCAACTTGACATGACCAGATGTGATTCTGGGAAGGGTTGTATACTCCCTAGGGGTTGTCACTCGTGGATCTGTACACTGACGGTCGTTAGTGTCATTACTTTGCTGATGCTTCCTGACATATTAACTGATAGTCAATGGATGACAACCAACATCTTTCACAACAGCCCTGAATGACATGACAGCATTTCGCATACCAATAACTTTCCATCTTTGGGCAGTTGTCAGTTGAGGAGGCACCATATTTGCTAATCAATAATGAAAGAAGAAGAGCTTACTGAAACTTGATGTTTGCTCACGGACGGACGGACGGAACGCCTTTCTATATCCCCCGCAACTTCGTTGGTACACATGTCAACCATGATCCCTAGATGTGCCTTTTGGGGGTTAGACCCAGATATGAATTGTATTTTTTGCAGTTTCCATGGAAACTGAATTTAGGCTGTGGCTACGAGGATGTCATCTTGTCCGGAGCAGATTTCCTAAACTATACACGCTAGCTTCATCAAACTTGGTACACATATCATGCATGATCCATAGATGTGCCATTTGATGGTTTGACTCAGGTATGAATTTTATTTTTTGTGGTTTCCGTGGAAACGTGACTTAGGCTGTGACTATGAGGATGTCATCTTGTTTCCATGGCAACAAGTTATGCTTCAACTGAATTTGGTGGTAGTGCTCCTTTCTGGAGCATATCTTAAATACCATTCAATACTCTCCTTCCACTTTGCTATATACACTCCAAAAATATTTGACATAATCATAACTAGAAGACGTATTCATAAAGAGTATTTTGCTGTTGCAGGGGATATTGATGACTTTGTCTTCTTTTTTGCCTTGTTCTGCAACCTTATAGACATCTCCAGTGATGCTGAGAACAGCTTAGAAAGATCTGGAAAAGGAAGCTACAAGGAGCTTATTCAGAATCATTTGCCTTTGTGTAGAATTTTCTAGCATCTTTTTGTTTGGTAGATAAGGGAGTTAACTCTTGCCTCTCACATCTCACGTTACCATGGGCTCAAATAGGCCTCTTATTGGCCCACGTCGCCCTAAAACTATAAAACCAACCAACCATCTCACGTTACCTAAAGACCAGTGTGTGATAATCATCATCCTCTGCTTAGACCTACAGTTGCAAGTTGGATTACTGTTGCTCAAGAGGTGAATATTACCATCAATGTCTTCATTGCTATAATCCTTGCCCAGTGTTATACAGCCGCTCTACTTTGTACTGCCATGGTGATATCTTTGTATTTATTATCCTCCCCCAACACATTTAGCAGGGGGGATTATTTTGTCCACCCATCCATTTAAATCTGTCTTTTCCGGAACAGAACATAAAATTAGATATTTCTTCACCAAACTTTGCACATAGACAGCTCTGGTGATGAACTGGTGCCTTTTGGTATTTTTGGATATCTGAATAACATAGTGTTTGCGTTTCCATGGTAACAATGTTGACTTCGACTGAAATGGGTGGTAGTGCTCCTTTCTGGAACTTTAAACCTTTCAATACTCTCCTTCCAACATGTGGGTATTTTTGCGTTTCCAAGGTAACAACTTTGACTTCAACTGAAATTGGTGGTAGTGCTCCTTTCTGGAACTTTAAACCTTTCAATACTCTCCTTCCAACATGTGGGTATTCTAATGACATAAATCAACAGTGCCTCTCTATTTCAACTGTCAACAATAACTGTCATAACTAGTAGACATATTCATGAAGAGCATTTCACCATTGTGGGGGATATTGATGACTGTGTCTTCTTGTTTGCATTGATTAGTGAACTTAGATATTTGTTTTAATCTTCGATTCCTTTTTCTCCTCTTGTGAAAAACCTTGGCGTTCTTTTGGACTCAAACCTCAGCATGGACAAGCAAATAAATCATCTAGTAAAGACCTGCCACTACCATCTGAAGAACATCGGCAGCATCCGCAAAGTCCTAACAAAAGAAGCCACTGCCATCCTTGTGCGGACACTGATTTTATCCCGCCTGGATTACTGCAACAGTTTACTGTTTGGCATCTCTTCCTCTCAACTCCATCGTCTTCAGAAAATCCAGAACAAAGCTGCACGCATCATCACTCTCACCAGTCCTCGCTGTCACATCTCTCCCATCCTAAACTCTCTACACTGGCTCCTCAGATTCTGCGTGAAAGGATTGATTTCAAGATTCTCTGCCTCACCTACCAGTCTTTCTACAACTCAGGACCTTCCTACCTTCAAGACCTTCTGACACATTACTCTCCAGAAAGAACTCTGCGCCATCACAACAACTGTTACTTGCTGTCCCGAGCTACAATCTCAAACCATTTGGCTCAAGAACCTTTTCATATGCAGCAGCTTCTCTGTGGAACTCTCTCCCTATCGAGTTAAAATCATCTCCTTCCCTAAGTACATTCAAAACACGACTAAAGACTCATCTATTTCTTCGCTACAAGTGACTTCCAATCATCCGTACCTGCCAACTGTATATAGTTTTAACTTGAGCTCAGGAAGCGCTTTGAGCATATCCCTGTGACGTGGAAAGGCGCTATATAAATGGCCTATTATTATTATTATTATTATTATTATTAATATGATTGTTACTTGCAGGACATTTCTTTGTTGTTTCTTGGTTTCACATCTAGTTCTTTTCTGGTGTGATGGTTAACTTTGTAGGTTTAACTTGGGAATCAACATGTAACAGCTATTTCAAACATGCCAGACAGCTATTTTAAACACTGCCCTGGAATAATCAAATGCCTGGAGTGTATGAGTTGTGTTCCTCAATATTATAATGATATCAATGTATTGTCACCCTAATGTGGGAACTGATTCAGATGTTTTTGTTTGGATAAAACCCATGGCAAGAATATCGTGCTGTGGGACCAAACATGCTTGGATCATGCACACCATGCTACAGATGTTTCCATCCATCCATCCACCCTACCAACCATCTACTCTACCACCCATCAATCCACCCTCCATCCATCCTACCATCCATCCATCCACCCTACCATCCATCCACCCTACCAACCATCCACTCTACCACCCATCCATCCACCCTCCCACCCATCCATCCACCCTACCATCCATCGACCCTACCAACCATCCACTCTACCACCCATCCATCCACCCTCCCACCCATCCATCTGCCCTACCAACCATCCACTCTACCACCCATCCATACACCCTCCCACCCATCCATCCACCCTACCACCCATCCATTCACCCTACCATCCATCCAACCACCATCCATCCATCCCCCCTACCTCCCATCCAACTATCCACCCTACCACCCATCCATCCACCCTACCAGCCACACATCCATCCACCCAACCACCCATCCTTCTATGCATCGATCCACCCTACCCACCTTCACCCTACCACCCACCCATCCATCCTTCTACCCATTGATCCACCCTACCACCCACCCATCCATCCTCCATCCATCTATAGGATGCAACATAATAAAATTCACATCCTTGAGTGATAAATGAACGAAAACAACAATACAGATGACAACCTACATGGATATCTGAATTTCTTCATCCATCGCTTCTCAGACGTAATTTTAATCGTTTCAGAGTAGAATCCATATCCAAACAGAAGACCACTGTAGGACACAAGCTTGCCAGGTTCGTAGATACCGAATATGTTGAAGTTGTTTACCTTTCCTGTCAAAACACAAAAGCACAGATTCATTTTCCTAAATCTTCATTCTTAACATCAATAAATCATGTTCTGACATATCTAAGCATACAAAAACAGTAACATATTTTCCTGCATAAAATAGGCATTTTAACTGCATGTACACTAAAACATAACCTGTAACTATGCATGTACGTCCAGATATTTTCATAATGCTTAGCATTGTGTCAATGAAATATTCTGTAAGTGTTAAACAGCAAAGTTATCACAGCTCATATTCTGTTAAAACTTACCTTGGACGATATGGAGAGCTGCGGTCTCAACATCAATAACACCATAAGCATAGTTTGCAACACCATTGCCTGTACCTACATAGAACAGAATCAGAGAGCATGAAAGACTATTGCCTGTACCTACATAGAACAGAATCAGAGAGCATGAAAGACTGTTACCTGTACCTACATAGAACAGAATCAGAGAGCATGAAAGACTATTGCCTGTACCTACATACATCAGAGAGCATGAAAGAATCAGAGAATCAGAGCATGAAAGACTATTGCCTGTACCTACATAGAACAGAATCAGAGAGCATGAAAGACTATTGCCTGTACCTACATAGGACAGAATCAGAGAGCATGAAAGACTATTGCCTGTACCTACATAGAACAGAATCAGAGAGCATGAAAGACTGTTACCTGTACCTACATAGAACCTGTACCTACACATAGACCAGAATCAGAGATCATGAGAGACCTACATAGAACAGAATCAGAGAGCATGAAAGACTATTGCCTGTACCTACATAGAACAGAATCAGAGAGCATGAAAGACTATTACCTGTACATGAGAATCAGAGAGCATGAAAGACTATTGCCTGTACCTACATAGGACAGAATCAGAGAGCATGAAAGACTATTGCCTGTACCTACATAGAACAGAATCAGAGAGCATGAAAGACTATTGCCTGTACCTACATAGGACAGAATCAGAGAGCATGAAAGACTATTGCCTGTACCTACATAGAACAGAATCAGAGAGCATGAAAGACTGTTACCTGTACCTACATAGAACAGAATCAGAGAGCATGAAAGACTATTGCCTGTACCTACATAGAACAGAATCAGAGAGCATGAAAGACTATTGCCTGTACCTACATAGAACAGAATCAGAGAGCATGAAAGACTATGTACCTAGAACAGAATCAGAGAGCATGAAAGACTATTACCTACATAGAACAGAATCAGAGAGCATGAAAGACTGTTACCTGTACCTACATAGAACAGAATCAGAGAGCATGAAAGACTATTACCTGTAAATGGAACTATGAAAGACTGTTACCTGTACCTACATAGAACAGAATCAGAGAGCATGAAAGACTATTACCTGTACCTACATAGAACAGAATCAGAGAGCATGAAAGACTATTACCTGTACCTACATAGAACAGAATCAGAGAGCATGAAAGACTATTACCTGTACCTACATAGAACAGAATCACATGAAAGAACAGAATCAGAGAGAGCATGGAAGACTATTACCTGTACCTACATAGAACAGAATCAGAGAGCATAAAGACTATTACCTGCACCTATATCGAACAGAATCAGAGAGCATGAAAGACTATTGCCTGTACCTACATAGAACAGAATCAGAGAGCATGAAAGACTGTTACCTGTACCTACATAGAACAGAATCAGAGAGCATGAAAGACTATTGCCTGTACCTACATAGGACAGAATCAGAGAGCATGAAAGACTATTGCCTGTACCTACATAGAACAGAATCAGAGAGCATGAAAGACTATTGCCTGTACCTACATAGAACAGAATCAGAGAGCATGAAAGACTATTACCTGTACCTACATAGAACAGAATCAGAGAGCCTGAAAGACTATTACCTGTACCTACATAGAACAGAATCAGAGAGCATGAAAGACTGTTACCTGTACCTACATAGAACAGAATCAGAGAGCATGAAAGACTATTACCTGTACCTACATAGACCAGAATCAGAGAGCATGAAAGACTGTTACCTGTACCTACATAGAACAGAATCAGAGAGCATGAAAGACTATTACCTGTACCTACATAGAACAGAATCAGAGAGCATGGAAGACTATTACCTGTACCTACATAGAACAGAATCAGAGAGCATGAAAGACTATTACCTGCACCTATATCGAACAGAATCAGAGAGCATGGAAGACTATTACCTGTACCTACATAGAACAGAATCAGAGAGCATGAAAGACTATTGCCTGTACCTACATAGAACAGAATCAGAGAGCATGAAAGACTATTGCCTGTACCTACATAGAACAGAATCAGAGAGCATGAAAGACTGTTGCCTGTACCTACATAGAACAGAATCAGAGAGCATGAAAGACTATTACCTGTACCTTGTTAGTGTATGATCAGGTATTAAAGTCAACACTGCATCGACTTGATAGTCAAGATCAGAGAGCAAAAAGGACACCACTGTCACTACCACAGCGATCCAAAACCAGTGTGACACCACTGCATCTACCTTGGTAGTGCAAGATCAGTATGACACCACTGCATCTACCTTGGTAGTGCAAGATCAGTGTGACACCACTGCATCTACCTTGGTAGTGCAAGATCAGTATAACATCACTGCATCTACCTGGGTAGTGCAAGATCAGTATGACACCACTGCATCTACCTTAGTAGTGCAAGATCAGTGTGACACCACTGCATCTACCTTGGTAGTGCAAGATCAGTGTAACACCACTGCATCTACCTTGGTAGTGCAAGATCAGTATGACACCACTGCATCTACCTTGGTAGTGCAAGATCAGTGTAACACCACTGCATCTACCGTGGTAGTGCAAGATCAGTATGACACCACTGATCTACTGTGGTAGTGCAAGATCAGTGTAACACCACTGCATCTACCTTGGTAGTGCAAGATCAGTATGACACCACTGCATCTACCTTGGTAGTGCAAGATCAGTATGACACCACTGCATCTACCTTGGTAGTGCAAGATCAGTATGACACCACTGCATCTACTGTGGTAGTGCAAGATCAGTGTGACACCACTGCATCTACCATGGTAGTGCAAGATCAGTATGACACCACTGCATCTACCTTGGTAGTGCAAGATCAGTATGACACCACTGCATCTACCTTGGTAGTGCAAGATCAGTATGACACCACTGCATCTACCTTGGTAGTGCAAGATCAGTGTAACACCACTGCACCTACCTTGGTAGTGCAAGATCAGTATGACACCACTGCATCTACCTTGGTAGTGCAAGATCAGTGTAACACCACTGCATCTACCTTGGTAGTGCAAGATCAGTATGACACCACTGCATCTACCTTGGTAGTGCAAGATCAGTGTGACACCACTGCATCTACCTTGGTAGTGCAAGATCAGTATGACACCACTGCATCTACCTTGGTAGTGCAAGATCAGTGTAACACCACTGCATCTACTGTGGTAGTGCAAGATCAGTGTGACACCACTGCATCTACCTTGGTAGTGCAAGATCAGTGTAACACCACTGCATCTACCTTGGTAGTGCAAGATCAGTGTAACACCACTGCATCTACCGTGGTAGTGCAAGATCAGTGTAACACCACTGCATCTACCTTGGTAGTGCAAGATCAGTGTGACACCACTGCATCTACCTTGGTAGTGCAAGATCAGTATGACACCACTGCATCTACCTTGGTAGTGCAAGATCAGTGTGACACCACTGCATCTACCTTGGTAGTGCAAGATCAGTATGACACCACTGCATCTACCTTGGTAGTGCAAGATCAGTGTAACACCACTGCATCTACCTTGGTAGTGCAAGATCAGTATGACACCACTGCATCTACCTTGGTAGTGCAAGATCAGTATGACACCACTGCATCTACCTTGGTAGTGCAAGATCAGTGTAACACCACTGCATCTACTGTGGTAGTGCAAGATCAGTGTGACACCACTGCATCTACCTTGGTAGTGCAAGATCAGTGTAACACCACTGCATCTACCTTGGTAGTGCAAGATCAGTGTAACACCACTGCATCTACCGTGGTAGTGCAAGATCAGTGTAACACCACTGCATCTACCTTGGTAGTGCAAGATCAGTGTAACACCACTGCATCTACCTTGGTAGTGCAAGATCAGTGTGACACCACTGCATCTACCTTGGTAGTGCAAGATCAGTGTAACACCACTGCATCTACCTTGGTAGTGCAAGATCAGTATGACACCACTGCATCTACCTTGGTAGTGCAAGATCAGTGTGACACCACTGCTTTAACCTGGGCAGTGCAAGATCAGTATGACACCACTGCATCTACCTTGGCAGATAAATATTATTGTAACATCATCATCTGTACCTTAAATTACAAAGTATAAAAGACAAAAACAAACATTAAAACATACCAGACTGTTTGTACCTTCTTTTCCTTATCACACAGTTTATTACAATGTCTTAAATCTTGGGAGTATTACAAAATAATGAAGACAATCTGTAAACATAATAGTTCTGGCACTGAATTTTTTCATTCGTAATCTTTTGAATAAGCTGTTGGATTTGAACCAGAGAAAGAATAAAACATACACCATGCATTTATTGTTTGAATATCACAAAATTTGCAAGAAGCATGACATATTCAAGAAAAATGGCCTGCAATGTCCACTTTTAGACTTGTAGCTCAATATTTAATTGTACACTTTAAAGAGTACACTTTAATGTAAAAATGATTTATGCCTTGCAGGTGATTAGAAACAGTCAAACATGCAGTAGACGTTTTCATACACTGTAATGTGTATACTTATGTACATGTAAACATTTGTTGAGAAATAATGGGTAATGTTAAATGACTTATACCTTGCATGTTACCAGATGCAGTCAAACATACACAAGTTGTAATTCATATACAATACGAAACATTATGTAGTTATGCCTACTTATCTATATGTAATATCTGCAAAGAAAGAATGGTCAATGTAACACCGACTAAGGCCCTATGCCAATCCTGTAAATACTATCAATTTATGTATGTCTTGTATATGTGAACATCTATTCACAATTATAATGTCATGTAAACATGTACTGAGAAATAAAAACGTTAAAATAATAATAATTAAAAAAAACGTTTTGATAAAGTAAGCTTGTATCTATGTAATATAAGCAGTAAGCACCTGCCGGAATGATGCCAAACTTGATATCAAGTGGTTTGAGGACAGACTCCGGATTATTGATGTCGATGCCAGCCTCTTTCTGGTTCCGCTGGATGAGCGTGTTGAGAGCTTCCTGGTACATCCCATCGCCCCCCACTGTCACCAGGCTGGAAGCAGAGAAAACTGCTGACATGACAAAATCACATCTCCGCAATACTGGATCTGTCAGAGCTTGTGTTAGACTGAACCTGACGAAGTCAATAGACTCCAGTATTACACATAAACATTTTGTAATGCTACAATTTAGATCTAAATATGTTGGGGGGTTTTAATACATAGATGACATTTCTTGTCTTGACATAACACTGTGGAAATTGTCAGCCTCTCACCCTTCAACTTTAGAGAAGTCAAAGTTGTTGATAATTTCTTCTGAATGTTTTGCTCTCTCTGTTACTGCAAAACAGAATTTTTAACAAAATAATTGACATCTGCCAGCAAATTATTGCTCATTATGCATGACGAGAAATCCAATCTTTTGTTTGCTCTTAAATAAATACATTCAACGTGCTCATACTATAAATACCACATGTACATTCTCTGCCTAGACTACTACATTCCGGTACTACATACTGGTACACTTGCACTCTCTTACAATGTTTATCTTTATAACAAAAGCATAATATCTTTACAAAAACAATCTTGCTGCATTTGTTAATAAGACATCATAATTCTGTTATGATGAACATGTATATCTTGATAAACCTGAGTCTTTAATTTGGCCGAAATTAAAATTAAAATTTTGTTTAAAACTGCAACATGGCACTGACAGAAAACATGAGTCTCAATCCCAGCTGTCTTGAAGAGAGGTGCCACCTTCTTTTCATAGACCTGTCGACCTTGACCCTTCCCACCGATTGGGTTCACTATCACAAGCACGCTTTTAGGGGTAGCTGGTCAAACAAAACAAACAGCAAATTATCCAACACGTATCACTGTTTACATTCTATCAAATTCTCTCATTACAAACATCATTGTTAGTTATATTGGGGCCATATCCCCATTCCACACCTGGCAACCTACAACACGTATCACTCTTTACATTCTATCAAATTCTCTCATTACATACATCATTGTTAGTTATATTGGGGGCCATATCCCCATTCCACACCTGGCAACCTACAACACGTATCACTGTTTACATTCTATAAATTCTCTCATTACATACATCATTGTTAGTTATATTGGGGGCCATATCCCCATTCCACACCTGGCAACCTACAACCAACACGTATCACTGTTTACATTCTATAAATTCTCTCATTACATACATCATTGCTAGTTATATACATGTATTGGGGGCCATATCCCCATTCCACATCTGGCAACCTACAACACGTATCACTGTTTACATTCTATCAAATTCTCTCATTACATACATCATTGTTAGTTATATTGGGGGCCATATCCCAATTCCACACCTGGCAACCCACCTGGTCTGTAGTTGGCTTGTATCTGGCGAACCCAGTCACTGACATCACCTTCCTTCACATCAAACTTCTTCTCAGTTGCTTTCCACTTCTTATCCTTTCTGTGGGTTATAAAGTGGATGGTGAAGCTCTTGCCTTCTCCATTCACTTGAGTTGTCTCCCCCTGGCCGTCTGTGATCAGGCCGTAAATGTCACTCCATGGTAGGCTCACCTCTACAATAATACAAACACCAAAGGGTTCAACATATCTCCTCAGTGATAGATTTGCAAAGTGGAACTAAAGAACATGACAAAACAACTACATGTATTCATACATTTTTGTGTGGGAAACATTAACAATTAGCTATGGATGGGCCAGTACTACAATACTTAGATTTTATGCCATTACATAACTGATATTTTTCTGAACTATTGAAAGCAATCATCCTAATTGGGAGTTCCGAATACTATGAATCCCTGGGTCATACATCATACAGTTGAAACATTTTCCCTATGACATCCTCGGAGACTTTCAATAATACATGGTCCAGTGTGTATGATATGGTCAGCTGCATTTGTTTCTTTCTTGTTCAACACTCAACAATGTTCTAGCCAAATGTCAGAGGTCTGGCCGAGAGAGCCCAGGGATTGATGTCATTACCATTGATCTCTGCAACTGGGATACCATGACATTCATCTATGAAGTCAGCAAACCACCTGACCACCTGATCCCTTCAGTCAACTACAGTGAAACCTGCCAACACCGGCACCTGTCTAATCCGGCACTCAGTCAAAACCGGCATAAAACTTTGGTCCCGCCATTTTACACTGATATTATGATCATTAAAACATTGTCTAATCCGGCACCTCTCTATTCCGTATTCCGGCACGACTTTCCGGTCCCAACAAGCAATTTTAACTGTAATTAACACTGTCTAAACCAGCATGGGTAAGAGCGGTACAATCAAGGACCCATAATCCAATACACTAATTAATCCTCTTGGCACACTAGATAATCAGGAAGTAGTGATTGCGCTGTGAATCAAACGTTCTAAGCCGTCATGGGTATGAGCAGTCCGGTCTAGGTCCCTTAACTCTTACACTCGTCTCGGCACGCTAAATAATCAGGAAGTAGTGATTGTGCGGTGAATCCAACGTTCTAAGCCGTCATGGGCATGAGCAGTCCGGTCAAGGTCCCTTAACTCTTACACTCGTCTCGGCACGCTAAATAATCAGGAAGTAGTAATTGTGCGGTGAATCCAATGTTCTAAGCCGTCATGGGTATGAGCAGTCCGGTCAAGGTCCCTTAATCCCTTACACTCGTCTCGCCACGCTAAATAATCAGGAAGTAGTGATTGTGCGGTGAATCCAACGTTCTAAGCCGTCATGGGCATGAGCAGTCCGGTCAAGGTCCCTTAACTCTTACACTCGTCTCGGCACGCTAAATAATCAGGAAGTAGTGATTGTGCGGTGAATCCAACGTTCTAAGCCGTCATGGGTATGAGCAGTCCGGTCAAGGTCCCTTAATCCCTTACACTCGTCTCGCCACGCTAAATAATCAGGAAGTAGTGATTGTGCGGTGAATCCAACGTTCTAAGCCATCATGGGTATGAGCAGTCCGGTCAAGGTCCCTTAATCCCTTACACTCGTCTCGCCACGCTAAATAATCAGGAAGTAGTGATTGTGCGGTGAATCCAACGTTCTAAGCCGTCATGGGTATGAGCAGTCCGGTCAAGGTCCCTTAATCCCTTACACTCGTCTCGGCACTCTAGATAATCAGTGCATTAACTGTTTTCAAGTGAGTGACGTGTCAGAGAGTAAATAAATAGTCATTGGTTTTACAAAAGATCAGAGGCATAGAGATAAAGTGATTGACGAGTGTAAATGGCAGCCATGTTGCAAAATGATCATCACTGTCTAATCCGGCAAACTGTCTAAACCGGCATTTTATTTCGGTCCCGTGGGGTGCTGGTTTCGACAGGTTTCACAGTATATCTATGTAAGTCTATGTTGTAAAAGATTTATACAAAAAATTATCACATGATGCCTTCAACTTCCCATATGTGATACAAATACACTTATCAACCAAGATATTGAATATCAACAGTGTTATTTTATCTTTACGGTAGAATGCATTGTAACACTGTTGACATGTACAATGATTCCCTCCACTGTTTCGGCCAATGTATTTTCCACAAAACATCCACAATAGTTTGAGTTGGTATTTTTCAAACTGTTCCACAGAAACTCAACTTTGATGCTAGTGTTTTGAGAGACTTCCTGGAAAGTGAAAACCCTTTGTTTCAGCAGTTAGTGTGGTAATACAAATTACACATCCATGTGACCATCCCAAACAACATATTTGTTTGGATTCCCACAAAGAAACAACCCTTTAAGTTTGACATCAATACTCTTCAAACAACTAATATTCAAACATACAATCACAAAAAGAATCTCAACTTTCTAGTTCCTACAGAAGAAATTATTTCCATATTATGTCATTGCAAAGCAGGCAACAATATTGAGTTCAAGATTTCATACTTCATACAAATATTGGTCTTCATTTCATCTGTTGTTAAATTGATTTACTTTGTCCATTTGAAAATTACTTCTTTGGTCAAAGTGTACAACAACTGGAAATCTGGAAATGTATCTCTATAATGTGACAAAACAACAACAATTACACAATAGAGAAATACAACAACACGTAAATCTGAACATTGCATGCACCCCCCACACTGCAGCTACCTGTAGGTTCCTTCTTCTGATTGGTCAGCTGCCAGTGCAGGCCGTCAGGGGACAGGTGCACACGATATTCTTGTCCACCGCTCAGCAGATCCCCACTCAACAACACAGAGGTCTCCGCCATTACCACCAAGTCACCTGGTGTCTTCCTGGACTGAAGTAGAAACACACCCATGTACCTACAGTATATAACTCAGCTTGAGGGTGGGGAGGGAGGGGTGGTATGTTAGCCTAGGGCTAAAGCAACCGCTCATCATGCTGAAGACACAAGCTTGATTCCCCACATGGGTACAATGTGTGAAGCACCCATTTCTGGTGTCCCCTGCCGTGATGGACTATTGCTAAAAGCGGCATAAAACTCACTCACTCACTCCACCCTCTTGTGTTCTCCCACCAGGAAGGCAGGAAGTTTTCATTACGCTGTCAACCACGAGTCTTTCTGATTCTAACTAGCTGACTAATATATTCTCCAGTATCCCACTGTGTAATAAGGAATAACGTTCTCCAATTCTAAACTATACTAAACGTCAAGAATTTAGGTGGTCCAGTGCCTAACTCTTCAATGTAGTGGATTGTCTCTGAAAGACAGTGGGAAGTGAGGCTATGCCATGCAGTATACCTAACTATATACCACTTTGGTGGGACTATGCCACACAGTATATACCACAATATATACCACTTTGGGGGGACTATGCCACACAGTATATACCACAATATATACCACTTTGGTGGGACTATGCCACGCAGTATACCTCAATATATCCCACTTTGGTGGGACTATGCCACACAGTATATACCACAATATATACCACTTTGGTGGGACTATGCCACACAGTATATACCACAATATATACCACTTTGGTGGAACTATGCCACACAGTATATACCACAATATATACCACTTTGGTGGGACTATGCCACGCAGTATACCTTAATATATACCACTTTGGTGGGACTATGCCACGCAGTATACCTAAATATATACCACTTTGGTGGGACTATGCCACACAGTATATACCACAATATATACCACTTTGGTGGGACTATGCCACGCAGTATACCTAAATATATACCACTTTGGTGGGACTATGCCACACAGTATATACCACAATATATACCATTTTGGTGGGACTATGCCACGCAGTATACCTAAATATATACCACCCTCGGTTGGACTATGCCACACAGTATATACCACAATATATACCACTTTGTTGGGACTATGTCACACAGTATATACCACAATATATACCACTTTGGTGGAACTATGCCACACAGTATATACCACAATATATACCACTTTGGTGGGACTATGCCATGCAGTATACCTAAATATATACCACTTTGGTGGGACTATGCCACGCAGTATACCTCAATATATACCACTTTGGTGGGACTATGCCACACAGTATATACCACAATATATACCACTTTGGTGGGACTATGCCACGCAGTATACCTAAATATATACCACCCTGGTGGGACTATGCCACACAGTATATACCACAATATATACCACTTTGGTGGGACTATGTCAAACAGTATATACCTTGATATATACCACTTTGGTGGGACTATGCCATGCAGTATACCTCAATATATACCACTTTGGTGGGACTATGCCACACAGTATATACCACAATATATACCACTTTGGTGGGACTATGCCACACAGTATATACCACAATATATACCACTTTGGTGGGACTATGCCATGCAGTATACCTCAATACATACCACTTTGGTGGGACTATGCCACACAGTATATACCACAATATATACCACTTTGGTGGGACTATGCCATGCAGTATACCTCAATACATACCACTTTGGTGGGACTATGCCATGCAGTATACTTCAATATATACCACTTTGGTGGGGCACATATGCAGGTGTATGTACCAACAAGTCAGGAAGGCACAGGGATTCAAACCTATGATCAACAGATCCAGCACAACAATGAGTGGCGGATTAAGCCAGTGAGCCACCTGTGAACTAATGGAGCAGGACTGAATAAACTCATCAATATTCATGCAGGATTCTTAATTACCATACCACACAGATTCACACTCTGAAGTAGGTAAGACAGGTAGCATTCATACTACAATGGATGATTGTCAGTAATTTGGTTACTGCTACTTGCTAAATGACCTACCTGTGTTTTATAACACTTGAAATCTCACAGCTCTCTGAAACTTTGTTTGGAAGTTGGGTGAGGGTGTGTCTGTCAATCTGATTCTGACAATGCCACCTCGTTGTGCGACAGTGTCGATTTTCACCACGCCCGACCAGAAAAACAGTGACGTTATCAGACACCATTGTCACGGTCAATTGGTCGAAATATGCACAGATTAACAGTGATAAATCACCAAGAGTGCGAGGTTTATTACTTATAATAACATTAGCCATGATAAGACACTAACTGTAATCTGTCATACATGGGCTGGCAGATGCATGGATACCATGCATACACCTGTGGAAATTTAATATTGTAGAACTTTACAAACAGTATTACATTACTTTGTAAACGTGTTGACATCAAGATCGACACATACAGTTCTTTTAACTGGGAAACTTACCGAATCGCTGTTTGGCGATAACCATTTAAAGGGAGGCAACTACGTATGGCTTGCTGTCAAGGCCATGTCAGTTCCGCGCGTACACAGCAAGGCTCTGGCAGCAACTTCTACCGGACTGAAACATTGTATGACAACATCACAAAGTTAACGAGTCTTCCAAAGTTACAATTTGGATTAAAGGCCGTCTTGATTAAAAAAATCTTTCGAACAGGTACAAAAGCATCAGTGCTTTTGATTTTCATTCTCAGTACATAACGGCTTAAATTACTGTTAAGAAGTGTAATAAAGTTCCGTGTGTGGTATGTTACGTCTCGCAGGAAACCAGAGCCTGCATCTGTATCTGAGAAACTGACCCCACATGCAAATAAAACTATGGAGGTACAGATGTCTATAGTATCTAATGACACACCCTACTTGGGAACAGACAAGACTAACATCTCGTCTCTGAAACTAACATATTTTACAAACTGCAACTAATTATTAATAAAAAATATAATGAAAAGGAGCACAGTGTTTCTTTATTTTCTGAAACTGCGGTAATTAAGACTTGCATGGGCTTTCTTGGATATATTTGTTTCAGTGTCTGTTTGACAGACGCGAATAAACCAAACGAGGCATACTATATACAGTGTGGGTTGATGAGTTTGGTTTTACGCCGCTTTTAGCAATATTCCAGCAATATCACGGCGGGGGACACCAGCAATGGGCTTCACACATTGTACCCATGTGGGAATCGAACCCTGGTCTTCAGCGTGACGAGCAGACGCTTTACCCATTAGGCTACCCCACTATACTATCTATAGATGTTTGTGGTATCTAAGGAAACAATTTCCGTGAATTGTCCGACTGTGTCGTATCACTCTGAAAGCATTGCTGCTTGTGTCAGTTACTGGCGTGCTTGGTCCGGCTCACACAGACCCCCAAACAAGCATCGAAAACACACTGAGGAAAATCAACAGTAAGTGTAATCGAAAATATTGGATTAGTCCAAACGTGTTACACGGCCCGACATATGCTAGGAGGAAAAGACTGTTCAAATGCGAAAGTCTTCCCGAACTTAAACATGCTGGGCAATGATAACTGAGTTTTCAGATGTTCCTACTGATTACATCACTCTACGGTCAAAGTATTTCCTGACTAACACGTAGTCAAGCATGCGAGTTTGACTGGCCCTGAGGGCTGGGGCACGGGACACCCTCACCAAACTTGGACAGGCTTTGAAGGACTGGGGACTCAAGGAACCTATGGCTAAGTCCTCTCCATCATGTAATTTTCACGCATTTTCTTTTATACAAAATCTTTATCTTGACAAAGGCGAGGTGAGACATATGGGCCGGGTTCTTAAGTAGATGGTTTGATTAAAAAGAGCAGCCATGGAAGAAGTACAAAGTCTGAGAAAAAAATCAATTTGTGTTAATCTCAGTATATACTTCTCCCCCTACATTTTCACCTAATCTATTAAGAATTACCAAAACGGAGTTAATGGCATGAAATTACTTTAGACACTCTAATATTGCGTGTACTGTCTCGTGCCTAGTCTGTCTCACAGTCCCCGAACCACATTATTTTCCCTAATGCCAAGCTCTCTCTGCAGTGATAGTCTGTCGTTCAGACCCTGAAGCAAATATATCCAAAGAAAGCCCACGTAAGTTTAGAAAATGTGGCAAGTCTAGATTTCCACAGCTTCATCTGAAAATGAAGAAAGTCCATGGGCTCCTTTTATTGTATTTACAATCTTAATTTAAAAACTTTTATTTTCTGTAAAATATGTTCATTTCAGAGACTAGCTGTTAGTCTAACTCTGAGACCGCAGAGATGGAGAAGGCAAATATGGAGTGAGGATACTGAAGAGGTAGACCGGAGCAGAGCCAGAGAGACAACGGAAGACTTTGAAGAGAATTCTTTGTTCAACTGCGTAGCCAATGGCGTGATTGAAGAACAAGACTGATGTGTTCATACTTCCCTGTTCGTGTGACAATGTCCGCAGCGGTGTTGTGAACTCGCCCCAAACGCTGTAGCTGAGATTTGGTGGCACCGATCAATAGACGGCCTACACTTTAAAGGAATGTACTGTCTTGCGGCCTACACTTCAAATGGCATGTACTGTCTTGTGTCCTACACTTCAAATGGCATGTACTGTCTTGCGGCCTACACTTCAAATGGCGTGTACTGTCTTGCGGCCTACACTTCAAAAGGCATGTACTGTCTTGCGGCCTACACTTCAAATGTTCAGTACTGTCTTGTGTCGTACACTTCAAATGGCGTGTACTGTCTTGTGGCCTACACTTCAAATGGCATGTACTGTCTTGCGGCCTACACTTCAAATGGCGTGTACTGTCTTGTGGCGTACACTTCAAATGGCGTGTACTGTCTTGTGGCCTACACTTCAAATGGCGTGTACTGTCTTGTGCCTACACTTCAAATGGCATGTACTGTCTTGTGTCGTACACTTCAAATGGCATACTGTCGTGGTACAAAATGTGTCTTGTGGCCTACACTACAAATGTCATGTACTGTCTTGTGTCCTACACTTCAAATGGCATGTACTGTCTTGCAGGCCTACACTTCAAATGGCGTGTACTGTCTTGTGGCCTACACTTCAAATGTCGTGTACTGTCTTGTGTATTGTCTTGTGTCGTGACACTTCAAATGGCATGTACTGTCTTGTGGCCTACACTTCAAATGTCGTGGTGGCATGTACTGTCTGTTGCATGGCCTACACTTCAAATGGCATGTACTGTCCTGCAGCCTACACTTCAAATGTCGTGTACTGTCTTGTGGCCTACACTTCAAATGGAATGTACTGTCTTGTGTCATACACTTCAAATGGCATGTACTGTCTTGTGTACACTTCGAATACTTCAAATGTCGCTGCCAACTATGAAGTCTTGCTGTGGCTTGGATATTTGGACCTAGGTCTGTGGCCTATCTTAGCAGTGTTGTGAGTGAAACCAAGGTGTCTGGTGCCAGTCTAGGTCTGTGGCCTATCTTAGCAGTGTTGTGAGTGAAACCAAGGTGCCTGGTGCCAGTCTAGGTCTGTGGCCTATCTTAGCAGTGTTGTGAGTGAAACCAAGGAGTCTGGTTCCAGTCTAGGTCTGTGGCCTATCTTAGCAGTGATGTGAGTGAAACCAGGGTGTTTGGTTCCAGTTTAGGGTCTGTGGCCTATCTTCGTAGTGTTGTGAGTGAAACCAAGGTGTCTGGTGCCAGTCTAGGTCTGTGGCCCATCTTAGCAGTGTTGTGAGTGAAACCAAGGTGTCTGGTGCCAGTCTAGTTCTGTGGCCTATCTTAGCAGTGTTGTGAGTGAAACCAAGGTGTCTGGTTCCAGTTTAGGTCTGTGGCCTATCTTAGCAGTGTTGTGAGTGAAACCAAGGTGTCTGGTGCCAGTCTAGGTCTGTGGCCTATCTTAGTAGTGTTGTGAAGAGTGAAACCAAGGTGTCTGGTGCCAGTCTAGGTCTGTGGCCTATCTTAGCAGTGTTGTGAGTGAAACCAAGGTGCCTGGTGCCAGTCTAGGTCTGTGGCCTATCTTAGCAGTGTTGTGAGTGAAACCAAGGTGCCTGGTGCCAGTCTAGGTCTGTGGCCTATCTTAGCAGTGTTGTGAGTGAAACCAAGGTGCCTGGTGCCAGTCTAGGTCTGTGGCCTATCTTAGCAGTGTTGTGAGTGAAACCAAGGTGTCTGGTGCCAGTCTAGGTCTGTGGCCTATCTTAGTAGTGTTGTGAGTGAAACCAAGGTGCCTGGTGCCAGTCTAGGTCTGTGGCCTATCTTAGCAGTGTTGTGAGTGAAACCAAGGTGCCTGGTGCCAGTCTAGGTCTGTGGCCCATCTTAGTAGTGTTGTGAGTGAAACCAAGGTGCCTGGTGCCAGTCTAGGTCTGTGGCCTATCTTAGCAGTGTTGTGTGAGTGAAACCAAGGTGTCTGGTGCCAGTCTGGGGTCTGTGACCTATCTTAGCAGTGTTGTGAGTGAAACCAAGGTGTCTGGTGCCAGTCTAGGTCTGTGGCCTATCTTAGCAGTGTTGTGAGTGAAACCAAGGTGCCTGGTGCCAGTCTAGGTCTGTGGCCTATCTTAGCAGTGTTGTGAGTGAAACCAAGGTGTCTGGTGCCAGTCTAGGTCTGTGGCCTATCTTAGCAGTGTTGTGAGTGAAACCAAGGTGCCTGGTGCCAGTCTAGGTCTGTGGCCCATCTTAGCAGTGTTGTGAGTGAAACCAAGGTGCCTGGTGCCAGTCTAGGTCTGTGGCCCATCTTAGCAGTGTTGTGAGTGAAACCAAGGTGTCTGGTGCCAGTCTAGGTCTGTGGCCTATCTTAGTAGTGTTGTGAGTGAAACCAAGGTGTTTGGTTCCAGTTTAGGTCTGTGGCCTATCTTCGTAGTGTCGTGAGTGAAACCAAGGTGCCTGGTTCCAGTTTAGGTCTGTGGCCTATCTTAGTAGTGTCGTGAGTGAAACCAAGGTGTTTGGTTCCAGTTTAGGTCTGTGGCCTATCTTCGTAGTGTCGTGAGTGAAACCAAGGTGCCTGGTTCCAGTTTAGGTCTGTGGCCTATCTTAGCAGTGTTGTGAGTGAAACCAAGGTGTCTGGTGCCAGTCTAGGTCTGTGGCCTATCTTAGCAGTGTTGTGAGTGAAACCAAGGTGTCTGGTGCCAGTCTAGGTCTGTGGCCTATCTTAGCAGTGTTGTGAGTGAAACCAAGGTGTCTGGTCCCAGTCTAGGTCTGTGGCCTATCTTAGCAGTGTTGTGAGTGAAACCAAGGTGTCTGGTGCCAGTCTAGGTCTGTGGCCTATCTTAGGAGTGTTGTGAGTGAAACCAAGGTGCCTGGTGCCAGTCTAGGTCTGTGGCCTATCTTAGCAGTGTTGTGAGTGAAACCAAGGTGCCTGGTGCCAGTCTAGGTCTGTGGCCCATCTTAGCAGTGTTGTGAGTGAAACCAAAGTGTCTGGTTTCAGTTTAGGTCTGTGGCCTATCTTAGCAGTGTTGTGAGTGAAACCAAGGTGTCTGGTGCCAGTCTAGGTCTGTGGCCTATCTTAGCAGTGTTGTGAGTGAAACCAAGGTGTCTGGTGCCAGTCTAGGTCTGTGGCCTATCTTAGCAGTGTTGTGAGTGAAACCAAGGTGCCTGGTGCCAGTCTAGGTCTGTGGCCCTATCTTAGCAGTGTTGTGAGTGAAACCAAGGTGTCTGGTGCCAGTCTAGGTCTGTGACCTATCTTAGCAGTGTTGTGAGTGAAACCAAGGTGTCTGGTGCCAGTCTAGGTCTGTGGCCTATCTTAGCAGTGTTGTGAGTGAAACCAAGGTGTCTGGTGCCAGTCTAGGTCTGTGGCCTATCTTAGCAGTGTTGTGAGTGAAACCAAGGTGTCTGGTTTCAGTCTAGGTCTGTGACCTATCTTAGCAGTGTTGTGAGTGAAACCAAGGTGTTTGGTTCCAGTTTAGGTCTGTGGCCTATCTTAGTAGAATGAAGGTGAAATGCCAGTAGTTTTCTGTTGTTGATGTAGACTAATCATTTGTCCATGAGGGATATTTACCATCATTTAACATTGTTATTGGATGATTTTGGGAAGACTTAATTAATTACAAGGGGTACTTGACCTAAAGACATTTAATGTTGTAGTTTTTGGCATGATGTCCTCCTGTCATCGATGTGTGAAGGAGTATCTCAGTTTCGTAATTGTCTTCCTTTTGGCTGTTTAAAGAGTTTTCCACAGCTGCCCTGACGTCATCATTCGAGTCCACATGAGATCCTGCTACAGCGTTCTTCGTGTTTGGGACAAGACAGAGGTTTGATGGAACAGATCAGAATATGACGGTACTGAAGGAGTTCAAAACCACACTCGAGACTTATAGCACTGCAGTATTGTCTTAAAGGAAGAGAAGATCTAGGCTAATTTCATCCAATCATTGCAACAAATTTGCTTAATAATAATGCTTATATTGTCTCTATGAGAATAAACGACCTTTCTGTATCAGATTCAAGCAGCTAGAGTGGCACAGACAAGCTGGTGTGTCCTTGTTGAGATGTCAGAAGCTGTGGAGCAAAGTGACCTGATACGGTCACCATAGTGTGCATTTTCACTTCTGTTGTTAGTGACCTTATAGGCCTTCCATAACTGGGGTCGTCTTCAAGATTCGCCCTCTCACGCTGAACATTTGCCGCTCGCCTCTTCACGATGACAGTTATCCATGTCACACTGTGGCTGGTTATCTCAGTGGATTCGTGGACGCACGCATGCACGCAGTTAAAAGGAAACATGAAATGGAAATTTGCCCTTCCAGATGACAGCACATTTCACTTAACTCTTCTATCATATGACAAAGTCTTTTTTTGCTGGACTCATTGTTTCTGAGTTTTGTGTTTTCACTCTTGTTGCATGTGTCATTCTCCTTATAAAAATTGGCACATGGTTGCATAACACTGACACTTGGTGTGTAAAACTGACATCCTTTTTAGATGTATCCTATTGCCAGTTTTGTGGTTCAGCCCTGGCAAATGACTCTTGTAGCCTTGGTCCTATGTACTGACCATGGAATATCCAGTAGAATTATACTATGAAAAGCAGACATTTTCAATTAATAAACTCATTTAATTATTCTATGAAAGCACAATATGATAGAAAAAGAGCAGAAATAAAATTAATGCTCTACTTGTACAGTAAAGTCTGGACATATTAGCCTTGGGACTACCATTAATAAAAAACATACAACATTTAAAACAACACATGTGTATCTGACACAAAATAACATCTGTATGTGACATAAAAACACATAGGGTATGTGCAATATATAAACAAATAATACTATCGGTTACAAACAATAATATGCTGCTCGATTATAAATACACAAACATATATATAGAGAGATGGTTAGAAGCAGATGAACATGTAAAACATGTAAAACACCATAAACCGTACATGATCCTTCCTGAACCATCAGCTCACTGTAACAGGGGTACAGTCAAGCTTGTAGACTAACAACTAGTCTCTCAAATGAACATATTTTACAGAAAAAAAATAGTTCACAATAGAACTAAAATAAGCATTAAAAGTAATGAAAGTGAGGGTCATAGTTTAAGATGTACCTGTAGTTATATGTCAACGAAAATATGACGAGTCAACCTCTCTTGATATCTTGCTCTGTATTTGTTCAAACATCTTCATTTTCAGAAACTGTGGAAATCTTTCCTATAATTGATGGAATCACTTTCTGATGTGTGCATATTGATCTTAGGGCACCTCATCAAGTCAAGACCATAAAGCTGCATCATGTTAACCATTATTTGACACCAGCAGAGCGTCAGTATCAAACCATTATTTGGCACCAGCAAAGTGTCAATACCAAACCATTATTTGGCACCAGCAGAGTGTCAATACCAAACCATTATTTGGCACCAGCAGAGTGTCAATACCAAATCATTATTTGGCACCAGCAGAGTGTCAATACCAAACCATTATTTGGCACCAGCAGAGGGCAATACCAAACCAATATTTGGCACCGGCAAAGCGTCAATATTGACCCATAGGGACAATTACGATTCTGATGTGATTGTCAAAATGAACTGTTATGAACAACATCTAGTGTGAAGACGTTCATGTGGTTTCACTGTATTTTCACAACACAGTTTCACATAAGTGTGTGAAACCATCACAGATACTGGGACCACCACATGATATTGCACAGTTAAATCAGAAATGTTCACAACATGACATACATATGACATACAACCCACATCATTAACTGTGACAGATCCTATTTCTTTAAATCAAAACCTTTCATAAAAGTTGATATATGCTTCAAAATATAAAGATACATTTCATATATATATAAACCAGGAAGGCACATATTCAGGAAATATTCATACAAGGGCACATGATCCATAATTATTCTGGTTAATTACCCAGCTTCCCATTTTGGGGCTAGAGACAAGGGAGCATCATTGTAATTCCCCTCAGTGTTGTATAGGAAACAAGGAGACACCAGCTATACATCTCACCCGCTAGCACTGCTTGGTACACTTATAAACAAATCAATTGGTAGGCACAAGTCCTAACTATCCTCATACATTTATGGAGTAATAATGAAAGGTTTGACACTAGAAAAATACAAACAAAACTCCAAATCTACACTATTATAGAACTTACAGAATAGAAAATCAAAACATAATTCCCTTTGTTCAAGGGCACCCATTGAGCATGTTCCTGACGTGTATACAAGTTTCACGATATATGTTGAGGAATGCTGCTTCAGAAGCCCACCCTAATTGGAACAAACCCAACCCACTAAAATAACTTATACATTGTCCATAACTCGGTAAAATATATTCTCCATCTAAATGGTGCATTCAAAATGTCATGTTTTTGTGGTTTCTCATTATGAATGATACTGTTAAACAATAGTATTTCAAACTCACTCCCACCCCCAACTCACTCACTCATACATTCTGTTTTAAGGTTCATAGTGCTTGATTAATCAATATATAATAGCTGCCAAGTGGTCAAAAGGCTTAAAACCCAGGCCTTCGGTAAACACATATAACAGTACGAAAAAATGTCTCTTTTGACCTTAGGTCTTTCAAAGGGCAGTCGTTGGGCAAACACTGGTTGACCAGTTTGCTGCTGCAGTGTGATTCGATGAGGCATGCACTTGTTACCCATTGTGGAACACGAGTGGACGTGATACATTCAAGCACCCATATTACGATCTATCAGTATTTGGCGCTGAAGATATTTGTGTCGGAAAGGTATCTGTACTACTCAAAAGAAATTAAAGAACCTCCAACACTTCCATCTTCCAGGTATGTTAAGTATAGTAATATGAACAAATTGAGTGTTCTTTCATTTCTGTTGTTTAGTATACATAGAACACACCCGGTACATCAGTCTATTGTATCTTCATATTGATGCAGTTAAAAGACGGAAGACAATCACACTGTCTTTAATCAAGTCAAAGTCCATGTTTATCATTTCCTATGTTAAACATTTAGCCTTAAGAATCAGTTGTTGCTGCACAGTATTTTGAACAGATTTGGCTGCAGATCATGGTGCTTCCACAGCACTCTCTAGGCAGTCTGTGGTGGCTCTCCTGGATCCTCCCCTGGTGTTGATGAGAACGAATCGACAGGGGTTGCATACATCGGCACATACCTCGATATCAACCTGGAACAGTAGCGCAGGTTCATGATGCCATGTACAGCAGCTCACCTTCATCACGGAACATACATGTTGGCAGTTTCACTTTTCCTTCTTGATAAAATATAAAAATATACTGGTGTGTGAAATAAGAATTTGCAGTATGGCCTCCATGATCATATCATTATCATGAGGACATTTATGTTGAATCTTACCTTCATTTACCTTGCTGTTACAGTTGGGATGGTGTTTACAGTGAGTGAGTGAGTTTAGTTTTATTCAGCAATATTCTAGCTGTATAGCACTTGTCTGTAAATAATCGAGTCTGGACCAGACAATCCAATGATCAACAGTATGAGCATCGATTACACTATTGGGATACAATGACATGTGTCAACAAGTCAGCGAGCATTACCACCCGATCCCGTTAGTTGCCTCTTACGACAAGTATGGGTTACAGAAGATCAATTCCAGTCCGGATCTTTACGGGTCAGTGGTGTTTACAGATAACGATCAGTTACAAAACGCATGCTAATGTTTGTGGTAAAATAGTAGTTTAATCATGGTGATGTGTGGTCTTGTGACTTTACAAGGGAAGAGGTGACAACAACCATCCCTCATGACAGTGATGTGATGCTGTACTGACCGGATCTCCACTTCCCCACACTCAGACTTGTACAACTCCCCGTCAATGTTCAGCAAGCTTCCATACATCTTCTCCTTCTCAGAAAGTGATGGGTTCTCATCGATGTTGAACTTGACCTTCATTCCTGTGACATCCTGATGCACGACCAACTGGGGGACGTCCATCTGGAACACCATGGGAAGCATTCTTCAACTCATGCCACTCTCAAAGGCCCCTCAAATCCATGTGGCTGAATGGAAGAACTGACAGCAGTCATATTTCCATCATAATACCAATAAATTCATTTGTATTTTTAATTAACAAACAAGCAAACAAACTATAATGCATTGATTCAGGAAATAAAATATAAATGTAATGTTATGAAATTTAGAGTTTTGTTAATCAATATTATTGCATTGGTATCAAATAAAATACTCCTACCGAAAGTACCATTGATAATTCACAGAAAACATTTGATAAAGAGAGGGAATCATATAGTTGAGAAATCAATCATAGTGTCAGTTGTAGTCACAAGCCTTAGGATGAACCTTGTTTTAAATAATGAGATATACGTATGAGATGGTAGGTTTTTGTGGATTAAGAACATAATTACAAGTGAGGGGCCTTTTTCATTGACTATGGAGTGTATGAACATACATTCGGTACATATACTCACAGGAAAATGCTACTGTGACACACAAACAACAAACACCATCACAACTAACCATCCATAAGAACAGCACATACAGTATATGCAAATGAGCAACAGCACAAGAGAGGGTCACAAGGAAGTTCACACAGTCAGCAGCGAGTGTGTCTGTCCACCTTGTGCATTGAAGATTAACAATGAAAATATTCTATATCACAATAATCTTTGCGTCTGAGCATACATACATATGTCACAGTAGATATTTTTGTAGATCCATATATAAAACTGGATGATGACAGATTCCATGGTCACCTAGTACCAAGGTGATGTACAATCCACTACCGAGGTACAGTGGGCCTACAATCCACTACCTAGATGCATTGGGCCTACAACTCACTACCTAGATGCTGTGGGCCTACAACCCACTACCTAGATGCTGTGGGCCTACAACCCACTACCTAGATGCTGTGGGCCTACAACCCAGTACCTAGATGCTGTGGGCCTACAACCCAGTACCTAGATGCTGTGGGCCTACAACCCAGTACCTAGATGCTGTGGGCCTACAACCCAGTACCTAGATGCATTGGGCCTACAACCCAGTACCTAGATGCTGTGGGCCTACAACCCACTACCTAGATGCATTGGGCCTACAACCCACTACCTAGATGCTGTGGGCCTACAACCCACTACCTAGATGCTGTGGGCCTACAACCCATTACCTAGATGATGTGGGCCTACAACCCACTACCTAGATGCACTGGGCCTACAACCCACTACCTAGATGCTGTGGGCCTACAACCCACTACCTAGATGCTGTGGGCCTACAACCCACTACCTAGATGCATTGAGCCTACAACCCAGTACCTAGATGCTGTGGGCCTACAACCCAGTACCTAGATGCTGTGGGCCTACAACCCAGTACCTAGATGCTGTGGGCCTACAACCCACTACCTAGATGCTGTGGGCCTACAACCCACTACCTAGATGCTGTGAGCCTACAACCCACTACCTAGATGCTGTGGGCCTACAACCCAGTACCTAGATGCTGTGGGCCTACAACCCACTACCTAGATGCTGTGGGCCTACAACCCAGTACCTAGATGCTGTGGGCCTACAACCCAGTACCTAGATGCTGTGGGCCTACAACCCAGTACCTAGATGCTGTGGGCCTACAACCCAGTACCTAGATGCTGTGGGCCTACAACCCAGTACCTAGATGCTGTGGGCCTACAACCCACTACCTAGATGCATTGGGCCTACAACCCACTACCTAGATGCTGTGGGCCTACAACCCACTACCTAGATGCTGTGGGCCTCACAACCCATTACCTAGATGATGTGGGCCTACAACCCACTACCTAGATGCACTGGGCCTACAAACCCACTACCTAGACGTTGTGGGCCTACAACCCACTACCTAGACGCTGTGGGCCTACAACCCACTACCTAGATGCATTGGGCCTACAACCCAGTACCTAGATGCTGTGGGCCTACAACCCAGTACCTAGATGCTGTGGGCCTACAACCTACTACCTAGATGCTGTGAGCCTACAACCCACTACCTAGATGCTGTGGGCCTACAACCCACTACCTAGATGCTGTGGGCCTACAACCCATTACCTAGATGTTGTGGGCCTACAACCCATTACCTAGATGATGTGGGCCTACAACCCACTACCTAGTTGCACTGGGCCTACAACCCACTACCTAGACGCTGTGGGCCTACAACCCACTACCTAGACGCTGTGGGCCTACAACCCAGTACCTAGATGCATTGGGCCTACAACCCAGTACCTAGATGCTGTGGGCCTACAACCCACTACCTAGATGCTGTGGGCCTACAACCCACTACCTAGATGCTGTGGGCCTACAACCCACTACCTAGATGTTGTGGGCCTACAACCCACTACCTAGATGCTGTGGGCCTACAACCCACTACCTAGATGCTGTGGGCCTTCAACCCACTACCTAGATGCTGTGGGCCTACAACCCACTACCTACATGCTGTGGGCCTACAACCCACTACCTAGATGCTGTGGGCCTACAACCCAGTACCTAGATGCTGTGGGCCTACAACCCACTACCTAGATGCTGTGGGCCTACAACCCAGTACCTAGATGCTGTGGGCCTACAACCCACTACCTAGATGCTGTGGGCCTACAACCCAGTACCTAGATGCTGTGGGCCTACAACCCAGTACCTAGATGCTGTGGGCCTACAACCCACTACCTAGACGCTGTGGGCCTACAACCCACTACCTAGATGCTGTGGGCCTACAACCCAGTACCCAGATGCATTGGGCCTACAACCCACTACCTAGATGCTGTGGGCCTACAACCCAGTACCTAGATGCTGTGGCCCTACAACCCACTACCTAGATGCTGTGGGCCTACAACCAAGTACCTAGATGCTGTGGGCCTACAACCCACTACCTAGATGCTGTGGGCCTACAAGTCAGTATGGGCTTTACTGTTATTGAACATCAGTTGTGAACAGTATTACAGTAAAGGCAGGCTCACATATTGTAAAGTATTCTTACAGCATCACTGGATTGTCTCATTAGTCCAAACATCATCTTCAAGTAGGTCCAGCCTGCACACAGTTTGGTCAAGAAAACAGTAAAACTGTCCGATGAAGGTAGCATCTTCAGTTTGTCCTGCTTAGTATCTATCTTGCATATAAAGATCATCATGTCCATTTGCTGCATGGCCTCAAGTCTCCGCCAGCCTGAAACACAGACAGATAAACACTGCCAGGAACTGTACAGCTGTCATAGAATACACAGCACAGGTGGAGGTGGGGTATACTGCCACCAGTCTCCACCAGCCTGAAACACAGACAGATAAACACTGCCAGGAGCTATACAGCTGTCATAGAATACACAGCACAGGTGGAGGTGGGGTATACTGGCACCAGTCTCCGCCAGCCTGAAACACAGACAGATAAACACTGCCAGGAACTATACAGCTGTCATAGAATACACAGCACAGGTGGAGGTGGGGTATACTGGCTCCAGTCTCCGCCAGCCTGAAACACAGACAGATAAACACTGCCAGGAACTATACAGCTGTCATAGAATACACAGCACAGGTGGAGGTGGGGTATACTGCCACCAGTTTCCAAGCTGAATGGTAGGAGCACTTCATGGGTGTGTCAGGTAATGGGGTTATAAGGTCAAATAATGAAAAGATGCAAATCATGCTAATGACATTGACAATGTCTATTTCAGCTATATAATTGTTTAAGTTGTGGAAATCTGCAGGTTTTGATTAGGTTATTGCGGACATGTCTATCTTTGGTAGACTTTGGTACTATATTTTAATAGATAGTTACTTTTTATTACCCTGTTTGAAAGGTATTATTGTACTGCTTCAGAGAAATGGGGCAATTGATTGTCTAGACAATTAAAAGGATGTTACATTATGCTATATTTGGGATCAGATATTCTCAGGTTGTACTTTTTGTTTTGGAATTTGAACTCCCACTCGCACCTACTTGCCAGCACATAAAGTCAGAGATCCACATCAATCTGACAGTTGTGAGTGTTCATCACGTACCTAGTGTTCCCCTCTGAATATTCAATGCCATGTAGAAAGTGGTCAAACGTAACATTTGTGATATCTTTTATTATACTTTTTTAGTGCTTACTGTTTTATATGCAGGGATATACTTGCAGGCTGTTTGTGCTTACAGCTTTATGTGCAGGATGTGATAAGTGATGGATAATGGCATGGCATATACTGGCTGTGGATGATGATACTCCAAACATCAATACATGTGTACTCACCTCTATCGGCACAAAGCAATGCTGAAGCAGTTCACTTGTACATCTGTAATGCCTATTCACTAGGCATCTGAGCAGTCATAAAAGGAAGATAACAGGCCGTCCAACATTGTCCTCTATAGGCTTAAGTTTACTGTACTATGTGGGACAACTGATCAGTGCTCAACCAATACAAAGGAGTACCAGGTCTTTAGCTGGCCACAGTACCTTTCTCCTTGGCTGGGGCAGCAGCTCCTTCTGATTCAGCTCTGAAACAAACAGGACAATGACAGAGCATGGTGCTTGAAACATGCAGTATCACACAGTATGGCAACATATGACCAGAAACAGCATGTGATACAAACTTGCAATAAGAGTTTTAAACACATAATTTTGCAAGAAGAGACTTTAAACATACAACTACAGAATGGTGATGAAACAGGCTGAATGCTGAAACAGGCTGAATGCTGAAACAAATATATGCCCATGATATAGTCACAATTGTTTAATTGACTCTACTTTTAGCAGAGATTTCTTTTATGACATCATGTAGAAAGGGTTTTGTCGCTTCTATGAAAACACTGTGACATACAATGTTTCAATAAAAGGGGCTTAAAACACTGTGGCATACAATGTTACCATAAGAGGCCTTAAAACACTGTGGCATACAATGTTACCATAAGAGGCCTTAAAACACTGTGGCATACAATGTTACCATAAGAGGCCTTAAAACACTGTGGCATACAATGTTACCATAAGAGGCCTTAAACACTGTTGCATACAATGTTACCATAAGAGGCCTTAAACACTGTGGCATACAATGTTACCATAAGAGGCCTTAAAACACAGTGGCATACAATGTTACCATAAGAGGCCTTAAAACACTGTGGCATACAATGTTACCATAAGAGGCCTTAAACACTACAATGTTACCATACAAGAGGCCATAAACACTGTGGCATACAATGTTACCATAAGAGGCCTTAAACACTGTGGCATACAATGTTACCATAAGAGGCCTTAAACACTGTGGCATACAATGTTACCATAAGAGGCCTTAAAACACTGTGGCATACAATGTTTCAATAAGAGGCCTTAAAACACTGTGGCATACAATGTTACCATAAGAGGCCTTAAAACACTGTGGTATACAATGTTACCATAAGAGGCCTTAAAACACTGTGGCATACAATGTTACCATAAGAGGCCTTAAACACACATGTTCAACCTTTCACCATAAGGAATGAACCACAGTATTATAAGTACTGCAGTAAGAGGCCTTAAACACACACTTATAGAATGTCACTGTACCTCTGTGGTGTTGACCAGACTTGAATATTAGCAGTCAACTTAGATATATACTTGGGATCGTGCAGTTTGACACAAGTCACTCATTTACTCCACATGACCTCAGCCTTCATGTCAGATGAGATACACACCCACTGCACCTTTGATATTTCAACATTGTTATACACATATCACTTACATCTCTTGGGAGTCATCGCCAGCTGTCTTCTCCAGCAAATGGATTTCTGGTTCATAAACTTGCTTCTTGCTGAATGAATGAGTTATCATGACATCTAGAAATGTTTCAAAACAGAAGTGTGATGTTATATCATCTGTTGTGTGAGGAGTACAGGAGAGGTTAGTTTGAAGCTTGATGGTTACTACTCAGCTGTCCAAACACATGTCATAAATATATCACACACAAATTCACTACTTGACATGACTCACAGACATCAGACATGGACATCAAACTACTGTTGTGTATCAGACAGGTCACTCACATGGATATCGGAAAGTTTTCATCCATCTCTTCTCGTCAGTCTTCTTGATAATGGCAGAAGAGAATCCGTGAGCGAACAGAAGACCACTGTAGGACAGCAACTTCCCGGGCTCGTAGATACCGAATATATTAAAGCCTATTGTCTCTCCTTAAAAACAATTCAAATTCTCAAATTCTCAATATCAATATAATCTGGACAGGAATAAGGTAGTGCTAAGGGGGCATATCAGCTTGGAGTAATAAAAGTCTTCAAACAATTTATTTCTGAGCACCATCAAAATAAATATTCATGTTTGCCATACAAAAAATATTGTTTGGGTATTTTCCACAGTCTATTTTTTTTCACCACTGCCAACAAAAATTTGGAGCAAGTTTCTGAACAAACAGTTCATTTTGGGCACATCTCAACTCCCCAGCAACCTCCGACTTGGTATGCAGAATTGCTGTTTGTTAAATGAGAGCATGTTGTTGTATCACACCGCTCAAACATGGGTATCCAAACATCTTACATGCTACCTGCTCCCTCGGTCAGGGTGCTGGTGTACAAAACAACCATAGAGCTACAACTATCATAACTTGGGGGTTGGGGGTTACAACCATAGAGCTACCACTATCATAACTTGGGGGTTGGGGGTTACAACCATAGAGCTACCACTATCATAACTTGGGGGTTGGGGGTTACAACCATAGAGCTACCACTATCATAACTTGGGGGTTGGGGTTACTAGGGGTTGGGGTTAAACCATAGAGCTACCACTATCATAACTTGGGGGTTGGGGTTACAACCATAGAGCTACAACTATCATAACTAGGGGTTGGGGTTACAACCATAGAGCTACAACTATCATAACTTGGGGTTGGGGTTACAACCATAGAGCTACCACTATCATAACTTGGGGGTTGGGGGGTTACAACCATAGAGCTACCACTATCATAACTTGGGGTTGGGGGTTACAACCATAGAGCTACCACTATCATAACTTGGGGTTGGGGTTACAAACCATAGAGCTACAACTATCATAACTAGGGGGTTGGGGTTACAACCATAGAGCTACCACTATCATAACTTATCATAACTAGGGGTTGGGTTTACAACCATAGAGCTACCACTATCATAACTTGGGGGTTGGGGGTTACAACCATAGAGCTACAACTATCATAACTAGGGGTTGGGGTTACAACCATAGAGCTACAACTATCATAACTAGGGGGTTGGGGGTTACAACCATAGAGCTACAACTATCATAACTAGGGGTTGGGGGTTACAACCATAGAGCTACCACTATCATAACTTGGGGGTTGGGGGTTACAACCATAGAGCTACAACTATCATAACTTGGGGGTTGGGGTTACAACCATAGAGCTACAACTATCATAACTAGGGGGTTGGGGGTTACAACCATAGAGCTACCACTATCATAACTTGGGGGTTGGGGTTACAACCATAGAGCTACAACTATCATAACTTGGGGGTTGGGGGTTACAACCATAGAGCTACCACTATCATAACTTGGGGTTGGGGGTTACAACCATAGAGCTACCACTATCATAACTTGGGGGTTGGGGGTTACAACCATAGAGCTACAACTATCATAACTTGGGGGTTGGGGTTACAACCATAGAGCTACCACTATCATAACTAGGGGTTGGGGTTACAACCATAGAGCTACCACTATCATAACTTGGGGTGGGGGTTACAATCACAGTAGCCCTAAGATTGCTTTGTACAACGGCACCATGGTTTCTTTGTGACTTGGGTATCATGTGCAGCTCCTTTTTTCAAATTTCTTCATCCACCTCTGGCTCATGGTGTCCATCACTGGATTGTCTGGTCAAAACTTGATTATTTAAGGACAGCTGGAATATTGTGCAGTGTTAAATGCCATGCAAACAAACAAACACTAGCAGCTGCTGGCAGATAGAACACAGGAAGCAGACTGTTTAGATTGATCACGTACCTCTGATAACATGTAGTATTGCTGTCTCTATGTCTATAACTCCCGCTGCCAGAGCAGACACTCCATTACCAGTGCCTGAAGATAGCACAGAAAACATACATTGCATCCACAACCCTCCCTTTATAGAAGCATGTTCTTCTCTACTCCAGTACTGACCTCACTGAACTCGTTAAACTGCTCCATTACACACTGTCAAATTCTCCAATAAATGTCATGTATCATTATCTCTTTCAACAACTGTAACCTACAAGATCTGGGAACTTATGAGTTGCAGGTTTGAATTCACAGGTTAAAGCTACTTTTTACACATTTTTTCAGAAAATCGTTACTGAAAGTGAATGTAGCAATACAACTAATGGATGTACATTGTATGATGTAATCAATGATGATATATACTCAGAGAAAATAGTTCTGGCACTGAATTTTTTCATTCGTAATCTTTTGAATAAGCTGTTGGATTTGAACCAGAGAAAGAATAAAACATACACTACCATGCATTTATTGTTTGAATATCACAAAATTTGCAAGAAGTATGACATATTCAAGAAAAATGGCCTGCAATGTCCACTTTCAAAGGTCCCACAATCAAATACTTATCATTTCCATACACTATTTTTAGACTTGTAGCTCAATATTTAATTGTAAACTTTAAAGAGTACACTTTAATGTAAAAATGATTGATGCCTTGCAGGTGATTAGAAACAGTCAAACATGCAGTAGACGTTTTCATACACTGTAATATGCATACTTATGTACATGTAAACATATGTTGAGAAATAATGGGTAACGTAAAATGACTTATACCTTGCATGTAACAAGATGCAGTCAAACATACACAAGTTGTAATTCATATACAGTACGAAATGTATTATGTAGTTATGCCTACTTATCTATATGTAATATTTGCAAAGAAAGAATGGTCAATGTAACACCGACTAAGGCCCTATGCCAAACCTGTAAATACTATCAATTTATGTATGCCTTGTATATGTGAACATCTATTCACAATTATAATGTCATGTAAACATGTACTGAGAAATAAAAACGTTAAAATAATAATAATTAAAAAAAACGTTTTGATAAAGTAAGCTTGTATCTATGTAATATAAGCAGTAAGCACCTGCCGGAATGATGCCAAACTTGATATCAAGTGGTTTGAGGACAGACTCCGGATTATTGATGTCGATGCCAGCCTCTTTCTGGTTTCGCTGGATGAGCGTGTTGAGAGCTTCCTGGTACATCCCATCGCCCCCGACTGTCACCAGGCTGGAAGCAGAGAAAACTGCTGACATGACAAAACAATCACATCTCCTCAATACCTGATATGTCAGAGCTTGTGTTATACTGAAGTCAATAGACTCCAGTGTTACACATAAACATTTTGTAAGTCTACACTGTTACATTCCAGTTTTACACACATACCTTTTGTAACTCAATCTAGATCTCAATTAGTAATTTTTAAAATATACATTTCACATTTCATTTGTCTTGACATAACACTGTGGAAATTGTCAGCCTCTCACCCTTCAACTTTAGAGAAGTCAAAGTTGTTGATAATTTCTTCTGAATGTTTGGCTCTCTCTGTTACTGAAAAACAGAAATACTTCATTCAAAACCAATCTTGTTGTCATTCTGTAGTTGTAACACCTGCATGAGGAGAAACCCAATCTTTTGTTTGTACATAAATATACACATGAATACTGTCATAAATAACCATTATGGTCTGCTGTCCTGACTTACCAGTGAACTGGTATTATACCCACCTATTCAACACACTGTCACTATTACACTCTGATATATGCTAAAATTAACATATTCATAAAGATTGCATATTTATGATACCCACTGACCAAATAATTTTCTTCAGGCCATTCATTTACCCTGTTGTGAGTATATGAGTAACATATCCAGCTATTTTACATAGAAATATGTTTCACACTGTTTAAATTGATAACAAAAGTACAATACATTTCCAAAAATCTACCTTAAAACAATTTTCATAATGACATCATAATTCTGTTATGATGAACATGATTATCTTGTAAAACACGCGTTTTTAAGTTGACAAAAATGAACATTTCTTAATTTCGTTTAAAACATAACATGGCACTAACTGAAAACATGAGTCTCGATCCCAGCTGTCTTGAAGAGAGGTGCCACCTTCTTTTCATAGACCTGACGACCTTGACCCTTCCCACCGATTGGGTTCACTATCACAAGCAGCCTTTTAGGGGTAGCTGGTCAAGATAAAACGAACAGCAAATTATCCAACACGTATCACTATTTACATTTTATAAATTCTCTCATTACATACATCATCGTTAGTTATATTGGGGGCCATATCCCCAATCCACACCTGGCAACCTACAACACGTATCACTCATTTACATTCTATAAATTCTCTCATTACATACATCATTGTTAGTTATATTGGGGGCCATATCCCAATTCCACACCTGGCAACCTACAACACGTATCACTGTTTACATTCTATAAATTCTCTCATTACATACATCATTGTTAGTTATATTGGGGGCCACATCCCCATTCCACACCTGGGGTATCACTGTTTACATTCTATAAATTCTCTCATTACATACATCATTGTTAGTTATATCCCATTCTATATTCTCTCATTACATACATCATTCCCATTCCACACCTGGCAACCTACAAATCACTGTTTACATTCTATAAATTCTCTCATTACATACATCATTGTTAGTTATATTGGGGGCCACATCCCCATTCCACACCTATCATCACTGTTTACATTTTATAAAATTCTCTCATTACATACATCATTGTTAGTTATATTGGGGCCATATCCCCATTCCACACCTGGCAACCTACAAACACGTATCACTGTTTACATTCTATAAATTCTTTCATTACATACATCATTGTTAGTTATATTGGGGCCATATCCCCATTCCACACCTGGCAACCTACAACACATATCACTGTTTACATTTTATAAATTCTCTCATTACATACATCATTGTTAGTTATATTGGGGGCCACATCCCCATTCCACACCTGGCAACCTACAACACCTATCACTGTTTACATTTTATAAATTCTCTCATTACATACATCATTGTTAGTTATATTGGGGCCATATCCCCATTCCACACCTGGCAACCTACAACACGTATCACTGTTTACATTCTATAAATTCTCTCATTACATACATCATTGTTAGTTATATTGGGGCCATATCCCCATTCCACACCTGGCAACCTACAACACATATCACTGTTTACATTCTATAAATTCTCTCATTACATACATCATTGTTAGTTATATTGGGGGCCATATCCCCATTCCACACCTGGCAACCTACAACACGTATCACTGTTTACATTCTATAAATTCTCTCATTACATACATCATTGTTAGTTATATTGGGGCCATATCCCAATTCCACACCTGGCAACCTACCTGGTCTGTAGTTGGCTTGTATCTGGCGGACCCAGTCACTGACATCACCTTCCTTCACATCAAACTTCTTCTCAGTTGCTTTCCACTTCTTATCCCTTCTGTGGGTTATAAAGTGGATGGTGAAGCTCTTGCCTTCTCCATTCATCTGAGTTGTCTCCCCCTGGCCGTCTGTGACCAGGCTGTAGATGTCACTCCATGGCAGGCTCACCTCTATATTGCAAGCATAGTTAATCACTAAATTGCATTTGAACTATGTGTGACAATCACTTACACAAACACTGGGATCATCATGATCCTCTGCATAATATTTCCTTGTGCATTTCCTCAAGTAAAGGGGGCGGCAGGGTAGCCTAGTGGTTAAAGCGTTGGCTCGTCACGCCGAAGGCCCGGGTTCGATTCCCCACATGGGCACAATGTGTTAAGCCCATTTTCTGGTGTCCCCCGCCATGATATTGCTGGAATATTGCTAAAAGCGGCGTAAAACTAAACTCAGTCAGTCAGTCAGTCCTCAAGTTAAGTGAGTGAGTTAATATTTAACATCACATCGGCAATATTTCAGCCATATCGTGACAACCTCAAGTAAAGCCAAGGGCATAGATTTTCAAAGCTCACTAACCTGTGAACGTCCGGGTTAGAATTGATCTTCAGTTACCCATGCTTGTCGTAAGAGGCGACTAACAGGATCGGGTGGCCAGGCTCGCTGACATGTCATCGGTTCACAATTGCGCAGATCGATGCTCATGCTGTTGATCACTCAATTGTCTGGTCCAGACTTGTTTATTTACAGACCGCCGCCATATAGCTTGAATATTCTTGAGTGTGGCTTAAAACTAAACTCACTCACTCACACCTCTCTTAGCACTAAGATAGTCGTAAGTGCCATGCATTAACTTTAACTTATGACTATCTTAGCACTAAGAAAGCTTAGAAAATCTAGGCCCAGACCTCAAACCAACACTGCAATCTCTACTTAACACTGTGCCTCAGTAATTAAAAATGTCAGGCAGTTTCAAAGCAAAAGCATGAAAAGCACAGAATTCTTCACATTTCTGTCTCACCATTTACGCCTGACAGAGTGTCTGAAAGAAATATATGCAAAGATGTTTGGTGTGGGGAAACCTGGTAGTTATGTGGTTAACGCTGTACTCAGCTGTGTTCCCGATACATGACAGGGGTCTGTAAATAGTCTAGTCAGAACAAGGAGTTCCAGTAATTGACATCATGAGCACTGGCCGGCACATTTAGGACATGATAACATGCCATCAACCATGCCACCAAGCCAGACCTCCCAGTCGCCACTATATATATACATAGGTTGGCGGGGACCTTTGATTTTACCCAGAATGCCCATTTGTCAGCAGCAGTTAGAATACTGGGAAGAGCTGTGTGCATAGGTTAAAGGTCATTGTAGTTGGTTGGTTGGTTTGTTGTTTAACGCCACACTCAGCAATATTCTAGCCATATGGCGGCAGTCTGTAAATAATCGAGTCTGGACCAGACAATCTAGTGATCAAAAGCATGAACATCTGTGCATGCCATTGTAGAAAGACACTAATATCATTTAGCAAATTACACAAACACTCTTTCAAGAAGAAGACTGTATATGGTCACTTATACAGCTGTTACATAAGCCTTACATATACATAATGTATATACAAAATCCTCTCACTGACAGCTCCCTATGACATCAGTTTACTTGAACAGCCAGTATTTGACAAGAACTGAATAGTCCATAGCATCTACCACACAGCAGCTACCTGTAGAATCCTTCTTCTGATTGGTCAGCTGCCAGTGCAGGCCATCAGGGGACAGGTGCACACGATATTCTTGTCCACCGCTCAGCAGATCCCCACTCAACAACACAGAGGTCTCCGCCATTACCACCAAGTCAGCTGGTGTCTTCCTGGACTGAAGTAGAAACATATCAAAGGTCACCTCATAGGTCTCAGGTAATGGATTCAGTTAAATAATTTACTGTTAATTTCTCTTACAGAAAGTGGAAACAAAAAAATCCCAAGGCTGTATTCTGAACATATTCTCTGGGGTTTTTCTATTAAATTTTAAAAGACAATTCATAAAACAATATCTTAATACAGTATTATTTCAGAGACTAAAGTGAGTGAGTGAGTTTAGTTTTACCCTGCTTTTAGCAATATTCCAGCAACATCACGGCGTGGGACACCAGAAATGGGCTTCACATATTATACCCATTTGGGGAATCGAACACGGGTCTTCGGCGTGACGAGCGAACGCTTTAACTATAGGCTACCCAACTGACCCTTCAGAGACTAAGTGTAACACGATATTTTCAGTGACAGTTAGTGTACCAAAATGCTTATGTCGGTCATAAAGCGACAATTGACTGGTGCAAATATCTAAAGCAGATGGGATGTGTGTAGTGTGTTACTTGTATATTTACTACATACAAACTATTTCCCTATTTCAGGGAGTCTTACATCAGGAAAGGTGTACATTTAGGACCTATATATTCTGCTTCGGAGTAAGTCGAATGTTTAGAACATGCTGAAATAAGAATACACCAAACCTGATCTCTGAATACCCTGTTGATATACCAGCCTAGCACAAACAAAACTCAGAATTATCAGACTGAATCTACTCTGTCATACTAAAGTATAGAAAACCCGTCCAAGTTGGATTGAGTTACAGTAGGGTTGGGCAAAAATCCAGTTGACAAATAGAACTTGCCCACATTCCCTGGCTTTGTAAGAGCATGACATATATACATCGTGCTCAAAATGGCTTTACCACCGCTCTACCCTCCCTCTTACAAAGACTGTTGAACTGACTAACATTACCAACACTCTAGTGCCACAATAGGGTCATATCTGTCAGATCCAGTCACGTCTGTGGAGTAACATTAACCCTGTTTACCCAGTTTAGACTCAAAGTATCCCTTGGAGGGCCAGGTCTGTAGAAGTTGTTGGAAGTGAAGATTGCATAAGAGACATACTGTCTCTGGTCGTTGACATCATAAACAAAGAAGGTACACAGAAGAAATTCTGAAACACTTTAAATAGCTATATCCACCCGCGGGAAGTAACTCTTGTCGCCCTAAATCTCGACCTGAAAACTTGTCTAAACAATCTCGCAAAACAGTGGGTCATTTCTACGCTTTTTAGTTCAAACAGCTGCTTTGATTCACTATGAATTATACATAGCACTATAAGTGTTGTTTTGTATGGGCCGTGTACTCACTGTTTGAAGATTGTTATTGAGTGTCAATCGTCCCCTGTCAAGTTGTTGAAGACCGTGAGAAAGTGACAGCCCAGCACCACACCGCGCCCTTTGACCGATGTTTGAGACTGCCAAGCTTCGCTCCGATGCAGGGTGTCGTTTCCTCTGTATCGGGGTCAGAACCCTGCCCTACTTCACGATTCACTTGCTCGGTATATGCATGTCACCCGACACAGATATGAAGTAGTGGCGCTGTAAACAGCGTTATAGGTAGGTTTTACAGCTCTTATAGCTGGTCGAGGATACCTGTCTGACTTCCCTAATAATACCAACTACTGTTATTTCCTGCCTACCGTAAGACAGCAGATACATGTTCAGCCATTCGCTGTTTTAGACCTCGAAAATACCTTCTCATAATCATAGCCAAATTACAGGATGTGATGAGTTGCGTCCCTTTGGAGTGACAGAATCCTATGATCGTGAACTGAATCTTTGATTTTCATGGACATCTCCCACTTGCTCCACTTTTGGACTCTCCTCGTTTGTGACACTTTTCGAGACTGAGTTATGTTTATTTGCGGGTTGCAACACCACCCTTATTAATCCCCCCCAACCCTTCCTGTTCAGGGTGTATCTGTAATAATTAGTTCAGCTCGCTTGACGTAATGCAAATACAAGCGATGTCATACATCTGACAATGCATACGCTCTCGACGACATCCCTGCGTTGTCGTGGAAACCGATATATACTACCCATCATAAGTTTAGACTCACTTAAAGCACTCACTATATGATATGTATATGGTTACATCGAAGATGAATTTCTCCACTAACTTAGGGGAACCAACTGCAAACCTTATGCAGATGAATTGCACGAGGATCATGCATTAAATTGCTGAAAAGCATGTGCAGATATCGTGCGTATGAACAGCTGCGTTTTAGTGTAAAGTTTCGTTAAGAATTCGCCAATTTTCACTGAGTTTCATCATTTATTAAAACGATGACAATAATCTTTTCAACGTTACGAATTTCTTTTACATTACGTCAGTTCATGTGTAAACAGCACCTTTACACAGTATGGGATATTTTGCAAAATCTAGTTTAGAACAGTTGACTGAAGTAAGTGGCTACATTTACACTAGTGAGTCTAAACCTTTGATGGGTAGTATATATCAGAATCTATTTCAATCAATCAATCAAATTAGACATTTGTATTTGTATTTATATGGAACAAATCTGTAGAAGAGTGGGAGTCATCATTGGCTATTTATTTCTGTAGTGCGCCAGCTTACTGTACTACTTGTTGAATGTTCACTATGTCAGTGACATGACACTTTATTTCTGTAGTGCGCCAGCTTACTGTACTACTTGTTGAATGTTCACTATATATGTCAGTGACATGACACTTTGTAATTGTGAAGATCAGGGTAAGACTGTTTTTCAGTAACTCTTGCTGGTTTTAAGAGGCACTAACGGGATTGGTGGTAAACTTGCTGACTTGATTGATGCATGGCATCGTTTATCCCAGATAAGCTAATCGATCTTCGTGATGTCACAGGATCGTCGTCATGTAATGCCGCGGTTCGATTCCCCACATTTCTGGTGTCCCCCGTCAGGATATAATACCGTAGAACCCAACTCACTGAAGCCTAACGGACTATATGAGAGAAGATCCGGGTTAGAGCTGGTCTTAAGCAACCGATGCTTTAGTTCATATGAATAAACTCATTCTGAACATTAACAATATGAAACAAATAACTTAATTTCCACAATATTTCCAAACCTGCAAGCATGAGTGTACTATATTTTTTATACATTTGTACCACTGCACAACATAAATGTCTACTTTAAACCAAGTGTCTACTATGCCAACAAACTGTATCATCTGTCTGGCAATTCAGAGATGTGTTCATCTTGAAAGAACTAATTACAGTATACTTTACAAAAATATTTGAAAGTGGCCATACAATTGTTTTTCAATATAGTTGCCATAGTTGGCAAATAAAAATCTGATTTGAGCCTCTTGAAATATTCAGATGTTATATTGACTGGAACAAGCATGTAGCGTTTCAGCTTCATTGGTCAAGAGTTGCTCTGATGTGATGTGAATGATTTAAAGGGAACTGAAGAACAAGGTCCAGCATCCACACAGAAGATATCAGCTAAGCATCACATTTACCAAGTTCATAACAGTTTGAACAAGACGGACAGAGTAATGGTGCAGTACACTCTTGAAGCAAAGCTGTTACACTGTAACAAAAGGTACAGTCATGGCAAACATTTACAGCATTGGACAAAACAGTGGAACATATGATAAGTACTAATACTAACTACACTTACCAAACTTCCATACATTTTCAAAAATGTATGATCCCCAGGGAGTTAAGATTGACATATACGATGTGCCGTTGAGATTGACATCCTATGATCGAGGGAAAAACAAAGCGCCTTTGAGCAGCTGAGCTGAGCTGGATATTGGCGCTATACAAATATCACATATAATAATATAATAATAAAATATGAAGTGGCCATAAACTGCCTTGGAGGCCTATGTGATGCTAACCATTTGAACATATTTAGGAGTTCTCATTGAGGAAACAAGCATGTCCAGTTCCAGTTTCATTGAGGCTGTGGTTTCTGTTCGGACGATGTTTACAGATGCCAATGCCGTATGACTAGCAGTCCACGACATATGCTCACATCAGTGGGGAAACGCCAAACCATACATACACCACAGGGTGGAAGCGCTGTCCACACGAAATGTGGAGTTGCCGCAAAAGCAAAAGCAACTCCATTTCCTCGCTGGACAGTGAAAGAAGAACACGTGGCGAAATGGTTATGGTAAGTTTTCCTTCGCATTTGCATTACTTTGCAAGTATATCAGGTTTTGCCATTTGGCAGAAGGATCTAGAAAGTTACAGATCATTCTGTAATAGCTTGACACCCTCTATATTTACTACAATTGTGCGTTAGGCGAGGGCACCCTCCTGAGTGTCGAAAGAAAATGATCGTTTCAACACGAAATATGACAACTTCATCAGCAGACACACCTTTTTTTGCTGTCAGTTCTTAGATACAGTGATTTTAGGTCTTCATTCACAGTTTAGGCTTTAATGCATCGGTAATTTTCTGTTATCGTCGAAAAATTTAAACTGTACATTTTACATGGAGTTGTTTTGAAACTGTCCATTGCTTTAAATGTTTACGTTGAAGTAACTGTCCATGTAGGTGCATGGATTTTTGAGCATTAACTGTTGCAATCACAAAGTTTTTGATACCCTTTAACACAGACTTGGAAATGGAAACGGTAGTTGTTGCGAAGTATCCCCTTAACATGCAGTCTGAGGTCAAATGAAGACGTAGAACTTGCCGCATATGTGGCAGCGGTCAAACCGAAACATGAGTCTCGTGAACCAATTCAGACAATGATCTACTTATCAGCCGACCTGAATTTTCTCGTGTGAAAAGAGACACTACACACAACTATGGTTACACTAAATTCCAATTCCTTGTTTCATAAGAAATTGGTATTTACAAATTAACTTTAATAAAATCGTATTTCTATATTTTATGGCTAGGTTTAGTCAGCATGACGTTAACTAAGACGTCACAGACTGCCCCTGTTTGATGAGGTCGTAAAAAATGTTTCATAATTCATCTGGCTCTCACTGGTTACACTTGTTGTGTGTTCTTTGCGCTTATTAAGTGTATTTTTGTAATGCACAATGTGATTGATATAATATCAAGTCCGTACAAGACCGCCAAACTTTTCTGGCAGCCGAGCCTCGTTTGAGATTTCCACGATTTCATGATTCCGTTTGTCAGAGCACGTTGTCCGACAGAGTACGGATTGGAAGGAGAGTAGTGTCCAATATACAAGTGATAAGATGTATCAAATAATACTGATTAATATTTATATATCCAGTTGAATGAGTTGGTCTCAAAATTATGAACTGGTTATTGTAGTAAGTTGCGCAATAGGACGGAACCCAGTCAGCAGGAAACGAGACTATTGTGAAATCAATGTTTTGACTAGATCTCCATCCTGTTTCTTCTTTTTTTTCGGTGTGCATGACAACAAACGACTGGTATTGAGGGATATATGCGACTCGTCCACTGGTTCAACTTCGAAATTCATTTCCTGAAACCTTAAACATATCAAACTAATGCATATATTAACCACAGACTAGGTACAGTAACAGACCTGTCTATCCCCTTTGTCTGCAAAGTGTATTCATGGTGGTTTGAAAGTGTATTTTAAAGTGTCAAAACTGTACAATCTTATTTTATAAGAAAGAAAAAATTGACACCTTCCTGAATGCCAGAATGGTGTTTATCAATCAACTTCAACACAGTTTTGACTGTCTTCGTAAGGAGGTCTGCAGATAGGATCGGCAAATTCATTTTCTCATTAAATTGTGTCATTTGGATTTCTCCTTTATTTTTTTTTACAACTGCCATTGACCTGTTCATATCGCTGTTGGTGCCACCAATGGGAACAAAGGACGCCATTATTGTATTTGATTTCGCATATTCAACATTGGTTAGATGTCCCTTGGTTGTCGGATGCTTGGTGATGTGCTTTACCCGAATGTGCAATACTAATATCTGAATGATAGTATGAACAATGTACAAACTTTGGAAAAACCTGGTCTTGGTTATTCCTGGGGTAGATAGGTAGGTAGGTAGGTTTATTTAATTCCTCCAGATTTGGAGATACAAAATTAATTGAATATTAAAATTAAGTTGTCAGCCGCAAGTGTTGAAATTTTATGATAGATTAATTAGAGTCTTTAGAAATTGAAACGGGACCAGATGCAAACAGTCCGACCTGTAGCAGCAGTTGTATGGTTGTATGTCATACCTGTGACGTCCGAGCAGCACTTCGGTCAGCGTTCTCTGTTCTATATTGTCTAACAGAACATATGTGTCTACACCGAATATGTCTAGAATATCCAGCCACATGGTTTCTCGTCTTGCGTTTACCACATTGTATATTTGTTAATACACTTCTGATCGTACATGATTTTGTGAAATGTTTGAATCCTATGGCCCATATGAGCCCGATGAACGTTCCGCCATGATGCCACTGGTTGGGAAGCAATCGGATAAGATGGGTAGAAACCGGGAAAATACAAGGGAACCCGACGATAAAGACCGGAAAGATCTGCCAATCAGATTACTTTGCATTTTCACGACATCTACCGAAGTACTTGATCTACATCTATCATCAATGAACATACATTACAGTCACAATTGAATAAATTAACTTTCGGTTGTACTCGCGAATGTTTAGGTTTGTTTTCATGTCGTGTTTACGCTGGCAAGTAAAGCTGAAGTGATGTTTTTTTAAACCAAATCAATATGTGTTTTTATAGGTTTGCATCCAGTAAATCCCAGACAGGGTACAAACTGCAATGAGGGTGTACAATCGTACTTGAAGATAAAAAATCGTAATAAATACGCCAGGTAGGCAGTAACAAAACATTCTTCTTCACAACAAATATCTCTAGAATAACGTTTGATCACCTGACGGTTAAAACTATAAACTGTCAACTCCTGGACAGTAAAATCACAACGCAATGGACAGTATGTTTGCTAAACGTGAACAACTCCATATAAAATGTACAGATTGATTTTTCGATGATAATTGAAAAAATACTGACGCATTAAAGCCTAAACTGCGAATGAAGACCTCAAATAACTATATCTAAGAATTGACAGCAAAAAAAGGTGTGTCTGCTGATGAGGATGTCATATTTCGTGTTGAAACGATCATTTTCCGTGATCTTGTTTCGATACTCAGGAGGGTGCCCTCGCTTAACGCACAATTGCAATAAAAACAGAGGGTGTCAAGCAATTACAGAAATATCTGTAACTTTCTAGATCCTTCTGCCAAATCGCAAAACCTGATATACATGCAAAATAATGAAAATGCGAGGAAAAATTTTAACTTTACTCTTGCTCCACGTGTTCTTTCACTGTCAAGCAAGGAAATGGAGGTGCTTTGGGGGCAATTCTACATTTCGTGTGGACAGCGCTTCCACCCTGTGTACACACAAAGCTACACACTGCCACTTGTTAAATTATAAATCTGCCCAGACCAAAAACAACCACTTAAAATTAGTTTTCACTTTTTATTTCTGTCAATGAACTGGTCAGTTCACAACTGAAGTCTTGTGACAAAACAATGAATGTACATTGAATATGTAAACAGGTTGGTCTCTGACGCTTGACATTGCTGCTTAAAGCCAACTCCCACAGAACCTCCCTGCCTTGATGCCAGATTACAAGCAATGTTATGTCCATGTATAACAGTAGCAGGATATGAGCACTTCTAAATCTTGACACAGCAACAAGATGAGTCAACAATTGAAACATATATACTTCGGTCAACTATCATCTTGAAAGAGCAAGTCATCTGGGAGTTGGCCATTGAAACACAGAATCATGACATAGATGAAAGTGGGAGATCAACTCGATACAATGAGGGGCTTGGGTTTGATGATAGGTAGATCCTTGATACCTTCCTTTGTCACAAGCCGTACTCTGAAGTTAGGTAAGTTGACAATGAATCGCTTCTGGACCTATAAACAGAAAAGAAAGAAGATAACTTATGGATAGTTTAAATCTAAAAGTAACATGAGTTAGAACAGAACTTCTGTTTACAATGACTTAATTACCTTACTTGTGGCATGAGACTGAACAATTAATCTTGTCTTCAAAAAGGGAGATAATCAAGATGTAATGACAGTAGTTACCCCCCTTTACATAGTCTCATGAAGCATATTGAAACTGTGGAAGGATGACCTTTCAAGTAACACTATTCCAATGTACAAAGACTCACCTCATCAATACACTGCTGCAACAGGTTCATAGCTTCTTCCTGGTTCATGTCTGGAAATAAACACAAACATAAATGTCCAACCTCAAACACATATGGCAGAGATTAACAGACACTACCTTGGAAGCAATGAATTTGTCAAGTCCTGAAAATCGATCATTGTTACAATAACATTAAACGAACGATGGGTCAAAGGCATATGAATAAAACACAGTCACTACTTCCTAACTTACTTTTGCCACATGATTGAGAGATGTATCAAGTCAAAATAGTGAATTTGGGGACAGATGGCCTACATTTCTGAACTAATAACATTCATACATCACTAAATCTAATCAACCATTAAGGAATTACTGTGTGAACTTATCTGACTGCAAATACCATCAGGTTCTGTCATAAATGCCCATGTACATAATTTAGTTATCCCTTTGGCTTGTACCTAGTCCACAGACAAAATTTCACTTGTGCAACATACTTGCTGGAAACTTAAAGTACAGGCTTTCTATTTCCAACTTCAACAAGTTCCTTCGGAGAGACAGTACCTTTTTTGTAGTATCTATCCATGATGCTCATAGTGAAGAGGCTACCATAGCCATGTACAGCAAATGGTAGTTTGTTGAGTGACGCCAGATAGTCCATGAAGTACAATACAGGTCCCTCTTCCTCGTCATACCCAGCAATCAGCATGTTCACCATGTAGGGAGTCTGGCAAGAATATTATGGAATGTAAAATATTTTTATACTTGAGACATGTAATGTTAACTGGTTAACATGGTTAAGGCAGAGAAATCTGTAGGTGAATAAAGTACTATTTCAGAGGGTCATGTATTGAAGCTTGTGAGTAAGCGTAAGCTACGCTACAGCTAATTAATCCCCAAGGTTACTTACAGAACTTCTGAGGTAGTCTGCCAGGTTCTTGCGAGTAAAGTTAGCAGCTGCATGTGGTGATAATTCATATCCTGAAAAGAAGAAGAAGAAAACGATAGTTCCTTCTCACATGTATGGGTGCAAAGACACTTCAAAATCTAGATTTGACATACTCAGTCTCTGCCAAATACTTATTAGTTTATAAACATGTGTTTTGGGTTTTTTTATGAAAAAAAAGACAAAATATGTGACTTTTTACAAAACACCATTATATTTAAAAATTGTTGACACATCAAACATTAAAAAATCTAGAGGTAAAACTGTGTCGCCCAATGTTAAGTAGATCCCATCTGTGTGGAAAATCAGTAGATTTGGGTGTATGTGACAAGTGAGAGGGTATGATGGTATCTTGGAGTGTGCTGACATTCATCTTGAAGAACTAAGAATAGTTCACTCAGATGTTTAGACACACAGTGACACCATCCAAGAATATCCTATCCCACTGATGTTCAATGGAGTTTGAGTAGAACTTTTTGCAGGCCAGCATAGCAGTTGGATTTGTGCAGCCAACAGCATACCCTTGGAGATATGAGCTGAGTGGGTCAACAGTCACCCCGGAAATGGTGCCACAAATGGCCTCAACACTTCCTCATAGTAACGGATACTCGTGACCCTACACCAAATCAACCCCACACATCACAGATCCCATTCCATTCTGAACACATGCCAGTTATGTCAACATTGTCCCCATATTACAAGCAGCAAATCATTGACCCATGATTCCCACATACATGTAGTACCATGCCTGGGTTTGCTAAGACTAATGGCAGTAGCAAGTGATAGTTGGGGATGTTCTAATGTTCATTGCTTCAGGAAACATGCATTCCTATACTTTTTGCAATCCCTACACTTATCCTATGTAAAATATGTCAATGTGATTTGCTGTTGTTAAGGATCCAGAAAATCGGAGTACATGTTCCTCTGCCCAACCTAAGTGATTTCAGTTGTTTCTTTTCAATTGTTACTGTTTTTGAGCCAATGATATTTACATATGATCAAAACAATGGACTGACTTACTGGACAAGAAGTATTTGACTTTGAGCAGCACCATGTCATTAATAGATTAGGTAAGCCCAACTCAATAAATGTAGAAACACAAATATGTATGAACTAGGTATTGTGAAATTGAATGACCTTTTCAAATCATTTAACACACTGACATCCAAAACAACACTGCTTACGTTCATACCTTTGGCATATTATGTACCTGATATTAATCATTGATGACTGCAATCAAAATTTAGAAAATACTGACTTCTATTAATTTCAAATATACATGACAATTGATATGATAGCAATGAAAATCTGAATGCATCACATTTGGCAAAGATGCAGTTTATACGACACCTGTGTTGCTATTAACATGATTAAAGAATCATACCATACAAAAATAATTAACATACCATTTCTCATTTTGTATAACTGAATATTTTTGGATATGTATTCTGCAAACTGCACTGTGTCGCCAGATTCTCCAGTAACCAGCATCAGCAGTTTGTCACTCAACTTGTGCATCTTGTCATGATCTGAAACATTTGGCAAAAAACAAATTAATCAATTAAATAAAAGTAGGTTTGCAAATCTGTGCTACAAACTTGCAACCTTGGCCATGAACAGCTTAAACCACTGTGAAAGCCATAAGATCAAAATGCTGTCAGATGCAAACTCAGTATCAAAATGCAGGGATTGGGATAGAAAACTTTGACAACGGGCCATTTTCAGGATTATTGGCCATTTTCTGAATTTAGAATGGGCCACTGCCCTTGTATCAATAGTAAACTTCAAAATTTTAAAGGGCCATTTTTTATTCTAATGTGGAAATGGCCCATGGCCCCAGTCTTTCACAATCCCTGAAAATGCTTCATTGAAAGGACAAAAAAGAATGTTGCAATCATGGTAAGTCAGTTCCATCTTTGTTGGATGTTAGAGATTCAAAATGCCACAGCTGTCAATGATATTTCATTGACTCCATAAACATGATAAAGTGAACTGCTATAAACATATGGAAGTTTATGAATTTCTTTCATGCTGTTTTTAAACAGCTGGTAAACAAGATAATCAACCATAACATCAATGGAAGTCCTGGAGAAGAACTAACACATTCAATTCTTAGATAATCATGACCTTGTCCCATCAAAGATTTTGAATAACTAAAGAAAAACCAGATGAGGAAATATGTCATTTATGAATTAGGATTACACTTTGAGATTCGTAACTACTCCTAATAAACGAACAAGGTACAGATGCTTTCTGTATATGACGCAAGTATACGGCACTATGTAAGCATCTCCCTGTAAATGGCATGGGAGTAGGACACTTTTTTAGATTTCAAATGGTACCGTGTGGAGGATCTAACACACGTTGCCAGCTAGGCTCATGAGTTAATCAGTAGAGTGAGAGGCACAGAGGGCAGCCTCAATTAGCACTTTATAGGCTGCCCACAGTAAACTGCATTGTGGCTAACTTTGTGGAACATCCAAGTCAAGTTTTCCCCATTTATACGTATGTTCAATAATGAATCGAAAGCTGACACACCCGGGTGGCAACACCACCCATGCTTATGCCTTCCTGGTTCATTACTATCAATCCACATTAGGCTAACAATCCCAAGGATATGATTTTGTGTCTAACAGATTAACACCGGCTGCTTGTCTTCATGAAATGTGACCTATACCAAAGATTATCCTCACAGGAAGTAGTGGTGGTGTATACTAGAGGTGGCCCTATGTTTCTGGCTCCATTCTAAATGTTTCTCCGTTGAAAAATGAAACATTTGGACAACTTACTCTATTTCCCTTTTAATACAGTTATTTGTGTTTTGCAAATACCAAACATTTAACGACTGGTTTATGATGTTTCATTTGATCTTGAAATATGTGATTTTGGGCCGTTATTTTTTATAAGATTTGGTTCGATTACAATAATCAGTTACGTTATTTTTTCCAGTATCCAGTCTTAATCGATGAGGAGAACCTTTTCTTTGTATTTCTTACTATTACCGATTTCATCATTCCGCGTCTACGTAATGGATATGGATAAGGAAACAATGTAAAACAGCAAAATGGTATAAGAACTAGCTTTTAGTTCTAACTTTTACAGCACAATGACAAATCCTGGGGCAGATATTCCAGTCGATGCATTCGCAAACAAATATACCTTGCTTCATGGCAATGACACTCCTTCCAGAAACCATGTCACACGCTGTCAGGATGAAATCCTTCCCCTGGATCCCTATCAAAAACTCCATTTTCACTTTTATTGGGGCACTGTAGAGAACCAAAAAGCAAAATGTGAAGTGAGACAGCACTCTTGATACTTCCGGTCTAATCCCGCACAATAGTTACCGGCGTTGGTGTTGAAATTATATTAATAAATTCACAATTACTACGCCGATATTTATCAATTCAGTGTACATTATATATCCTGCAACGTGTATATTTATAATAAATATTTATAAACGTGTTTTAAACCAATATGAGTCAGCACAGTTAAGAAAATATTAACTCCACGACGAAACGAAATAACACTAAAACTCGTAACCAAGAATAAGCGTACTAGTCAGCTTTTTAGATACTCTTTTTGCAATCCGTTTTCCATATGTATAGGCAAACTCTATTATCTATCATCCCCGACAACCCTGCTGATAATATGTCTCCATTTTCTTTGTATAATTTCCAGAAATATGACAATAATAACCAACATAGTCTGTATATAATATACATTTATTAACCTCCACTTTTTCATTTTCATCATTGTAAAAAAATTTAATGTGGTCATATATTCTCCTTTTGGTCGAATAATTGTGTCAGAACATGAGAAAAATATGCATTGCCCTAGAGTAAGGGCTTATGAAGAACTTGTTTGAGTGGCATTTAGAAGTTGGTGAAATGAACAACGAGGAGAGTTCTATGGATATACAACTTCTTTAATATAATATGAGCGACGTTTCGGTGTAGCTACTAACACCGTTATCAAGCAAATGATGTACAATACTAGAGGCAAGGTATATATATACATAGTAAAGTTAAACAGTAAGTGATTGATGTTTGCACAATTAATGAGGTTGATGTACAAGGTTGGCTTATGAAGAACACTACATTTTTTGCATTAATGTAATAATGGATAATAAATTGTTTCATGTGTACTTTCTTTCCTAAATTAAAGCGTTATAACCAATTTACAATCACGAACAATGCATACTATTATTTCTCTGACAAAAGTCGCATAACATTTTTGACTCTAAATGACAAGTGCGGCCGACTCAATACACCATTAGTGCCTAAGATAAAACGAAATATAGTATGTAGCAAATGACTGTTGGCAACTTCTAACCCCTGCAGTACTTGGGGTTACCCCCAACTGTATTATAAAGACTAACGTTAACATCTTTGACTGCCCATGGTAAATGGCAATTGGAATGATAAATGTGTGATTCTGTTGAAAGTTTCTTTATTTTTTGTCGCTATGAATAAGTGCGTTGTATGTTGTACGTAAGGTCCGCTTAAATTCCAGTTCCGTCTTTTTACCGCTCTTAAATTTAGGTATGACCTAAATTTTAAAACTGACGACACACAGACAGACAAGGGGTTTAGCTGGCACTGACGTAAAGGCGGGTATGTAATATGATTATATTATTCAATCTGTGGTAGTATACTTTCGATAACTATAAAATGTAGATATGATTATTTCCCTGTACTTTTCAGAAGTAACACATGTCTATTTGGATGTCCACTATCCCATAAGATCGAAATACTTGAGTGAAATTGCAGACTGCGCGTCTCACTCATGCCGGCGGGATTGCAGCAGGAATATCTTGACTTCGCTTTCAACCAAATAAAACGAATTTATGATTGCCTTTGCAACATGATTGTTCCATCTCGGGGGTATTCGTGAGTAGGGAATAAAGTGAAAAAATAAACGTAATATAAATGACAGCCGAGTACTAAATGTTAGCCGGGTACTAAGTGACAGCCGACTTGCCAAATATCACGTTTTTGTCACAGTTGAGAGGAATGTGTTAAGTCGACTAGGAGTGTCTGTCGTGTAATAGCAACTTAGACCTTCACATGGTGACAGATTTGCTCTTCAAACTCTCCTCTTTCTTTCAAAAGTCATTATAAGTAGGTCAGAGCTTTTGACCCAAGTCGGCATTGGGCCTCCCGGGAACAGGAATTGCCTTCAAGTAAACGTCAGATAGTGATGTCTATGTAGCATGTACTCATCAACATGGCCATTGATCATATAATTTAATTGACACATTGAGTAATTGCAGAAAACCTTGAGATGTATCAGTGTCTAATTATGCTATTAATAATATATTTAATTTTACCATACTTAATTTTTGGGTGCTTAGTCTAATGGCTAGCGAACAGTTATCGCTGCGTAACAGTTCTTGCCAATACATTTGTATCACACGTGCACAGTTCCGGTCAATTTTAAAATTCCGGTATTTATTCCTACAGTATTTGACAACAATACAGGACAGCAAAAGAAAATTTTTCTCAGCAGGTAACATAGAGAAAAATTTAGAATAAAGTTATGATTCCTATAAAAATAATTAACTTAGTCGGGGGGATGTCCCACGACCTATATAATAGCAAGTTCACAAGTCATTATTTGTTTCATTCCCTATCAATCTACTGTAAAAGAAACACTCAAATAGTCACACAATCAATTATTTGAGGTTACTGTATGATATGAATATGTAGTTTTTCATGAATGACATGAGAAATTCTGAATGCTGATAACTGTTACAGTTAGTTGTTTGAAAACATCTATTTATACTTTCATGATTCACTTCTGCCGCGTTATATAAAAACATGATCAGCGACAGTGAACGGGCTGGACACATCGGTGAATAGCTAATTAAGTATCATTATGAATTCTGTTTCATTAATTTAACGAACGGCGGAGTAGTTTTGCAAATACTGCTAAAATATGGCGATAACTGTTCGCTAGCTATTACAGTTGTGGGTTTAAGTATTTGGGAACCACCTCTAGAATTCACCACCACAAACTTAGCAAACAGACTGTAGTCTAGGACACAATTTATGAATACTGGCGAAACAGTTCCCTGTGGCATCAGCCTGTTGCTGGGGTCATTGAGTGTGAATAAGCCCTTCTTGGTGATCTATCATCTCTACATGCACTGTCATTGAATACAGTGTTCACGAATAGAGTCTGACCCTCTGACAAATCCGGCAGATTTGCCAACAGGTCCGATAGAAGTCTACAACCCGCCCCTGTGTCTGACTGTATATTTCACAATGACTTTGACTGAAGTTGTTATATGTGACATGTGACACTTGTTTGCTGTTTATGAATCTTATGTTTGCTTATAATTTCAGTGCCAATTATAAGAAATGCTAAATCTGAAATGTGTGTTTAATTTTATTCTATGGGTCCTGTGAATTTTCAATGGGTCAGACAGACATCTGAAACTTACAGGACCCAATGTCCTGTTCCTTTGAAACACGATTCGTGAACACTGTGAATAAGATCAGCAATGTTGAAAGTTATGGATATTTGTTTTTCTAAAACAGTGCGCTGCAGCACATTTAAGAAAAAGTGCTAGTTTATGAAGGCACTTTTGCATATATAATTTGTGTAGGCTCCGGTTTTGAAATAAAACGACATAAAAGATGTGCTGGGCGTTTAAGGGCTTGTATCCCTTTCTCATACCATTTAAAAGGAGGGGAGACAAAGTTTTTGTAGGGTACAACCGTTGTAATTGTCCATGATCTATTCAACCTTCTGTTCATTGCTGTTACCTGCTTGTGGACATAGCTCAGTTGGTTTGCTGTTGTATATCAATCCGAAGATCGCGAGTTTGCGAATGACAGATTCTCACAGACCTGGTAGACTTATGACATAGGTCATCACAAGAGGTTGAATTCTAAAGCTGCGCCTTTAGAATTTTTCAATGGGAGATATTAATTTTTCAGGAAACACCTTTTGAAATCACCACCACAGCTTCCTCGTGAGAATGTTTTCTGCTGTAGGTCACATGTTACTGAGATAAGTATTGTGAAGCAGCCAGTGTTAGTGAGAACCCATTTGACGGAACATGCGACCTTCAGATGGTTAACCTGACAGCTATGTGCTATCCACACTGTTAAACAATGAATATGTTTATCTAGTTGTGCCTAAACAATAACGGAGAAGCCTTGACACCTTCGAAGTATACAGTAACCATGGTATCACGTGTCTTAAAACCATGGACACTTTGACTGACTGACTGAGTTTGGTTTTACGCCGCTTTTAGCAATATTCCAGCAACATCACGGCGGGGGACACCAGAAATGGGCTTCACACTTTGTGCCCATGTGGGGATTCGAACCCGGGTCTTCGGCGTGACGAGCCAACGCTTTAACCATTAGGCTACCCCACCGCCCCATGGACACTTTGAAGGATTTGTTCATTGTTTTTGTGACGACAAAGAAAGTGGGGGAAGATGTGAACTAGTAAAGAGACTGTAGTTCATAGGAAAAAAAATCCAAACTGGTGTGGGTGCTTGTTATAAATTGTGTAGCCATAAGCAAACGAATATTGGAAACTCTCAACATGACTCGACTTGTTCAGTAACAAAGATGGTACAAAGGAAAGATCACTTAGATGTGCTTCTACACTGTCACTGACTTTGATGACACCAGTGGGCATCGTTTCGACAGCATGCATTGTAGCAAAATTCTACAAGATAATGTGACAGTGTATTATGGTATGTTTGAGAAGTTTTTGGAGCTGATTGTGGTTTTTTGTTCTTATTTCACTAATTTACAGTGCATCTATATAATATTATTAGTTACATGTTGTTTTGAAAGGGTGTGCAGGACTGTCAGACTTTTCATTTAGCTTATCTTTAAACAGCAACATTCAACCTTTGGCAGAATGAAACGTAGTTTAGGCGCAAAACGTTTCGCCGTGATTTTTTCTGAACGGTCATAAAGGGAGATAACTCAGGAATGGCTTAGTTTATGATAAAAATGATCAAATTTGAGGTTTTGTTCAACGACAAGTGAAATACAGAAACATTTTATTTTTTGGATATATATTTATTGACACAAACAAATAAGAAATTATGGCAACAATTTTATTAGTCTGTTCATACTCATAATTGTATAGGCCAACTCTAAAATTTCGAAGCGATCGGCCATTTGCAAGCCACATTCCATCTGAGGTCAAGGCCATTCATACAACATATTTAGTGTGTCACGTGACAGATTTGACGAATTTCTCTTAAGGGTAATAACATGCAATGTATGGTCAATACTATCATTTCGTTTGTTGTTTAATGGTGTATTCAGCAATATTCCTGCTATATGGCAGCGGCCTGTAAATTATTGAGTCTGGACCAGTGACAATCCAGTGATCAACATCATGAGCACCGAACTACTCAGATGGGATACGTTGACGTGTAAACAAGATCAGCAAGCCAGGACACCCGATCCCATTAGTCACCTCTTGTGACAACCATGGTTTGCTGAAAACCAATTCTAACTAATCTTCACCTATTTCAATGGTATCAGTATAGCAGCATGCTACAGCAATGGGACACTGATGATCAAAATGAGTGGAAAAAACTTAATCTGTATGCATTTGTATTGTAATTTTTATGTTTTTTTATGTATTGGTGAAATATTTTGGAAGTGCCCTGGTTGCATACTTAAAATTATACAAATAATACTCGCCATGATTCATTTAATGCATGGCGCTCAGCATTAATGAGTACAACAAGCACTGGTCATCTCAGAGTCAGTATAATGTGCTTAACTGCAGCAAGGTATCTCAGTGAGCTAGCACTATAAAACCAGCCTAAGTCTGGGCTAGTACACATGGTACAAGCAGCCACACATACACACGCATGCATGTCATATGAGCGAAATATTCTCAAGTACGACGTTAAACCTATTTCACCTCACCTTATTTAATGGAAAATGTGATTAATTTGGCCAACTCAAATGATTAAGAACCTATTTTTGCACCCCATCAAACTATTTATCAATGGCAAACTCGATATCACAACTTCACACGAGCGAGCACAGCCATTTTGAATGCTTGTGTGTATGACAGGACATCTCATTTTGGATAATATAGCTTCTGTGTTATCAGAAGAGAATATCTGTCAAATCAAGTGAGTGCCTCGGAGGGAGCCATATTATTCCTTTTGCAGCTTGTTGGTGTGAATAGTAAGAATAATTAAACCGTTGATGTTACAGAAATCACTCAATATGATCAGGCAAATTTGAAACTGAAGCCTGATACGACTAGTGCAAGCAATCCCAACCAAACTTACAACACATGTGCATGTAGTATTTCTCAAAGTTGGGCACCCAAGAAATATGATTCATAGATCATATATGACCAGGTGCAAAACTCTATGTTCTGCGAAGTTTACAGAAACTTGGGTCGTGCACCCTGCAGGGATAGTAATCCAAATCACTTTGTTCCTAGTCAAGGGGTTTATGAATAAACCTGGACAATTAAATATGGAGAGTGGAATAATTTATCTCTGTAAGAAAGAATCTGAAAATTATTTATTACTGCCCTCACCTCGCTCAACATGCATTGCCTTTCATTGAATCATAGCGATCATTTGCTGCACTACATTGTGTAGAGATGAAGAAAGCAATGCCATTGCAAGAAAAAGAGAAATATTGCCGGACAAAAGCTTCAAGTCTCCATTGCGACAAGTATGGACTATACACAAATCTCATTAAAGAATAAGAAATTTAGGATGAGCAATTGTATTTCATGTGGAAAGAAGTCCATGAAAAGATAAAAATATATATGGAATTGTCAAGGCGTGGAGTATTTGCAGCAGATGAAGCTATGTTTTTGCGCTTCTGTGTACAAAATATTATGTGACACCAAAACATAACTTTATTGGCCACATTTCATCCAACTTGCAGTAAAGCTGGAAGAGCCTCTACACCCTTGTGACACACAATGAACATGGTTCTGAGCTGCTGTTTTGTCCTTTATGTTAGATCTGATAAATCGTTCAGACAGTACGATTTGGTCAGTGTCAGCACATGAGTTAGACGGGCCAACCTGATTGAGTACGCCTGAAGAGGAGGGTTTTGCTCTCACTCAATTTGTGTTACATTGAGATATTTGAATCTCTAGGCTTGTTCTGATCCATTTTTACTGTGGTTGTCAGAATCATCAATTATCAATAACCATTTTAATTGCGTAATATCTGAATATCTGTAATAATGATTATGTTTTTTATTTTGTTTTTACTTTAATGTTTGCAGACACAAAAGGTTTCAACATGGCTGTAAACGTGTACAACACAAGTGCAACGGCTGACAATTTGAGTCGGCATGACATCATTGGTTGGGTGAATGATACTTTGCAAGCTAACTACACAAAAATTGAGGAACTTTGTTCAGGTTGGTATATTGTCATATTTTCTTTGCCAAGATTTGTTATCTGAATACGGTTTCTATGTTGTTTTTGTCCACAGATAAGGCAATATTCTTGCAATTGCACCCATAGGATGGCAACCTGTGAGTGATTGTGTCTGGACAAGACAAACAGGCAGTTCATGCTATGAGCAATATTGTATGCCTCCTGGGTTCATATATTCAATCAAGTCACAAACTCTGGCCATAACCTGCCCAACCTCCATTAAGAGCCTTATGGACAAACATTCATACCATTCTAACCCAGAATGTGTGTTATGTGTTGCTAACTGTGTTAAACAATATTCACTCACTCATTTTATATAGCTGAATTTTATTAGTTGAATGTTTTCCAAATTGCAGTAACAAAAGACAAGTTAATGCTGGTTTGTTTTCAATGGGTGGACCCTTCAACTTTTCACTGATAGTGTGTAACACATCCATTTGTCATAAAACAATTATCTCGCACTCACATTGAGATTCCTGAACATAATGTGTCTAATTTTTTATCCGTTGTGACATAGCAACATCCTCCCCAAATACATAGTTATCAGATTATGAGGGGAAGGGTCATAACCAAGTATGAAGTATATTGTGGTGCCTATCTCACTACATCATCGATTGCAATAAGTCCTGAAATGAAATTTAGGCTGATATCCATCACTTTCAACTTGTGGGTGGCAATACTGGATTTCAAGGAGAACCCACTTTAGTAGTTTCCAAACTGTGACTACTATATTTTCAGGAATATAAAAACTCACTTCTTACTGGACAATTTGTGACTTTGAGCCATTTTGGACGCATTAAGCTGAGTAAGTCAGTAATTGAAACATAGTCGATCAAAATATAATATTTCTGAGATTGTCTTTGAGTCCCATGATTTAAGAAATAAACCCTTGTACATGATGAACCATTGAGCATCAGTATTATGTGCCAGTCAACCAGTTAATGGGAGAATCCTGCGAGGTTGCTGCCTCAACATATTTTGTAATTGAACAGTGCTGTAGTATGCAGTATTGGTTACATTGCTGATTTTGCTTATACCTCAGAGTATAAAAAGTTTTAAAATAACTTTGTAAGTTATCTTTCCATTTGAAAAACGCCCTCTAACACAGGGCAAGCATGTATTTATTTTTACTGACTATATGGTCGACTTGGAACAGCAGGCTAGGGTTAGTATGGAATGGTGATACCCTGTCAAGATTTAATTATATCATGTTGTTTCTCTCCAGCCAAATCCCTGCAATAGCTTACCTAGACATCAGATAGGCATACGCAAGTACTAGTATAGTGTTATAGTTTCATGATCAGCATTGAGTTTGAAAAGCAACATTTACGGCAACCTGTTTAACCCATTCAACACCGTAGGCCGGAAAACTGGCCAAGACGTCACCAGTCCCCAGACACCGTAGGCCGGAAAACCGGCCAGGCAGTAGTCGCATCAAAATGATATATAATTTTAGGAACCTAACTAACATGATTCATTTATCAAATCTGTCACTTTTCATAATGCCTGAAAACACTTATTACATTTCAAATGGCCATATATAATCGACAGAATTAGAATTATAAACTATTTTTCGCAATGTTATTGGGGAAAAAACGATTCTCAGACACATGCTTCGGCAACGGGTCCAAATCAGAGTTGTCAAAGAGCAAAGTAACGATGTTTCGAGATAATAATTACACAAATTGAATCAACAACAGTACTCATAAAAGTTGTCAAATGTATGTTATAACTTACTATTTCCATCTTTATTGTGCGATCATGTAATGTAATTCAAGTGACATCTCGGCTTTCATCGCTTCGAACTTTACGCTCGGACACGATGTTTAATGCTAAAATATATGCATTAAACTTTCTTGTCACAGGTCATAACCTAGCACGATACGTCCTCTAAGTTCCATAATATACGCATAGGTGGTGATTTTTTGCGTAACACGTTCAGAATAGCATGATTTTACCCAAAACTTTCGTCTGAACCTGCAGGTTTTCGTTTGCGACGAGAATTACCCCCGAACCGGCCCCTGATATTTAACCCGAACCGGCCCCTGATATTTGACCCAAACCGGCCCCGAGAAATAAATATTTCTACATTGACATATGATTTAAAGTTCCTTTAACATAAATGATGAAAACATATTACTCATATGTCTTTACATGTAATATCGATTTTTGAAAATATATTAGCGAATATTAGTGTCGATGAGAGGCAAGTGAATATGCAACTGCTGCTGATCACGGAGATCCCGTGGTAGAGAACATTTTATGTAATCTTTTAAGAATCTAAAAGATCAATTGCAAAACAATACTAAAGTAAAACATGTACTTACATTTCATTGTATCGTATCCACAGAATTGACACATTAATTCAATACAAGAATAGCACATAAATCCAATATAATGATTTCACGTTTCACCTTTGTTATGCCCCAGTTTCCAGTAACGAAAAATAATGTCGTCCTTCATCTTTTCGCATGTTTCTATGTGTGGAAACTTTGTCAAGATTTCAACACACATTAACCACCTTTCACAGAGTGAATTCTGCTAACATTATGAAAACTAAAACATTCTTCAGCTCCAAAATTAAACTGTTATTTTAGGCACGTCTCACTGAGCGATTAAAGTATATATATAATAAATTAATTGAAATCTTCATGTCTGTATATATATAATAAATTAATTGAAATCTTCATGTCTGTCTGATTACCGTTAATTAACCCAGGGGCCGGTTCGGGTGTGGGGCCGGTTTGGGTTAAATATCCAGGGGCCGGTTTGGGTTAAATATCCAGGGGCCGGTTCGGCTTGGGGCTGGTTCGGGTGCATCCCTGCGATGACAGTATCCATTGCTGTTATCTGATTGGCTGCCTTAGGTCACGTGTTTGATTTTGACCAATCACGATCCTTATAACAGACTGAGGCAAATAAGCGTCATTAGCAACCAATCTTTATCCAATAAAATCACTTCTTACAACTGTGAAAATACTCTCGGCAAGGGTATAGTGATATTGTTGATGTTCAGGGCTTTCGAACGATACCTGCCATCAAACGAATCGCCTCACATGTTATTCATACGAAGCTTCGAAAATGGAGGTATTTCACGCTGTTGAGCGGAAAGCCACCGATATCGGGAAATAGACGACCATACATATTAATTCCGAAATCTTTTTTAGAATAATTTTCCGAACACGTAAAAATGAAAATATAAAAGAAAAAGGTAAGTGGATATTATGACATGTTACAAATGGAAAAAAATCGCCTCATTTGTTGCTTCCTTCATGATAACTGGACATATAAATGTGTAAGCTTGCATTTTCATTAAATATTAACTTATTTAAGTTGTAGTCGTATTACTTGAATAATATGATAAAAAATAACTTGCATATTTATAAACAGTAGGATTAGACCTTTCAAATGGTGTATGATATGTAGTAGTAATAATGATTTACGAGCTGATATTTTCATTGATAAACATAGGCTTCATCTATGACCTCAGAGTCTCTGGGAACTTGGTGTCATGGCAGTAAATGCCTCTGGTTGACTGGTGTTGAAAGAGTTATTCAGTTAAAGCATGTTAAGTAATTAATGCTGCACACAGTATTGATTTGTGCGAAATGAGTGTTTGCTGGATCTCACAGATCTTGTGATGACTCCTTTTAAAGAAAACCCCACCCTTGCTGCTAACTGTTTGTTTCTGTTTCTACCCTTGTCATGGTAACACTGGCAGTGTCAATGTTTGGCTTTTGGGTTGTCCTTGGCAACCTACTTGTCTCTCTATGTGCTCCATGTTGTACAGAAAACATTTAGGACACATAATTCTTTGTACCCTCTTCTTATACTGGCGATACTGTATAATGATACAGTGCAAATAGGCATAGCAACATCAATATCATAATCCTGACTAGTATTCTCAGTTGTAAATGTTTGTGACAGAAATGGATGTACAGAAAGTATTTTCCAGTTGTGGCATCTGTTTATATTTATAAAGAAACGATACTTGTGTTTGACTCAGATATCATGGGTATCTCCTGGCCTGTCAGCTGGCTGATGGTTCACCCCCATGACTACAGCAAATCAAGATATGGCCAATTCATGTCAAAACAATTAAAACTAACTGTCCTACTATTTGTTGAGTAGAGTTGTATTGCACTGGCAGCAAGACCAATGAACTGTATATAGAAAGAAACAAAAACAAAAATATGTATTCTGGATGTGTTAGCATTTAAGACTTTCATACTGGGATTTCTCCTAACATCAGCCTGATATGCCATGACATGTTAAATCAAATGCACTTGTGCAAAGGTGTCACAATGCAGTGCCATTGGTTGGGGTGCTACTCACACAACTCCACTTAACCCCACAAGTTATAGTTGGTTGTAATCATAGTTCATGAGATGCATTTTCAGTCAGCCATGTGAAAAACAGTGGTGAAAACATACAGATATATTACTGAGACAGTTTCATTGACATATACATGCCAAACATCTATCTGAAACTTTTTCCACCTGTGAAGTGTGTCTACCATCATAACATTCCCAACACTGAATTTCCCAGTTTCACTTGTCCCATTTATAGACCAAATATATCCACTTCAAAGGCTACAGCGTAATCACAGTTTTACTATTGTTAATTGAGGGTTTAAGCTGAGGACAAGGTGTCAGAACTTAATCCACTTAATCTCTTTAATTATTTATTGCCACTTGGGACAGCCTCAAGTATTCTTGAGAGGCATTTAGAAGTTTGGTCAATATGTAAGACAAGTATATGGATGGCAACTTCTTAAATTATGGTATAACACCACGTTTCTGGGCCACTTCTTGCCCCTTCTTCAGGTGATTTGAAATCAAGGGAGTTAAAATTGATATGCTGATTGGTGACCTGTAGGCCACTCAGATATTAACAGTTTGTTAAAAATTGTCAGTGACAGAGGTCACATGGGGTCACAAAGTGAGTTTGCTTTATCCGTCAGTTTGTTATAAGTATGCTTGTTGTAAAGATAGTGTAACATCGATTCGATTCGATTATTTATTCAGTAAAGACTTGGGCTATATGCCCCTCGTCAACATTAATATCATGCCTTATCTGGATGTGGCATAATGTCTTTGATTTGTAAAGGACTTCCAACATGCCACTTTGTGCAAGTTGGAGCAGTGAACGGGGATGTTTGTGAGAGACAGTCCTAAACTTTTGATGATTCATTAAACATATACTCAGAACAATTATAAGTATTCAATGGTATATATTGTCATGCAATGTCATCCATTGGACAAGTGTGAAACCTGATGTCTTGAATTCAGTGTGTTTTCAGATCTCTGTGTTAAACATTGATGAACTACCAAACATCACACACATGCATGCATCATTTTGTATTGATTCATTTACAAGTCCTCAGGACATGACATGCATGGGGCACAGATGATGGTATTACAATACAGACTCTTTCATAGTTGTCTTTTTTCTGTTTGTATGACCATGGCTAACAACTGTATGCAGTGCAAACTTGACAGTACTTCACCTCTTTAAGTAGTGAATTGCTGTTGACAGTTTTGGTTTGAATAGGTAATGCAAACCTCTGTGCAAGGTTTTAATATAAATGCAAGATGCTTAACTAAATGCTTTCTTTCCTTACAGGTAGTTCATTTTGCCAGTTTATGGACATGATGTTTCCAGGTGAGTTATCATCACACAATGACACTATGACAGCCCTAGGCTTTCCCTTATCCTCTTGACTGTCAGGATATCATTAATATCAATAAACATGGGCCAAACCATGAGGAGTGCTAAAAAAACACCTCAATCTTTTCACAAAACAGAATATATTCTCTCCAGATTTATATACAATGGACAATTCTGGGCTGAAGTATCTTTATGAATATGGTAATGTTGTTTGGACTTGCTTGGCAGATAGGTGAATGTTGGTTGTAAATGAATGTTTGCCTGAGACTTCTCTATGCAGTGAAGAATGTAGTGGCCCGGACATGGCTGAGTCATGAGACATCTGGATCCAAGGGCATATCACCTGCTGCAAAACACTGTCATAAATATAAAGGCATAGAGTAAGCTTTGTCAAAAGTATCAATGTATTGTACATTGTCGGCAAATAGATTTATGCCATGTGGTTGTCATATATGGTTGTCTTTCCACATGTTCTACAAATATCAATGGTGTGAAAATCATTAAATTGATTATTTCACATGTTCTTCCATGTATAAATGTGCTATGACTCACACATTAACTACTAGTAAAGGTATACAGCATTACATAGCATAACATATATTACCTTCTTGTCATTGTGAGTATTGTGTTTGTGTCGTCTACAATAGAAATGTAAGCTGCATGTTATTAATGTTCTGGGCCCATATTGACCCAGATTTACACATGTATTGCCCTGTTCAATCAGTGTAGATACATATTCGGTATATTTCCTTCAGGTGTATAGTACATTGCATCAACTTTAAGAAACTTATGCATGTTGTAGTCACTGTGAAATTATATTCAGTATGTAAAAATTATAATCCCATAAAAACAGTTGTGAAGAATTATGATAAATATTAAGGGCTCCTTGTCATAATCCTCCTGCCAAAATGGAAAGGTGAATGGGGATTAAGATTATGGTATCGCAGGTAAAAACTCAAGGAGTGCCTAAATTTCAGTGTTTTGTTGATGTTCATTAGAACTTGTTACTATTTCTGTAGTATAGAGAGGTAGATCAGAGCAATATGGATTTCTAACAGTATCTTGATGACTTTCTTAGATATTGCTATTTGGATGAAAGTAGTAAAAAATTGGAAGAAATAAAATGAAAAACCACCCTTTATTATGTTTGTGATTGGTTGTCAATGAATCCCAGATGAAGTTTTGTCACAGTGTATGTAGAACACTACGATGTATTGCAATAAATCAAGAGTATTTCTCTATATCCCATGTAGTGTTGTCAAGTTACATTGATTGCCTGCTGGCAGAGGTTACATCAGCCAGTCACAATAGATTTTGTATTAATATGCATGTTCAGATACAAGGTAGAACAGGAGCATGAGTCACACCCTGGTGTTAGGTCCCGATCACCCAGTAGTCACTCACAGCCCAGACGTCTGTTTATGGACATGGCTAGTGAATGCCTTGTTCAGCATATTTTATTCATCTTAAAGATGTTAATGTGTGTTTTGATTGATAAAATGAAAAGATAAGGAGACATTGTTGGAAAAATTCTGTCTCGGTCATATTAAATCCCTCAAATATTTCGTAAAACTCCGTGATCTTCATCCTTAATGAGATTACAAAAACCTGTCATGTTATTTTTTTCTGACTTTTCAACTTTTTAAGGTTGGCAAATGTGTAAATCATAAAATATTATTGTAAGGCCTTTTAGTGAGTGATTCCATTTATTCCTTAAGCTAATGATAGTAATTGAATATGAGGGCTAATCAGGTCAGATGTCTGTGTGTCTGGCAGCCACTAGTCACTGACAGCACTTCCTGTGTAGAGTATAGCTAACTAACACTTATAACATCACATGCTGCTAGCATACAAATCATGAGAGATAGTGTCTGCTTGTCAGTTTCCTTAGAGGTGTCAAGGCATCATTGGTTTAGAGTCCAGTGGAAGCACTGCAACAAACATGATGTATAGGGTAGACATTACCAGTTCACAATTCAGTTTCAACTTATCTTCTTTCTGAAATGTCTTTTCAAATGTTTTGTTATTTCTGTGAAGAATTCTTAGTGCTAATGAAAGCCATGTATTTCTAATCATGATCAATTTGAATTTGATGGTTGACATTTCCTTTAAACTAGTGCTTGACACAAAAACTTACAACAGAACATTGTTGGATTCGTTCTTTGATGATCAAATAAGCTTGGTATTCATCATGAATCAACAAATTTGATATTAACAGTAATAAAAGAATAAACAGCACCATTACGAAAAGCTTCCTTATCAGTGAAGTATGTTTCCCTGACTGCAATCAGTACTAAGGGGAAGTATGTAGTATTACTGTGTGGGGATGGCAGGAAGTTGTGGTAATGTGCAAACTGCCCCTAGTGGGTCAGGTCATTTTATAGTATGGCAGTACACCCCATCCCATTGGGGCTGCCTGAACTCAGTGGCCTGCCAATCTCTCCCTCAGCATGCAGGGGAGTTGCTATCTCAAACCCATTAATGTAGCTCACTACTTCATCAAAGCTGCAACTGAAACCTACAGTATCTCAGGGTTATCATGGTGGTATAGCAGGGGAAGGAAGTTAACCACTTGCTTGCCGCATGCAATGAAACAGAGGTTTATGATATATGTTATATTAATAACTCCACAAAATTATTGATTTTTTAGATAGATGAATGCTTTCGTGAATTACATAGACATCATATTTTGGAATGCATACAGAAAACAAAATATTTTATTACTGAACAAAATGTACATTCATAAGAATCTTCTATTTTCCTGTCATCATTGTACTTATATTAATCATTATTTCAAAGAGTTTGACAATAACACCTGGAGCAGAGCTTAATCTCTATTTATATTGTTTAGAATTTTGAGGGATTTTAATAAAACTTTTTTTCCAACAGTTTATTTGTCTATTGACCCTTTAGTAATGGAGTTTACACAAGGATCACTTTTCATAAGATTATTAATAAAATAGTTATGGGCATTACCTGAACATGCTGCCTTGACATGGCTTGGCCATACACTATCATTTTGATACGATATGTCACAGTTTTGACCTCCCAATTTGGTATATTTTGATTCAAAACATAAAGTGCAAAAACAGATACACGTACACAATATTTTGGCTAACAAATATTTACATGTATTTCTATTACAAAAATAAGCTGATGATTAAACGTTAATCACTGACATGAAGTCACACACACACACACACACACACACACACACAATATAGATATATCATTTTATCAGTAATTTTTGTGTTTTTCATTTACTGACACTGCAGATGTAACAATTAAATAAACATAACCATATAACCAGAAATGAATTGTGAATTTCTATGATTTTGCTGCATTATATGTATACATACACATACTGTTTTAGCAAAAGAAGATTTGTTATGCTAGGAACATGTTATCGTGTAGATAAATGCAAGAAATACACATTGTTTAAAGATTTCTTTATGTCCCAGTTTAGCTGCATCTCTGTCATTTGTTCATGTTTTGCTCACCCCATGTGCTCCATGAGTTTTGTGAATGCACATTGACATCTGCATCCCTTTATTGGTTTGCATCTTACTGATGTTATTTAGTATCAACTGGATTGTTGACATCAGTATAAAGTATTGCTGTACTAACCAATGAAGAATATAATATTGATTATACAAAGTAGAAGTGAAATTAGAAGTGAAGACCCTGTTGGTGCAGTGCTCAAGGTCATAAGAACATCCAGATGATGCTGTAACTTTGTGATGGGTGAAAAGCCACATAATTTATCAGGAAGACAATATACTTGATGTGAGGAAAAGTCTGTCATAGGAACTTTATCCTAAAACTAGTTAATAGTATTGTATGTTATTCCCATGTATTGCTTTATTTATTCAATGGGGTGTGTGTGTGTGTGTGTGCTATAATGGTATACTCAATATATGATATAATGTGGATGTGTCAGACCCTGTGTACAGGTGATGTTGTGTGTTCCCCAGCCCTGCTTGGTATATTGTTTGTGACTGAATTCCCTATTGCAGGCACTATTCTCTTGAAGAAAGTCAAATACAACACCAAATTAGAACATGAAGCCATTCAGAATTTCAAGCTGCTGCAGGGGAGTTTTAAGAAGAATGGTGTGGACAAGGTGACTTATAACACGACCTCTGACCTGGTGGCCAGGGGAGGCAACTCATGTTGTCTCAGTAGACTCCTCAACTCCTTGCACAAGGGTCACATTTGACCATGACTGGCACATTTTTGCAGTGTGCCTTAACTGTTGTTTTATTTGCAGCTTACAGCATGACCCACTGAATGCTTAGGTCCCTCTAACGCTGGGATAACCCGATAACTGCTGGCAGGGACAAGACATGCATAGCACTCAACATACTGAATGGCAACATGTTGCTAGTAGATTTGGGTGGGGTGGGGGTAATTGCTTTTGAAAGTAATTTTTCAAAATTATTACAACGGTATCACTATAATTTCTATTGTGATATTTTCAATGTCTGTGCATATTGTCGTCTCTCCCTCAGTGTTATTGGGCCCGCTTGCACAAAGCAATCTTAGCATTAAAATATTGATTAATGCTCCCTTACTTAAACATAGACTTACTGTGCTGAAAGATCAATTTGTGCAAGTGGGTCCTGGTCCCAATAACTCCTCCTACCCACTCCACTGATGCATGCGGGAACTAACTTCAGTACTAATCTTTGACGCAGATATAGTGTGTATGATGTTGATGCTCTCACAAACCACATGACCTCAAACACTCCTCCAGTTTCATATGGCTGAGACTGTCCATACTAATGTGTATCAACTAGCCTGTGGAGATGATCGCCTGTGCATGATATATATTGAGACAGATCATATTTCTGATTAACTGCTATGATAAACAATGAAATGGCCTCTTCAATCATCATGTTTGAAAAACTTATCCACATGAATCCTGGGAGGATATAGCTGCCGACTCCAGGTGTACATGTTTGTTGTCAGTTCCCTGGTCCCTAGGCACTTCCTTGTCCACTGACAACTTCCACATGCACATCTGCTGTTTTCAGCTGTGGACAAAAGTTTGAGGACATGGTGTTTGTGACAGCAATTCTGTGGTTTGATATTTTGCTTAAGGAGGAACTGTCTTTCCTCTTGCAGGGTCAATTCAGATGAAAAGGATAAAATTCAATACAAAATTAGAACATGAATACATAAACAATTTCAAGTGTTTGCAACAGTCATTCACAAAGATGCATGTAGACAAGGTAAGTAAAGCTGGTAAGCTTGCTGTCTGTTTTGTCATCGTTAGACTGCTTGTGTCAGTGTCTTGTAGAACAATACCAAGAGTGAGTCGTTTCATGCATGTTTTCACAGTTTTTGCACTTTCTTCTCACCTTGGCCTATCACCCATGTTTTGTGACATAAATCACAAGTTATTCAGTGCATGTTTTCAAATTGATGATTTTTGTCAGTGTAGATCGTTATTGTGGATCAAAGTGAAGAGTCATTTATTGTTGGTGTCTCTGGGGGGAATTTCTTTAACCTTTCTGATTTGAGAAATGTTCTGATGTTTGCTCAGTTTATGTAAAATTCCTGCTAGAGCTTTTGCATCTTATTTTATGTAATGTCATTGAGTCGGGGGTTTAAACAGTTGCCACCATTCAAACAACATGCACCATTTTTATTCTATTTGTTTATGTGTGTACCTTGCCAACCACTGACAAGGTGGTTTCTTTGATTGGCATTCTAGAATTTGGGTAGATGAAGGATGAGGACTATTTTTATGGATCTACAACTTCTTTATTCTGTATAGGCGACGTTTTGACATAGATTCTAATGTCGTTGTCAAGCAAGTGATGACAAAGACATTAGAATCTATGTCGAAACGTCACCTATACAGAATAAAGAAGTTGTAGATCCATAAAAATAGTCCTCATCCTTCACTGACAAGGTTGTTTACACCCGAGGACCTTTCTCTGCACAGTTCATTGTTGAGACAGTATCTGTACTTATATTGAAAAGTTTACTGGATCTTTTGTGTCATACACTTAATTTCATTAAGTTCAATATGATAGCATTGTCAAAATTCAGTTCACCAGATGATAAAGTGACAGGCAGAAAGTTCGCTTGATCCAAGACAAGACAGTTTTTTTTAGTGCAACCAAGTAGCTGTTAACCGATTGACCATCCCTTACTTTAATTAGATCAAATTCATTACAAACGTCTTTAGATCTATATATTTACATCTGAATTACAAAATGTAATCATCAAAAGATATCAAGTGATCTTAACAAACAGCCTGACCTCGAACAAAAATAAAGCATGCTATATATAGAGTAAAATTGTTTTACAGATTTTGAATACCTCAAATTATAATATACAGTCAGACCTCATTTATCCGAACACTTTGGTTTTTTATTGGGTTGTTCGAACAAACGAATCAATCGGATATCTGAATCAGGTACACGTGAAAACAAAACAACTAAAAATAACATTGAAACATAACTACATCTTTATTTAACATAACATCTTGCATAACATAACATAAATTGCATCGGGTTGAAAAAGTCTTTGATTGATGACTGTTGACGGACAGAGTTGTTATTCGCTTCAGGTTTGTGAGGTCGCCGACATTTTCAAATCCAATGCATCCATTGGCTGAATGTGTGCGGTTGTGTTGGGTGGCAGGAAATGGACAGTCACGCTTGTCAGTTTAAGATTTTTACAGTTGTGACTAGCCACATTGTCAACAAGCAAAATGACCCGCCTTCCACGTGACCTCATCTGTCGATCAAAAGACAGCAGCCAATCACGAAACAGCTCTGCTGTCATCCACGCCTTTGTGTTGTTACTATATCTTACTCAATCAACGATTCGAATCAGTGTCAACTCAATGTCAAACTTTAATTGTTTCTTCTCTAATAATTAACCTACACGCCCTGTGATAAATATTCAAAAAACAATGAATTAACTAGCAGCCAGCACAATGTTTTGACAAGCGGTAGGCATGATAGATTTCGTGTTTTGAAACTCGCCGACAACAGCCCTTGGGTTTTGATATCGATTGATCAAAGGTCAATGCATTGAGCACTGTTGAGGAGCGGTAAACATCAGACATCTTGCCGACGGCAGCCTTGGTGTTCGGATATAGGAGGCCAATTTGTACATATTTTGCTGTTTCATGACCAAAATTGACCGTTCGGATGCAGAAATTGAACATTCGGATATACGAGGTAAATTGTAACTAGAAAAGTTTGGATATGCGAGGTCTGACTGTACATGAAATACAAACATTGTCAGGAGTATATGATATAGAATTTAGATGCTATATGTGAAAGTTCTGGGAGGACTTGAACACATGGTATTGTGAAGTTGTCTGATACTTAGGCAGAGCAGATATGAGGATACTTCAGTAATTTCAATCCTGTGGAGAAGGAATGAAAATGGAAAGGTTGAATCAAAATTTCTATAATTTGGGCAGAAAGCTTAAATGAGTTGGGACCAGTGAATGTTTTTGGTTTGGTCCAGGAAAACAGATCCCTTGCTTGACTGCATGCAAGGTGCACTATATGACAGTTCAGTTCCTGTGGTGGATTTGCTGATGCATGGTACTGAGCAGGGTAGTTTGAACCCCTAAATCTCAGTGTTTTAAATACATGTATTGATCAAATATTTTGAACTTGTGTAATACGCAAAGGTATATTATTTATCATACAAATATAAAAAGTTATTCAGTCATAAATCTTTGAAGGTATTTTTAATGGTTGACTTGTGAGTTTAAAAAAAAATGATATGCAACCATATATGAGACATATAAAATATAACTTGAGCAGAAAGAAGGTGACTGCCATGATGATTGCCAGGTGAGCCTCAGACAAAACTATTGTGTAGCAGGACCACTTGATAAGAACTCCAATAGTGATAAAATGTTCACATTTACAGTTCATCTGTTGTTATCTTGAAATGCCAACATTAATAATTTTGGAGAAATGTTATATATTTTTGGAAATTGCACTGTGTTGAGATCTCATTTCAACAGTTCACAATTATTGACAGTGGATGAAGAGCAGTAAAATCCTAATAATGGATCTGTAGGTTGTGGCAGTCAAGACATGTGGGCTAAATATGATAGTCACTAAACTGATGGGCTATGGCACTGTTGAAAGTTACAGTGGGTTGTATTGTCGAATAAAGTTATTTTAACAGTTGTGTTTCTGGGAAGTCCACATGATGTCTGCCCTTGTTTCTATGCATTTGTTATACTTTATATGGTCTCTAAATGACATCTCATTTGCCAGCTGTGCTTCGTTCTACTCATTACTTGATATCTTTTCCACACACGTATTTGTTGTCAGATCATTGTACATGCTCTTCTTCTTCCCATATATCATCTTCACTGCAGATTGTGAAATATACTTGTACATTATACAAGCATTTTTTCAGGCATGTCTGAATTAACTTTAATGCAAAACAAATCTTTAAAGTTGGCCCTGATATCACATGATGTCAACAGAACAATGTCCTTGTTTGTATATGTCAATTCAGTTTATTTCACAAAGTAATGTATTTCGTGTCTCTTGTAATGTGTCTTGTTGCACTAATTATGAAAAGATAAGTATAATACATTGCCATTATTTGAACGGAATCTTAAGAGATTAATCCGTTGATCGAGCCATCTACGTCTTATATTGTATTTTTCAATGTCAGGTCTGATACCACTGAATACTAGGATTTTGTTTGACAGATTGTCCATATATGATTTTTGGGTGTTTTTTTCCTCAGATTGTTCCTGTTGATCGCCTAGTGAAAGGAAAATTCCAGGATAATTTTGAATTTGTTCAATGGTTCAAAAAGTTTTTTGATGCGAATTTTGACATGCGTGACTACGATCCTGTCGGAGCTCGGGGTGGTGAAGCTCTTGGAGGTGGAGCGAAGAGCAGTGCCTTAAACAAACCTCGGGTAACGAAACAGTCCCCGACAGTCAAGACTGCCAAGCCAAGTGAGTAGTGAAGACTTCACAATTACTTTAAATCTTTAAAGTGATGGGCAAAAATGTACGGGTAAGCGTCCCTTAGTCATATTAATTGATAAGGTGACACATTTTTCTTCTTAGCTCTACTTGACTTGTCCGGTATACTCATATCCATTGTATACTCATTCTCTGTCCATCCATCACAACAAAATCACTAAAGACTAGAGGTGTGACGATACAGAAATTTCACGATACGATACATATCACGATGTCTTGGAACAATATAATGCGTATCACAATATGCTATCTTTAGTTATTTTCTTTAAAAAAATGTATTTTTATAACAAGTAACCGTGTAAATTTTGACATAACCGTCAATTTCTAGTGAAAATTCACAATTTTTAGGTCAACAATACATATCACAATACAAAAAAAAGTATCAATATATTTATTGTCAGAAAAGGTATCAAGACCGCCTCCGTGGTGTAGTGGTTAGAGCGTCCGCCCTGAGAGCGGAAGGTCGCAGGTTCGATCCCCGACCGCGTCATACCAAAAGACGTTAAAATATGGTACTTGTTGGTCCCTGCCTGGCGTTCGGCATTAATGGGTACAACAAGGACTGGTCGGCTCGGAGTCAGTATAATGTGTCTGAGTGGGGTATTCATGCTTCACTGCGGCATGGTATCTCAGTGAGCTAGCACTATAAAACCAGCTTAAGTCTGGGCTAGTACAAGCAGCCGCACATACACATACACACGCATGCACGTCGTCATATGAGCGAAATATTCTCAAGCACGACTTTAAACCCAATTTCACCTCACCTCACCTCACCTCACCTCACCAGAAGGGGTATCACAATTATCGATACTATGATATATCGTCACAGCTCTACTAAAGACTACAAAACGTGTATCATTTTCCAAGAACACATTCATTATGTCCCAGACCAGAAAATGGATGAAACTTGTTTATTTTGTTTGCCGTTTCACACAATGGTCTAGATATGTCAAACGTTTAACCTTCATGTCAACATGGTCAGATGATGGTGATGGTATGTGGACCTCTAGATTATGGTGAATTGTTGTGTGCCAAGTGTGACTAAATGGCTGATACAAATACGCTGATTTCTTCCATTCGCCTTACAGTGACGGAAACAACAAAGAGGGTGGCTCCACCACCAGCCAAGACAACTGCGAACAATCATGCTAACAGCAGAGACAACAAAGATAACAAGATTGCTGATTTGGAAGCAAATGTATGTCTGCAAGAAAAATATTTGATGAACAGTATTGATATCTTAATGTCATTGTTATTGTCATTTTGGTATGGCATGGTCATGAAGGTAGTTAAGATTGTCAGGATGGGTTTTATTAATTGGTTTATGAATTTTAGTTTGTTTTATGATGTAAACAAAAATGTATTCCTTCAGGTGAGTGATCAGGAGATAACAAATGTGGTCATTGCATTTCTGTTCTGTAAGGCATGTTTTATGTGTAGTTTCTTGTAAACTTAGCTGGTAAAAGCAATTAGCTGTACACATTTTCTCCCTGATTTACCAGTTATTCAATTAAACAACTTCTTGATGATATAACATCAAAGAATTTCGATTTAATGATTGGAAGAATTTGTATTGGAAACTGTTACCAGGTGTGTATATTATATTCCAGTATCAAGTTATCCTAGTTGCAGCTTTTACTATGTAATACTCATAAACATAGGACTTAGCTGATTGCCATTGCTGGATAGGGTTTTACCATGTCTATTTGGAATAGCTTGAGCAATCACTGTTGAGGCTTCCAGAGGCCTTGATGTTTGAATCTCTTTCAGGTGTGGAAACTACAACAATATGTATTTTAAGGGGCCGTAGTGTAGCATTTATGATATGTATCCAGTCTCTGTCACCTAAGGTTCATTTCAGGGCATCAGTACTGACAATCTGATAATAGTTGCAGTTAAAGCACCAACCTGTTAGTTGGTGCGATATGCCAGCCAGTACACACGATTTTGTAAAATTGAAATGTGAAAAATATTGAATTAAATGTTTGAGAGAATATAGTTTGTAAAGAGATTATATGTAAATCCAGATATATAAGGAAACTTTTTATGAACAGATAGTGAAATAAATAACAAGATCAAATGCATTGACATGCTCACTGTAATGGGGGAAAACATCAATAGTCATTGAATGCAGTTATTATATAACAGCCACCATCCCCACCAGATGTATACACCAGATGTGCAGATTGTTTACACTACACTGTAGCACAAGTTTCTATGCAATATCGAAGCCAGGTATACAGAGCACAAGAAGTACAGTATTTGGTTTAACAATTTGGCTGTGATTTTAACAGTTGACCCTGGCTAAACCAGCACCTGAGTACTCTGGAATTTGTGTAAACTGGCATTTGTATCTTTTCACCACAAAACTTGGTTAACGCATCATCATTTAAACCTTGAGTTCTCTTCTGTTTGCTCTGGAAACTGACAGAGTATTGCTCTCAAGTTCTGATTTCTGCATGTATGTTCTGAGATAAGTGCAGGTTTGAAGGAATTTAAGTTAGCAATTGTCTAAACATGCAATATGAGGGGAAATATCCAAGTCATGGTGGTCAAGAAATGAAGCCTTATCATTTTAGAAAGCTAGTATTTGATTGACTGAAGGATCCCTGCAAATGTGCTCAAATGTCCATCCAGGTTCACCTGAGGTGACCTTTTATGGAGGTGGTGACATTCATGCAGATAGGTTTTCCTTCGCAGTAATAGTTTTGCTTTGAATGAGATTGAGTAGTTGAATTTTACAGTCTGTGACTAAAGTCCCACTTCAAGCTAATAGACAGTGATACATATATTGAAAAATACAAACTGTACTTAACTTATCTTGTATGCAGGTGTTTACCTTTGAAATTGATAATTTTCTATACTTTGATATTTTGCCAGCCCTGCACGGTGACAATTTGAACAGACCACTGTACTCAATAGTGACCCAAAGGAGCTTCTACTCCCTGTATAGAGTTGCATCCCTTGGATGTCAGGATATAATCTAGTTGGATGAAAATCCAGTCAATCCTTTGTTTGTCTGCCATATTACTAGTGGTAGTAGCTTTCAACAAAGTAGTAAAAGTCACCAGTGACACTTAACATTTCCCACCACATTATGCTGGAATAGTGTTCCAGGTTGGTGTTATAACCATCTCACTTCCATCTTGTCCTGTGTCACCATTTATTGCTTGCATGATGATATACATCACTTCAGATTTCTGAACTCCGACTCACTGTGGAAGGGCTAGAGAAGGAGAGGGACTTCTATTTCGCCAAGCTGCGTGACATTGAGATCATCTGCCAAGACCATATTGATGATGATCCAGTTATCAAATCAATTTCTGAGATCTTGTATGCGACAGAGGTGAGAAACATTTCTTCAGTCAATTAACAAGTACTTGAGGATGATAAATGTTAAATAACATAAATCTCAAAGTTTAGAATTATGCTGTTGTGCAAAGGTTTTCCATAACAGCATTGCAGCAGTCAAGTGGCTATGTAGTAAATTGTTTCCCTGATCCATTGCTTAAACATGTAACTCTGTTATGCCCTTATTAATGTTATTCTTCCATATTTTCAATCATGAATCATGTATGGCTTTTATTCCTCATACTTGCATGCTTTCATGTACCCGTGAAGGTCCGGGTTAGAATGAACCTTCAGTAACCCATGCTTGTTGTAAGAGGCGACTAACGGGATTATTCCCTGGCTTGGTTGACACATGTCATCAGTTCCCAATTGCGCAGATCGATGCTCATACTGTTGATCACTGGATTGTCTATCCGGACTCGATTATTTACAGACCGCCGCCATATAGCTGGAATATTGCTGAGTGCTGCGTAAAACTAAACTCACTCACCTGCATACTTTCATGATCATTAATAGTTGCTCTGTCTCATACTCATTTATGATACATGTTTACATGGAGACCAGTATTCCTGAAATCATCAGTGTTCTGTGGTATTCAACTGATGTCTTCCCACATGACATATCTAACACTACTCTGCATTGATGTCATCTTCCTGCATTACCATGTACCATGATTGTACATCTCTACTGTATGTTTACACTTTGTGGAAGTCCTCTATTCCTGTACCAGAATGTACTTTTTTAGTACAGGAATTCCAGTTCAAAACACCCCATACCCAAATCTTATTGGAAGAGCCAAATAAAGTGGGGGTCTTATTGTCATCTGGCTGATAATGTTATTATAACCCAGTAATCTAGGTGTATGTCAGGTTGTATGTCAGCTGTATATGTCTCACCACGTAGAAGGGAACTGTTGCTGCGTCAGTTGATGGATGTTTTATTTTGGTTTACAGATAGACCTTCTACTGTAAAAAACCCACAAAACCAAAAATTAGAATGAAAATGTGTTTACCTACTGATTCTACTGTGGGCAATAGGAAAGAGAAAGGATGCAAAAAGAAACTAAATTACAAGTGTGTTACTGCGTATCAAAGATTAGATGCTTACTCAGTTAATCTTGTCAAAGTTTACATTACAGTAGTAAAATATTCCAGGTGGTCAGCTTTGTGATTTTCAATTCCTTAAAACATTAATTCCTTCAAAAACAACAAGTACAAAACTTCTGTTGCATACAAACACACAAATTACTTTGTTGCTGTACATATATATTAATTGCTGTTTCTGTTTAGTAACACCATGGATCTGTCGGAAGTGAGAAGTTGTAGGTGTAGGAAGCAGTGAGTTGAACCTTACTCATGTGTTAGTAAGACTTTCAGTAAGGTTTCAGAGACTGATAGAACCAGCTTGAAGGCTGCTGTATTGCTCTGCAGACACTTATTCTTAACAAGGTTCATAAGACTCAGACAAGTCCTTAACCTAGATACTTCATCTTGAAGAGGCCTTAACTGTAACAATACCTGGAAATTGTTTCAAACCTTGATTGGCCTTGAATGTAAAATAAGCCCTTGAATTTGACATGGAAGATATCCTGTAAAGCACATGCAGTGTAAATTTCACATAAATTACTGTAATTTATAATGAAAAAAGTTAAACATATCATGAGTACCTCTAATTTTCATATTGATATGTTTTGCAGATCCATTATTAGTAAGCAATGTGGAAAGAAACTCACTCACACACACAACACACACACACAGAACATGCACACACACACAAACTCTCGCTCTCTCTTTTTGAGGAAATATCTGTAACTTTGAATTTTGATGAGAAACCTGTTAGCACTGATTTGGCCGATTCTAATTTCATTTTTAGCTAGGTGTAATATTACTGACTATGCTACCATATAAGATATATTTTGTTGATTTGCATTGGTTTTTCTTTTCACTTTGAACAACTCACAGTATGAACAGTGTATCCAATGATTTGAAATAAAACATCTTCATGAACACATTTATTTTTATTTTTATTTTTATTTCCATTTGACAGTCTGGTAGTAAGGAATCTGTAAACCACTAAACAGAGAGCCCTTGTCTTATTCCACTGACATACCATTTGTCCTCTTCATATACTATGTACAACTGTGTAGACATCATATATTCCTGTGTAAATTTATGTTTGTATGCTTCTCTTTATGTATCATTTCTTCCTGTCGCCCCATATATGAAGTTGGAAAATCTTTCATTTAATGACATAATGTATATTACAGGATGGCTTTGCACCCCCAGAGGAGGGTCAGGACGATGGCTTGGTTGACCCTGAAGATGAAGAATACTGAAGCAATATGATGATACATACACACACCCACACGTCTGTGACACACAAACTATTTCCTCCCAGTCGCAAATCTATTGAACTATTACACTGACAGACTGACGAACAAACAAACTTGCTACTGGCAGATTACTGGGCTGCCGTGCCAGGGCAACACATGACCTGCTTTATGTAGTGCTCATTGCTGATGCTGCTATGTCATCTAGACAGCCTGTGTTGGCCTGGACGCTCGATGGCCTGATGCCAATCTTTGCCTTCATCCTGCAAACTGTATCTATGGACAGATAAATACTGTTTTTGTGTTGGACACTAACCTGTACGCACGTTTTACAAATGCGTTACTGGATTCTTTCTGCTGACAGAAGATATGGAAGAGAAGAACTGTGATCTCAGTGCTTGTTACGAGTAGGTTTGGTAGCATGCCTACAGGCCATGTGGAGTGCTCCTGTGTGGGACACTGATTGTCATAGTCTGCATGTGAATAGGTTCACCTAGTTTGCATGATCTGGTGAAGAGCTCTCTGCCGTTAAGACTAGACTGGTTAGATTGTCCTGCTGTAACACAATTCTTTCTTTGTGATCCCAGTGCTTACTTTGTTCCATATGTTATTGTTACATCTTGCACTTGTTAATGAAAATCGACCAAATTTTCCTTGATGTTCTTATTGCTGAAAATGATACCCAACTATCATTGGTATTGCTTTCATCAGTTGGTCAAAAAGATTTAGGGTGTATTTCTGTATTCCCTTTAAGGTGCAACTTAATTCATGAGTTAGATAACCCCTTCAACTAGTACTATTCTGAGCCAACCTTTTCTGAATACAAGCATGTTTTAATGTATTCTTGTTATGTATTGGGCTTGTCTAGTGGTTCACCACAACTTCATCTATCTCTGAGGGCAAGGGGTCCCTTGCATGCACTGTTCCTAACCAGGAACTTCAATCACAGTAAGCACCTCTGTAGAGATGAAAAGGCTAGTCAGTACTAGATACTTGTAGCAGCTCTCTGAGACAGATGGTCACCAGTGTTTCTTCAAATGGGTGCTTGTGCTGTATTTCGTGTCACAAGGTACCAGCCCTAGCTGGTGTGTTTTGTACCTCATCTTCAGTATGAAAGACTATGCAGTGTGCACCCACCAGGCAGAGTTTTCGACACTATCCAGTCCTCGTGAAATCGGTTCCACTCAACAGTAGTTGGCTGCTTATATTGCTGACAAACTAATGTTGCATTCTACCAAAGTTGTATAAAATTTTTGTATACCAACTCTTGCTCATAGCGTGTTCTAACCTCTTTCAGGTACAATAGTTCACCGATTAGATTGTTTTACTGTGTGGATGATACTTTGCTGTACTTTTTCTTCTCAAAACATGAGCCCTGCTCAAAAATACCCAACTACAACAAAATGAAAAAAGTGTGGATGTTTTCTCAGGTTACATAATATTTGGATATTTGTCTCATTAAAACTGGATAAAACAAACTGAAATTTCATTGATTCTGTAAACTCTCTGAAGTGATACGTTATGATTTTCTGTTGTGAGTGACAAAGGCAAACATTATCAGGACCAGCTGGATGACAATCTTTCTATCAACCAGTCTGCCAGAGGGAACCTCTGTGCGCACCAATACAATAAGGGATGTCATATTAATCATGTTTGATGAGGTATATGATGGTTTTTATTGGCCAAAGAAGTGTAACTTGTAACCTGTCAATAAAGAATGTAACTAATCTCATTATAGATGTTTGATGGAAGTTGAGTGCTGGTGTGTTCATTTGGTTGCAGTCTTGCCATTGTCCAGATCCTCTGTAACACACGTTTGTGCACACACACACACCACACTTGTGTGACATCAGGTAATGATTATATCACTATCGGTTACCCATATTTGTGTGTATTTCACTTGTCCTATGGAATGTATCTGTGCTTTATATACAGTGTGTAAAAATTTAGACAGGGAATGGCATAACCTGCATGATACTGGAAGTAAATGCTGCATTTAAAGATATGTTTGTACCTGGCAGTTGGATGGTATGGAGGGGGTGGGGAATCTCCCAACTTTTGTAACCTACTTCTATGAAATTTCTCTTGTAAACTGTTATTTTAGTTGCTACAGCAGCCCATCCTGTTGAATTTTACTCCATCAATGCTGGGAGAATGAGCTGTATATTTTAATGTATGTGATTTGTGTGGGTATCTTTACCATTGACATTTAAGTGGTCTCAATCTGCATGAGACAATCTGCTACACTTGTGACTAATTGAGCCAATCTAACTCTTTTCTTTCTTCCTTGCTCTCCTCCTGTGTTGCTGCCTGTATGTAGTTCTCCATATTGCAGATAATTATGCCTGGTTACTGAACTTTGTATATTTATTTTCCTATTCACTGTTATATATTCTGAACATTTCAGTGCTTGTAGTAAAAATTGAAACTGAAACATTCATTAAATTTGATTCAATGAAATTTGTGTTTGTTATGAATGATGATATGGCTAATACTTGTGTACATTGCATTTGTTCTGCATCTCATTGTTGAAATATTTAAAGCTTTTGAAAAACGTTCTACTGACACTGAGCTCTCTCCTATGCTCTACAATCTAAAAACTATCTGCTTCAAGCAAACTTGATTATATAATTCTGACTGTTTGGTAAGTATGTGTTTATGAATCACTATGTTGGTGATCCGAGGTCCTTGTGAATTGCAGAGCTTACCATGCCTCCGTCCGTGGCACCCTTTACCAAAACAAAATACAAAAGCAAGACATGAAAAAATAAGGGAGCCTGGTACATGTCAAAAATATAAACTGACATCATTTAGTCTTAAATGTTAAAGTGTCCTCTCCTTTAAAATGATACTTCGTCTCGGTAAAAGAAAATTTCGTCCTATCCATATGATACTGAAGTGAGTGTCATTACACAGACTGTAATAGTGTCTTATAAATATTATAATATTTAGTGAACAGAGACAATTTTGAACAAACTCCCTTGCCTAAGGTAGGACCACATGTGTCACATGTGCTTCGTTATGTGGCAGGACTGAAGTGCTAGAAATTCTCAGGAGTTATGCTTCCAGACATTGTCACCCATCCAAGGACTCTGCGCAACCAAGGTTGCTTTAACCAGGGAGACTCTATAAGGGGGAGTGGTCACTCCTCGGAAAGCTCCTAAGCTATGCCTCGGCTCGTCACGTGACCAGTGTAGCCAATATGGCGGCAGCGTAGTTTTTAAGATTGAGCCCGGTTTATTTTCAACAGCTGATTACATACGCTGAGTGTTGACAACTGAAAACCTACATGTAGAAGATAAGTTACCTATTCTGTCACTTCATTTCAAGTCAAATAATTGTTATTAGTGTCAGTATAAGTACAGTAGCTTTGTAGTAAAGTTTCAAGTGGGCATGTTGTAGCTCACTGGCTTCAATTCTCAGTACACAGCGAAGAAAGACTAAATTATATCGCTAAAAACTTCTTTCACATATTCGTTTAATTTTTAGAAGGGAAATATACCTTTAGTTGAAAGCTGTTTGCAAGTAATAGTGATAGTTTTATAACTAAAAAAAATTTGCTAGGGTGTATTTGAGGTGTGTGAAAAATATGACATATCGCCGATCTGCCATTGAAATACTACAGGGCGTTGTTTGAGTGTTTCTAGTTAGTGTTCAAAAACATCTTTCACATACACCTTCTATTTTTATGAGGGGAATATACCATCAGGTGAAAGGTGTTTGCAAGTAATAGTAATAGTTTTATAATTTAAAAAAATTGTTAGTGTGTATTTGAGGTGTGTGAAAAATATGACATATCGCCGATCTGCCATTGAAATACTACAGGGCGTTGTTTGAGTGTTTCTAGTTAGTGTTCAAAAACATCTTTCACATACACCTTCAATTTTATGAGGGAATATACCATCAGGTGAAAGGTGTTTGCAAGTAATAGTGATAGTTTTATAATTTAAAAAACATTGTTAGTGTGTATTTGAGGTGTGTGAAAAATATGACATATCGCCGATCTGCCATTGAAATACTACAGGGCGTTGTTTGAGTGTTTCTAGTTAGTGTTCAAAAACATCTTTCACATACACCTTCTATTTTTATGAGGGGAATATACCATCAGGTGAAAGGTTTTTGCTAGTAACATTGATACTTTTTTTTTTGTTGTTAGTGTGTATTTGAGGTGTGTGAAAATATGACATATCGCCATTGGTGCTTGTGATGCTTGAGTGTTATAGTTCTAAAACTTCTTTCTTTCTTGTTGATCTTAGTATTTGACAAAACTGGAAAGGTGTTTACAACGCTTTGTGATAGTTCTAAACTTTCTGTTCTTGAGGGGTCTGTGACAGTGTCAGTTAACATTCTGTCAATGCCCATGTCATTCCACACATGCAATAAGATATCTGAATTAGTTACTAATGTAAACACATGTCTCAAAGTAAATTTTTTTTGAAAAAGGACAGCTGATGTTAACATTTGTGTTCTACCGATAGTTTTGCGTTCTTTAACATGTTTGGGGAGGGATGGCCGTGGTGTATCATTTATTCTTTCATTCATTCACATATGTTCTTTTTCTTTTGTTCTTTTTCTTAATTTCTTTCATTCACTCACATAAAATTCTTGCTCTTAATTCATTCATTCATTCATTCATTCATTCATTCATTCATTCATTGTAAAATTCCGACTGATACAATACACTGGCTGAAGTACTGTTAAACGCAGCCGAAGTTGCGCTGGGACCGAACCAAGTCACTGTGTGCGTTGGAGCATGACGAGGCACACGTTAATTAGTACAAATGGTAAAGAAAGCAAGCGAGTGACCTATCCCTGTTGTAGAGTATCCCTGCTTTAACTTCAACTGAGTTGTGACCTGAACTCTCTGCACAGGACCACACCATCCTTATTGGATGTAGTTCTTCAATGACATTATATGATCATTGGTCATTGTCCCCTGCCGCAACGCGGAACGGGGGACTATGTATTCAGCGCCGTCCGTCCGTCCCGATTCTTGTTAACGCGATATCTCATGAACTGTTGTACCCAATGTCTTCAAATTTGGCAGTCTAAGTAAACTTAAACTTAGACTCAGTATTATTCGTGACACTGCTATACTTAGTCTAACAAAACCTTGTGGAAGGTCGCGTCAGAGTACCTTTTCAATTGACCAATCAGGACACAGCTTACCAAATCGCGAAAGTTGACATTTGCACATACCTTTTGAACTTTTACCTCCAAAAAAAGGTTGTACCGAACAATTCCGAATGCTGTTTTCCGTACGATCGGTTCCTAGTGAGGCACGCCACAGCAGTGAGTAAACAGTCGCTGAAATTAGCGTTTTGTCAATATTCAAGCATGTCGGCTTGCTGAAATATTAGCTAATGATAGCCATGTCAACAGAAACCCCAAAGCGTATATACTGCATGGAAAATATCTGTTTTATGCAATTTTCATTTGTTGGGAGATCAGTTTTGGCGAACGGGGAAGAGAAAATCCATTTTGTAAGTCCCGTCGAACCCTAAATAGTAGTTCATCGTAACCACTCTTGGGATAGTACTGAAGAACAAGAATGGCATTATTTCATTATAGCGTCATATTTTGGAAATCTGTAAAATTATTCTGTAAAATTTATGATGTCCGGCCAAATGGCGTATGAGACACACGTGACACCACATAAGTTTAAACCGATATAGACATACGTCGTAGTAATATACAGGTACACTGCTAGGAACGGAGAGTCTTTGATGGAACATCTGAGAAAGTAGTGCAGCATAGGACCTTACAAACCGAAGCTATATTCAATAGATTACAGCGCAGGTCTGAGCAGAGAGAACATTCAGCAAATAATGTAGCTAAACTCAACATTTTCGTCACATATTTTACAAATTCATTCGTTGAGCAGTGTTTGAGGCGACTTAATCCACCTAATTCTTTTTCTAATGGCAACCCGTGAAGGTCCGGGTTAGAATGAGCCTTCAGTAACCCATGCTTGTCGTAAGAGGCGACTAACGGGATCGGGTGGTCAGGCTCGCTGACTTGGTTGACACATGTCATCGGTTCCCAATTGCGCAGATCGATGCCCATGCTGTTGATCATTGGATTGTCTTATCCAGACTCGATTATTACCAGACCGCCGCCATGTAGCTGGAATATTGCTGAGTGCAGCGTAAAACAAAACTCACTCGCTCTAATGGTAGAGAGTCGCAGCTACGCTCGCATCTGGTCATCAAGAAACTATCATATGGTTCGACATGAAACAGTTAAACATCACTGGTAATGTCTAAGAACAATCTTTCTTATATTTTCCTCTTAATAAAATCAATGTCTAAATATTACAATGAATTACACCAAGTTATAAAATGTGATTGTTTTTCAACATATAATTATGTCGTTCCCTTGAGCTTCATCAAACTTGCGTGAGCGGCTACTAACGGGATCGGGTGGTCAGGCTCGCTGACTCGATTGACAGTCATCGATTCTCATTTGCATAGATCGATATTCAGGATGCTGATCACTGGATTGTCTGCTCTAGACTCGATTATGTAGAGACCGCCGATATATAGCTGGAATATTGCGGCGTAAAACTAAACCCACTCACCCATTCACTCATCAAACTTGCGTAAGAGGCGACTGACGGGATCGAGTGGTCAGGCTGACTGACTTGGTTGACACATGTCATCGGTTCCCAACTACGTAGATCGATGTTCCTGATGTTGATCACTGGATTGTCTGGTGCGATTATTTACGAACCGCCGCCATATAGCTGAAATATTGCTGAATGCGGCGTTAAATAACAACAATCAACCATGAAACTTGCGATAGAAGTGATCTGCTGTCCAAGACGGACTTTAAGCTCACTGCATCAACATATGCTTCTATACTCCTCACAAAAAAGTTAAGCAACACAAATTTATAGTCTCATTACATTATCATTTATTTAAATTGCAAACCATGGAATGATGCAATAGAAAGGTGAAACATACGTACACACGATTAACAAAATGGAATGGTATTGAGCAATAATAGACTTACAAATCATCAAAAGCATGTACCTGTGAAACAGTCGTGCAAAATGTGCTGCATTGATGTTGAAGTCAGTTTTGGACAGTGAAGCCGTGTTCAGTAACGTGTATGACCACCATGAGGACAAATGCAAGCTTCTACACGTCTTTGCATTGACCAAATGAGCCTTTAAATCTGCTGTTGTGGAATGTTCTGCCATTCTCTCTGTAACGCCTGCTCAAGGTCATCCAGAGTAATGTTCCAAGCATGTTCAATGGGATTAAAAACAAGTGACCTTGCAGGCCAGTCCATATGTGTGATGTTGTTGATCTAAAACATATCGTTAACAACTCTTTCTCAGGCATTATCATCCATGGACGGTCATTATCATCCATACAATGAAGTTAGGAGCCGCTTGTTGTACCAGAGGAATAATTACAGGTAGGTTTACACCGATCAGGGTGCATGTGTGAAGAGTGGAGCCTATTCATGCCACATCCTTGTTTCTGAGTGTGGTTGTGTTCGGGTGATGTTGTCAATGTTATGAGATAAATCAACTTGACAGTCACTAAAGGGTGTGTTCTCCTTCTACCACCACCACAAACCAGATAAAAGAACAAACATCAGTGTAAGTCCCCTGCGACACTTGCCGAGGCGTTTATTAAAACTGTACGCGGTACATCACATCACAGTGATGATTTACGCCTCACCGTCTTGTTCCACGCAAACAACCCTTCAAGCAGATTGACCTTCCTGCAAGGCAGTTTCTACGTTTGCACCTTAGAAGAAAAAAGTACGCATATTATCACTGTAGACATCAGATGCTACTGTAACATCTTCTCCACCTACAAGGTAGGTATGACAACACTGCAGCAGTGTTTCTCATTATCTCTTCTTGCAGCACCTTAAGTGTCACAAATCAATATGTTCAGTACTGGTGTCGCAGCCGAGAATGAACTTACTGCGCTATGACGTCACATTTATAGACATATCTGACAGCGCCCTCTAGACCATGCATTACCTCCCCTTTATCTGGTTTGTCCCTAAAGAGAAATCAATTTCTATCTAATTCACCCAGCTCAAACGATAGAAATTTCATTTCTCCTTCTACCACCACCACAAACCAGATAAAAGAACAAACATCAGTGTAAGTCCCCTGCGACACTTGCCGAGATAAAAAGAAAGGGGAAGATTGAAATTATTTTATTTCAAGCAGTCACAATTACAAACCAAGAGACTTCGACACACTCAATCTCGCAAGCAAGTCATCCTTTACATAGCCATCCTTGGCCTTTTCACTTTTCCAGCGACCATGTCGCTTAAACAGTCTGTCAGCTATGCCACTGTTGGCTGCTGCGGTAGCACCCCCTGCCCTTAAACTATGTAGTCCATACTTGGAGATATCTGGGACCAGAGGAGTAAGTGCCTCCAAAAATAACTCTCGCAATCTTGTGTAAGATAGTGGCTTATCAACTTGCCTCAATCTATATCGGTCACTACACACCGAAATTGATCTAAATATATACTCATCTGAGTTATCGGAAATATCTGCTAATTTCAGATAACTTTTCAACTGTACCACTGGACAAAATTCAGAACCTGTAGATGCTATGACAACCCATGCACCGTCACGGTAAACATCTGTCTTGGACTTCTCCACAAAAATGGACATGTGGTGCTCATGAAATACAATGTCTGATCTACGTATATGCAGCAACTCTTCTGATCGCAAAAACACAATATGCAATAGCAACCATAGTAACAATTCTACTGTCCTTTAAACATGTTTTGCAACCTGAATGCTTGGAACAAAGCTCTTACATGTTCACTTGTCACAGGAACTTTCTTGACAACTGACTTGGAAAGTCTTCGCCTGCCTGCTTCTAAAACATTTTTCACAAGGGTGTTGTCGGTGGGGCTAGGTATACCGACAATAACGTGAGCATATCGTATACTGTAAAATGCGGTCACTATAGGAGAAATGCTTGAACTGTTTTGTATAAGAGACAGCAAATACAATGCACAATACAAAGGAGCGATAGGGATAACAACAGACAACCCATGCGACTGAGCCCAAACCTTAAAACGCTGAAAACCAGAAGCGTACGCTCTAGAAGTGGATGCTGCCCTTGCATGATCTAATAGATTCTGCTAAAGACGACACCTCACTCTTAAGACTCGCAGGCAGCTTACTGATAGCATCATGGTACACACAATTGATAATACCTGAAACACAAGGAATAATATAGGGATTTAAATCATTCACTGTAATCAACATACAATGCTAACATGGGAAACCGCAGATCTACAACACCAAACAATCCACCACCACAACGACTAGGCACATATGCCTCTTTGACCACAGGAAGATGTAAGACATCTTTCACCTCCGATATGAACACATCATTCGGACAAAGTAATGGCCAAAAGCTAGCCGAGTACCACCTAGGAACAACCAATGTTCCTTTAGCCTTACACCTACACATATGCTTCAATACCCCTGGCTATAAGGTAGACAGGGGAACAATCCAGTTCATCTCACCGCTCCAATCGACAGTAAAAGTATCGACAGACTCACACCTGGATTCCAGTAACGAGAATCAAAACGTCCGACTTTCTTATTATAGTAAGAAGCGAACCGATCAACTGTATGGATACCCCATTTGGCATCAATCCATTCATACAACTCTTCAGATACACCCCAGTCATCCGTATCAATTATCTTACTGAGAAAATCAGACTTTTCATTCTCTTTCACGAGGAATCCATTCCACCTCCAACTGCACGCTATGATGCAAACAAAGCTTGAAGATATCCATGGCTACTACTTGCAAATACGGTTTCATACTTCCTTCTGGACAACCGTGACTACATTCTGGTTATCTGTAAACCATTTCACCGAGTGAGAACTTAGAAAAGTCAGAAACTCTCGAGAACCATAGCTACAGCCTTCAACTCTCTCCACGTCGAACTCATCTTCATCTCCTCCTCTGACCACGCTCCATGAGACTCTCTACCTCCAAACTGAACACAGTAACCCCCGTACCCCGTGCTACTGGCATCACTGTACACGGTCCGACTAGGGGAACTATCTGAACACAACGACCTCATGTTGTAGTTGCTAATATTAGAAACCCAAAACCGAAGCTGTTGGATGCTCTGCTGTGATAAATATATCTTGTCACCCCAAGACTGTGCATTCAAAATAACCAAAGAGATGGCTCTAGTCATCAACTGGCATACACTGCCAATAACTTGTTTCATTGCTACAATCTGACCCACAATTGAAGCTAATTTTCTGACTGGAACCCGGACACCTGAACAAAATAACAAACTACTGATAGTGTCCTTCACCTTTTGTATCTTCCGGTCAGGCACAGACAGTGTGAACAGAGAAGTATCAACGCAAAACCTAGCCACTCTAATTGCTGTGATGGAGACCATAAGGACTTTTCTGCTTTCGGAACAAAGCCTGATCTAATTAAATCACTCTTAACCTTATTAGCTACCACATCACACTTCAATTGTGAACTTTCAGACATGATACCGTCATCCAAAATGTGACAATGCGGATACCTTTCACGCCTCCACATCTTGACCAACTGTCGAGTAACTTTGGTAAATATGTAAGGGGCAGAAGTCAGTCCAAAAGGCAAAACTAAAAATTTATAATACTTTCTACCACATGGCCACTCCCAGGAAAATCCAAGGTAGTGCGTGTGCTCATGAAATATCTCCAAATGATGGTATGCAGAATGTATGTCAAATTTTACAATCCAATCATTGTCATTAATGTACATTAAAAGCAGTTTTCCAATCTTCATACTTTACTGACAGTTTATACACATGCTTATTGACAACTGACAAATCCAAAATTAGTCTTTTTCTTTCCGGAGGCTTGAATGGAAACAGATAAAGGATTCACCACACATGGAGGTTCAATACATTCAACTATAAGATCTTTACGTAGCAAATCCGTGATAGCGTCACAAACAAAATTGGAATGAGCAATGGCAGATTTGTTATTTCTCAGTTCCATAGCTGGGGCGTAGAGTAAAATGGAATCTTATATCCCGTTTCAATCACATCCAAAACAAAGTCAGTAGCACCGATTTCGCGCCAAAATTCACAGGACATTCTAAGACGACCTCTTACTCTAATCTCAGCACAACCTTGCTCATATTCGTAAAAGTCATCAGTTAATAAGAAGTGTTCACAATTACCGTGTTTAGGCGTTGAGCTTTCTGTCTTCAACGACCCTGCTGTCTCGCTGAGGTCTCCCGGTGACAGACGGGCAGTCTCCTCCAGTGTGTTGGGTCTCCGCATGCGAAGCACGTGCCTCGTCGCTGAGCACGAAAGGGCTGCTGGGAAGGAGAAGACAGACTGCTAACGCCAGAACACAGGGTAGACTGGGTGACAGTCGCTGATGGCCGGGAATAAGGTGCGAATCGGAAAGTTTTCGATTTTTCTCGAGCTTCTTAACGGCCCTGGTGTCCGCGCGTGAAATCCTCCTCTCATCGTCAGAGTTGTCAGCAAGAACGTTAGCTTCATATTCACGTACTGTTTCCCAGCCTCCCTCGGACGTATCAGCAATCCTGATGAGTTTGTTTCTTTCTCAACTCTGTTGATCTCAGACTCAAAAGCTGACTTAGATAATCGGCTTTCCGTGCATTGTAAAGCAAATTTCATCTGCTTTAAACCGTCGATTGTGTCTGAGTTAAAAGAATACTGAATTCTGTGTCCCTCGTGCTTCCACACAAAATCCTTTTCAGACTTCAACTTAGAAAGTTCTTGACACGTGCGAGCGTAGTTTTCTATTCAGACCAGCAAACTTTGCGTCAACAGATCGGAAAATATCTGCTTTAGAAGCCTCTCCCAATCTTCTTTAAAATACTATCCAACTTTTCATTAATATCCGGCTGTTCAGACATGGTCAGAAGACAGAATACCCGTGGAACAAAATGTGACAAATCAATATGTTCAGTACTGGTGTCGCAGCCGAGAATGAACTTACTGCGCTATGACGTCACATTTATAGACATATCTGACAGCGCCCTCTAGACCATGCATTACCTCCCCTTTTATCTGGTTTGTCCCTAAAGAGAAATCAATTTCTATCTAATTCACCCAGCTCAAACGATAGAAATTTCATTTCTCCTTCTACCACCACCACAAACCAGATAAAAGAACAAACATCAGTGTAAGTCCCCTGCGACACTTGCCGAGACAAAAAGAAAGGGGAAGATTGAAATTATTTTATTTCAAGCAGTCACAATTACAAACCAAGAGACTTCGACACACTCAATCTCGCAAGCAAGTCATCCTTTACATAGCCATCCTTGGCCTTTTCACTTTTCCAGCGACCATGTCGCTTAAACGATCTGTCAGCTATGCCACTGTTGGCTGCTGCGGTAGCACCCCTGCCCTTAAACTATGTAGTCCATACTTGGAGATATCTGGGACCAGAGGAGTAAGTGCCTCCAAAATAACTCTCGCAATCTTGTGTAAGATAGTGGCTTATCAACTTGCCTCAATCTATATCGGTCACTACACACCGAAATTGATCTAAATATATACTCATCTGAGTTATCGGAAATATCTGCTAATTTCAGATAACTTTTCAACTGTACCACTGGACAAAATTCAGAACCTGTAGATGCTATGACAACCCATGCACCGTCACGGTAAACATCTGTCTTGGACTTCTCCACAAAATGGACATGTGGTGCTCATGAAATACAATGTCTGATCTACGTATATGCAGCAACTCTTCTGATCGCAAAAAAAACACAATATGCAATAGCAACCATAGTAACAATTCTACTGTCCTTTAAACATGTTTTGCAACTGAATGCTTGGAACAAAGCTCTTACATGTTCACTTGTCACAGGAACTTTCTTGACAACTGACTTGGAAAGTCTTCGCCTGCCTGCTTCTAAAACATTTTTTTCACAAGGGTGTTGTCGGTGGGGCTAGGTATACCGACAATAACGTGAGCATATCGTATACTGTAAAATGCGGTCACTATAGGGAGAAATGCTTGAACTGTTTTGTATAAGAGACAGCAAATACAATGCACAATACAAAGGAGCGATAGGGATAACAACAGACAACCCATGCGACTGAGCCCAAACCTTAAAACGCTGAAAACCAGAAGCGTACGCTCTAGAAGTGGATGCTGCCCTTGCATGATCTAATAGATCTGCTAAAGACGACACCTCACTCTTAAGACTCGCAGGCAGCTTACTGATAGCATCATGGTACACACAATTGATAATACCTGAAACACAAGGAATAATATAGGGATTAAATCATTCACTGTAATCAACATACAATGCTAACATGGGAAACCGCAGATCTACAACACCAAACAATCCACCACCACAACGACTAGGCACATATGCCTCTTTGACCACAGGAAGATGTAAGACATCTTTCACCTCCGATATGAACACATCATTCGGACAAAGTAATGGCCAAAAGCTAGCCGAGTACCACCTAGGAACAACCAATGTTCCCTTAGCCTTACACCTACACATATGCTTCAATACCCTGGCTATAAGGTAGACAGGGGGAACAATCCAGTTCATCTCACCGCTCCAATCGACAGTAAAAGTATCGACAGACTCACACCCTGGATTCCAGTAACGAGAATCAAAACGTCCGACTTTCTTATTATAGTAAGAAGCGAACCGATCAACTGTATGGATACCCCATTTGGCATCAATCCATTCATACAACTCTTCAGATACACCCCAGTCATCCGTATCAATTATCTTACTGAGAAAATCAGACTTTTCATTCTCTTCACGAGGAATCCATTCCACCTCCAACTGCACGCTATGATGCAAACAAAGCTTGAAGATATCCATGGCTACTACTTGCAAATACGGTTTCATACTTCCCTTCTGGACAACCGTGACTACATTCTGGTTATCTGTAAACCATTTCACCGAGTGAGAACTTAGAAAAGTCAGAAAACTCTCGAGAACCATAGCTACAGCCTTCAACTCTCTCCACGTCGAACTCATCTTCATCTCCTCCTCTGACCACGCTCCATGAGACTCTCTACCTCCAAACTGAACACAGTAACCCCCGTACCCCGTGCTACTGGCATCACTGTACACGATCCGACTAGGGGAACTATCTGAACACAACGACCTCATGTTGTAGTTGCTAATATTAGAAACCCAAAACCGAAGCTGTTGGATGCTCTGCTGTGATAAATATATCTTGTCACCCCAAGACTGTGCATTCAAAATAACCAAAGAGATGGCTCTAGTCATCAACTGGCATACACTGCCAATAACTTGTTTCATTGCTACAATCTGACCCACAATTGAAGCTAATTTTCTGACTGGAACCCGGACACCTGAACAAAATAACAAACTACTGATAGTGTCCTTCACCTTTTGTATCTTCCGGTCAGGCACAGACAGTGTGAACAGAGAAGTATCAACGCAAAAACCTAGCCACTCTAATTGCTGTGATGGAGACCATAAGGACTTTTCTGCTTTCGGAACAAAGCCTGATCTAATTAAATCACTCTTAACCTTATTAGCTACCACATCACACTTCAATTGTGAACTTTCAGACATGATACCGTCATCCAAAAATGTGACAATGCGGATACCTTCACGCCTCCACATCTTGACCAACTGTCGAGTAACTTTGGTAAATATGTAAGGGGCAGAAGTCAGTCCAAAAGGCAAAACTAAAAATTTATAATACTTTCTACCACATGGCCACTCCCAGGAAAATCCAAGGTAGTGCGTGTGCTCATGAAATATCTCCAAATGATGGTATGCAGAATGTATGTCAAATTTTACAATCCAATCATTGTCATTAATGTACATTAAAGCAGTTTTCCAATCTTCATACTTTACTGACAGTTTATACACATGCTTATTGACAACTGACAAATCCAAAATTAGTCTTTTCTTTCCGGAGGCTTGAATGGAAACAGATAAAGGATTCACCACACATGGAGGTTCAATACATTCAACTATAAGATCTTTACGTAGCAAATCCGTGATAGCGTCACAAACAAAATTGGAATGAGCAATGGCAGATTTGTTATTTCTCAGTTCCATAGCTGGGGGCGTAGAGTAAAATGGAATCTTATATCCCGTTTCAATCACATCCAAAACAAAGTCAGTAGCACCGATTTCGCGCCAAAATTCACAGGACATTCTAAGACGACCTCTTACTCTAATCTCAGCACAACCTTGCTCATATTCGTAAAAGTCATCAGTTAATAAGAAGTGTTCACAATTACCGTGTTTAGGCGTTGAGCTTTCTGTCTTCAACGACCCTGCTGTCTCGCTGAGGTCTCCCGGTGACAGACGGGCAGTCTCTCCTCCAGTGTGTTGGGTCTCCGCATGCGAAGCACGTGCCTCGTCGCTGAGCACGAAAGGGCTGCTGGGAAGGAGAAGACAGACTGCTAACGCCAGAACACAAGGGTAGACTGGGTGACAGTCGCTGATGGCCGGGAATAAGGTGCGAATCGGAAAGTTTTCGATTTCTTTTTCTCGAGCTTCTTAACGGCCCTGGTGTCCGCGCGTGAAATCCTCCTCTCATCGTCAGAGTTGTCAGCAAGAACGTTAGCTTCATATTCACGTACTGTTTCCCAGCCTCCCTCGGACGTATCAGCAATCCTGATGAGTTTGTTTCTCTTCTCAACTCTGTTGATCTCAGACTCCAAAAGCTGACTTAGATAATCGGCTTTTCCGTATTGTAAAGCAAATTTCATCTGCTTTAAACCGTCGATTGTGTCTGAGTTAAAAGAATACTGAATTCTGTGTCCCTCGTGCTTCCACACAAAATCCTTTTCAGACTTCAACTTAGAAAGTTCTTGACACGTGCGAGCGTAGTTTTCATTCAGACCAGCAAACTTTGCGTCAACAGATCGGAAAATATCTGCTTTAGAAGCCTCAATCTTCTTTAAAATACTATCCAACTTTTCATTAATATCCGGCTGTTCAGACATGGTCAGAAGACAGAATACCCGTGGAACAAAATGTGACAAATCAATATGTTCAGTACTGGTGTCGCAGCCGAGAATGAACTTACCGCGCTATGACGTCACATTTATAGACATATCTGACAGCGCCCTCTAGACCATGCATTACCTCCCCTTTTATCTGGTTTGTCCCTAAAGAGAAATCAATTTCTATCTAATTCACCCAGCTCAAACGATAGAAATTTCATTATTCTTTGAATATTTATCTTTCAGTAACATATCGGCAAAAATCGCTATCGAGATTGATAAAGATATTACACTGAAAATACTTGTTGCTTACTTTTAATATAAGACGTATAGTTGTTGCGTTGCCTTGTGGTTGAAGTAACATGACACCTGCTGTTCGGCATTAGTGTGATGTGATTAATCAGGTTTTGGCGTCTCCAGGTGACATTGGCTGGAACATTGTTGACAACGGGCAATCACATTCACTCATTGATTCGACTTGAAGTGTTATATGTCAGGCACACTAGACCTGGCTTCAGAAGTAACCCGAGCAAGATTGCGCAACCATCACCAGTTGTCATTACAAGAGAAACGGCCTCCACAACGGGTATCATTAAGAATCAATGAAGAAGAAAAAAAGTCTACCGATAATCAACCCATTGCCTCAAGCGCTTTGTCCGGTATCGTATTGGTCAAACAATCTTGGCCCACTGGTCATGATCAATAGTTGTGCTACAAAACGATAGTTCTGCTGGTGATGGATAGTTCAATTTCCTGATGGATAAGGGAGGACGCCACCATCTGATAGTATGTAACCCTACAGACCTTCCCCGTAAAGCAGTCACTATTGCAGGTCTATGTTAACTTAGATATGATGTCCTATCGATCCGACATGACTTCATTCCTTGGTGGAGATTTATCCAGCGTATCCTAGTTTCCAGAAATGTTATACCGAATACTAGAAGATATATATCTATATTTTTTTATGATGATGAATACTCTTGGTCCAATCGAAACCAATAGCTACGTTTTCATCCTGTTTCGTATGCCAAATATATCAATGCCCGTCCAATCAAATTATTCGCATTAGCGACATAAATTCTGTGCCGAGTTGAGACTGGAGAAATGGGGATGGTGATGTTATTTCCGATTGGGGATTGGGTCGATGGTATCTGTCAAAACAGACAAGAGGAGTACACGGGAGTGTATATTAAGGGTAGGTGATAACCAGCCTCCATTCGTCTCAAGCAGAGCATGCATCTCTGGAGGCGATGGCAACATCATCTCTGGTGGCGATGGCAACATCATCTTTTATTTATCACATTTGAACACTACGCTCGTGTACACTACAGTTGGCAGTCAATGCAAAACGTTCAAACTTCAGTTTGTCTGCTAATATATAATGCATTATCTTCCTCACGTGACCATCCTAATTAACAAAGACAATGCACAACATGTCACATGTAGCAGAAGCTTCAACACGGGAAAATCAATGAAAACAAGACCCGCTTTTAGTTTGGTAGGTTGATTTCTGGTGTAAATCTGTGTTTTACTGGTACAATATAAAGATATATATTGTTCACTTAACTCTTGAAACAATTGTTTACCCTATGTATCAGCACCGCTCTGAGGTCCAAGTCCGACTCCATATGAATGTCAAGACGACATAGGTTTTGGACGGTGCTCAGGACGTCTTTGACAAACCCGAAACTTCATTGTATGTAATAACAATAATGCCTAATGACGTGGATTGTTTTTAACCAAATGACTTAGAAAGTTGTATTTGTAAATTTCTTTGTCTCGAAATCCAATCCACACCGCACCTGAAATGTAGACTTGTAACTCTGATGTTCTCTTCGTTACCTGACGGAAAGTTGTCACTTTGTGTACGCCTTTCATGAAGTCAGATTTAAACACCACTCAGCCGACTTTGAATAGCAAGACAAACACCACTAATATATAGCTATTGATTTCCCCCAACCCATAGCCACCTCCGCTCTAAATATTTAACTAACACCAGTGTGTTACATTTATGTCGATCATAACAAAATGCAAGAGCACTCTATTTTCTGTAAGGATCTATTGTAGGTAGCGTTGTAATGTCCTGTTACGCCGGCGCTCTAAGTGACTGCCGCCCCGACCAAGACGGTGTTTTTTACGGTGTCGCACGAGATAATGTTTTTATTGACAAAGCACATGATTCAACTCAAACTATTAAATAGAACATTCAGATTTCTGCCAATTAGCAATGTTATTTATCCACTTAAATACAAACGAACCTACAGTAGTGGAAATAGGGCATATAACAGCCACATATTGATTTACACTATCACATGACACACAACACATGTAGGGGTCCAAAACGTCATAAGTCTCCTATTGATGTCGTCTATAATATGTAACAATAATAGTCCATTTGTGTTGCATTTTTCTATGCTGGACATCCACCTCCTATAACTTGCTCAAAGAGCACCATTATTACCACTGTGTACTCCAATTTCTCCCTCAGCTCCCTGGAAAGTATACAACCTACGCTATCTATGATTTGCCTGAATGTTAGCTGTCATCCTACCGGGTACCCATTCACTGCTGGATTAACAGAGGCATGCTGCTTATCTTTGTATGGACCAGACAGACCCATACCGGAAGCCCTTCCCTTGTTGGAGAGGTATCCGTGTAAATGTTAATCGTGTGTTCCTGTCAATCAGTCAGTTCTGAGTGAGTTCACACAGAGTATTATCTTTCGAATCCCCACATGGGTACAACGTGTGAAGCCCATTTCTGGTGTCCCCCGCCGTGATGTTGCTGGAATATTGCTAAAAGCGGCGTAAAGCCAAACTCAGTCAGTCAGTCTTAAATTGATCACAAAACTCGCGCTCATTCAACTTGCCAATGGGATCCGCATCATTTCTCTCTTCCGTCAAGCAACAGCCTTGATAAAACTGAAAATGTTATACATGTCACTTTAACATATTAATAACAAGGAGTGAATACTGAATATTAATGGGGGACAAGTTCTGCCAACATTTTAAGTACATATACACATAGATCTAGAGCTCGAGGTGTGAGGTGTCGAGGGGACTTTCCAGTTCATTAAACTAATCTTTCAGTAGAACACATATAATGTTGGACTGCCTTAAACATAGGTTCATGTTCTGTAACCATGGTCTGCATTGCCACATTACAATAGCGGTGTTATGGAGAATATTGTAATAATGCTAAATATAATTTCAGGCTGGTGATTAAACAAAGTGTATTCAATGAGACACGGACATGCCCATGTATTTGTATACTTGTACAATCTCTGGTACCACATCTATATAAATAATTCCATTGCCTGTACATGTATGTCAGTTGAAAGATATTATATGTCCTGTCTACATACGCTGTTGAACTAAAAGGAGAATCAGTCCATAAAAGAAACCATCAAACAACAAAGCAATGTATCCTAAAAGTAACAAATACAAATAAATACAAAGATATCACCATGGCAGTACAACATAGAGTGTTTGTACAAATTGAGAGGCTGTATAATACAAGGTAATGCTTATAGCAATAAAGACATTGCAGGGTATAATTATCATCACAAACAATGCTGGTGTTCTTGAGATGTCATGTGAGGTGAGGGGCAAGAGCTATATAGCCCCATCTATGTATGAACTATCAGATCTACCAGATCCAAACTGTCCTCTGGTGAGATGAGGGGCAAGAGCTATATAGCCCCACCTATGTATGGACTATCAGATCTACCAGATCCAAACTGTCCTCTGTTGTCATCGGAGACGTCTATAGGGTTGCGGTGCATTCTAGAACTCTGTCCAAATTTAGCCCAACACACCCACTAACTGAATATCACATGTAGAATGTATTACCATTTGAACATTGTTACACAATAAATAACACTGTCACATAACAGCGCGAAGCAAGCGGGTGGCTTGGGGGTGGTGCCTTTGTGACAATTTTCTAGAATTGTAGAATGTCGATCTGGTAACGGAATAGTGATTCACAATCGAATAGTCGATTTGTAAAAGAATTCACGCGAGTGTCTTAGTGTTGTGGTGAGGAGAACACTTATGTTTTCAGAGATCTTGAGACTACGGTCGTTTCTGCCGCAATGGGATTTGGTAGAACATCTATTAAACAGGACGGAGTAGTTATTAGGCCATACATACAAATATTTTTGTCTCTCATTACCTCCCGACCCAATAATTCGACTCGACACTAAGATTTTCTATATTTTTTTAACACTAAATGACATGCAACTTTGACTCTCCAAATGTGCATGAATTTTTCACACTTCTAAGTTTTGATTTTCTATCCGAGAAAAGGTGTAAATTTCCTCAGAAATCAAGGGGTTTTGGACATAAAATGTCAAAAATGAAATCGACCCATATGTTTTTGAAAAAGTGATGAGAAACAATTATTATAGGATATTTATATGACTCACATATCCACGCACTATGTTGCATGTTCAAGGCGCTGATATTTTTTCCCCTCGATCACTGGATGTCAATCTCAACGGCACATCGTGTTATCAATCTCAACTCCCCGGGGATCATACAACTCTTGGATTCGTGGGTTCTTTTAAGTAAGTGCACAGGGTTGTGTACTGTACACTAGGGGTTGTGACAGCACTGAAAGAGTCTGCACACAAAGTTGACTCCAAGGTTTTTACACCCGGTCACAGGTGGGCTCGATCCCAGTATCACTGGCTTGGCGCCTTAGCCAGCTCGCTCACGGTGCCCCCCCCCGAATATGTTCATGCTGCCTTACTATGAAAAATACTGTTCAGTTTGACCATTGTTCAACATGGTTATTCACACTAACCCTCCTCTCCCCAAAACGGACCAGAAATAACCCTAGATCAACACTACGTCAGACCTCTGTCAGTTTGAAAGTTTTGCCCTTTTGTGATCTCTCCACTACGTGTGATTTGTAAGCATCACTGTCCCGTTACACGCCAGGCGAAGTATCTTGCCACTTGCTCGGGAATGAGATCAAGTCGTCATCTTACGAAGTCATTTCCAAACTGAAACGCAGAGGTTAACCCAGAGAGCTGACACGAAACGCAGAGGTTAACCCATAGAGCTGACACGGAACGCAGAGGTTAACCCAGAGAGATGACACGAAACGCAGAGGTTAACCCAGAGAGCTGACACGAAACGCAGAGGTTAACCCAGAGAGATGACACGAAACGCAGAGGTTAACCCAGAGAGATGACACGAAACGCAGAGGTTAACCCAGAGAGATGACACGAAACGCAGAGGTTAACCCAGAGAGATGACACGAAACGCAGTTGTAAAATAAACAGGTCAATGAATAATCAACAAGTGGAAACAGATAGTTTTAGATTTACAGTCGCAATGCTATAAGTGCATTAACCAATGCCCAGGTGTAGTCATTGTCACTGCGTTCCGTTTTTGAATACAGAATAGTGACCAATCCCCATTTAGCAACTATACTATTCACACTTTGCTAAGGATCACAAAAATTCACAACTTTACTTAAACGTAGATTTATAATTTGAAATTGTATCCATTTAAAACTGGATAAATCATAATAGGCAAATAGACTAATAATTAATAATCGTCTCTTTAGGCAAACAGTCACTTTAATCTAACCTCATGCACTTGATACATGAGTAACCATAAAAATGGTTTTCATGGCACCAATCAACCATTTTGCAAATCATGGAACGAGTCATTGACAAGTACACAACACCTGTCAGTAGCAGATATGGGTTCCACAAGATGTAATGACACACATGGTGTAATGGCCTTGTCAGCCTTTAGAACGGACATCATCAAGATGTAATGACACACATGGTGTAATGGCCTTGTCAGCCTTTAGAACGGACATCATCAAGATGTAATGACACACATGGTGTAATGGCCTTGTCAGCCTTTAGAACGGACATCATCAAGATGTAATGACACACATGGTGTAATGGCCTTGTCAGCCTTTAGAACGGACATCATCAAGATGTAATGACACACATGGTGTAATGGCCTTGTCAGCCTTTAGAACGGACGTCATCAAGATGTAATGACACACATGGTGTAATGGCCTTGTCAGCCTTTAGAACGGACGTCATCAAGATGTAATGACACACATGGTGTAATGGCCTTGACAGCCTTTAGAACGGACGTCATCAAGATGTAATGACACACGTGGTGTAATGGCCTTGACAACCTTTAGAACGGACGTCATCAAGATGTAATGACACACATGGTGTAATGGCCTTGACAGCCTTTAGAACGGACATCATCAAGATGTAATGACACACGTGGTGTAATGGCCTTGACAGCCTTTAGAACGGACATCATCAAGATGTAATGACACACGTGGTGTAATGGCCTTGTCAGCCTTTAGAACGGACGTCATCAAGATGTAATGACACACATGGTGTAATGGCCTTGTCAGCCTTTAGAACGGACGTCATCAAGATGTAATGACACACATGGTGTAATGGCCTTGTCAGCCTTTAGAACGGACGTCATCAAGATGTAATGACACACATGGTGTAATGGCCTTGTCAGCCTTTAGAACGGACGTCATCAAGATGTCATCAAGATGTAATGACACACATGGTGTAATGGCCTTGTCAGCCTTTAGAACGGACGTCATCAAGATGTGTACATGGTGTAATAATGACACCTTGTCAGCCTTTAGAACGGACGTCATCAAGATGTAATGACACACATGGTGTAATGGCCTTGTCAGCCTTTAGAACGGACGTCATCAAGATGTAATGACACACATGGTGTAATGGCCTTGTCAGCCTTTAGAACGGACGTCATCAAGATGTAATGACACACATGGTGTAATGGCCTTGTCAGCCTTTAGAACGGACGTCATCAAGATGTAATGACACACATGGTGTAATGGCCTTGTCAGCCTTTAGAACGGACGTCATCAAGATGTAATGACACACATGGTGTAATGGCCTTGTCAGCCTTTAGAACGGACGTCATCAAGATGTAATGACACACATGGTGTAATGGCCTTGTCAGCCTTTAGAACGGACGTCATCAAGATGTAATGACACACATGGTGTAATGGCCTTGTCAGCCTTTAGAACGGACATCATCAAGATGTAATGACACACATGGTGTAATGGCCTTGTCAGCCTTTAGAACGGACGTCATCAAGATGTAATGACACACATGGTGTAATGGCCTTGTCAGCCTTTAGAACGGACGTCATCAAGATGTAATGACACACATGGTGTAATGGCCTTGTCAGCCTTTAGAACGGACGTCATCAAGATGTAATGACACACGTGGTGTAATGGCCTTGACAACCTTTAGAACGGACGTCATCAAGATGTTCTGGTCGTTACAACTAAGGGAGGTTACTCTAAATCACTATTCCTGTTTTACTTCTCCATAAACAGTCGAGAATTTACGAGCGCGTCAATCATTTGCTGCCACTTACAGTTACTATACAATCTCCACTGCCACATGACAAGTGAATGTGTGACAGCAGGCCGGTAGGGTAGTTCAGTGGGTAAGGAAGACACACGGAGTTCGATTGCTGAGCGGCTGAGAACTGCGTGAAAATGGAACATCCATGGGAAAATGAGTTTGCCAGAATCGAGTGAAGAGTACACACACAGACCGTGGCTTCTAGACGTGACGCACGGTGTGCACATGTAACACGTTTTAATCCATTACGATCCATACACATTTACTATATGATCTTCGGATGCTTCGTTGAAACTTCTAAGGAGTTTCTATGCTTTTGTCGATTCCACTTTTGTTTGAATACATTTTTTGAAGGGGATAGATATATATATCCTGCTTGTGTAATTGCACCGACAGCGTCGTTAATCGATGGGTATATGGATCAGGACTCGAAGTACGGAGTTCCCTGGTTGAGACACACGCACACACACACACACACACACACGCACGCACGCACACGCACACACACACACGCACACACGCACGCACGCACGCACGCACGCACGCACGCACGCACGCACGCACGCACGCACGCACGCACGCACACGCACGCACGCACGCACGCACACACACACACACGCACGCATCGCACGCACGCACGCACGCACACACAGAGCACGCACGCACGCACGCACACGCACGCACGCACGCACGCACGCACGCACGCACGCACGCACGCACGCACGCACGCACGCACGCACGCACGCACGCACGCACGCACGCACGCACGCACGCACGCACGCACGCACGCACGCACGACACGCACGCACGCAGAGCCTCACATATGACCAAACCAGATGAGGAAACCTTTCAAGTTGTCTGGATAACAGTGGAAGATTTCTTGGACAGTTGATTTGCGATCTGATAGGCCGGCTTGGATGAGAAGGCATCGCTCAGGCCTGAGATGTGAGGCAAGAACCTACAGAGGTGTGATCTCACAAATATGGCTACCATGCCTTATGTAACCGTCCGACAGGCGTAGGCTGCTGTGGACATACTGTAATCACCCAAAGCCGATTTGCTCTCGAATATCAACACCATGTTCAAATACCCGTAGTGTTGCACACAATCAGGAGTAACCAAAGACCGGAAGTCATCTTATGATAGACCGAGTGCCATCTCACTTCGTAATAACCGAGCTATCAATATTTTCGGTGCGTGTGTTTGAATTCAGTCCCGACATCCTGCAGACTGCTTGGTTCAGCCTCGCTATAAATAGAATTCAGTTTTGTCATGACAGTATATGGCAACGTTACGTTGAAGTAAAGCAGGAGTGGAAGGTGAGGCAGGTGGTGGAAGACACGGCTTGGTGCTGACAGTCACAGAGTCACGGTTATTGCAAGACCTATTCACAACTTAGAATTCTTTCTTCAGAAAGTGCTCTCTTACCAATCTACACCTTTCCAGTTTTGTTATTATTTGTCTCATGTGATTTCTTAGATATGGTCATAGAGGACAAAAAAGGATGTGTATATCGACCAGTCTTGGCAAATATGAAAAGTAAGTAACTCTACATACAGCTACAAACAAACACATATTTGCCTAACACCACCGCCCCGATACCTCAGTACAATGGGTTGTAAACATATGCCACCTTAGTGATAGGAGGTTGTCCTCCGCAGTCTAATGACGACCCGAGGCAGCTGAGCCTGGCTGGTATCAGGCATACATCGATACAACACAACTGAACGGCGGGAGTCATAATCTGTGATGCTTCAAGTGTACACCAAATAGTGATCCAGTTGTCCTAATCCTGGTGATGATCCTCTGTCTGGTGGCGCCATGCTCACTCACTAACTCTCCAATCCTGGTATATCACTCATGATACATCTTTGACCTGTGTAGACGATGAGGTTCCCTATATGTCCCCCCTTGGGTACGACTGAAAGATGTGATCGGTGGTTCGAATCCCGACTCGCTCTATTTAGTTTGTCAGCGCCATGGCCGTGTTTGTTTGGCTTTACCAAGATGGAAAACGTCTGAGACCTGCATCACATGAACCGGGACCTTGAGCGTGACGATCGACTTCCGTCCCGCCCTGTGATCATGACGCTGTGTTGTCTCCCCTTACTTGAGGCCCACACTTTGTCTTAGGTTGGCATATTGTAATAGACAAGTTCTTATTTCCTGACAAAATGTCATTTCGCGAATGAATGAATGCATTGACTTACCTTGAAATAGTTGACGTCTTCCGTGGACCATGAAACCTGAAAGACACATTCTCTTGTTGAAATGAATTTTTGATAATGTCTTGATCACAAACAGTGGAATGGCGTCCCCACAAGACGAACATAATAAAGGTGGGCCCAGCGGCAAAGGCGTTCATTTTCGTGGAGAAACGGAGCCATTTATAACTATATTTTCCAGAGAAACTCATTTATTCGTTGCTAAACACACTGGCTAATGACAAAGATTGTTTTTCATCATGATCAGATGAGAAAGTTTTTTCCACCCGATAGAGATTGTAGGTATGGCGTTATCCAACGTCCGCACTTTCTGATAGTGAAGTTGATATAAGCGCAGGGAGCCGGAAAATGCCATCCGGACTGTTCAAAGATTCATTTTGTTGATGCATTACAACAAAATGCTGCAGCTCGAGCCGTCGTTAAAACGGGGCACGCCATATATGTTACAGCGCGTTGGAGATCAATACATAAGTGATCAGGCGACGTCTTCCTCTACTGCTGTATATGTGAGACGTCGCAACGGCACAGACGTGATCGTCCAGAGCGGGGAGATTACACCTTCATCCTTCTTCTCACGACAGGTATGTACACAGCACCTGGACTTCATCTCACTATTTGTTCCGATGATGTAGATCTCACTTGATGAAACTTGATCTGATGTATGTGTATGTGTTTCAACTTTGGATTTCATGATATCAATACTTTAAGATCATTTGGAACAAATAAGGTGCGTATTTTTCTGATTTACTACCTTGATAATTAAAAATATAATCTGAAACTTGATCACGCAACTTTGGATTTAATGGCCACAAACTAGTGTTTTGGGTTTACTTCCTTCATAAACGATGCCGAAAATATACATTTTATCTTGTGAACACAATACACACGGTTGAAAAGAAACGTTTTCTTTCAAACACAAAAACCCGTTTCGATGCCAACTTTGCATGGCATTATTTCATGGGTTTTATTTAAATATGTCTTTGGCTAATAGCTGAAACCCAAGTTTGAGTTGTCATTTCCCCAACCACACTGGCATTACATTAGGTAGACAATATAGACTTCTATATTTCCCCAACCAGACTGGCATTACATTAGGTAGACAATATAGACTTCTATATTTCCCCAACCAGACTGGCATTACATTAGGTAGACAATATAGACTTCTATATTTCCCCAACCAGACTGGCATTACATTAGGTAGACAATATAGACTTCTATATTTCCTCAACCAGACTGGCATTACATTAGGTAGACAATATAGACTTCTATATTTCCCCAACCAGACTGGCATTACATTAGGTAGACAATATAGACTTCTATATTTCCCCAACCAGACTGGCATTACATTAGATAGACAATATAGACTTCTATATTTCCCCAACCACTGGCATTACATTAGGTAGACAATATAGACTTCTATATTTCCCAACCAGACTGGCATTACATTAGGTAGACAATATAGACTTCTATATTTCCCCAACCAGACTGGCATTACATTAGATAGACAATATAGACTTCTATATTTCCCCAACCAGACTGGCATTACATTAGATAGACAATATAGACTTCTATATTTCCCCAACCAGACTGGCATTACATTAGGTAGACAATATAGACTTCTATATTTCCCCAACCAGACTGGCATTACATTAGGTAGACAATATAGACTTCTATATTTCCCCAACCAGACTGGCATTACATTAGGTAGACAATATAGACTTCTATATTTCCCCAACCAGACTGGCATTACATTAGGTAGACAATATAGACTTCTATATTTCCCCAACCAGACTGGCATTACATTAGGTAGACAATATAGACTTCTATATTTCCCCAACCAGACTGGCATTACATTAGATAGACAATATAGACTTCTATATTTCCCCAACCAGACTGGCATTACATTAGGTAGACAATATAGACTTCTATATTTCGCATGGATATTCTAAATATTCAAACCTATATATCTAAAAGGTTATAATTTGCATTAATTGTTCAAAATGTCCGGCTCTTTTGAGACATTTGTATCAACATATTTCAACTAATTGCACCAGAAAGCGTCAGCTGAGAAATCGCTGACATATAAATCAGATATATTTCTATACTGTCATCGACGTTGTGTGGAGTGGCAGACCTTAATGATGGTGGTATTGGACAGTCCACAAGCTGTCGTCATTCCGCCACATGTCGCGACTGGAAATCACGAATTCTATTGAATTTTCACCAGTCAACATGTTGACTGTAACTTTCTAATATATATGTTAGTATCAAATGTGAACACTTTTCAAGACTGTAGCATCATATACGATAGTTATTTACACAAATGCATGCTGTTATTGTAAATTAATCCTCTGTTCTAAAATGAAGTTTTTTTTTGGTAATACAAATTCCAATATACATATTGTGTATTGTATATAAGTTATTTTCTTCTTAACAATGGCGAACGGTACATCTGTCGCAGGAGAAATGTAGATTCCAGTTGGTTCGATGTTTGAATGTTAGAGGTCAGACACAGAGTCAGACAGTTGCTAGGAGCCACCTAGATGTAGTTGACGCTGACATGAACAGACGGGACGTCCACGTTTCGAGCAACACCATCGGAGACATAGAGCCATTAAGATGTTACAAAAGGACATGGCGCCGCTCCCATGACGCTGGTATCGAACACCTGACAGTTAGACAATGTTATAAATATTCATAACATTAAATATGTAATTTAAACTTCAAATTAGGAAATGTCTCAAAGAAACTGATTTGATTAAAATATATCAAATTACGTTTCTACGTCATAAATATACTGTTAAAATAGTAAAATAGTCGTTTCAATTTCCTTTCAGTCCAACCATGTTTAATCTTATAATTAGAACTCGGAGGATTTCTTTATGCGTCAGCTTGACCTGTTTCTTGCCGACCGACAGAACTAAGTGACTGGTCAATGGCCAGATGTCTGAACACAACCAGGGTGGGTGTGGCACCCGCTGACACTGTATTGACACTCCATCGATGAGCACATGACACTCACTCACAACGGGCAAACAGTGTGCCATAGTTGTAAATACAACATCTTTTGCTACATGGCGTTTAGCGCGACTGGCCATGTGTAATATTGAATCGAGAGAACTTTGATGTCGTCACATGCGTTTTTATGCTTATTCACATGTCCAATTCAACTTCACCGATTTCGGCTGATCGATATCGGCTTCTTTTAGACACAGTGAGGTGTTTAACAGTGAGAATCAATTAGACAAACACTATCCTACAACGAGGTATTGTTGGGGGATCATTATCGTTACTTAGGGATTAAACATTAGGGAGTTGACTAGAACTGCCGCAACGATCCACTCACACATAAGTTGTACGTTATAACTATTCCATGGCTAAACCTAAACACACGGCACTTGCCCACTTAAGCATTTGTTGACATTTCAAGTTAATTAAGATTGTTATAATGAATTTATCAATAATTTCACAAATGAGCTCACGTCAATGACGTAAGCGACATTTCCGTTACGTACAAATATGTTTTTTGTCAAGAATAATTCTCTGTGACACGCACAAAGATCGTATCTGTGTAACGTTAGAAATGTTAATATTGAAAAGCATTGAACTTCGATTGTCTGTTAATTATCGCATTGTGAGTGTCATCCTGAAGTAGAAGAAATATTTGTCTGTAGTTGATAACACTTGCAGTATCAACACGGTATTTGCGATCAATTGTGTTAATTCCTGGTATCGTCGATATATCGATATTTATGATAGATGGGGTCTGCATTTCTACTGCGATGTGCGTTTGTGCTACCACAGGCGTATGGCGCTGTTCTAGTGCTAGCTCACTGACGTCCTATGGCTTTGTTTGGATACCCCACTCATTATACTGATTCCAGTCCTTGCCTCCTTCTGCCCCCCTTAATACTGAGCTATTTATGGTAGGATGGGGCCAGGGACCGAACCAACGGCCTATCTACTACACGACGGAGGTACTATCGACATAATGTTTAAAGAAAAAAATGTAGACATTTTGGTATTTAGTACTTACAAGGTAACACCAGATAAATATGTCTCCAAGCAAAGACATTTTTTGTGTGATTCACATGCTTATGGTAGAATCAGAATCGTACAATGGACACCGTCCCATGCCACGGATGTCTTGTGATTATGGAATGGTTTTGTGTATTTATTCTAAGATGAATGTATTATCATTAAATCGGTATAGTAAAACCGCCTTCAACCTTATGTTTCTCTTTAATATGTATTCCTTTTCACACATTAAGAGATTAGTCAGCTGATAAGAACAAGTGCAGAGCACAGGTCATCAACTGTAACCAATAGTCCACCTATGGTCATCAGTAGTGACCGGAAGTGCACCTATGGTCATCAGTTGTGACCGGAAGTACACCTATGGTCATCAGTTGTGACCGGAAGTACACCTATGGTCATCAGTTGTGACAGGAAGTACACCTATGGTCATCAGTTGTGACCGGAAGTACACCTATGGTCATCAGTTGTGACAGGAAGTACACCAATTGTCATCAGTTGTGACCGGAAGTACACCAATGGTCATCAGTTGTAACCGGAGGTACAAATAAGGTCATCAGTTTGGATCCATAGGGCCCTTCTCAATGTGGTTACAACTGCTGGTGTTGGTGGGACCACTGTCTGGATGTTTGGTCCTTGCATACCTCTTGCACAGTTAAATCTCTACAGGTTTACCCACTTGGAACCCCTATGAATGAGAACGCTTATTAATCTGAGCTGATTAAACGTAACAACCATTGAACGTGGCGTGAAACTGGATGCAAAGCATAACGCATAGAAAGTTGCCTCTTTATCAATATCATAAAGTTTTCTATGGGTGACCAAGGCAAGAATGTTATGTACTTTATATTGTAATTGGTTCTACCTGTTCCATTCCACTGCATCAACAGAGGACGTTGCATCATCCACGACGGTTAAGCATGGTAATATAACAGTGTACAATGGTGTATTGACCATGGAGTGACACCGTGACTGACGTATCCCTCCCCTGTTGGTATCGACTGGGCAGGACGACTGTCGGTGTCCTCCATGTTTACAGCCGTGAATCATAGCAGGCAAAGCTTTGTAAAATGAAAACAAACAATTTTGTAAACAGGTCAAGTGTTTGGATTTTCATCTCTAGCAGACACGGATAAGCCGGACAGTTTGTGATCTGAATGACGTGACTGGTCTCCAAAATCAATCAATCAACCAGAACATTATCTAATCTCCAGTGCCAGAACATTTACAGTCCAGAACCGTTATGTCTGTATACAACCATAATCTAACTATGTGTATTTCAGGAAACTACGTCAGATAGAGACATTGAAGAGAGTTCGATTTGAACGCTGCCACGATGGCTGTCAACGTGTTCATTACCAACACCAACGTGCGCAACATCAGCCGTAACGACATCCTCGACTGGGTCAACAACAGTCTGAAGGTCAACTACACGAAGGTGGAGCAGCTTGGTACAGGTACGAGGCAGCCTCTGCTAGTGATGGAGATGGGTTCAAATCCTGAATCGCCGAACCGACCATAGAGGGTGTCACCAACACTGTGTCACGTTGGAACTTCCATGTTACATCAAGTTTACAAACACACGGTTTAACATGGAACTTCAATGTCTCACTCACACGTGTATGATCTGGTAGCTGGTGACGGTGGACAAGTCCAGATTAACTCCGAGTGTGGTCCTCCTCAGTTTGTCGTTTTGTGGAAACAGTTAAGAAAACTCCAATGTTGTGAAGTTAAATAGAATTAACGTATGGCGCCAGTAGTATAAGGTGAGCGTTACTTACTGGTTCTGTAGGGGGCGGACCTCGGAGTTCAATTACCATTTTGTTTTATTTTGTCTATACATGTTTAAAGCATGATCGTATTTGTTAAAGTTTTGTGTGTCGTAATGCCTGACATACTGTTAGACCTGGCTTAATGTTCAGACCAATCTCTCCACGAGGTACAACGAAGCTGTACTGCCTTGTACTCTAACGCTGGCAGTCTATTACATAGAGGATCAGCCAGTCAGCTCAACATTAATACTTCCCCCCCCACTTCGATCTGAAACATTCTTCACCTATTCACCTGGCAATGAAAATGAAGTGGATGAGTAGTTGTTGCTATGTCGGTCTCCTTATACGTGTGTGTCCGACATGCATGATGATGAACACTGATCGCTCCATTGTTTACATCGATTAAAACGCCATTATACAGAACGCCATGTCGGCAGCAATTGAACCTCGCTGCTGTATGACCATCGACCTTATTGATAATGATTACTTTATTATATAAAGTCACGGGACATGATAACGTGTTGACTGTGGTTGTATGCAAGGTGGGTGGTGCTGGTCAGTGACATGACAACGTGTTGACTGTGGTTGTATGCAAGGTGGGTGGTGCTGGTCAGTGACATGACAACGTGTTGACTGTGGTTGTATGCAAGGTGGGTGGTGCTGGTCAGTGACATGACAACGTGTTGACTGTGGTTGTATGCAAGGTGGGTGGTGCTGGTCAGTGACATGACAACGTGTTGACTGTGGTTGTATGCAAGGTGGGTGGTGCTGGTCAGTGACATGACAACGTGTTGACTGTGGTTGTATGCAAGGTGGGTGGTGCTGGTCAGTGACATGACAACGTGTTGACTGTGGTTGTATGCAAGGTGGGTGGTGCTGGTCAGTGACATGACAACGTGTTGACTGTGGTTGTATGCAAGGTGGGTGGTGCTGGTCAGTGACATGACAACGTGTTGACTGTGGTTGTATGCAAGGTGGGTGGTGCTGTTCAGTGACATGACAACGTGTTGACTGTGGTTGTATGCAAGGTGGGTGGTGCTGGTCAGTGACATGACAACGTGTTGACTGTGGTTGTATGCAAGGTGGGTGGTGCTGGTCAGTGACATGACAACGTGTTGACTGTGGTTGTATGCAAGGTGGGTGGTGCTGGTCAGTGACATGACAACGTGTTGACTGTGGTTGTATGCAAGGTGGGTGGTGCTGGTCAGTGACATGACAACGTGTTGACTGTGGTTGTATGCAAGGTGGGTGGTGCTGGTCAGTGACATGACAACGTGTTGACTGTGGTTGTATGCAAGGTGGGTGGTGCTGGTCAGTGACATGACAACGTGTTGACTGTGGTTGTATGCAAGGTGGGTGGTGCTGGTCAGTGACATGACAACGTGTTGACTGTGGTTGTATGCAAGGTGGGTGGTGCTGGTCAGTGACATGACAACGTGCTGACTGTGGTTGTATGCAAGGTGGGTGGTGCTGGTCAGTGACATGACAACGTGTTGACTGTGGTTGTATGCAAGGTGGGTGGTGCTGTTCAGTGACATGACAACGTGTTGACTGTGGTTGTATGCAAGGTGGGTGGTGCTGGTCAGTGACATGACAACGTGTTGACTGTGGTTGTATGCAAGGTGGGTGGTGCTGGTCAGTGACATGACAACGTGTTGACTGTGGTTGTATGCAAGGTGGGTGGTGCTGGTCAGTGACATGACAACGTGTTGACTGTGGTTGTATACAAGGTGGGTGGTGCTGTTCAGTGACATGACAACGTGTTGACTGTGGTTGTATGCAAGGTGGGTGGTGCTGGTCAGTGACATGACAACGTGTTGACTGTGGTTGTATACAAGGTGGGTGGTGCTGGTCAGTGACATGACTGTATTACCGGCAAGTGTTATCTAACAGAATGCAGGTGATGTTATTACACGATACCGGCAAGTGTTATCTAACAGAATGCAGGTGATGTTATTACACGATACCGGCAAGTGTTATCTAACAGAATGCAGGTGATGTTATTACAAGATACCGGCAAGTGTTATCTAACAGAATGCAGGTGATGTTATTACATGATAGGGTTAGTTAAATGACTGCAGCACTCCTACTCAGCCCAACACTCACTGTAGCCAATCTCGACTGGATGTTTGGGATGATGAATGTAGTAGATACAAGACGCATAACTAAACTCGGTTCATCAGCAACACATATAGGCATTTATTACAATCAGTTCATAACATTGCTGATGATATTGAATAAAAACCTTACTACAACAACAACAACAACAACACAACAGTTGGGAGAAATACACACAGCATGCCTGGTGTATGGCGAACTTGTGTGACAAAACGTGGCGGTATTACGCAATATCATACTATTTGGGAAAGTTTATGTTGATTGATCTATGACCTGCTTTTTTAAGGGTATAGTGTTACATTCTCAGCTCCAAGGGTGTACTGACATGGGTGATGTTTGTTCCCATGGAGCCGAGAAGGTCTTGTGAAGTGTATAAGTACTTTACGTGGAGTAGCAGCTCTACGGCGCTATATGACTCTACAAAAATTGCAGCTCTACGGCGCTATATGACTCTACAAAAGTTGCAGCTACGGCGCTACGGCGCTATATGCTATATGACTCTACAAAAGTTGCAGCTCTACGGCGCTACGGCGCTATGACTCTACAAAAGTAGCAGCTCTACGGCGCTATATGACTCTACAAAAGTTGCAGCTCTACGGCGCTGTGTGACACTCCAAAAGTAGCAGCTCTACGGCGCTGTATGACAGTCCAAAAGTTGCGGCTCTACGGGGCTAATGATGACTGGTATGACTATTACTGGATGTCATCCATTTTCAAAACGCTGAGGCTTGGTCTAGTGTGTATTTGATGAAGAAAAGAAACAAATCCCTGAAAATGTTGTTGACGAGAAATTCTTGAAATATTCAGGAATATATAACTACATTGTATTTACATTTACGAAAATGCCTCGTGCTTTAACTATATACTTCAAGGCAAGCCTGTACTTTGTTATGTACTATATATGTGGGTAGATCGAACCATATTACTTAAATACATCTCAAATGGGATAACGATGTTGAAATGGAGGTCACAAGGAGAGGCTGCGGCCTGTCACATCCGAGGGACATCCGTGTTTGAGAAGGTTATCTTCATATACACAGCTATAATCATACTACCCATTAATAACGATGCTTTAGAGGGAAGTTTACTGAGACGTCATGGGTCGTACCCTGTGCAGAGTTGCACCCTATGGTGACTGGTGACTGGTGACTGATTTAAGATGTTCGCTGTTTTAATCAATATTTCAGTTGAAACTCATCAGAATGTGAACAGAACCGTGAAAATCTGGATTAGTCTTCAGAAACCCATGCTTGTCGTAGAGGCAACTAACGGGATCGGGTGGTCAGGCTCGCTGACTTGGTTAACACATGTCATCGTATCCCAATTCATCGATGCTCATGCTGTTGATCACTGGATTGTCTGGTCCAGACTCGATTAATTACAGACCGACGCCATATAGCTGGAATATTGCTGAGTGCGGCGTAAAACTAAACTCACTCACTCCCCCCTCAAGCTGACACACCGTGATACAACTGACATACTGCTCAATAAGGCTTCACCCCAAATCACTCACTCACTGACTGTTTCTCCTCTCCAGGAGCCGCCTACTGCCAACTGATGCACATGATGTGGTCACGTGAGTATCCTTTACGTCATGGAGAGTCGAGCATTCTTCAACAAGTCACACATATACTGAAGGACTTTAACTAATCAATGTCTGTGTCTCATTAAGCGGATCGCTAATAGTAAAACCCTGCTCGACACACAAACCAAGACAAAGAAAACATTCCTCGAGATGAGATATCTAAATGTCGTGTAATATTTGTGGTCCACGTTTACATCCGGTTCTGTATTAATGTGTGAAGTTTTATTTTTCAAGATTGCATACCACTGAGGAAAGTAAAGTTCAACTCTAAACTTGAACACGAGTACATCAACAACTTCAAACAACTCCAGAACAGTTTCCACGTGATGGGGTAGGGGAGAGTGATAAGGTGAGTAGGGTGGTGAGTCACGCCAAGTAGATAAGGTGAGAGGCCAAGGATCAGGTAGGTAGGGTGGTGAGTCACGTGATGGGGGTAGATAAGGTGAGAGGCCAAGTGATGGGGTAGGTAGGGTGGTGAGTCACGTGATGGGGGTAGATAAGGTGAGAGGCCAAGTGATGGGGTAGGTAGGGTGGTGAGTCACGTGATGGGGGTAGATAAGGTGAGAGGCCAAGTGATGGGGTAGGTAGGGTGGTGAGTCACGTGATGGGGGTAGATAAGGTGAGAGGCCAAGTGATGGGGTAGGTAGGGTGGTGAGTCACGTGATGGGGGTAGATAAGGTGAGAGGCCAAGTGATGGGGTAGGTAGGGTGGTGAGTCACGTGATGGGGGTAGATAAGGTGAGAGGCCAAGTGATGGGGTAGGTAGGGTGGTGAGTCACGTGATGGGGGTAGATAAGGTGAGAGGCCAAGTGATGGGGTAGGTAGGGTGGTGAGTCACGTGATGGGGGGGTAGATAAGGTGAGAGGCCAAGTGATCAGGTAGGTAGGGTGGTGAGTCACGTGATGGGGGGTAGTAGAGGTGAGAGGTCCCAGTGATGGGGTAGGTGAGAGGTGGGAGTGATGGGGTGGGTAGGGTGGTGAGTCACGTGATGGGGGGTAGATAAGGTGAGGAGGCCAAGTGATGGGGTGGATAAGAGGTAGGTAGGGTGGTGGTGAGTCACGTGATGGGGGTAGATAAGGTGAGAGGCCAAGTGATCGGGTAGGTAGGGTGGTGAGTCACGTGATGGGGGTAGATAAGGTGAGAGGCCAAGTGATCGGGTAGGTAGGGTGGTGAGTCACGTGATGGGGGTAGATAAGGTGAGAGGCCAAGTGATGGGGTAGGTAGGGTGGTGAGTCACGTGATGGGTGTACATAAGGTGACAGGCCAAGTGACATACTAGCTTATAGTATAGCAGGAAGTAAAATCTATTGTTGCAGTCAGGACGTGAGTGTTGTTAGAAATTGTTCAGTACTGTTTTACGCCGCATTTTGCAATATCAGGGCGGAGGATACCAGAAATGGGCTTCACCGATTGAACCCAAGTGAAGAATCGAAGGGGATCCGGGTTGGTGAGTGAACGGATTAACCAATATGCCAACCTAGCGTCCCTGTAAGAATTGCGGGTCTACTGGCTATTGGTACGTGTTCCTCTGTGAGGGGACGGAAATATCCGAAGTAGCATATTTTGTACACAAAAATGCCATGGAAAGGAAACTAGAAGCAGAATGCACATATAAGTTGTGACGATCACCTGCAGTGATCTGCAAAATATCGAACGTCAGGCAAAGTTTCGTCATACGTCTGTAGACATATTGGAAGTGGGGGAATGCCGAGACTGAACGCCTCCTCTAGCAACATCCATAATAGGACGTCTTGAAGCTGGAGAGTCCATCTGCACCTACCTGTCATTTCAAAGTACACCAGAGCGCAATATCTCACCTGCCTCAATTACTTTCAAGATCGTTCCGGAAGTGATAGACCAAGAGTCACCACCCCCGCACAAGGGTTGTTCCACGGGTCTTCATCTACGTCATCCACTTGCTAGAGCCACAGAGCCTTCAGGACAGGTGAATTAAGGTGGCTATCGGACCAAACAAATTCAGGAAGCATCTGCAAGAGGTGGGAATTAGGCCAAGAAGACAGGTGTCCCTACGTTAAAACGTTTTCACTCTACGACAACATATGTGTTGGAGCAACAGCGTACGTGTATGGCGTCTGGCGATGGGTCTGGATGGAAGACAGCGTATCTACCGAGGTCGAAACGAACGTTTTGCATCGACGTGTGTTCGGCAGGTCGACATGTTCTGTAACGGAAGTGCGAGGAGCCATATTGTACACGCAGAGATCTGCCTTGGTGGTTGATCAAGGGCATAGGACAGCAAATCGGTACATCTACCAAATTGTTCAAGATCACCTTCCCATTATCTGCGGACACACAGCTCATGTCACTGACTTCACACCTGGTACTGATCGAACACCCTCTTGTGACAGTACCATCAGACATTTTGCCGACAGCCCATGTGACTATCACCATGACTGGCGTCACCCATGTACTATAGTTTCATTTCATGAAATGTATTAGCCTATGCATTTCTTTGTTTTATGTGTATGTGTGGCATTTTAAGACAGAAAACAACCAAGAGAGTATATTTCAAGTTTAAGGGACCACCGAGGGCTCGATATTTAGCGCCTTACCATAGTCGACTGTGACATTTGGTTGTGAATTCACATTAACGCGGGTACATCTTCAGGTGACCTAGATCTACATTGAAAAGATAAATTCATTTCCTAATGAATCATTAAACATGGACTCTGACACTTTGAGCATGTTGACATGACTTCATTTAACTGAAATACCGTAATCCGGCTCTGGAACTAATTTAATCACTCGCAGTTCATGAAGTACTCCCTTTAATTATTCACTTATTGACTTGTGTGTGTAACTAACCCACAAGTGACCAGCATCAATGAAGCCCCTGGTAGAGGAGAAAATGGTAATTACAAACGCAGTCAATTATTCACAAAATTGATGTTTCCTGAACAGTCGGCACTGGACGAAGTGTCTCATGCGTGGATTGGTTTGAACAATGAACCAAACTGAGGAGCAAAAAAAGAATATCCATTGCACGGAGAATTGGGCTTGATAAGCAAATGTTGTACAAACGTTACTTGACTGAACTTGACAGTCGCCGAAACTCTGCTAACATAGAGCTGAAGAACCAAACTACCAGCTCTTCTCCTCATAAAACCATACTGGAAGCCAATGGCAGGAAGACGTCTAAACAACAAGGTCGTCAAGGTGTTGTCTACAAAATCACTTGTGACTTTGGCGATGTCCGCGTAGGTGAACCTTTCCGCCCCATCAAAGTCAGAATCAAAGAATGCTTTACATCTACCACCAAATCAGACCGAAAATCAGCCATCTGTCGACTTCTCCAACCACAACATCATCTGAGACAATGTAGAAATATTGTCCAAAAACTCCAGGATTTCATCAAAAGAAAACTGGCAGAATTTCAAATCGGCCAACACAAGCCCTCAATCAACATATCACATCCCATCCACCTTCAATGAACTGGTAAACAACAGATCACTCCAGCTATCATCACTAATTGATCTTATCGACTTTGTATATTTTGTTCCGCCTCGCGTACAGTTGACGTCCTTCAGCAGTTGCTGCATTAATTACCCATACCCATCGTTGTTCTTAATCCCCTTCATGTAGACCGTCATTTTGTTAATTCCGAAAGATTCTGTTTGAAACCATCAAATATCAAAGAAATTGACAATCGCATTACCAAATTAATTGGATATGCAAATCAATACAAATTATTGCAAAGTAATAAACAATTGCAGTATCAAATTCAATATCAATGTAAAACACAATAGCAGTGGTAAACGATTTAAAGTCCATGATAATAATATTCACGTTCAGTTTAGTTCAACCATCGGAAACAGGCCTAGGCTGGACATTGAGGGTAACAGTGGGCCTTCACATGACATTTGACCTTGATCTTTTGTCAGATGAGACAGAGTGCGCTTACCCACACTCTAAATACCCCTAGGAAGTTAAGCATCGTACTGGATTATTCTATAGCTGTTCTAGATTACACCTGACTCCTAGAACATCAAATTGCTCGCAAGATGGCACATTCCTGACAACTAATTATTCTTGAAACATCTGAACTTCTTCTGATCTTAACAGAAACAATGTAATACAAATAAACCACTGTTGACAACCCATTACTCTGCCTAATAGCTTCCTAGCACGCGCAATTTGTGGCTTGTCGCTGGTGTTGAATATTGCATGAATCAATAGTAACTTAGATTGTAGCATTTCAACACACACATTTTATGTATCTTGGGTATGAATATGCAAATGATTTCTATTGAAATAGCTTACAACAGACGTATCGGTCAATATGTTATACCTGGAAATGATAACGATTTTGTCGTTTTCCCGTTTTTCAGATTGTTCCGGTGGATAGATTGCTTAAAATGAAATTTCAAGACAATTTTGAGTTTGCACAATGGTTTAAAAAGTTTTTCGATATGAATTATAACGGACTGGGATACGACCCCGTGACAGCTCGAGGAGGCAAGAATGAGGGGGAGCCCGTCAACTGGACAGCACACACACCCAGGTCAACCAGGCAGTCCGAGAAACAAGTGTCCATCACGTGTAAGTGTATAATGGGGCATAGGGTGTACAGATAGAGCGTCTGGTAGGGATGTTGAGGGATGGGGGTAGGCCTATACAGAGATAGCGTAGGCAGGGGTATACAGATACAGCGTTTGATGGGGTGTTGAGGGATGGGGGTAGGCCTATACAGAGATAGCGTAGGCAGGGGTATACAGATAGAGCGTTTGATGGGGTGTTGAGGGATGGGTGTAGGCCTATACAGAGATAGCGTAGGCAGCGTAGGCAGGGGTATACAGATACAGCGTTTGATAGGGTGTTGAGGGATGGGGGTAGGCCTATACAGAGATAGCGTAGGCAGGGGTATACAGATACAGCGTTTCTGGAGGTGTTGAGGGATGGGTGTAGGCCTATACAGAGATAGCGTAGGCAGGGGTATACAGATACAGCGTTTGATGGGGTGTTGAGGGATGGGTGTAGGCCTATACAGAGATAGCATAGGCAGGGGGTATACAGATACAGCGTTTGATGGGGTGTTGAGGGGATGGGTGCAGGCCCTATACAGAGAATAGCGTAGCAGAAGGGGTACAGATACAGCGTTTGATGGGGTGTTGAGGGATGGGTGTAGGCCTATACAGAGATAGCGTAGGCAGGGGGGTATACAGATAGAGCGTTTGATGGGGTGTTGAGGGATGGGGTAGGCCTATACTACAGGAATAGCGCAGGGCAGAGGGTATACAGATACAGCGTTTGATGGTGGGATGTTGAGGGATGGGAATGAGGCAGGGTATACAGATACAGAGCGTTTGATGGGGTGTTGAGGGATGGGTGTAGGCCTATACAGAGATAGCGTAGGCAGGGGTATACAGATACAGCGTTTGATGGGGTGTTGAGGGATGGGGTAGGCCTATACAGAGATAGCGTAGGCAGGGGTATACAGATACAGCGTTTGATGGGGTGTTGAGGGATGGGTGTAGGCCTATACAGAGATAGCGTAGGCAGGGGTATACAGATACAGCGTTTGATGGGGTGTTGAGGGATGGGTGTAGGCCTATACAGAGATAGCGTAGGCAGGGGTATACAGATACAGCGTTTGATGGGGTGTTGAGGGATGGGTGTAGGCCTATACAGAGATAGCGTAGGCAGGGGTATACAGATACAGCGTTTGATGGGGTGTTGAGGGATGGGTGTAGGCCTATACAGAGATAGCGTAGGCAGGGGTATACAGATACAGCGTTTGATGGGGTGTTGAGGGATGGGGGTAGGCCTATACAGAGATAGCGTAGGCAGGGGTATACAGATAGAGCGTTTGATGGGGTGTTGAGGGATGGGGGTAGGCCTATACAGAGATAGCGTAGGCAGGGGTATACAGATAGAGCGTTTGATGGGGTGTTGAGGGATGGGGGTAGGCCTATACAGAGATAGCGTAGGCAGGGGTATACAGATACAGCGTTTGATGGGGTGTTGAGGGATGGGTGTAGGCCTATACAGAGATAGCGTAGGCAGGGGTATACAGATACAGCGTTTGATGGGGTGTTGAGGGATGGGTGTAGGCCTATACAGAGATAGCGTAGGCAGGGGTATACAGATAGAGCGTTTGATGGGGTGTTGAGGGATGGAGTGTACAGATAGAGGCGTTTGATGGGGTGTGAGGGATGGGGATAGGCCTATACAGAGATAGCGTAGGCAGGGGTATACAGATAGAGCGTTTGATGGGGTGTTGAGGGATGGGGTAGGCCTATACAGAGATAGCGTAGGCAGGGGTATACAGATAGAGCGTTTGATGGGGTGTTGAGGGATGGGGGTAGGCCTATACAGAGAAAGCGTAGGCAGGGGTATACAGATAGAGCGTTTGATGGGGTGTTGAGGGATGGGGGTAGGCCTATACAGAGATAGCGTAGGCAGGGGTATACAGATACAGCGTTTGATGGGGTGTTGAGGGATGGGGGTAGGCCTATACAGAGATAGCGTAGGCAGGGGTATACAGATATGGCTTTGGATAGGGTGGTGAGGTCTTCTCTTCGCACATTATTGATCTACGCCGTAAACGATTGTGACTTCTCTCGATTATAAATAGTCGTATACTGAACAATGTGTCAGCTTGATCTAGGAGGAAGGCCCATTCTGAAACAAGTCGTTGACATTTTCGTCCAGAACGGATATGGCGTTGACAGATGCCAATGACCGGGACGAGTCTGTCCTTCGAACCGATGACAAGATATGGGGCCATAACATCGTCAGCTGCTACCAAAGATCCACCAAGGGTCAAACGAGAAACCGAAAGGCTATTGAAAGAAAAGGACATTCAACGTAGAAAAGGATTGATTTGTCTGTTCCCCAATCCAGACCCTTGGGCTAACGTGTGTACCCTTCTTTTGTTATCACAGCACGTCAAAACACGCGCACTAAAGAGGACAGTCACATCCGGGTCTCCAGCAGACAGCTCGAGGACATCAAGGACAGTGTAAGTAACCAAGCCAATGAGGGTAATCTATCACCAGTCACCCCCGCCCATCTGGGCTGGGACTGGTCTTGAACAACCCGTGCTTATCTTCGGCCGTTAAAATCCAGGTTGGAATATGTCTTCAACAACCACTACTTGACGTTCAACCCTATCGCGTGGTCAGACTCGCTGATTTTGTTGATGTATGTCATCGTATCGAATTGCGTAGATCGATGTCAGTCACCGGATTGTCTGGTTTAGACGTGATGTTTTTCAGACCGCTGTCACATAGTAAGATAATTACTGAATGCGGCGTTAACAACAAACACCTGAAGTAACTAATTATCACCTGTATGGAATATGCTGCTGGTAATGTAGCTTTATGCTTGTTGATATTGCAGTACTAGATGTCTATACATATAGGGCATTTGGAACATCTATACATTTTCTTCTATGAGTGGTGCTACTGAACATTCTACTAGTAGTATAGAACATTCTACTAGTAGTATAGTTTACTCGTATATGACATAGCCTACGGCGCCAAACATTGTGCTAGCTTACTCGCCCATAGGATGACTATGCTGCAAGGTATGACCAACTATTCCAAACATTCTGCCGCCCGTGATATGGCCTACGATGCCGAACATTCTGCTAGTTAACTAGTCCTTTTGAAATCCAGTTAACTATATTTACCACATACTATGGCCATGCATTACTAGCGTATGGTGTAATCCAGCATTCCGTTAGCTTACTGGCATGTGATATAATCTTATAGTCACTAGTATAGTTTACTGGCCTATGATATGATCCTATATTCCGCTAGTTAACTGGTAAATGGCATAATTCAGTATTCCGGTATTTACTGGCCTATGATATGATCCAGTATTTCGCTAGTTTACTGGCCTATGATATAACCTAATAGTCACTAGTATAGTTTACTGGCCTGTGATATGATCCTGTATTCCGCTAGTTTACTGGCCTATGATGTGATCTTGTATTCCGCTAGTTTACTGGCCTATGATATGATCCAGTATTCCGCTAGTTTACTGTCCTATGATATGATCTTGTATTCCGCTAGTTTACTGGCCTATGATATGATGCAGTATTCCGCTTGTTAATTCCGCGGTTTACTTTATATGATGCAGTATTCCGCTAGTTTACTGGCCTATTCTGCTAGTATGATGGCCTATGATATGATCCTGTATTCCGCTAGTTTACTGGCCTATGATATGATCCTGTATTCCGCTAGTTTACTGGCCTATGATATGATCCAGTATTCCGCTAGTTTACTGGCCTATGATATGATGCAGTATTCCGCTAGTTTACTGGCCTATGATATGATCCTGTATTCCGCTAGTTTACTGGCCTATGATATGATGCTGTATTCCGCTAGTTTACTGGCCTATGATATGATCCTGTATTCCGCTAGTTTACTGGCCTATGATATGTTCCTGTATTCTGCTAGTTTACTGGCCTATGATATGTTCCTGTATTCCGCTAGTTTACTGGCCTATGATATGTTCCTGTATTCCGCTAGGTTACTGGCCTATGATATGTTCCTGTATTCCGGTAGTTTACTGGCCTATGATATGTTCCTGTATTCCACTAGTTTACTGTCCTGTGATATGTTGCAGTATTCCGCTAGTTTACTGGCCTATGATATGTTCCTGTATTCCGCTAGTTTACTGGCCTGTGATATGATCCAGTATTCCGCTAGTTTACTGGCCTATGATATGATCCTGTATTCCGCTAGTTTACTGGCCTATGATATGATGCAGTATTCCGCTAGTTTACTGGCCTATGATATGTTCCTGTATTCCGCTAGTTTACTGGCCTGTGATACGATCCTGTATTCCGCTAGTTTACTGGCTTATGATATGATGCAGTATGACCAACAGCTCCTGGAGCTGCAGCTGACGATCCAGACGCTGACGAAGGAGAAGGAGTTCTACCTGAAGAAGCTGCGCGACATCGAGAGTTACTGCCAGGACCACGAGGACCTTGCTGTCATCCAGTCCGTCATGGAGATTCTGTATGCCACGGAGGTGACTGCACCGGACAAGTCGTCGTCTCGTAGAATAGAGCTGCAGTCTAACTCGCACATACCAGTTGCACTGTTAGTACCTCTGTCACACCCTCTTGTTGTTCTACACCCTCGTGTTACCATGCTATCTTATATCACACGGGTATTTAACAAATTCTCGTTACAATTACTGAAATGAAACAGACCTGTGGTCATCGTAGTGCTGAGAGGTTTTCAGGAGTTTGGGTCTAGTAGTCAGGCATACAGTCAACATAGAGGCTGTGTTGGACACAATATCGGTCAGATGTGCACAATACACTGACGGGCAAAATAAACTATAAACATGAGAAGCAGATTTGACAGAGAGGAAAAGCATTAACAAATGCAAACGTCATCAAAACGTGACGTCACGAAAACAATCGCCAAAACGCTGCAAACGTACGTTCCAAAACACAACTATGCTACTCATATCAAATACACCACCACCCAACAGCTACTTCAGCCACCATCAATCATAGATACTTTCTTTTGTCCTGTAGTTTGCTGAAAGGACTGACCACGTACGACCCCATGTGCTCTTTTATAACAGGGGTCCAAGTCCAAATGTCATATTCATGTTTGACAGTTCAAGGACGGATAACTCTGTGTCGGTCAGTATATGGCTAAACGGACACAGCACCCAGGGGACTCCGGGTTAGAAATGGTCCCTGGCAACGTGTGCTTGTCAATAAAGGCGACTATTGGGATCTGGTGTGGTGTTGATAATATCAGTCACTGGCTTGTTACTGGCCACCAACATATAGCTGAAATATTGTTTACAACATAAACCACTACACCACTGCCAATTTAGTCAGGTTGATTTGAAATTGAGAAAGACACACATCGAGACAATGTTTCTCTGTTCAACGTAGACGCTCGGTTGCATTCTGTATATTCCTATTCTTGTTGATGAGACCGGCTGTATCACTACCACCATATAACTTCCCAACCCTGGAGTGGAGTACAGCTATAGGTAAGGCCGTTGCACTGTGTGTACATCGTACTATTCAGCACTGGACCAGCATGTGTTGATTGTGTTGTCACGTGTGTAGTGCATGTGTTTACTCAGTTCTGTATATTCGTGATGGCCTGTATTAAATATGTGTTGAAACGTTTTGTCACATCCTGTGTCGCATGCGCTGTTGTCACCACAGAACCAACCACCTGTATACATTTCAATGCACCCTTTATGGAATCTTCACTTTACTGTAAACTGATTGTGTGTGGCTGTACCCTGCTTGTCATGATATTAAACCCAATAATAGATCAAGGCATGGTGACACCGGAGGGCCACATATTCCGGAAATCGAACCCGGCTTTTCGGCGTGACTAGTAAACGCTTCTAACTTCGTTAGCCGAATGTTTCATATGTACTTGTTGACTTTGCTAAAGTATTGCTAGGTTACTAAACTATGTCGCTGAACCGGTCAATATAATATATAGTATTTCACTCAATGTCCTGTGTCACCTGGAAGTTATACAATTAAGGTGTTCCAATACAAGACAAAAATTCAATGTGAGATCAATGTAATATGATCTGCGTTTGCTGTAATTGCAGGAAGGGTTCGTCGTCCCCGAGTACGACACGGACGACGGCGACGGTGATCAACCCGGACAACAATGACATCAACATCAACATCAACATCAACATCGACAAGAACGAAAACGACAACATTGAGAGCCGCATTGACATAGAGGGGACCGTCGACAATACTGAGACTAGCGACTTGACTCAAAGTATTGCTACAAGCGACATGACACACACTGGTGACACAGACGATACGGCTGACAGTCACGTGACACTCAGTGAAATATCCGAGCTGGGAGATTTCAGTGACAGCACCGTCCGCACCAAAGACGACAAGACTAGCGATGACGGCGACACTGACGCTGATAACGACATCTTCGACCGAGATAATGTTCCACTCGACAGCGTTTTGTATAAGCATGACATCAGCCTTCTTACCGACGAGGAGAGTGAAACAAGTGGCCTTGACCTTGATACCCAAGCTTCTTCTGAAGATGTCAGGAATGACCTTGAGCATTCAAGGTCATCAGACGGCACTTCCGACCACCACGCCATCACTTCAAGTGACGTGCATGTAGATAGCGATAACTTGGATGCCATTATCGAGGTTGACAATGAAGTGGAACCAGACCAAGACGACACTGACGATAGCGAGGAAGACATCTTCTACGATTTCGAGTCTGACCAGTGAAGTCTAGTGCATAGCACCGGGCTGAATGTCGTTCAGCGGTTGAACTGTGCTTTCTAAAACCCTTATACCACGCGTTGTACCGAGGATAGAGGCCTTTCCTTCACCATGTCATTAGAACGCCCTGAATGCATATAGTCCTGGTTGTTTCTCTAAGATGCGAATTTTTGAGTTTAGTTATACACCGCTTTTAACAATATCACAGCAATACCACAGCGGGGGACAAAAGAAATGGGCTTCACACATTGTACCCATGTGGAGAAACGAACCCGGGTCTTCCGCGTGACGAGCGAGGGGTTTAACCACTAGGCTACCCCACCGCCCCTGTTTCTCTAAGAAGGCGTCCTGTTTCTCAGTATAAGAAGGCGTCCTGATATTCAGTAAGCAACACTAACAAACACTATATCGACTCATGCCAGATGTTCTTTTGTTCCTCGTGTTGAATATTTTACTTCGCCTACTGACGTGGGTTTTTTTTTATACGACCGTCAATTTGCAGTAGACGTTCTCATCTGATTTTTACAAGTCTGACAACATCTCGCCATACACCTTGTGAAATGTACACCATATATGTCAACAGTAATATATTTTCTGCACGCTTATAATCTTCAAATTCCATTTTCGTGAGGTGACCAAACCGATCCAAAATCATTACATGCGAGGTGGGTTTCTTATCCTCCTGAGGATGTTCTAGAATGTAGATAACACAAATAGTGCTGCCTTCCGACAGTGTCACCACCTCAGCAGTACTGGTTTTGTGTCAGATGCCAACAGAATGATTATTTTCGTGTAAGCCCGATTGCAAAGCTTTATATTTAGATAGTATTGAAGGCTTGCCCAACCTTTTAGCAGCAATCATGTGTAAGCCCGGGCTTTTTTCATAATGGTAGCTACGCCCCTGAATGATCTGTTCATCCAGCTTAAATATCATTAAAGTTTAATACCTGACGTCAGAGGTCTTCACTGACTCGAGTGGTGGGATCACATAGAGAAGCTGCATGTTGTGGATACGAATGTGTTGAAAATACACACGTGCTTATTCTCCTGGTACTCTCTCATGGAGATTGTCACACCGACGGATGGGTATCTCCATATCTTTCAAAAGTAGTATTTGACCACACCCACTGCTGACTTCATACCCGGGATGAAACACGCTCTGTTCGACAGAATCGTTATTCACATTAATCCAATCTATCTGAAGCTCTAAACAGCGTTATAACGAGAGACCACTATGCTGTGTGATGTAGTGTATCAATGAGAAAGACAATGTCCATTCTTCAAAATCGTATATCCATCCATTACAGTTCCAGTGACGCCGAGAAACAACGTGCATCAGGCGTGTGGTTATCGGCGATTTACTGTAATTGCGTGCAGTCGGCCGTGGCTGTTCGAATCTAAGTTTGTAAACTGCACTGCTGGCATTAGAGCGGGACAAAAGACGGCAGTGAACGTTATGACAGACAGGTAATAGTGTTGTGTGTCTGTCTCCGGGAGACGCCGATTGTAACCTGCAACACGCTACATTTACAGGCTATTTCGTGATAATTCTGTGTGGATTTCAACAAAATGGCTCTAAATGTAAAATTGATGTAATTCACACTGTGAAAGCCTTAAGGGGATAATTGCTCTTGTTAACGTCTACTTTAATCATGGCGCTGATCACCTGGAGCTGTGTAGCTGATACACAACCGTCACTTATTGCTAACTGGGGCAGGTCGTTTTGACAAATATTCAAGTGCTCAGCGTATCTCGTGAAAATGATTTCATGTACATGAATGTAAATATATCCTGTGGGCTATGATTCTCCAGTTTATTTGTACAAACCGATACAACCCTCGGACATTGACTCGCCAAGCAATGCAGACAACTGCAAGTGGTATCGAGTTCCATGAAGCTAATGTAATGTGAGGTAACGCGTAGCTGCTCATTCAATACGCCTGGCAAGGTGCTACAAATATTTTCGATTTTCTATATTTGTAGAAGTTAAACATAATCTGCCAGAATGAGGACATACTGTATGCATGATTTTATTTTCGATGTAGATTAATTTAAACCTATGTTCCCCATATTGTCGTGCATGTATTGAAATAAAGTAAAAAGGCTTTTGTATAATACATTAACAGTCATATTTTTCCAGTAAAATATTACCAGTCATACAGCCTTCTGTTATTTCCTTCACCCTGATCATATGTTTATCGATTACAAGGAACAAAATGTGGAAAGTCGAAGAACTGACACGGAGAACTTGTGGGTTCAACATCCGGTTCACCAGATTAAGTCAACACCATAGCCGTGCACCACCAACACCAACACCACCACCCATTGGCGGATCCAGAGGGTTCGAACCCCCTGAATCCCCTCTGTTACGACGTAAATTGTAATAAAAACGCAAATTGTAATACTTGCAGCAAATTGTAATAAACTTGACGTAAATTGTAATAAAAATTGACGTAAATTGTAATAATTTTCGATGCGGTAAAATGTTATAAATGTTTACGTAAATTGTAATAACAGTTTTAATCGCTCGTAAATACGCGGGTGTTTGTTTTTCGTTGCATTTCATACATCAAATAAGCTTGTTAGGGCGATAACTCAAGAAAGAAATGATGGATTTTGTTCAAATTTGGTACTAAGGTATATTGGCGAGATTCACCGACACAAGTGAAATGGAGTGACCTTGAGATAATTTTCAAGGTCACAGCAAAAATCGGAGGGTTTTGCCAATATAAAGATTGTTAGCGCGATAACCCAAGAAAGAATTGACAAATTTTAGCTAAATGACGAAAATGATATTCGTTCTGATATATATTCGATATAAACTGTCCTCTGTATCATGTCTTTTCGCAAATATCTTTTGAGGTTTTGATATGTATACATATAAAGTGGGGGTGGGGTAGGGGTTGGTTTCTAACGGGTATATCTAACACACTTGCATGCATGTAGAGTCGGAAAGGTGGGTGGGTGTTCTAATGGGTATAACTAACACACTTACATGCATGTAGAGTCGGAGAGGTGGGTGGGTGTTCTAATGGGTATATCTAACACACTTGAATGCATGTAGAGTCGAGGAGGTGGGTGGGTGTTCTAACGGGTATATCTAACACACTTGCATGCATGTAGAGTCGGAGGGGTGGGTGGGAGTTCTAATGGGTATAACTACGAGGGACGTTCAAATAGTAGTCAGCCTCACCTAGAATATGATACAAATGCAGCTGTTTTTATGTTTTATTTTTCTACATATTATCTGTCAGCCTCAAGCAAATTGGTTTTGCTATGTCGCAGACTCACGATCCCCATTTTGTGAGACTTTGTATATTGGCTTGGTACTCCCAAAAACCGTAAAATCTGCAATAAAATGCATCACAAACTTCAGGAAACAAAATATGCTATGTTTGAGATTGGTAGAAGTCGGCTAGAATCAAACTTAGATATTTAACTGCACAAAAAAGCAATTTCAAAACTACAATCGCTTGTTCAAATGACTTCCCATTCTGTTTACTGAAAGAACTCGAGAAAGAAATGAAGGATTTTGTTCAAATTTGGTACCAAGGTTTATTGACTGTAGATTGGAGATTTACCGACACCACTTGAATTTAGTGACCTGGAGGTCATTTTAAAGGTCACAGCGAAGGTGTAACAGTTTTGCACATGCCAAGCTTGGTAGCCGCGAACTCAGGAAAGTATTAATAGATTTTGATCCAATTTTATATCAAGGTGTATTGGCGGGATTCCCCCAACACCAATTGATTGGGAAACTTGTGCTCATTTTAAGTTCACAGTGAAAAGTGTTTTGCACATGTCTAACTTTTTAGTGCGAAAATACAAGACAGAATTAATATGTTTTGCTTAAAGGTAGTACCAAGATCCGTTGGGAGTATCGTCTAACGCCAGTCGAATTCAGTGACCTTCGGATTATTTTCAAGGTCACAGCGAGTATTCTTGCGATATCTCCAAACCTAATGGATGGAATTTGTTCACATTTTGTATCAAGGCATCAGATGACAGTTTCGGTAACGTTTACATCATTTTCAGGGTCAGACAGAGGATAATTGCGACATTCAGATGTCGACATGTGGCGGGGGTAATAGCTATGTTTGTGACAAACGCTTTGTCATTACTAATTTTCAAATTTTTGTTAGCATATGGTTTCTTTAATTTCATGTTAATTCTACCAGCTGTGAAATTATTCGTGACACGTCTTAAAAAAGCCAGAGATTATTTGTGTATCTTTCGAAAATTAAAGTTAATTGTTTTTCAATATGGAGTTATTTTCGATGTTGACGCAAGGACATATTTTACGAGCAATAGCTTTCAATAATTTAATGTTATTTCTATTACATTTTGAAGTTCTTCATAGCATATCCCAAAATAACAGGATATTGTTTGTTTACGCTTGGAAATGTACGTTTCTTCTTCTTCATTTTCGAATTATTTTCAATGTTGACGCAAGGATATATTTGAAGTCAATTTTATGTTTTGATCATATGTGATTTATTATGATTTATGTTTCGATCATACATTCATATATTGCGTTGTCATAGTTTAACCTGGTTCTTATTATTTTCTTCATCATATTACTACATATTATTGTATTTTTATGAGAGGGAATTTTAAGTTACATTTGCTAAGGATATCATAAATCGCTGGCGCCTGGTTATTCCTTGCCACATAGCAGTCAATCTGTCTACTCATTTGTTGTATTTGATTGATGCATTTAAAATAAAATGTAGAAATGATATTGAATTGCATCATTTGCTTCAAGGAATCGATCACATGTGCTCGTTATCAAAGTCAAGTCAAAACTTCTTTCTGTAAGGTATACAGTGGAAGTTGACACCTTAATTGTTATGGGTAGACTAAAGAAATCATTTATTTAGTTTCACCGCTCAAAATACAACAAAGAATTCAACTGGTGGCATTAACCTCAAAGAATGATAATAACAATGCTTATAACATAAGAGGGCAAACATATCGGGGATAATTTGTTTTCATGCGATATGCACCGGGTAAAATATCACTTTGTCATGGTGACATGACATCATGAACAATGTTATGACGTCACGTTGCTTCTAAGAAGCCGCCTTCTAAATACAACGATGGCGGGGAGCCTGCCTTTGTTGGAAAGTAGATTATCGCGTAACTTCCGCAATTAAAGAACGGTAATAAATAGAAAATTATATTCGTGACCATAATATGCTAGGTTAACCACCAAAATATCGGCATATCCCTTCTCTGGTTCCGAAAATACCAAGATTGAGGCAGTTGTGTTATAAACTGATATTTATCTTCTATAAAGTCGGATATATTCAAACCATGAGAAATGTCGTCAAATAATGTCTGATGACAGTTACCAGCGTCCCAATAGTGTCCATATATTTTAGAAATCTATAACAATATTTAAAGCACAACCTCACTACTTTTTTTGATAAATGACAAAGGATTAATCAACCATATTAAAAGGTTTTCAGGCTTGAAGGACGAAGCTCATTAAAATCTATTGCCAGCTCCCTTTTAAAGACTGATAAAAGGTTCGAAAATGTGGGTCATAAATGCATGAAAGCTTTTATTGTTGTTCATACCCGTTAGGCCTCCCGCCTCTACATGTATTTGAGATATAACCGTTAGAACCACCACCACCCCCTTCTATGTCTTAAAGTATGCTAGATATAACCGTTAGAACACACCACACCACTTTTCTGCCCATTTATTCAATTGGGCTAAATCATAGTTGAGAGTTGCTTCTATGGATTTTACATATTTTCCCGCAACACCGATTGATGTGTCATCGGGCAACATTATTGTGATATTTTGTAAATTTCCAGGTAAATCATTGATATATACAAGGAACATAAATTAACTAAGGGCAGATCCTTGAGGAACCCTTGCAGTAACATTTAGTTTTTCATAATGTTCCATTAACAGAGACACACTGTCGTCTATCAGGGCCCGGTTGTTCAAAACTCGGTTATCTTTTAACCAGCGGTTAAGTACATTTAACCGACTGTTACCTAATAACAGAGGGTTATCTTGTTGTTCAAAACTCTGTTAACTTTTAACAGGTTGTTAACGTGACGTTAAGTTAACACACCTAAGGACCGCCGCTAACTTTCTAACAGTGTGGTTAACTCGCAAATGGCGTTCATGGCTAACACTGCTTTCATGATGCCAGTGTAGGGAGTAGGATAGGGTGTATCGTGGACTGGACTTCGATATTGGAAATTATTCTGACGAAGTGTTACATACGAACGAAACTGTATCCATGCACATCATAGGAACTAAAATACATGTTGTACAAGTACATGATGCCTACGTTTCATCTTTTAACACTTGTGGAAAGGTTTATATACTGAAAGCCATTAAAAACGCAATTGGTATTTGTTGTCCTGAAACTTACAAAAGTTCTATTGAAGATTTTTTCCTGCGATACAGAGGATGTAGGGATAAAAGGCTGTTATTCTGGCCCATTTCGAGTTCGAGTCCCGGAGCATTCCTCTCACATGAACTTTGATACTTAAAACTGAACCTTTGACATTTCTCGTAAACACAACCACATTCATGAAACACGTTGTGCACATGCATTACCTGCACCCAGGCCCAGTAAAAGCACAAGGAATTGTGGAACTCAATCACTTTGAGAAAATGCCACACTTGACACAAGACGAAAGGAATCAGGTTATCGGTATGGTCAGCCAAGGTGCTTCAGTTGTGATGATTGCCAGGCACTTTAATGTGCATGCATCCACTGTAAGTCGACTCAGACAACGTTTTCGGGCTACCGGAAGTGCTGCTGATCGTCCGCGACCTGGTGCACCACCTGTGATAACAGCTCGACAAAACCGCAATATCCGAGTTTCACACTTGCGAAATCGGTTCCAAACAGCTGATGATTAGGCAAGGAGGACAATTGGAACAAGTCAACGTCATTTCAACGCCGAAAAGGTGCAAGGACGCCTTGCTGCCTTTAACATCCGGTGTCGTCACCCGTACCGTGGTCCAACCGTATTGCATCGCCACAGACTTGCCAGACAGCGATGGGCAGCAAATGGGGCCAATCCTGGCAACAGGACATGGCCAGATGTCATTTTTTCAGATGAATCCAGGTTTAACTTATCCTTTGCAGATGGACGTCAACATATTTATCGACGTAAAGGAGAAAGACTTTCGCCAAACTGTGTCCTTGAACATGATCGTTTTGGAGGGGGTGGTGTCATGATCAGACCACGGACCATCAGAGGCTGCAGACCATCCAACAGCTGTTCCTGAGAAATGTGTGTCTTTCAATGCCCCAAAGACTGCGAGCATGTCTTGCAGCGCACGGTGGACACACGCGATATTGACTGCAAGTGACCCCTCCTTTGTTTGATGTCGTTGTTGCGTCACTGATGTTGTTGTTGACTGGACATTTTCAGATGAAATTATTCACAGATGCCAGTTAGGTTTATATATGTTGATAAACTTGACAGTTTCGTGTAAACACATCACATTCCTGTATTGTATCTATTTTTAATTTCCTATTTATTGCTACTATGCTCTTTCCATGTAAATGGGCGTCTGAAAATTTGAGAAAATGCTACACAGTGTAAAGTCTGAAATTGTTCGTTGGCTTGTTTACATTCAAAGCCCAGGTGTTGTCTAAAAGCGGCGTTCAGTCAGTCAGTCAGAGCACAGCAGTTGTTTCCACCCCAATATCTTTCGTTTCACTTTATCTAGACACTTGGTATTGGTGCCAAAAGACCAGTTGTAATTAGATTCTAAAATGTATGAGGAATTCAGTAGGGCTGGGACGAGTAGGAAACAATGGAATCGAGTACCCGCATGTACGTACCCGAATCGGAATCGAGTACCCGGAAATGTAAGAAATACATTCGGGTCAACTTTCTGAATATTCAATCACGATTTGACAGAGATTATTGTAGAAAACTTGAACAGTTGGTAATAAGACATTAAAACTGACCTCAAGCTATTTAATTTACGTCTGTTTAACCAATATAGAGAGTTACACCATTACTTACATTCCTCGTTATAACAACGAACGTTTTGTTCCTGCTGCTACTGTAACTTAACTACTCACTGCTTATGCACAGATAAATTACAGTCATTAAAACTATGCTCCATTAATCGGACAATACCAAAGATGTAAAAACCCGTGAATTTCCGGGTTAGAATATGGATCTTCAGTAACCCAAGCTTGTCGTAAGAGGCGACTAACAGGATCGGGTGGTCAGACTCGCTGACTTGGTTGACATATGTCATCGGTTCCCAATTGCGCACATCGATGCTCATGTTGTTGATCACTGGATTGTCTGGTCCAGACTCGATTATTTACAGACCGACGCCATATAGCTGGAATATTGCTGAGTGCGGCGTAAAACTAAACTCACTCACTCACTCACTCAATGATGTAAATGTGTGTTACGTCAAAAATGAAAAAGACAAGCTATTGTCTGCCCTTGTCATTACAGAGCTCTCTCCCTTTCCGGATACTCGATTCCTAGAAATAGGACTCGATTCCAGCTGTACCCGACCCGGATTCGAGTACCCGTCCCAGCCTTAGAATGCAGTGATTCATTTGTCTGCGCTGAATATGAAATACAAGTGATGTAATTGGCGTTTCAATACCGGCCTTCGCGAAACGTGATTTTGTAAACACTATCCTATAGGGCGCAAAGTGCACTTGGGCGTTCGTGTGAGTGTATTTATGAAAACATCTGAACACGATTCCAGGCTTATCGGCAACGTTTCAGAATTATTAGTGATTTTATTAAAAACTGATATCATTGTTAATTAATATGCTATTTTTGAAAATCTATATTTCAAGTAATTATCCGATTTTGTTTTGATATGTCCGTCTGGCATCCCTTCCCATAGATGGATTTTAATTATATTTTTACTAATCATTTCAGCAATAGGCCTAATTTCTTTTTCATTCTTCGAATGTTTTAATTGAAGCAAATCATCTTTTTAAAAATGCTGTATTAATTGATGAAAACTTAGTTAGCATAAACATTGCTCTCGCAACTGATGTGTAGGAAAATAAACATAACATTATTATGTATCTATTTCTGTTGTGAGTGATATGCAGGCCTACTTCGTAGTCACTTTGATTAAATATTATATTTGAATATCGAAACCTTTTTGTCACAGCGAACTCAACATTATCTCTTGTCATATTACACGATAATATTTGGAATTTTTAACTTATTTTATAACAATATCTGAATGCTAATGTTATACACTGATAGGTTCATATAAGGAATACTATTACTATGGCACAATAGTATTTCTCTGTCGAATCGTTGCAGCGTTCTATAATACACTTATGAAATATAATACATGTTTTCCGTCCTTGAAGACATTGAAAAGAACTATCTTTGCATTAAATGGAGGTTCACCTGATTAATGAGTATCGAGGAAATTATGTTTATCTACTACAGCGTTCTATAATACACTTATGAAATATAATATATGTTTTCCGACCGTGAAGTCATTAAAAAGAATTATGCATTTTCTGCAGTCACTTGTGAATTGAACTAAATGAAGGTTCATCTGATTAATGAGTATCGAGGAAATTATGTTCATCTATAAATTAGACGCAGCTTCATGTTTTTCAAGTCATCTTTCCGGAATATGCGTCTGTGAAGGCGTTCAGATAATGACGATATTGCACAGTATTATTCATGAGATTCTTGTCAAAAGTAAGGTCGGATAATAGATCGATTTTATTCAGCAGTGTTGGCCCTGGGGCCTATAGTACGATTGAAGTTTGATTACTTGCACGTGGTGCTAGTAACATATTAAGTTTCTATTGGTATTGAATGCATATTTCAGATAAAAGCTATGGTATTAATTATACAACATCTATATTGTTTGATGTTAAAAGATTTGGCAATGTGTGTTCATACATTAGAATTTTTGACAGATTAATAAATGATATTGATAGCATCTTCACGACTTGGCCATACAGTCATGACAATTTAAGGAGTGAAAAGTGAGCGATAGGTCTTGTGGGAATTCAAAGATTCATTAAGACTGTAGCCGTCTAAGCGTAACTCTGTGTGTAATATTTATACATTTTCTATCAACGGACAACATGCTTCTAATATTAATATTATTTTCATGGATTCATCATATTTTATCTATAGCTGTGCTATAGTTTTTTCATTAAAATGTGGGGCGGTGGGGTAGTCTAATGGTTAAAGCGTTGGCTCGTCGCGCCGAAGACCTGGCTTCGAATCCCCAGATGGGCACAATGTGTGAAGCCCATTTCTGGTGTCCCCCGCCGTGATGTTGCTGGAATATTGCTAAAAGCGGCGTAAAACCAAACTCAGTCAGTCAGTCATTAAAATGTCTTTTCTGTTGCTGGAATTGAAGTAAGTGCCACACAGAGCTGGGATCATATGTCTTTGAAATATAAATTATGCAAACGGCTGGAACCTTGTGTTCCAATACAAAACGTTCGTAACGCTACGACATTTGCATGCCTATGATAAACTATAGAGTTGGCCTCAACCATTGACTGGATTATATTCTCTTCGTCAGCAGAGAAATTTCGACTTCTCTTTTTTCCTTGGGGTGCAGGCGACATTTTGCGTTTCCATTTTTGGTAAACCGGAAGTAAACAGAAAACGGAACTATGGGATACATGGAAGCTAACCAGTGACGTTAACCACACTGTTAAACTTTGACGGCGACGTTAGCTAACGGCATGACAAACCATGTTTTGAACAACGCATATTTAACGTTCGGTTACCTAACGGTCGGTTAAGGATTTAACCGGCCGTTAGGAGTTAACCGGCGGTTAAGATAACCGAGTATTGAACAACCGGGCCCAGATAGATAGTTAGTTAACAAACTAAGTACGTTTCCACGAACACCATCATTTTCTAATTTGTGCAATAAACCTTTATGCCATGCCCTGTAAAAAGCTTTTGAAATATCACAAAACAGCATACAGGAAAGGTGGTGATTATCTAGGACTGAGCATATATTATGATAAATGTCTATGTTGAGATGTAGTAGAATGACTAGCAGTAAAACCTGACTGGAATTTACTTAAAATGTTATGTTCATTGAAATGGTCGTGCACATGCTTTACCATTATTCTTTCAAGGATTTTCCAAAGGATAGGTATTAAACTAATAGGTCTGTAATTAGTTGGGAGGGATGCATTTCCTTCTTTCAAAATAGGAGTAACATTACCCGTTTTCCACAATGTAGGAAATACAGTCACTCAGTGATATATTATACAGCAAACAAAGAGGTTCAGCTATAGATGTACAAATTCGTTTTAACACTCTCATGTTAATGCCATCAGGTCCACTAGATTTGTTTGCTGGTAAGGTCTTATCAGATACCTCCTTTTCGGTTACAATGACATTTGTTATACTGTTAACACAGCGATGGCTAACAGGTGGCAAAGTCTTGCCGACATCAGTAACATTTGAAACAGATACAAAATATTCATTTAATGTTTGAGCTTTATTCAAATCTGTAAAAACTGAAAGTATCCCAGAATCATCAGTGACAAGAAGGGGAATGGGTCCCGATGAAGTAGTAACCACCTGATTGAGTAGACTGAGGTGATAAATAGTTATCAAAAATAGATTAAAAGTTTCCCTTGGCTATTCTTTTCAGATTATTTACTTTATTCCTTTGCTTTTTGTATTGAAATAGATCAGAAGTATTCAGAGATCGAAATGCTTTTTTCCTTAGACGTTCTCATTTCTTTTAAGTATGTTACGAGGGGCGTTGAAAAAGTAGTCAAACTAACTATATTCTCGATGTCCAATGTTTGAAAAAAAGATTCCATTTTATTATGAAGGAATCATTAGCAAAGTCATATCCAAAATTTCATGTGGGTAATGTGGTTAACGAGATATTAGTCATCACAACATTGGGGTATTATGTTTCTTGCAAATTTGCAGAAAATGGAAAACGATCTCCCATTTGGTATCTAGTAATAGTAATAGTCCGCTAAGATGGCGCTCACATCCAGGCACATTGCCTGCTCACGGCGCTACGTACATTACTATCCCCGATCATAGGACACTATCGTAGTTTCCGATACTTTTTCAACTCCCTGGGGACTGTACAGCCATGCTGCCTGTTAGGCGCAATGAACTAAACACTCACATTGCCAGCACATACTCACGGGTACCCATTTTACAGCTGGGTGAACTGAGACAGTGTAGATCTAAGTATCTTGTCCAAGGATACTACGCAAATGTGCCCATCTCGGGAACCGAACCTCGGTGCCTCCTCGAAAGTGGGGCCTTCAGCGTGATAGGCAGACGCCTTACAACTGCACTATTGCGCTATCTCTTGGATAATGGCATACCCTCAGATAGTATCATATAAAATATGTTCAGCATAGTATTGGATGACTTCCCGTCATCATCAACATTCAAAGATTTGGATTGCCTGATTTACTTTTAGACGGGGACTGTTTTTTTTAGGACACCCTCATTTTAAATTTTCAAAAACATTGTGTCCAGATATACAACATATTGAGAGCTGACACTTGTGTGACCATTCAGTATTTAGTTTCAACCCTTGACACCATGTATGAATAAGTGAAAACTTTAGGATGAGTTATATCCTTATGATGACGTCAACTGAAAGGGGGTGGGTAGTGTCTCCAAAACAAGCCCTTTCAGTAAACATGAAGGGGGAGTCACTTGAACAAGCGATTATAATTTAAAATTTGCTTTTTTGTGCAGTTTAATATCTAAGTTTGACTTTTACCAACATACAACATGTTTTTTGCATATTTTGTATCAAATGGTATAGGGGGATTCCCGCCAATACACCTTGATGTAAAATTGGATCAAAATCTATTAATACTTTCCTAATTTCGCGGCATGTGCAAAACTGTTACACCTTCCCTGTGACCTTTAGAATGACCTCAAGGTCACTAAATTCAAGTGGTGTCGGTAAATCTCGTCAGTAAACCTTGGTACCAAATTTGAACAAAATCCATCATTTCTTACTCGAGTTCTTTCAGTAAACCGAAGGGGGAGTCATTTGAACAAGCGATTGTAGTTTCAAATTGCCTTTTGTGCAGTTTAATATCTAAGTTTGATTCTAGCCGACCTCTACCAATCTCAAACATACAAAAATGTTTCTTGCATATTTTGTTTCCTGAAGTTTAATTTGTGATGCATTTCATTGCTAGTCAGCTAGGCTATTCCATTTGTCCGAACCACAACATACGGAGACAGATCATTTAGCAGACCGGGTGCTGTACTCTGGAATTGATTACCTGAAAATGTCAGAAAATCGGAAAATATCAACAGTTTCCGATCTTGTCGCAAAACCATCCTCTTCAAACGAGCATTCGACTAAGCGCACATGAGCAGGACTCTGGATATGTAGCGCTATACAAATGTCTAATTTGATTTGATTTGATTTGATATACCCGTTAGAAAACCCACCCCACCCCACCCCACTTTATATTTATACATATCAAAACCTCAAAAGATATTTGCGAAAAGACATGATACAGAGGACAGTAAGAGATCTTATATCGATTATATATCAGGACGAATATCATTTTCGTCATTTAGCTAAGATTTGTCAATTCTTTCTTGGGTTATCGCGCTAACAATCTTTATATTGGCAAAACCCTCAGATTTTTGCTGTGACCTTGAAAATTATCTCAAGGCCACTCCATTTCACTTGTGTCTGAATCTCGCCAATATACCTTGGTACCAAATTTGAACCATATCCATCATTTCTTTCTTGAGTTATCGCCCTAACAAGCTTATTTGATGTATGAAATGTAACGAAAAACAAACACCCGCGTATTTACGGGTGATTAAAACTGTTATTACAATTTACGTAAATATTTATTACATTTTATCGCAACGAAAATTATTACAATTTACGTCAATATTTTTATTACAATTTGCGTATTACAATTTACGTCAATTTTTATTACAATTTACGTTTTTATTACCATTTACGTCAAGTTTATTACAATTTGCTGCAAGTATTACAATTTGCGTTTTTATTACAATTTACGTCGTAACACCCTCCTTTCAAAATTCCTGGATCCGCCCATGCCACCAACACCGTGCATACGTTAGAAAGCCGTGGTGTAACCACAGTATTGGTCAAACCGGCGTGGAACCGAACTCACTCACTTTAGTTTTAAGATTTTGTTTATTTGTTGTTTTACGCCGCACTCTGCAATGTTGCAGCTATATGACGGCCGTTTGTAAATAATTGAGTCTGGACCAAACAACCCTGTGATGAACAGCATGAGCATCGATCTACGCATTTGGGACACGATGACATGGAAGCATGGGTTACTGAAGACCAATTTTAACCCGGATCTTCTCGGGTATAGTTCTCGAAACGTCTAGTAATAGGACTAATCAGGTCGAGGTTGTGAATGCTGTATAGTTTAATCAACAATACTAGCAGTGCATTCAAGTTTGGACCAGACAAACCAGTGACAGCGTGAGGAATGATCCATAGCGTTGGGTTCAATCAGTCAGCTTAACATGACAGCTTCATTTCCAGAGAGAAGATTAAGAAAGGTGGGTGTTACACTATCACACATTATCCTAGTACAGAGGACATGTCAAACTGATAGCGTGGACATATGTTCTGGAATTAATGGCTGAAAATGTGTCAAGGTTCTTCAACACACAGCCATTACGTTACTCACGATAGATCTCAGACCGCTTTAGAAACGAAATGAATACAGACACAGACATTCTCTTCCCACAGAGGTTACTCCTGTCATATCTTCCTACATAACCTCTGTTCTAATACGGCCATATTTCCCGGTCCTCGTAAAATCCCCTAGCGGCAAAAGATCGCAACACGAATTATCTCCCTTCTTTCTATCCAATCAGAACACGTGTTACATCGACTTAGATTCAATTTGACTAACACAAGCAAATGCGGGGCCACAAATATCCCCCATCTGCCGGGGAATTGTGTTGATGTTACACACAAGACGTTTAATGGCTAGCTTGTCCGTTGTCAACGAGGGCGATGGAGACGCCATTGATACGCCATTACATGACTGAGTTCTGTCTAGAAGAAACGTTTGCGCATCGCGCTCGGGAAGAGGTTCTAGTTTTCCCGAAGCATACGGAAATTACCGAGGCCTTGCGAATGATCACTTTTGAAACAACGTCGCTGATTGCACAACTAAATCGGCATGTCTCCAATCACGAGCCTTGAACGCTGACACCAAGAAAGGGTCGTATTAGAACAGAGGTTATGTAGGAAGATATGACAGGAGTAACCTCTGTGGGAAGAGAATGAGACACAGAGGGTTCCCTGAGATTTTAAGAACGATGAGTGCACGTGTGATTTAGCCAAGTGAACTTGAATGCATAATACAATATCGATTGTTTAATTTAAAGGCGGATTCGCATTAAAACGGTATTCAAACAGATTAATGTGATGTAATATTCTGCCCAAAGGGAGAAGTACTTAGAAATCTGTGCATATCTGCCTGTAGCGAGCTCATTATACACATCTTATTCCCACGTTATTGTGGCTCAGTCCTGGAACCTCCTCCCTCCAAGAGAGACGCCAGGTAGGTGTTCAGTTGGTCCAGAGCTTCCCCCCTCTGTTTGTCTTGTGTAGACCGGTGGTGACATGGAGCCTGGGACTGGCTTGCTATCAGGACACAGTGGTACCCGACTCACGTTGGACTCCACACATCGACCAGCTTCGTCAGGACTACATGTACTGCTGGCTTCACAGTTCAAGTTGGACGATGGTGTTGACGAATCATCCACTCGGACGCTGACATCTTCAGAAGGTGTGCCACTACTCGGCCCTGATTGGTCCGTTGTGAGTTCATCACGTGTCTCATGACTATCACGACCAGTACTGACAGTTTGTCCACTGAATGCATCACCATTGACAAGTGCTTCACTGCCACCACAATCGCTAGAATCATGGATTGTCTCCCCTTTCACTTCCTTGCAGCTATTGGATGGCGTCTCGAAACCTTCAGCTGCTAGCTGCCACATATAGGCTAAGTTCGTTTCTGACTGAGTTGGGTCGGAACTGATCACTGTAGCAGTAACATCCTGTGTCGACTCGGACATAAAATCAGCAAAACTTATGCCAGGAAAACCTTGGGCTTGTCTCACCTCCGTGGTGGGACAAGGCATAATGTCCGCCATGTTTGTATATTGGTTGGCGGCCTGTGTAACTGTTACGTGCCCAGAACCGCCCACCTGTCTACCCACAGTTCTTGCATCAGGACTCCACAAGTCCCAGTTTTCAAAGAATGGCATATCCACAGCTTGCCTTGACTGAGACATGGAGTACACACTGTAATCATTCACACCCGGTCTCACTGAAGGAGCAATGCCTTGTGTTGGGTTCCTGCCACAGAAAGATCTTCTCCAATCCATGGCTGAGAACGTCGCGTCTGGACCAGGAACAAACTGTGCGGTGTGAGGCCCAAAAGGCAACATGTTGTTGTTCAGATAATCCAGACATCCTGCATCTGTCTCACAGTACGGATACCACAATGCTCCCCCACCATCCTCAAACGTGGAGGAGGGATGCAGAACCTCACTTCCCATCGAACCAAATGTCTGCCTTGGGTCCTGGCTTTCACCGTCAATAAACGTCGTCAACCTGGTCGTCTTGCCCTCAGACCATCCTGTAACCACAACGGTCCCTCCTGCAGAGGTACCAGCCTGTCCTTCAGTGTACATCTGACACGTAGAGTTCCCCATGAACTCGGCAATTTCTTGATCCAAGGTATGTTCCACTGAAGGAGGTTGACGACACACGTTGTCTGCATCACTCTGTTTAGTTTCGGTACTCTGGTCGAAGTCTGTACAGCAATGGATCAGGCTCTTTATGATGTTATCTTGTTCTGTGCAGGACATAAAGCTTTGTGCGCCATCGCAACTGCTTTCTGAAGGTTCGCTCAAGGTGTTCTTTGTCAATACGGCAGATACTGAAATACTCTTGACATCCGTCCCATTAGCACCAGAACCGATGCCATCATTAGATTCGTGTTGATAGCAGTTGGACAATGGATCAACTGAACCTCGAGTTGACAAATTAACTTCATGTGCCTCCAGCTGGATTGCATCCCCCTTGTCAACACGCACATCCTCTTCACTGACGTGATTATCCATAGCTTGTGTGGCTTCACCGTCCTGATCATTGTCTTGAGGAACCAGATGACTGTTTCTTTTGATGAACACTCCATCTATCTCATCGATGCCAGCGTCCATGATCGCCTCCTGCAAAAGTAAGGCAGCACGATCCAAGTCGTCAGAACCCTCGGATGGCACTTCCTGCCCGGTCTTCACTACTGCTTCAACAGACTGGTGTTGTTTTTCAGGGCCATGGAGGTCTTGGTTTTGCACTGACTGTTGTCGAAATTCATCCAGCGCCTTACTGAGATCCTTCCTGGTGGAAGCGACAACTACTGGTTGGTGATGTCCATTATCAGCCCCGCTGGCTACCTGTCCTGAAGCTGTTTTCGGGAATACTGAAGATACATTCCCTGCCTCACCCCTCATCTTAGGCGGGAGTTCTGAGATGTCGTATAGATGAAGCGTGTTGGCTGACCCGCTCGAAGAATCTGTACTCTTTGTCGTGGGGCCAGAGAGGCTTTCTTGGGAGGTTCGACCAGACTGATTTACCATGTAGTTTTGAGGACTATAACCCTGGTCTTGATAAAGAGGCATGTTACTTTGCGCGGTGTGCATATTGTAAGTTGGGGGTGTGGTATAACCAGCGAATGCCCCACTTTGCTGCATTCTGCGGGGAAGAGTGGACCTTCCTGAGTGGAAGTAGTCGTGGCTGGTATTATACAATGGCGGCGGGGTATCCCGCGGGAAGACGGGAGGGTTAGCAGCGGGAGGACCATTCCACAGAGGAGGGTTCATGAATTCGTTCTCATAACGATGAACTGCATAATAAGGGTGATCATATTGTTGATATGCTGGTGCGAACTGAAGATTTGGTCCTTGATATGTTTGATAGTTAGATCTCACTGGCTGACGCATTTGACCATATATTTGTGGGGCCTGCCTGTTATAATCCTGATATTCGTAGCCTGGTTGACTTGCTGCCACGTCTATCGGGTACCCACGTCTCTGATAGGGTGTCACAGTCTGACCTTGAAGTAGATCTGAACGGCTTGGGGATAAAAACTCCGCCTGCAGCTGTTCCGCTCTTATATCGGGTGCTGGTTTAAGGTTTTGAGTCCAAAAGTCTGACTGGGGGTCATGCCGAGGAAGCGATCTGCTGTACGGCATGGATGGTTCTTGTTGCATCATCGCCGGCCTGGGTCCCATGGACGTAGACGGAGGCTGCCTGGGACTGATCTCGGTCGTGCCACGCACATCCTCCTTGGAATAAAGAACCTTCACCGGCCGAATATCACTAACTCCCGCCTGTTGCCGTTCGTCTTCCAGTCGTCGCCCTTTACGAGTATCTGAAGATTGTGGTGTACTGATGCAATATCTGACATCATGGTTAGGATATAGGATAATGTTTAGAAGTAGGTTGATAGATCACGACACTTGACAAACAGACTGGATCTTTTAACTAAGCACGCGAACATTTGCACCATGCTCTCTTTCTTGCCAAAAGCCATTATGGTTCTATTTTCGAGTAATATCAATCTTGTCCAGTTTTCGACGCTTATTTATATTTATCAACCGTAGAGCGAACTCTTATTTCTAAATATTCTTGAACTTCATCCACCTATTATAAACCTACAAACGCTGACAGATAGGTATATACAAACTGTATGAAACAAATCCATAAAAGAACAACGGGGTACCGTAACAACTTCAGTGACATCATTCGGGAATATCCCAACAATCAAGTAGGTTTTTTTCACCCATTAACCTTGAGACATGAATAAACTTACCAAATTTACTCACAATTCAAGTACATGTAGTTGTGTTGGAGGACAAGCCTCCAAAAATGGCGTCTACCTTTCAAAGGAGAGAGATCGTGCACCTCCATTACAAAAAGGGTGAATGGTTTCGTTAAATTAAAAGTACTAGTAGTTTATATTGTTGCTGATAAGTCCTACTCACCTCTACCGCCATCCATCTGTCTGATGCATTGTGCAAAACGTGACTTCGGGTGACAACCTTACAATCATGGTGGTCTTGACAACCATACAATACAATGACGTCACAACATGTTGACGTCACAATGGTACGTCATAATATCAGGTGACGCAGTTCAGGGCCCCCCGTCACTTTGCAACACTGCGGCAAATGACGTGAAAGTGCTGAAACAGCTGTAAACACGTGCCACTCCACTTTGTAGGATGTGTTTGTACAGTCCGTTGAGAGTTAAACCTATCACATCTGTTACTTTGGTGATAGACAGAAGAAGGTAAGCTGCTGGCTGTTAATGTTTGTCAGTTGCAGTTATCAGAAAAAATATAAAACATAAGAAGTTAACGAACTGTTTACTCGCGAAATGTAACAATTTTAAAATTACCTGAAAACATTTCAGTCACAGTGAAACACACGACTAGACACTGACAAAAACTGTGTCCATCTGAATTACACACATGCGATGCAGCATGATGATATACCGAAGGTTATATGATGATATACCGAAGGTTATATAATGATATACCCAAGGTTATATAATAACCAAGGTTATATAATCATATAACCAAGGTTATATAGTATGACCAGAAATTATTGAGAATTTTAGGAATATGTTTAATTGGATTTCTAGTATAAACAACCTTGACCAGCTATCAAGTGCTTGGTTTCATTCAAGAGAGACAAATCCGTTAATCCTTTTTCATTAGTTTGTGAAGAGTTATCCCCCTTTGTTTACTTGCTAGCAGACGACATTTTCAGTGATCCTCAGTATGGATGATTTAGAGCAGAGGAAGTTGATTTTAGAGTATTATAACAAGGACATCAGATCAGCTGAAGTGATTTCAAGTAGAACAGGCATCCCTTTGTCCACTGTTTATCGTGTTTTGAAAAATATTGCAAATGGATATGGCATTGAGCACCAGGGAGGCGCAGGTAGGAGGCGGCTTGGTATTCTTGTTTCTAAACACAAACGAAGGAGTTTAGAAAACTTAAGGCTGGATATGATTGATAGAGGAACTGTGGCTGTCTGTAAGGAGACAATTAGAACTGAGCTGCATGCAATGGGTTGGCAGAAAAGTCGAGGAATTCTATCACCGATCATGAAACCTGAACAAAAGGAGCGAAGGTTGAACTGGTGCTTACAGCATAGAAATTTTAACTGGGACAATGTGATTTTCTCAGATGAAAGTTCTGTGAGGCTGTTTCCTAATACACTGAAATTCTGGACCAAACAAACTGAAAAACCTTTGTATCAGCGCCCAAAGTACAGTCCGAAATTTAACGTGTGGGGGTGGCATATCTGTGTTAGGGGCAACGCCCCTCTGTGTATTGAAGGGAATATGAACAGTGAGCGGTACACAGATATTCTCGAGGGACATTTACTTCCATCTGCTCACGTGTTCTATGGAAATGTTTGGATTTTCCAGCAGGACAACGACCCAAAACATCGTTCAAAGCATTCACAGGCCTGGTTTCGGACCCAAAATATGACATTATTAGATTGGCCAAGCTATAGCTTGACCTAAATCCAATAGAAATGTTTGGGGACTTACGAAGGAAAGTGTCAATAAGAAAAATCTGACAAATATTGCTGAAATGAAAGAAGAGGTGGTCCGATATTGGGACAGCATGGACCACGACTTTCTAACTTCTTTGATCAGTAGTATGCCCCGCCGCATTGAAGCCTGCATTGCTGCCCATGGTGACTTGACAAAATACTAACTGTTCACCTGTCTTTGAATCTGGAGTTATGTTCTGCTAATATTCACATTTAATACGTGAGTAATGAGTGAATTTTTAAAAAATATTACAACCTTTAAATTCTCAATAATTTCTGGTTGTACTGTATAATGATATACCCAAGGTTATATGATGATATACCCAAGGCTATATAATGATATACCCAAGGCTATATGATGATATGCACAAGGTATCTAAGCAAGGCATTATGACTTTTCATTGTTAAGAAATAAACACAAATACGAAATAGTCTCAAAGAGAAGGTAGAAATCTGATTTTGCTCAGCGAGCAAATGTGAAAGATTTTGTCCAACAATTTCCTGTTCAAACTTTATACATTATGCCCATCTGCCAGACAACGTCGTTCAGCGCAACATTGTAAATACCTTCTAGCACGCAGGTAGCACATGCACGGGCAGGAAGGCGCATTGTCTCCGGTGTGTGTATGATCACACTGAATTAACGGGTGGGCAAGATGACATCCCTCAACAAGCACTGTTCATACCCTGTGTTAAGTCTGTATGTAATAATGATCTAAAGTTATTGCACACACAGCTCAGAATGCTGACTTTTATGAATAAAATGAAGTAAACATTCAAACCGAAACATGAGTCTCATTAACCTATTCAGACAATGACCTACTTTTCAGTCGATCCGAATTTTCTCGTGTGAAAGAGAAAAAAGACACCACAAACACTTATGGTTACACTGAATTCCAATTTCCTGTTTCATAAGAAAATGGTATTTACAAATGAATTTTAATTTTAAACTTTAATAACATCGTATTTCTACATTTTATGGCTAGGTGTAGGCAGCATGACCTTAACTAAGACGTCACAGACTGCCCCAGTTTGATGAGGTCGTAAAATGATTCACAATGCATCTGTTATGGTTGTTATGTGTTTATTGCGCTTATTCAGAGTAGTTCTGTAACGCACAATGTGATTGATATAATATCAATTCCGTACCAGATCGCCAAACTTTTCTAGCGGCAGAGCCTCGTTTTGAGATTTCCACGATTTCCATGTTTCCGTTTGTCAGAGCTCGCTGTACGACAGAGCACGCTGCACGACGTGTTTGCAAGGATTAGAAGGAACGTAGTGTTGCAATATACAAGTGCGTAAATGTATCAAATAATACTGATTCATATTTATGTAATCAGTTAAATGAATTGTTCTAAAAAATCTGGACTGGTTATTGTACTAAGTTGCGCAATAGGACGGAACCCAGTCAACAGGAAACGAGACTGCTGTGTAATGAATGTTTTGACTTGAGTTGCCATGCAAATCCCACCCCACCCTTCGTGGTCGCAAAATATACTATAAAACAAAAAATAGTCTGGACACATAATACTGGTCATTACGTTACCCTTTGCAAGGGCGAAACATTCACAATCCGTGGGACAGTCTGCTTCAGTGGTGACAATACGGCGAACCATATCACTGACTAGAGATCAACACTACCTCCATCCTGACATTGCTGGGACCTCTGGATAAAACTTGACTTTAACGGCCTCGCACCAAGCCTCATATATACGTCTCCAAGCCTTTCCGTGATGAAAGAGGCCAAACAACACAACCTCGGCATACAGGACTTGCTCTGATTCCGTGTTTTCCCACTCCACCACCCACTTCGAGCCACGCCCCTCCCCCCTTCTCCGGCAGAAGCCGAGTTCCTCCATAGCGGAAGTCTGTTTCTGGTACAGGGCAGTTACAAGGGCGGGGTTGCTGGTCCGGCTCGGGGATCGCAACACATCCTGCAGCTAAGGTCAAAGAAGAAAAGAATATAAATGAATAAAGATGACAAAATATTTCGTCTGTATGACGTAAATAGATTGATGTTCATTGTCAATTTCTGGTTTGTATGCTGGAAGCATAATGGTTTTGGCCGCCAAGGGCAGTATTCAACAGATGCCATGGCGGTATCACCAAACAGGTTTCAACCATTGTGAAGAATCGAAGGGAGAAACCGTCAACTGAGACAGTCCACTACTCATTCTGTGAACAGAGATTGGTACACACCTGTCTATCCCATACAATCAGAGTAATCTGAGACAGTCGACTACTCGTTCTGTGAACAGAGATTGGTACACACCTGTCTAGTCAATAGGTACACACGTCTATCACATGCATGTATATGTATACATATGTATACACAGCTAGTGAGCGTTAACTAGTGAGCGTACTTACTGTACACAGAAACGTGAAGGCTTCCTCCTCTTCCAGGTAAAGTATCAGCCGGATGATGTCCCAGTTCAGTTCTGTAAGTCATCAGGTAAACACTATGAGCCACAGTACTGTGCCCAGTCTGCCCCTGGCGTTGTAGGTAGTCGTATATTGAGGGTTAATTATGGTAACCTTTAAATGTTTCATTGATATACACAGCAGAACTCTTTAACCAAGCTTTTTGAAGACTCGAATCACACTTGCTGAGACAGTTATTTTTCCTGAGCCTGAGAGAGAGAGCAAAACTTACGTAAGATATTCTTCAGCAGCTGGTGAAACCCTATGAGAGATGGTAAAGTAACTTTATCAGTGACCTTGACCTCGATTAAATCAAGATGGCGGTTGCCGTCCGGTTCTGTGAGCTCGAAGTTGATGGCGATGAGGATCGTCTTCCATAGGTCAATGTCAAAGACGACCGGCTTCCTGTCGGTGTGGACGTAGAGGCAGGGGAAGCCAGGGAACAAGTGCGGCGAGCGAATGGATTCTATAGCTGAGTGGATCTGCATTTGAAGACACGTAGAATAATGAAAGGACTGATGGGGAGGTTTTCAGTTCCAAATCTGCATGTATACATCACGAAGAGGGACAGATAACAAATTCTTATTGTAAAACAATCGGTTGTAAACAGTATATACAACAGGCAATGATTGTAATGTTCAGGTTTTAATGTGAGATTGTCGTAAAATACACTGTCACAGGGATCACAAGCCGTCATCTAAATTCAAGTATGTAGTTTTTAGTTTCAGCAGGAGCAGTGTGCTATCGTGTGACTGGATTCTGTTCCACCAAGGTGGTCTTGGTGTCATTGCTGATTTTCATATAATTTCCACCACTATGTTACCTTTTACGCACATTGAAATCTATTTCGTCAGATAATCGAGACTGATTATTTTCGGGCGTTAATTCCATGTTTGAATGGTAAGTTACCCGTTTATGTCAAATACTGTCAATCTCAGTTTTACTTTTGAGCATGGCAAGCTGCCTTCATGTGTACCGTTACAGAGGTCATTCCAACATACTGATCTAAGGGTCTGTCAAATAGTTACCAGGAATGCATCTGCCACACTATGGCAATGTCGCCATCATATTTTCACTATCTGACGATCTATAGCTGGTGGATGTAGGACATATACAGACAACAAAATTAGCACACACACGTACGTTGTCGGAGAGGAACGCTACTGCTTGTTTCATGACGTCATGTTGGATGTACGTCCCCAGGAGTTTCCGCAGCGCCCTCTGCCATTCCGAGACACGTGTGTCGCCTAGCAACCGTGTAATGTGGACGTGGTCAGTTCCCCTGCCATTAGCAAGAGCTGAAATTATAATGATGATATTCTGATACAACAAAATTTACAACATCGCGGTTCGACAACAACGACACACAGATACACGTTTTGCCTCACCGAGATTTGAAAGCAGCTAAGCAGCAAGAGATTTTATTGACTATAGGCCAGCCTGTACTTGTGTTTTGGCATACGGACTTTGGGGTCCAAATTCAGGTCAATAGGTAAAAAGAAAATAAACAAGCATTGTCACTAAGGTGACATAATCCCCCGCCGCAAATTATCAAATCAAACTTAAAAAGTAATGAAAGTGAAGGTCGTAATTTAAGATGAAGTTAAATGTCAACAAAAACATGACTAGTCAACCTCTCTTGATATCTTGCTCTGTAGTTGTTCAAACGCACAAATATTTTCAAGACTCACTTTGACCTTGACATGAATGTCTTAGTGTATGAAATATGCAAAAATAGTAATAAAGAAATTGCTTATTGAAAAACATTCAAGGGAAGTCTTGAAAGTCTATGAAAAAAATCCAGTGAACTGTTCTTCAGATATCTTGCTGACAACCTTAACATGCTGAAATCTTCAAAGTGTCGCCGTGACCTTGAAACTTATGTGAAGGTCACCAAAATCGACTGGGCCTTGCACCTTCCCCAGATGAAGCTTGGTGTCAAATATGAAGAAAGTCCAGTGAATGGTTCTTGAGATATCTCGCTGACAATCTTTACATGCAGGTTAACATGCTGAAGTCTTCAAAGTGTCGCCATGACCTTGAAAATTAGGTGAAGGTCACCATAATTGACTGGGCTCTGCGCCTTCCCTAGATAAAGCCCTAGTGAGCGGTTCTTGAGATATCTCGATGACAAGAGTAAAACGTTAAAGTCACCTTGTGACCTTGAAATGAAGGTCAAGGTCACCAAACCTGACTGGGACCTTTCTTTTACTGTGATGAACCTAGGTACCAAATATGAAAAGAATCCAGTCAACGGCTCTTAAGATATTCCAATTCGTACGTACGTACGTACAGACGGACGGACGGAGCCTAATACTATATCCCCGCTTCGCGCTAAACGCGCGGCGGGGGATAAAAATCCCTATGTACAATATACAAAGTATATTTTCAATAGGTTTTACTTACAGTACTTTAAACCATATTGAAACGCTACAGAAAAAGGAGTTTGCTTTCTATTTTAAAAAAACTTTGTACTTAAATATTCACATTTCCTTTTTGGGAGGGCAGTTTCGTAAACCAAGTACATGTATTTCCTAATGTCTGCCCTCACTGTCACGAGTAAAAGTGGTGGGAGGTATTCCCGGGGTAGTTACTTATCTATCCATATGTCCTGCATAATAGCTGACTGTCTGAAAAATAACTATTCGTGAATCACTTATCAACTTGCAGCAAAACATTGATTACTCGTGGACAAAATTATTCATGACTTAGACCAAGGTCTCGCTCATAACTATGGAATTCAGGTTCCGGACAATTACCCTACCCCTCATAAAAACGTCCCTCAGTAGGTCTGTCTTTTGCAGGATTACTGATCCGAAATGAGAGACATGGGTGGTTATCTGCCCCTGATTAAGAGTGGTTTATGGAAGTGAGGTGAGGTGAGGTGAGGTGAGGTGAGGTGAAATTGGGTTTAACGTCGCGCTGGAGAATATTTCGCTCATATGACGACGTGCATGCGTGTGTATGTGTAGGTGCGGCTGCTTGTACTAGCCCAGACTGAAGCTGGTTTTATAGTGCTAGCCCACTGAGATACCAAGCCGCAGTGAAGCATGAATACCTCACTCAGACACATTATACTGACTCCGAGCCGACCAGTCCTTGTTGTACCCATTAATGCCGAGCGCCAGGCAGGGACCAACAAGTACCATATTTTAACGTCGTTTTGGTATGACGCGGTCGGGGATCGAACCCGCGACCTTCCGCTCTCCGGGCGGAGGTTTATGGAAGTCTGAATGGCACTACCTGTGTCTTCTTTTAAGCCTTCCTTAAAGGTTATTTTCGCAGATAGAGGAGTTAGTGATTGCTATTTCCTATATCAAAGTTAAAGAGGGAGAAATGACAGTCGGAGGGCTCAGACATACGAGCATGTTTACCCTAGGTTGATAGTACCGCATCTCACATGAACACAAACAATAACTTACTTCGCGGAGTCATGAGACCACATATAGTATGTTTATATTCAGTTAGTTAAATACACACCAGCTGTGGCTCTCCGGTTGAAACAAGCAGACATGTGATAACCATGTCACGTAAACACAGTTTCATGCTACGTGGTCTTCAACAATTAGGCAAACTGTGTAAGTAATATAACTGATAGGCCACGCATAAAATATATCATTTTTTTACGAAGTCCAGAGATGCGTGCTGCTGTGATAATTGTTCAAGGGCGCCGAAGCATGCATGCATGTATATACTTCGACGATGTATTACACATCGATGTGTGAATCTACCATTGATATTTACCCTCACGTTGTCTATAGATCCACCTGATGATACATAATGGCGGCACCATCCACAGTACAGAAAGGTAATCAGAACAGAGAATATACAATATTATCATTTTTAAAACAGTTAATGAAAACACACTTTGATTTTATTAAGCAATGGCGCTACTTCGATTTGTTACAGCTTGTAGAGTTGACCTGCCAGCGTAATACTGGTGAATTTGTGTGGAAAGTGTTACCACGAAAGACTTTCTGTTAGAGAGATTGGTATTTTACTATTATAAACAAACACTTGCAGTCGTGATTGGTAAGCTTTGCACTCACGTTTACTGGTGTCCATTCCCGGATCCAAGTCCTCGTGTTTGGGATCGGGCAACATGAATGACCAGATGTTAGCGTTAACCCCAACACGCCTAAATGACGATTAACCCTCGGCAGGTCAGCAACAGGTTATATATGGCATTCACGTTGCCCATGTATAACTTTATAACATAAGATAAAACTTCACAACCCAAAGTGTAGCGAACACTCAAGATAATATACAACAGAATCACTATGCACATTGAATGTGTATCGATCCTTCGTTAATTATCCCATTTGAAATACGTAATGGTTAGATCATATCGGGACATTGTGTTCCAAGTGACGTTATAGTTACATTAATCCTTTCCATGTCCCCCATAAAGGACGCTTTGTTGTAATAAGCGGAGTAAAACTCCAGACCAATGAAACGAGAGGATAAATATTATCATCCAGGCATGTGACACAGAAACAATATTTACTCTCATGAAAACGTGATCCGATGAATGACTTGATATGACGCCCGTCAGCGCCCAGTTAGGGTGCATATAACCAGTAGATATTTCTGGTGGTAATCCGAACATGAATAGAAGACCGGCAAGCTTATTTGCTATGTTAATCGATACGCAGCACAAACAAATCTCGGCTAGGTGATACCGTGCTTATAAAACCGCTGTATGATCTCAAACATTATGTGTAGCTTATTATCGTGATGAATATATGTGTAATATGACATAACACATCAGTCGAGTCGGCCCTTGAATAACAGGCTTGCACAATGGGCGCCACGTAGTCAGGGATGGACATTGGAAAACACTCGAAGTGACAACTCCTTGTTCCTACCGACATTACGGCGTCTGGAAGGTTTATCAGCGAAAGGAATGTTTACATCGAAAACCATTGTTAAATTCTGCCTTATTTCACGTCGTATGAGTGTTAAAGACTCATGTCGATAGCCTGAATGAGGTGTCATTTTGTGACTGCAGTCCTTGTACCCATTAAGAGGGCAGTACTATATTTTAACGTGCGGTGGTATGACGCGGTCGGGGATTGGTTCACCTGGCTACTAATCACCCTTACAGCATATCTGTGATTGCTCACCTTGAAACCTCACGTCGTATGAGTGTTAAAGACTCATGTCGTTAGCCTTAGGTGTCACGACACAGGCGGTTCACCTGGTGATGGAGAACAGGTAGACTGGCGGTCAGTCCCTCTTCCCGAATATACCACGTGCTTCACAAAAAGATCAGCTTCTTGGACATGATTGTACCCCATGTGGAGTCGAAGTTAAAGACTTAATGTAGAGAGCCTGCTGTCTTGTGTGAACTGGGTGTAGGGTAACCATTAGCTATCAGGCTTGTGGACAGACACGGGGGAAGTGTGAACAACTCACATCGAATATGACTGGAATGCCGACTTTTTTTACCCGTGTCCCCTTTAAATCTGATACCAAATCAAGTAGCCAATGTCTGAACCTAAAATGGTAGCTCGTGGTTTTCGTTTACTGTTAGTTTAGGGTGAACCTTTTTCTGTAGTGGATTTCACCGCTTCATATACCTCCTGATAACTGTGTTTCAACATGCAGACATGAAGTTTTTAAGTGCACATACTTGTGTATCAATCTAGAATGTTTTAAGATAACAGGTAAACCAAGCAATGTACGTACACACAAACAGAATGATATACTATATAGTAATCGTCTTGTACCAATCAAAACACCTAATAATATCGAGTCAAAGAATAATCATCCAGAATAAAACTGCCCTCTTACCGAACAAGTTCATGACGCAGCGGCTGGGTAGGTGGTGGGGCAGTAAAGGGGTGCCTCCTCGTGGTCTGGGTACCCCCGGTAACACAGAAGGGTGTGATAAAGCGGTGTTTGAAGTTTTTGAGTGGAAGCTGATACCCAGCTCACAGAGCAGAATACCGATGTCCTGTGTATACACTGTTCGTCCGGTGTTATCGCTGGACGCTACCCATCGTTTTGTCAAATGTTTGGCCTGGTCTAAATTTGTATTTTAACTGGGTTTTATTTGTGTTACGCGACAGTGGAAATTCCAGGTAAAGAGGTGTGTCAACCACGTCAATATACCGGGTCATACACGGGGTGTCCCGATCTATATTTAGCACACCGCCTACAGGTAGGGGTGTTAGAAACATCCCGGATGTAGCCAACTTGAGGATGATGTGTCTTGTCCGTCAACCATAATTTTGTTGGGTTTTGTATTCGAATGATAACCAGTGACCTAGCTATCAGAACCACTTATATAATATTTCATATCCTCTGTTATCGTGTAATTTCGTGACCACTGACATAGCCCTGCAGTGGGAGATAATTACAGGCGGTTCAGGTCTTTCAAATGCAGAAACGGGAGCATAAATGATGGCTGACGGACAAAACCTTTCCGCGAGATGGTATGCGCGAGATGGTGTGCGCGCGTGCTGCAATTAAAGTGTGACAGCTGAACAACACTCTGGATATAATTTGGAACTTCTGACACAATAAAGTAGACCAAATAAGACGAAGGCATATAAGTAACTGTACACGATGTGGTGAGATGAACATCATTAAAATCCCTTCAAAGGATAACAACCTGTTGTCGCCCAATTCTATATAGTCGAGACTATCCACACCTGTTAAAATGAGTGAGTGAGTCTAGTTTTACGTGGCACTCGGCAATATTCCAGCTACACTGTATATGGCGGCGGTCTGTAAATTCATGTGTTAAAATCATATATAAAAAGTCTCACTTCATTTATGCAGAGGTTTCGGTGATGGTGAAACTGCAGTAAAATACCACTTACCGGGTACATACCAACTTTTAATGGGTATTCAAAGTGACTAAGTAATGCTAAACCTGGTATTTGTAATAAGGCTGCTGAGGCTGTTGGTGAACTCTAGATTCCAGCTTCACAAAGTCACAGATGTCAGATATAAGGGTCTTATGCAATCACATGGTACAAAATCAAAATATACAAGAACAAAAATAACACATTCTACCTGGTGTATAACCACTGCATAATACAGTGACACACATAGAAATGGTTGTGATGTGCATGACATCTTCAATATGTCTGCCTAGTCGGCCATGTTTAGAATCTCATTAGAATACTGTGATGAATTGTTAGGGACAGTATAGCAGGGATAATTTTGTGGTTTCAGAGACCTCGAAAATGGGAAGGTTTGCAAAGACTGATGAACGGACAACAAACCACAAACCCAATTTCAGGATGAAGGGGCCAGATATATATTCAAAAGGATTATTTTAAATGGAATCAGAGTAATCCTGTGTTAGGCGTTTCTCAGACAAAATTGCATCATGATAATCATACAAAGATTTACTTCTATGTACATGCTGTCAGCACCCTTTGTTCACTTTCCAATATATTCAGGTGGTTAAAGTTTCATTACCTTCCCTATTCTGAAAAAATGTGTTACATAACACTTACATGAAACTTTAATGAGGGGTATCAACGTGACTGCAACAAAATATCATTTCAAACTAAAATAGCAAACAAATGTAACTTACTATTAAACAATTTTCCCATAATGTCAATCAACACAGGCATGTTGAAAGCAATAAGAACAATACTGGTTTCAATTCATTTCTTGTTTAGTACCTACACCATGTACTTGACTACGATACAATTATAATCTTATCATACTGAATCTAATAAACATGGTGTTCCCTCTTTAGATGAGAGAAAAATCCTAATCAGGCCACACACGGTCACCTTCCCTATTGAGTTCAATTACATGTACACTGTGGAACCCAATGGAATAGGCATGGAGGACTATTCAGGGTCTCCCTTTATCATTGTGACATAATGTCCAACAATTACATAAATATAGGGGTGTTGATACATTAACTGAACAACTCACAATATAATGTTAGTGTGCAAAACGTATGCATCAAAAATGAATTGACACAGACCATCTTGTACAAATTTTGAAAGGCATAAAGTTTCGTTACCAATAAACCCCCTGACTTTCTACAGAACTATTACAAATATAACATACTGGTGCATGCTAAATTGTTAAATTTGGGATTACACTTTCTCAGTATTATATATATATCATGACGCCATGGAATGAACGTCAATAGGTTTGAGAACATTGTTATATCTTGTAACAAGTAACACAGAAAAACTGTTTGAATCAATATGATCCTGATGAAACAAGGAAACAACTATAGACCATCTTCAACTTGACACTCAATGACAGTGTTACAGTCTGTTGTCTTGAATGGGTCATTAATGACCATGATGGAACCTGACCTGAACCTGACATTCCATGTGCAGTAGTATGTATCACACAGTGAAAGAAATACAGAACGATCTCTGTGTATTTCTGTCAATTGAATCAGTCGGGAAGTTTTCATGAAATCAACTTCAACATAATATTTGTTAAGTCCGTGTATGAAACTCCTAAAGAAACCAGGAAGCCCACAGGGCTGATAACTGAAACATGTTGCTGGCCCTGTAACATGTAACCAGCCCTGTAGAAATAGGAAACTGAGAAAAGGTGTTATCATAATGTAATTAATGAATAAATAAATATTCATAGATGTGTGATTGTTACATACTATTAGAAAAGAACAACATTGTTCATTAGCTGAAAGCATTCTCTAGACCAATCACATTTAGAGTTAGATAAATGGGTAGGTTGATCTGTGGAAGTTATGATTTGATTCATCATGAACTATACAGACGTCGTCTAGCTACCACAATTGTAAAATATTTTCGAAATATTTCCTGTAATCAATGACATGGTCAAATATATACCCTTGGAAAATGTATTGGCCCACAGGACTGGCTATAAAATAAAGTTGTAAGCCCGCCATGTAACTAGCAAACAGCGGGCCACCGGGCAGACACTATTTCATACACTGGTTAATTGTCTGTACTTATACTAAGACGTAAGTACCGAATCAGATGTTGGCCTTCCTGCTGACCAAGTCAGGTGTCCACTCTGCGCTGACCGTAAAACCATGTCAGGAGGTTAGAATTTGCTGTTTGAAGTGCTCTCTGATGTGTTCAGCAACTCTTATACGTTTTCTCTTTCTTCTATTTTTCTTTTCTTTAATTGGTGTTTGAAGACTGGGTTTATGTTGCTTAGATTTACAAGACAAGGGATTCGGTCCCTTCATTTTCTTCTTCCTTTTCTTCTTCTCCTGTTCCCCAAACTCGTCAAGTTTCAACTTTGTTAACACATTGTGTTCATATTCTGTTGGTCCCAGTTTGTCAGCCATGGCATTGGCAGCCTTTTCCTTGGAGGCTTCAGAAGGTGCTTCTATGGTGACAGTATTGTGAGCGATGTACAATAGTGGGATGCCTGGCTTCGTCCGGGACAGCTCTGTCAAGTCTGGGTCCTATGGTGAAAAATACCACAAAAATGAAAAAGAGGACATTTCAGAAAACATTGCACTATGTTCTCCACCAGCAAATGGACACAATGTGATAGTGCTTGTTCACCTAAAGAATCTTAAATAACTAGTTTTGTCAGCAGTATTCCAGCTACAACTAATTGACCGGAAGCATGTTAAATATTTTTATACTGGGTCATGCAAACCAAATAACAAGTGCAACAATACAAGAATTCAGGGAGCTATCACACAGTCAGCAAGGATGCCCATACCAAGCACCTGATCAACATGGTCAGCTCTGAAAACAATCAAGGTACATGAGGAACCTGATCTACACAACAATGGCCAACGGGAGTCTTATTTACAAATGATGAGACCCATGAAGATCTGGGTTAGAATTGATCTTCAGTAACTCATGCTTGTCGTAAGAGGCGACTAAGGCGATCGGGTGGTCAGGCTCGCTGACTTGGTTGACACGTCATCGTATCCAAATTGCATAGATCGATGGTCATGATGTTGATCACTGGATTGTCTGGTCCAGACTCAATTATTTACAGACCGCCGCCATAGAGCTGGAATATTGCTGAGTGCAGCGTAGAACTAAACTCACTCACTTACAAATGATGGAACATGTCAGTCATTACCTGACATAGATACACATAGGGATGTCAATTCATTTTAGAGATCATGCCTCTGCACACTTTTGAACATGTGTATCAAGAGAAGACAATCATCTACCTGAGTAGCAAGCATGTACTTCTGCTTGTTCCGCTTCCTGATGAGTGACTTGAGGCAATGTGAGGCTGGGACAGGCTTCTTGTGGCCACACTTAGCTACTTCGTACTGACGCAACACCTTGAGGGGTCCATATAGGACACTCCCTGCAACACAGACCATACATTATATTGCTTTGACAGACATGTCACATTATATGACTCAACATTTAACAGTCTTCGTTATTCACATCTATATCAATTAACAGGAATTACCTTTATAATATGCAATGACAGAGAAGAAGAAAACACAACATTTGAATTTACCAAGTCTGAAAAGTATAAATACAAATATCATATTTAGCTCTTCTAAACATCCCAACAACACAGAGTTTTTAAAAAAAAAATAAAAAAAACACCCAACAACCTGCATATCAGTGGTCAAACTCGCTGACTTGGTGGATGCAGGTCATCATATCCCATCATATGGTTGATCAATGTTAATGATGTCAATCACTTGATTGTCTGGACCAGACTCAAACTGTTTATATACTTCCATCATAAAGTAAATATTCCTGGCGTTAAATGACAAACATTACTTGGTAAATGAATAATACCAACCTTCATTAACCCAGCCATAATTCATGAAATGTCAACATAACCAAGCCTTTAAACATGGAAATGTGACTCACTACATCCAGTAAAACAAAAATCTGGGTTGACAAGTAGCATCAGATAAGAATAATAAACTGTTTATGTAATACTTACCAAATAATTCACATTCAGCCATGACACATGCTGATGTGAGGAGTTTCACTTCAGAATTAAAATACTTTGGAACCTGTTCTGCTATGTTAACTTTGAAAGATAGAGCTGCTTTACAAAATGTGCCATCAACCAGAATCTTGTAAGGTGGCTCAAATCCAAAGTTCCCCTTGTAGAATGTCAGAATACGGCGTGCATGCTTTCCTCTTTTAACCTTCATCTTTTAAGAACTGAAATCATAATTGCATGAAAATAACAGTAAAAAGATTTCACTCATGTAACCATGCATTGGGCATGAAATTGATCTAGACCTGTTTGAAACATCTGGTTCAATAAATACATTTTGCATCAGAGGTAAATCAACTCATAAAGACTCACAGTTAGGATAAATCTGGGATTAGACTCATAAACCAGCTGAACACAAAGATATGTATTGTATATGGTGCCTTTGTGACTGAAAAAAACATGATTCTTCTGACAAAAAGCATCATTGGTTGTAGTTCATATGAATAAACTCGTATTCCAGCCAAGGCCTACACCTTGGTATATTGCAAAGTCGCCTAGTTATATGCTGGACTACATTGGTTGTTGAAGATGTGAAAGATAATGGAACTTGCAACAAAAAGATTATAACAATTGGGAATATGAGCACTAAGTTTGATTTGTGTTAGTGGGCGACGCCCTCTTGAGATGAAACCATAACGAATTAATATAAACAGAGGGACTGATCTGATCAAATCGCTGTACTCACGCTATTTTATAAACCACGATAATGATGCTATTGTAGTATGGGAGTAACTTGTGACTTGTGACTGTTTTCCTTACGATTTAATAAGTTCCTATTCGAACAAATCAATTAATTTGTGAAGCAAACGCAATGACGTTCTGTTCACATGGTGCTGTTCACATGGTTTACAGTACATGTTGCTCCCAGGAAGCAGACATTTTGTTTCATAAACTTCCGGTATACATGACGACTTCAGGCGAATGTGAAATAATTGACTGTCGATAACATTTTGATGAATACATCGTAGATTAATTTATTATGTTGGAGCAAGTATGTTATTAATACAACACTTAGTTAACGAATAACATCAAATCTTTGGCAGATTTACAAATCACGCAACACAGGTCGAAACTGGGTTCAGTCTTATCACAAAACTTGGCTCTGTCTATGGTTGTCTGTCATAATTATAGAAAATGTACATTGTGCACCTTAAATGAAATAGGAGATAAGTACCACTACCTTTTTAACTGTCAATATTTTAACGAAATAAGAAAAAGGTTTATTCCCAAAAGGTTCCTTACAAAGCCCTCAATACTGAATATGATTAATTTATTCCAGACAAAAAATGTGTCCACTTAAATAAGACTGTCCGTATTTTGCCGCAATGTGGTCTGTAAATTCAGATAAATACTCCATCATTGTAGTATTCATGTATATGATATCAATGTATGTACTTAAACATGTATACACCCGTATGCAATTATTAATATCTCTTGTAAACCTCTTCATGCTACATTGTAGCCTTGAGTGAATAAAGTAATCTTAGTCAAACGTGGTGTTATCTATCTGTTTTGCTGTAACTTTGTGGCGTTGTGCTTATGATTGTGGCCAAACAGTGTATAAATGGAAATAGTCTGCCAATTTTATCTTGCTAAAACCGAAAAATGTTACAGTAATAAAGCTTGTGTTATTAATCTTTTCAAAATCCATGTTACAAATATAGATTTCGTTATGCAAATTCAGAGGAAATTTTCTAACGGAAATCTATAATGGCAGAAACGGGTGTAATAGATTGGCAGGTGTTTTTGCGCAACTGAAACGAAATGACAGTCGAATATTCTGATAAGCGCTCGCGCAGTTTCTCAGTCAAAATGGCGACCGTCAGAGCGAGCACGTTGCCATCTCCAGTAAAATATGTACAGATTGATGGTCTTGTGAGTATTCTTATTACTATAAAGTGCCACTTTATACATTCTGTCAATGTTTATGTGAAATAAGACATGGTTTGATTGTTCAGAAGTCTGTCAGAAGTCAGTGATGAGACATACATATGCAGCTGGTGTACCGGCGGAAGCCTTAGCCGAGAGCCGCGATGCAGTTACATACACAAGTTACATTGCTGTATTATAATGGCTGAAGGGGTCGTTGTCGGCACAGGTACGTACAGATACGTATGTACCCTAAAACAAAGTCAAAATATAGAAATTCAGCATTATTATGATAAACCAGGCAAACCAGTAATCCATACTGCACGTTTCTTTTCTACGCGTTATGTATGGTGGGCCATTTCAGAGTATGACAGTTAACCAGTTGTGTCATCATTGATCAACAGCTTATGTGTTGTTAGCGTTCTCTTGCTCGTTCAATGATACAGTATGTCCACATTTGGGAAGAACCATTTTTGTGTTGGTATTAAATCCTAGCACCCATATTAAATCCAACAAAGTATGGAATTGTTTGTAAAATTAATCCATGTAGAGATGAAACTGCTTAATTTGGTTAAAAGCAGAAATTACTATTTTTATGTTTATGTTTGGATGATTGGTATAGGATGTATCAGCAGTTTTAGTTGAAGAAATGTCCAATGAATAGGGCTGATCTAAAACAATGTTGTTTCAGTTTGGTTACTTAAAAGTTAAAATCAAGCATGATTTGAAGAGTTTTCACTAACACTGGGGGGGGAATTGTCAATGACCAATATTTCAACTGTATTATATTTGATGTCTGATGGAAACAGTGTAAGGTCAGAAGGATATCACCCATATGTTCAACAATGTTTTGGTTGTATGCTTTATTTACACTGATTTAGAAAGTGAGCATGGCCTGTTGAGTGTGTGTTTGGTTGCAGGTTGTGCTGAAGATCATTAAGCACTGCCAGGAGGAGGGTGCAGGGGGCACGGACCTGGTGCAGGGGGTGCTGCTGGGGCTGGTGGTGGAGAACAGGCTGGAGATCACAAACTGCTTCCCCTTCCCCAGACACAATGAGGAGGAAGACTTTGATGAAGGTAGGAGTTCTCAGAAACTGGTCTATACCTCACTTTTTACTTGTTATTCTTGTTACTAAAACAAACATTGGTGAATACACCTTTGCACACACCTTTTGCACTAGTCTTGTCACTAGTGGCTTTATCTTACCCTGACATGGAAATGCACAGTGTTGTTTGCTTGTGGTGCAGAAGGTATGGGCTTGATTACCACAGTCAGTATAATGTAGGAAGCACATTTCTGGTATCTGCCGGTTATGTCATCAACTGTGTTGTTGCTAGTATGCTACAAGAGGAATAACACCATTCTCAATTACTCTTACCTAATATGATGAAGTTGATATATGCTGCTCCATCCATGAATGATTCTTGTAATATGTCAAGTTAATGTTTAAAAAGAAAGACATATCTGATTATCCCACCTTGAGAAGTGTGTACATTCATAGAATCATACACTGTATCCCATAAATATTGTTGACTTATTTTGTATGTGACCATTTACCATGTTGTCCCAGAACACTGAGGTTTCCTCAGATACCCTTCCTTCTGTCTACCTAACCTGCTTATTACAGCGTTATTAGTGATGTCAATATGTACTCATTAAGACAAATTGTGACACTTTCAGTCCAGTATCAGATGGAGATGATGAGGAACCTTCGTCATGTCAACATTGACCATCTTCACGTTGGATGGTATCAGAGCACATACTTCGGTTCTTTCATCAACCGACCTTTGCTGGACTCCCAGTTCAACTATCAGCACTCCATTGAAGAGTCAGTGGTACTCATCTACGGTATGTATTGTAAAAGAGATTCATATCATCACATGTATAGATGGTTATTGGCAAAGTTTTCATGTTGATGCATGTTGAAATCCAAATTCTGTGTTGTAACGTAATGCCATTTAACATGCATAATGGTCCTGTGAAGATACTTGGTTTGAATTGGTCATTGGTAACCTATACACATTGAAAGAGGCATCTAATGGGATCAGGTAGTCAGGCTTATTAACTTGGTTGATGGATGTCATTATAACCCAATTACATAAATCAGTCTTCAATTAATACTCTTCTCTTTACTGACCACCATCATAGAGCTTGAATATTGCTGTGTCGAGGTGTAATTAGTGAACAAACTCCTTTCATTTAGCATGTTTAACCAAATGTAGGTTGAATTAAAATTTGGATAAATGATATTGATCTGTAAAATTGTATGTCTTGCCACTGGCAGGAACTTGAAGAGACAGCTGTTGTTGAGTTTTAAACTGGCTTCTTTTGTGTGCTCAGATCAGTGTCATGTGGTATGCCATTCTATTGTTTCAAATCCAGAGCGATGAGTCATGAACTCCAAGGATGTCTTCTTGAGTATTCATGTCTGCATTATTTCTATATGGTCACCAACCTGATAATTTGGGAGAGATATTTACAATATAACTTCTCATACAGACCCCCTGAAGACGACACAGGGTTTCCTGTCATTGAAGGCCTACCGCTTGACGCCAGAGATGATGGAGTTCTATGCCAAGGGTGATTTTACCCCTGAGGGCATCACCAGCCACAACATGAGCTTTGAGAAGATGTTTGAGGAAATCCCCGTCGTCATGAAGAACTCCCACCTGGTGAATTCCCTGTTGTGTGAACTGGATGACAAGAAGATGAAGAGTCAAGAGTTTGCCTTCCTCGACCTGGCCACCAGGTTGGTGTATCATGCAATAGTGTTTGATAATTGTAAGGATCTTGTCCTGTATATCGTCTTATTGTCCTCTGATTTTATTGCAGTAGTGTCAATGAGATGTATTCATGAAGTAGTATTATGCCTGTCATTGTTATTCCATGTATGTAACCAAACCCTACTTCAGAGTACAAGAAAGCTTCCTTGATGTAATTACAACACATGCACATTCAAGTTTCACTATTTTATTTATCAGATTCTGGAGTTGATTGTTATACAACTAACATAGACCTGAAGTCATACTTTCTCACTTGCAGCTCAATGTTAGAAAAGAATCTTCGACAGTTGATGGAGTGCGTGGATGATGTTGCCATGGATACGAACAAGTACCTGAACTTCCAACGGCAACAGTTCAGACAAACACAAGCAAAGCAGGCTCACATTCTCAAAAGGGTAAGCTGGCTTTGTACATAATATTATGATGAAACTGTGGTGTTGTTTAATGTTTCTCAATTGTAGGATAACATTTATTTGATGTTTTTTTTTGAAGAAGAGGTTCCCATGGTTGCTGTAAACAAACTCATCAGGATGAGTCGTTACAGTGTGTTCATTATCCCATGATAGTTATTCATGCAGTAAAGCATTGCTTTGTTTGGTTGTGTAATAACTCCCATCATCTACAGTAATGCTGTGACAACACTCACTCATTTTTACAGACACAAGAGAACCAAGTCCGTCAGGCACGAGGTGAGGCGCCACTGCCTGAGGAGGATCTGTCAAAGCTGTTTAAGCCGCTCCAGCCACCACCACGACTTGACTGCCTACTTGTAGCGGGTCAGATCGACAACTACACCAAACAGATATCAGAGTTCTCCTCACAGAGTATTGGAAAGCTATTTTTAGCAGAATCTTTACAAGCGCCCAAATCCAGTTAACAGATTGTAGGAGATAGACACTTTTCACATCAACTATTTGGGGATCTGGAATCTAAAAAGCATTCAAATTTAAGCTTTTGACCATCAAACCATTTTTGAAGTTGGATCACTTTGGGTGGTTAAACAACCTGTGTGACTTCCGAAGAAGTCTTGTAAGCGTTGTAAAGCGCACCCATGCATGAATCAGCAAAAACAATCAGATATAGTTTGATTCTTTCAAAAGGTATTCTTGGTGTTACTACATTCTCCCATGTAAGATGATAAAACAATATATGTGTGTCATGTTTTCATGAGGTTTATGTCTTACATGGGAAGAAGTGTTTTAACAACAGACTATTTTCTGGAAGTCCTAAAGTATGTTTGGTTGTTTTGCTCGTGGAATGCAAATTGTTAAGAAACCTTCTGTATAAAAATAAACTAAAAGGAAGTAAAATAATCCAATACTCTATTTCTTTGTTGCTTGTTCATCTATCAAATGGGCCTCCATGTTTTAAGCAAGCACACCGTTACAGTTCAGTAAGTGTACATGACGGGAATACCAAATCATTGGTTGTGATGGCAGTGTCTCTTCACAGGAAAAAGTGTCAGGTTGTTTCCATAGAAGTCAAGATCTGCTACTGGGAATTGTAAAACCTGATCAGTATTTGGTTTTAGATTGTTCTGTGGTGTATGTTGGATAATCTTTATATTGTGTGTACAAGATAACTGAAATATGGTTTGGAGGATCAAAACGGTAACAAAAGTCTGATTGGAAATGAAATTGTAAAAACCAGTTTTGGTGTCACAACAGGCCTGATGAAATCCATTGAAAGGCATGGCATGACCTTGTACAAATCCATACAATATCCCAGTCATGTTACAACAGACTCTAACAGTCAGAGTCTTATACTGATAACATCTCCCAAGATGAATCCTGCAGTCAAAGGTACAGTTTTACAACCCCCTGGATGATCAACGTGATGGCTGTGGCATGCACACCCACCCCTCAGTACTACTAAACTGCATGAAGTCTACTTCTGGCCATCAAGACACAACACAGACCTTATCATTCCTTGTTTATTGGCATGAACAAGTACATGTGGGGAAGGTTATCAAAGCACCTTCATAGTTCTTTCCATGAAAATAGAGCAAAACCAAACAGTACAAAACTTGCAAAAATTAAGCCAACAAACAATGCTGTATGTGACAGAAACCCAACAACAAACACAATTCATTCACCCTGCTTTACTTACAGACGCTACATCTGCCAAAAGGGTGATCCCAAGTTTGACCAATACTGATGACAAGAAATAGGGAACAGATCAAACTGGTTGCATTTGTTAGACAGGACATCCTGCATGTATCCTGAACGACAATTTTGAGAACCAGGTCCAAATATTCTACAGTTATTCTATGAAGAATTCATAATGCACGCAACAATTGTCTTCCTTCAGCTTTATTGTGCCCTCTTATTTGTTTCCATGAGTAAATTACCGAGTATATGAGTATATCCAACTGATGACTGTCCCCATATGGTTGTTGTCTACTCCATTCCTCTATTTGTCCATGGTTTGGTAATATAATGAAATGACCTTGACCTTATACAGTTGACACCAGGGAAAACAAGCCCGAAGTTTACAGTGTTGGTCCCAACTTGTATTGTATAAAGACAGCAGCCTCCCCTTTACCTGAAACATGATTTGTGACCTGACTGATTATGTGGCAATGTTGACCTTCAGGATGGTTTGTGCATGGTATTGAGTGAGTGAGTTAGTTTAGTTTCTTGCCGCATTCTGCAATATTCCAGCTATATGTGGTCTGTAAATAATTGAGTCTGGACCAGACAATCCAGTGATCAACAGCATGAGCATCGATCTGCCTGAAAGTGAAACCAGACATCAACAGGCCATGGTGATATTGCTGACATTGCAATAATGCAATAGAGGGAACCTTGCTTATAGAAAAATGTCATTTTCAGGCATGTTCAACTTTTCATTTGAATTTGCCACAGGTAGACTTTTACCTAAGCATAATCTGTCAGTTTAACTAATATGCAACAAAAAACTTGGTAAAACTGCATTCAAAATTTGTTTTTGATGCTGTTTTTGATGCCAAAGTTTAAATGTTGCTAAGAACAGTTTTTCAGTTTTCATGGCCTGTCACCTTCATTCTTTCATCAGCCATTCTGTCTGAGGACATGCTTGATTATTGAAAGCCTTGAATTCACTTGGTAAAGACAACAGTGACCATGTTGTTCCACAAACTATAATATAATGCTTCTCCACAGAGCCTAGGCAGTCTGGTATTAAGTTCAAGACTAGGTTTATGCCACTTTGGGCAGCGGAAATACACTAGCTGTGACACGTAGTATGAACTTCATGTTGGGACTGGAACCACCTGTTCAGTGTGGAGTGTGAACACTCAAACCACACGGCTACACCACTACCCCCTTTATCGTGAATCGATTGTTGAAAGAGTGAGTTTAGTTTTATGCCGCTTTTAGCAATATTCCAACAATATCACAGCAGGGGACACCTGAAATGGGCTTCACACATTGTACCCACATGAGGAAACGAACCTGGGTCTTCAGCGTGACGAGCAAACACTTCAACCACTAGGCTACCCCACCGCCCCGATTGTTGTGAGATATGAAATGTTGCTACAGATGATTCCTCCTCAACAATAATCACAAAGTGAGCTATACAGGAAACACAGTATTGCACAACAATCTGAACATGCCGATGCACTAGCAGTGTCTACAAAAGGCAAAACAATCCTCCAAGTTTCAAGTGTGTAGCTTTGACTGGCAGGTGGGAGGAACAATACAATAATGAATTAAATACAATGATTATATATACCATGTATAAGTGAACAGATGTGTCAGGCTATGCAGCTCACCCAGATATCTAGAAAACAGGAGGAAATATGAACAGGGACTGCCCTTCAACAAAAGTTGTCCCACATATATGTTTAATTCTGGTAATAAATTATTAACTGATAGGAAACAGAAATACAAATTTCAATGTTTCTAAATGTGCATAAATGAATTAACATTTTTGTAAACATTATTGCAAAGCATAATTCATGTTTAGCTTCCTTAGTCCAGCAATTTCAGAGATGTTTTCTGTAACCCAAACATACATTTTGAGAGAATTTAGCAGCATTATCCAAAGTGCGAAGGTAAAATAATGGTGACAACCTGAATCCCCAATGTTACTGGGTATACCAAAATAACATAAAGAGCTGGCCAGATGATTTACATTTTCACTATGTTTAAAATCAAATTCACCCTCTTAATCATTTTAAGATGTCATCAAAAGTGGGAATAAGTATGTAAAGTTTCATTATTATTGGTCCAGTGGTTTCTGAGAAGATCTTAACACTGGGGGACCCATGTGAGACCACAGACAAACAGGCCATAACAAACTTGACATCAGTATTCACATTCAAGTTCAATGTTAGGTTTCCCATATGAAAGCCTGCTAAAATACTGAAAATATAAGTAACAACACAGAGATATGCAAGTACATGTACATGAAACAGCTTCTCACTCTGAAAGTAAATGTATCAACCACAGTCAGGCTAAGTAACTGTCTTTTCACAATCATAAAATGTGGCCCATGTATCTTGAGGTGCAATGAGGAAGTTCTCCCTTCAGCAGTATGCCACCTACTGGCATGGTCGGGGAGGTAAGGGCATAACCCTTGTAGATGTGGCATCTTCTGGTTCACCTTTGCAAATAACATTTTGAGAACCTTGTAAGTTGGCATGTGATTGTCACATTATTTAACAGATTCATATCTGTTGCACATCCATTACACTATCAGACAGTTGGGGAAGGTCTGACAGACACTAAATTTCAAAAAGAAAATAACATATGTTTCAAAAGAATATCCACAGCTTGATTGAAAACTCAGTTAAAAAAGATACTGTATAAGAAAATATAGGACCAATATTGCTCATCATGTTAGGGGCACACGTCTAATGGGTCACCGACCTCGGCCTGTGTAGAATGTTTGTACCTTATCCTGGTGACAGGAAAACCATACTACTACCCTTTATGCTGAGTGGTAGTTTCAAAATATTGTGTACCATATATTCTGTAGCTGATATATTTGTTTCTTTTTGTGGGTTACAGTCTAATATATTGTCTGGAATCCAGGGCAACACAGAAACAATACCGTATTTCTACCTTACATGACTGTATATTCAGCAAGCACCAGCACAATACCTGATATTACAAGTGATGGCTTCATGAGGTGACACAGTAATGAGTATTACTATAGCGTGGGTATCCTTGCACAAGGTGCATGCTAAAAGATTATGAGAGTTTGATGGGTAGGGGAAGCTTTTCCCATATACAATCTTGGTTGATACTACAGCTCCTAAAATACCACTTAAAGCTGATGATTGTTTCATAAAATTCAAGACAAATGGTGCAAGTATATGGAGAGCTTTGAGAAAATCTGTAATGTTTCATAATGACATGATTGCGTCTTCACTTTTGTAATGCATTTTGCAAACAGTATTAGGCAGGTTAGTATTCAATAAGCTGCACATCCACCCAACATAATTTAGCTCTCTATGTTATATATGCATTTATTCGTCGTAACGAGCCTTACAAATAATCATGCCCTAATGTATATCCCAACAACATGTATTGCAACTCTGTATGTAACTCTCTTGTATAAGGGCCGGCTGTTTAAAATACAATAAACAATTGTCTTGTCTTGTCGGATGGGTTTAAAGCTGCTCTTAATTCCAGTTGTGTGTCAGCTAGATATGAGAGTGAGTGAGTGAGTTTAGTTTTACGCCGCTTTTAGCAATATTCCAGCTATATCAAGGTGGGGGGACACCAGAAATGGGCTTCACATATTGTACCCATGTTGGGAATCGAACCCGGGTCTTCGGCGTGACGAACGAACGCTTTAACCACTACGCTGCCCCGAGATGTGAGAGGAAAAGCACAAAGCGAAGCAGTTCTCACATGTTTGGTTAACATGGTTAACTTGATAGGGAGCACTACCGGAGGATCATCAGTAACATCAAGCATATAAGGTTGAAGGAAACATGGTAGTTAATGTCACACGTATCACCAAAGAGGGAGAGGAAGTATGGCGTTGACTGACCAAGAAACACACACGGTGAAGCTGGACTCGGAATGCTTTAGCAGCATAAAGTAAAGGCTGCAACGCTGCATAGCAACTTGCAGCACCTCCGATCCTGAGTCAACCAGTTCCTTTATGTTTTTTGAAAAGATAATGTTCAAAATTTTCTGGATTATATGACTGGATAATTTCACGCTGAACTTTGTAATAAGTCTTATCAATATTTATTCAAGTTATATAGGCAGTAACGTCGACTGAGGTGCTCCAGCTGTATCAAGAAAGGTCTTGTCATTATTAAATACACACACGCTGATCAAAGTCAAACATAGGTTGTGGTGGAGACAAAGGGTCTGTAGCTCACCTTTACCAATTACACTGACATGTTATATGTTAATACTTACAGGAATTCATGACCTCAGAGAGTAAATGTTCCTCACTGAAATTTCAGGAAACATAAGCTTAATCTTTGACATTTTCATCTGTTACCTTGTTGATGCTTCTACCATTCTGATACTGCAGTCTGCAGTCTAATATAGCCAATTGAATATTACATAACAAACATTTAGAGGTGCAGCTGAAAGTCTGTGGCAGTAGCATGTAATAAAAGTGATATTAAAACTACAAGACACATGGTTTGACACAGCTTGTTCTCTAGACCAAATTAAGAATGATGACACAATGGACAATGTGCCAGGACACACTCATCCAGTCCTAATGTGAGTGAAGCTAACAGAAGGCACTCTAGGATAACCAGCCATTGAATATATATATATCTAAACTTGTTTACCATTTATCAAAGTCTTTGTATGAATTTCCAATACGTCAAACTGTGGATAATAAACTAGAATAGCAAATATTGACTGTAAGACACAAATGAGATGATAAATCTCACCAAGGGATACAGCCGGTACTGATGTAATATTGTGACGGTTGTTCTTGCTGTCAGTGTCAAGTCTTACCAATGTGGTCACACATAAGGTCAGATGTTTGTCTGATATACAGAATCTCACCCACAACCTGAGCTGATAAAGGTTTAAAACATGTATCTGCATGAATCATGTTACCAGCAAGGGTTGACATATGGCATTAAAGGTCACAGGGGTAAGATTTAAATTATCCTAAGTCAATAAAAAAAATTATTTTCGTAAATAGTAAAAAGTTGTCTGAAAAAGTACTGCAAACAAGCCTCTGTTGTATACAGACAAGTGATGTAATTTGATTGTGATGGCACAGTAAGTGATGACATCACAATGGTTTGTAAAGCATTATTATATGGAAGCCGGTCTTGGATGACAAATTATGGTTCCCTGCTCTATACTCAACAACTGCAACTATTCTAATACTTTCATGTATTCCGTTGTTATAGTCTGATGAGGTAGAATACATCTTTTAAACATACACACTACACATGGTATGAATACACAGTACTCTGTCTGTAATCAAGTTCCACCTGTCGATATCGCAGATTGTGTAAAACAGCTTATATGTAGGAGTTCAGAGAGAAATTTCCTTGCATTACATCAAATCATCCACAATTTTTCAGGGCATTGTATTTCCCTTAAATATCCTGAATATTTGCTAGCCATTTGCAACACAACCTGTGAGCTGCAGCCATAACCTACCAGTGGAGCCACATTATTCCAGAAAGGTGTTGATGCTGAGATGTTAAGACAGATGATGGTGATAATGGCTACACAGAGAACCTGAACTGATCAGCAGATAGTTGCCAGCTTTACATGTTACTGTACAGAGGGGAGGCAATGGTATTTACACCTACAACTAATTAACACAAAGTCCGAGAAGGCGTCAAATTGGTCAAGTACAGCTGTCTTATATATATTCCTTGTCAAGGGGAATTCCCAGGGGTTTCCCCAGGACTGTACATCTATGTTACAGAATGGGAGGTATTATCGTCTCAGCATGAAGATTGTCCAATGGAAAGAGGCCTAGACACAGTACCTGTGACCATTACTACGAACTGTCTCTGGTATAATTAACTGCCTATCAACAGCTGTGGACCTTGCAACATTCACACAAGACATTCAGGCCAAGTGGTCAAGCCAAGTGTGAGATGGAACTGTAAGCAGAAATTTAAAGAGCTCCTGATTTCTAACCTTGCCAGTTCTGGCTATTAACAACCATCTCTGTCGTGTAATTTTAAACTTGATAACTTTAAACAGACATAAGTACCTACACCAATAATATCTGGTCATTATCAATGCTTTATTCACAAATATACAAACACCACAATGTGATACATACTATGTATGCGTATATGCATGATGTTACCATGGCAACAGCTATTCACCAACTTACAAGACAAGGATGTTTTTGATAGGTTGACTAGTGTTACAAACAGTGATGTCCCAGTGGTTTGTACTGTATGCTAACAATATACAAATTTCAGACATATATCGCACAAATCTACTTTTATTTTTACATAAGAGAGGAAACAAATATTAACATTTAGAAAAACATCACTTTTTGAAGAGGTGTATCTTTAATAAAACTAATGATGGGATTCACATTAACAAGAGATAACAATTAGGTCAGTACCTAGAAAACTGAAATAAATAGTACTGACACTGTCATCATTGAGATTAGGTGGACCGTACAAGTGGATCATTTCAGCAATATTATCATTATCCATTTTGACAAACCAAGGCGAACTTTTGTGGGGTTTTCACAGGGATCCACAATAGTATCAAAACAAGACTTAGTTAGCAAACCAAGGCAAAACATGGCTTGTATTAACAACATGTTATCAAACTAAATGCTATTTACACTCAAATTTCCGTGGTATGTATTTTGCAACTAAAAGCGCATCCAAATGTCCACATCACTCGACATTACACAAATTACAGGCAGCCAAAGCGATGCCATCATTTCGATCCATACAAGCAGCCGAGGGTGTCGACAGGGATATGACATAAGCTGAATACACTGGGCTGCTGCTCCTGCAGTAGGGGTGTATACGGTGGACTGCAGTGCTGGCTGGCTGGCTGGCTGGCTGTGTGTGTGATGGGCTGTATAACTGTCGTAACGCACACACAGCCTTATGGACATGGTAATCAATGGTTGAGTAATGTGATGGATGATGATCTCAGGATTCAACTCTTGCAACCAATATGGGACAAGAAAATGCCGTCATTTTGGATCTGAAGGATCTGCAAAAAAGCATAAAAATATCATGAAACTTTTTCCTTAAAGATTTATTTGAACTGGTCTCCTTATCATCACCCTACAGGATCATTTTAAACCCTTAATTAACTTGCAGTGGCTTCGCTCATGCAAGCCCCTTCACATTTACATCCAATCCAAATACAAACTTATTATGGTGGTCTTGGGTTTAATCACGCCATAAGTTGACCCCTGACTGACCTGAGTACGTGTTCTGTGATGGCTGCTGCTGCTGGTTCATCTGAGCGCGGAGCTGGGCCACCAACTCTGGATTCTGCTGCTGCATCTGTGACGCTAGCGCCTGGCCCCTACAGGAACAACAAACTCGTCACACCAGGGATACAGATAAGGGCCGAATCGGCATATGTACGGATAAAAAATATGCACGATACGGTAGGAAATAATTTTGAAAACGTAGCAGATACGCACCACAGCAATGGTGTACAGTCTTAAGTTCATTTACACACGTATTTATCTGAAAAAGTATTGGTTTATTGTTTATTGACCTGTTTACACAAGAGTAACAATGTTGTGGTGCATATATGAAACGAAACACAAGATTACTCATACTCCATTAAATTCCATTCAGTACTCTAAATTTGGAAATGTTAACATAAATTGTATATTTATATACTTATCCTATCTCACACTATGCACCTCTCTTCTTCTTCGACCAAGTGTGGAAACGTGCTGTAGGCTAAGTAGAATCAAACTTTCTGGCCTCTGACCACTGCCCACACTCCGATAGCAGGACCTGTCAATCATCTCAATAGCGTGCAGATCGCTCCAATAAACACCTGACAGCCTGCCCTTGTCATTCTCATCTTGGAGCTTCCAGTAATCTGTGATGTGGGGCAGGTCGGGTGGGCCTCCATTGCGTGAGACAGGATAAGTATATAAATATACAATTTATGTTAAAATTTCCAAATTTTGAAACTTATCCTATCTCACGGTATGCATTATCCCACGGTTGGAAGGCGGGCCGCAGATTACCCTGTGTCAACTCTACAACCATGAGGTCGCATAACACAAGGAGGCCAGGAGAAAGCACAACTCCTTATATGCTAACTCCGAACTTGTGATGGGTTGCTTCAGATAACCCCTTGGCTTACACAGCACAAAAACTCTAGGGAGTGGGCGCTCCCAAATTAATGTGGTTTTCAGCTGCAACTTTTGAGAAACAGAGGACGCAGTTTGGCAAGTAGACCCTGTCTCCCCGCGATTTATCAAGTGACCCCAGTGAATTAAAGTTGAAGACCTTAATCTGGCCAGTCCCTGCTTCGGAACTACCCCCCACAGACACGCTGGAGACGGTGAAAGAGGGAATAACCGGTTGCTCAACTTGTTTAACGTTCAGTACCAATCTCCCTCCCAGAGACGAGAAAGGACTTAGGAGCGGAACGCTTTGAAAACCACGCAGGTAATCGGAAATCAACACTTCACTGATGTGATTGCTCGAAGAGTAGAGGTCAGTAAGCGGAGTGTTAACCACCTCTGCATGTAGCACAAGACTGGCCTCTCAGTCTATCGAGTCATATCTATGACAGTGCAGACACGCCCTAGTTCCCTAGGTGAGGTGGTCTATGCCCAAACAAAAACAGTACCAAGATATGGATGACATCGATATCTTCTATTAGGTACAGAGCAAGACTGACGCAAGGAAGGATTGCTTCTTATCTGCGAGCACGGGTCGATGACAGCTGTTGGGCCAGGACCAAAGGACCAAACTGGTGCAGATCTTCCACGTCCGTAACTGAGAGATCTCGGAGATAGTGTGAGGCAAAGACTGTGCCCGATCTCCAAAAGCAGCCCTCCATGATGGCTGTAATGGAGCAGTTCCGATGGAGCGCCATGGTAGAGGCTAAGGCCCAGGTCTCGTGAGGATTTGCCGTCGATGGTGGAAGAAGGTCTGCATAAGTTTAGGCACGCAGGATAGTGGATCTCACCCAGAACGCCAAATTAGTGCAAGACTTCTGAGGTAGAGGCAGTAGACAACGGGATGAAGAGTCTCTTGCGCACCCTGCGTCGGTTCTTAGAAGCAGCAGGATCGTAAACGTGCGGTCCGGCTGACCTGGTAGTTGATTCATGGCAACAAAGTCCCATCTCAACCCAAGGAATACTTTAGCATGTCTTGACCTCTCAAAACGCACCCGAGAAATGTCGAAGGCGTGTAGCTCGGAAATGCAGGCAGCAGTAGCCAAAGTAGTGACAAAGAAGGTCTTAAAGGAGACATGTTCAAAGTCCTTCTCCTCCAAAGGTTCATAGTCCGCTGACGTAAGATGATAAAGCACAACGGAAAGGTCCCAAGCCGGTGGTCGGAACTTCCGGGACTGATCAGCAAGTTTAAAAGATCCGAGGAGAGATTGGAGCTCAGGAACTGTAGACACCTTCACACCCGAGGCTGGTGCAATAACGGTGTTAAGAGCAGCCAGGTAGGTAGACAGTGTAGAACCCTTAAGCTTCCTGGAGGTTCGAAGATGTTGAAGGTACTCCGCAACCATCTGTGGTGACACCGTAGTGGGAGATGCTATACCCTTCGTCCTGCAGTACGCTTCAAAATTCTCCACTGGTCATCATGGAGTGATCTAGTGGAGGTACGATGCCCTGTAGTGATGGCAGTAGCGACTCGCTTAAGATATCCCTTAGACGTTACCAACTTATGTAGATACGCCAAACGTGAAGATGGAGTGTAAGCGGAGACCAATGCAGCTGATCGGAGTGCAGATGAACCAGGAGATCGACACGATCGGGAAGTGGTACAGGCTCTGGATCGGCCATTTCTTGTAGATCTACAAACCAACTTCTGGCCGGCCATCAGGGTGCGACCAAAAGCAGTTTTATCCGCTGAGTTGTGCGCAGTTTCAGTAGAATGCGTCGAAATAGGGCCACTGGTGGAAACGGGTACGCGTTTAGGTCGTCCCAAGGGATGGCTAGAGCATCTTGACCCCAAGCAAGAGGGTCCGGAATCGGAGACACGAATAGAGGCAGCTGGTGGTTAAAGCGGGTGGCGAATAGATCCAAGAAGGTCTGGAACACCTGTGGATGTAGCTTCCACTCTGTCGGAGAGGGACGAATCGGCCGACACAGAGAATCCACAATCACGTTCTTCACACCAGAAATATGGTTGGCTCGAACAGAGATTGTCCACCAACTGGAAGAACTGTTGTGTCCACTGCAGGAGTTGAGGAGACCCTGTGAACTGCTGCATTGTCTGACCGGACCATGAGAGAAATCGATCGTAGAAGTTCTTGCCAGTGAGTGATGGATAGAATCACTGCCCTGAGCTCTAGAATGTTGATATAGTAGGCGCAATCTGCGAGAGACCACCGCCCCGCCACCTGCTGATCGAGAAAGTGAGCCCTCCACCCGTGTAGAGATGCGTGCACATACAGGTGGTGAGTCGGGACGAACGGCCTTAAATAAACTCCTCTGCAGACATTCAATTCGTCCATCCACCACTGGAGATGGGGATGGAGCGCTAGAGGCAGGAACGATCAACACACGAGGGGTTGGGTGGTGCCCATGCACTGGTTAGTCTTGAATGAATTGTGAAAAAATCACAACTAGGTGCCTGTACTGCCCTGTCAGGGAGTAAGTCCCTGTCTTTATTATCCTTGGGTAGAAAGATTGCTTCAATGTCTCTGTGTTACACTGCATGTGTTTAAAGTTTGGTGTATAATGTTCCCGGTTCTGGTGGTGTTGGGGATCAAAGTTGATCGGTGGTAGTGCCACTAGCCCATTCATTATCTTGTAAAGTAGTAGTCCTTGTTCCCTGCGTCATTCTTTGAGTGGTTTTAAGCCAATGTCTTCTAGCATCTTAGCGACACTACTAGTCTGGGAATAGACTGATGTTATAAATCTGGCTGCTCGACGCTGTACTCTATAAAGAGCTGTAATGTCGACTTGATGGTAGGGGTGTCATAAAGTTGAGCAATATTCCAGTACCGATCTTACAAGAGATTGATAAGCTGTGATCTTTAGTGTTCTGAAGGTGATGAAGGTTGTGCAATCGGTGATCGCAGGAACGTTCGCCAAATGAAGTGTTGGTCCGCCAGATGGAGTGAGAGAAGGTAGTGCATTGGGATCTTCAATCTGCCGGAACATTCGTAAAGTTGATGGAATGGCGGAGGTACAAGACTGGTGATCCCAGGAGTGGTCGTAAGGGAGACGAAGGCAGTAAAATCGATGCCTGTGGGCCGTCCGGACATAGCTGCAGTGACCTCTGGACTGAGGGCTTACACTAATATAATATAGAAAACTGAGTATCTCTCGGCTGACTGACGAAACTCGACATAGTCACTCTTACTGGGAATGGCACCGTCCAACATCACTGGCAATTAAGGCTGGGATAGTTATCCGCTTCGTGGGACCAAGACAAGTTAGTCAGGACACTTCTAGTGTCACTCTAATCATCAAAAGTCTCCAGTAAACAAACAGTAGTCCGCCATTTGCAATAGTGACAAAAAAACGGACACCACTGTCTTCAGTTAACCAGGCGAGTCCCATAAAATCCGGGTTAATGGACGCTAGCTACTTGACAAAACCTCACTGTTGGTACCACACGCAGAAACTGTGCATACTAGACCAGCTAGATATTCAGGAATATTTACGACGCTTCACTGAGTCTTGTTACTACAGACTACTCGTAGCAGCGTTATGGTGTAACTCTGGGTGTAATTATGGCCTGTTTCGTCAACCTCATCACCCTTCCTTTACATCAACAAGTTCTGGACAGGTATGTCAAATCGGGTGGTTGTAGAGCTGACATCTGCGTCGAAGGGTAGAGTCGTTGAATTGAATCATTCATCCAAGGTGAAGATCGGAAGGTAGATGACGAAGGAATCTTAAAGATCCGGGATCGTCAATCGTCGCCGTAATGTAGAGGCCTGCTCTACTGACATACCTACTACTTCTGTACAACCAGCAGAAACGATGCACTAACTGGAAGCATCGCACTGGATGGAAGCGTTGATACATTAGCGAGCGGCACACTGGAGTAAAACGTCACTCTGGATACGATCGGCGCTTTGGGGCAAAGCGTCGCACTGGACTGAAAACGGCGTATTGGTGTGTAGAGACGAGCCAATCAAAAACCAAAGGTACTCTCTGAAGCACCGAACTGAATGAAAGCACCGAATAGGGACAAAGCGGCGCATTGGTGTGTAGAGACGAGCCAATAAAAACTAAATGTGCGCTCTGAAGCGCCGAACTGAATAAAAACACTGCACTGGAGTGAACGCACTGTCCGTACGTGAACACCACAGAAGCAGGAAGCGTAACCCCAAAGCCAAGCTGGGCACCGGTAAACTGTAGAATGAGGCATCAACACTGAAGTTGGAAGTAGTGTTGAAGGTAGACTCGCAGTAGAGAAAGTCACTGAAGGTGCGAACTAGCAACAAAGTCATGATGACACTCTGGTACCGTACCGAACTGAATCGACGCTCTGACCTGCAGTGACGAACCAAACAAAAGCGTACTGTAGTAGATCCGCCCTGGAGCGTCGAATTGTGTGAGAGCGACGCACTGGAGTACACTCGACCCATACATGTATAATCGACGCACTGGAGCGTAACACCGAATGAAAGCGGTGCACACTAGACGGAAAACGCCGAACCAACAGGGATTGTTGAACTTGATATCATCACTGGAGTTGGAGGGATCGACGTAGACATGCTCGCACTACAATAAATCATTGTAGGTAAGTTAAATGCCGATACAGAAAATTGGAAACACATTGCCAGTAGGCGCTGACAATGCCGTATCAGGTGTTTGAGAAAAGTCACTACAGTAGAACTGTCAATCGGGACTGTGACGATGAAGTATGAAGTTCACTGCCGAGTAGGGGGAGTCACCCTGTCCCGACACTGGACTCAAAGTTTGGGTCGGAATACCAAACGTAATTCTCGCTGAGTTTAGGAATCTGATGCTGGATCGAGAAATCTTCGTCCGGTAATGGTGATAAATGGCGAGCTGTTTAACACGGACCATCTCACTTCGAATGCTTCATCGTCCAAATTGGCACAATACTAGCAGCGGTGAGGCCTGTCACACCTTCCGATACAATCAACGTACAGTGTGTGAGGATCAGTGACAGGAAAACAAAAACTTCTGTAATTGTCACAGTGTTATCTCTGCCGAGAAGACCAATTACTTCCCTCATGATAAAAAGTAGAGACGAGTGGCAGACAGAGCATAACACACGTCCACAGCAGTGGGCGACAAGAAAGAGAATGACAAGGGCAGGCTGTCAGGTGATCATCGGAGCGATCTGCACGCTATTGAGATGATTGACAGGTCCTGCTATGGAGTGGGGCAGAGGTCAGAGGCCAGAAAGTTTGATTCAACTTAGCCTACAGCACGTTTCCACACATGGTTGAAGAAGAAGAGTGATGTACTCTTATTGTTTTCCAGTACTTTCCAGTGCATTTTCTGTATTGAAAAAATAAGGAATACGTACTCCCTATGTTGAAAAATTATCTGGAGCCCTGAATACAACTCAGCTCAATACTGCATCACTAAAGGGTTGCGACTTCAGATCCTGACGGAATCCTAACTGGCACCATCATAGACTAACAGTTAGATGAGTGAACTGGGTAGGACATGTTTAATGCTGCTGTTCAACCACATTTCAGATGTATAAAGGTATGTGAGCATGACATGAGTGCGAGGCCTGAAGTGACTTGGGTGAAACCTACAGCATGCTTCTTCCTCAGTGACAATGAAATAAGCTCGGTATAAACACAATATATACATGATTTCTATACATATTGTACAAACTGCAGAACCATTCAGAATGCATGATAAGTCTAATTCAAATACGTTAATAATATATTTATTTCCCTAAATGGCTTTGAACATTTTCTTAAAAGTATCCATCACAGGTAGCTACAATAATACTCACGCCTGTAGTAAAGACGACAGACCCTGTTCTTGCCCTGGCCCTGACCCTGGCCCTGGCACTGGCCCCGGTGCCTGACCTCCCTGACCGCCCATGGGAGGTTCACGGCCGGCTCCACCCCCGGACAACATCCCAGCCATCCTGTGTAGAATCAGACAGGAAACATTCACAGAGTGGCGAAGGAACACAGATCACCAAACAGTTCATGCTTAAAAGGCTGAGAACAATAATTTGAATGTGGGGGCAACATCATTTTGCAGTTCAACATTTCTTTTATGGTTTAAAGGGTGTTACCAATAAGAGTGACAATTGGCAAGATGGATATAGGCAGCTTGGAAAACACTGCACTCATATCTTGTGTCTGGCACAGGTCACACTATCTGACCCTTCAGTGGATAGTGCTTAAATTAAAACATCATACACATGAATCAAGGACTTAAACTCAACCTGCACTTCCTGGCACAAGGAGAGGTTACTCATTACATGAGATTAACCTCTCCTCATTCCAGTCCACAATGATTGAGGTTATTGTTCCACAGAAAACATTTGCTGAACAGCAAAGATTAAAAAGGGAGCAGTTTACATAGAGTCAAGACAAAAGTGGCGTATCAAAGATGACATTGGTTACACAGTGTACAGATTGTACTGCTACAGGTGTAGGGAGATTACAAAGGTGGTACATACATCTGCTGCATCTGTGGATTGGACATCAGGGACGCTGCCTGCAACACCACAACAATATGGTGAGAACATACATGACCAGCATTCACATGGTCTGCAGATACTTCCACTCACACCTCAGTACCAATATAAGAGTGTCCTTATAATGACAAATGGGACTGAACATGTCTGTTGTCCGGGACTAGTAAAATACAGGAAGGGAGTAACATAAGTCTGTTGTTCGGGACTAGTAAAATACAGGAAGGGAGTAACATAAGTCTGTTGTCCGGGACTAGTAAAATACAGGAAGGGAGTAACATAAGTCTGTTGTCCGGGTCTAGTAAAATACTGGAAGGGAGTAACATAAGTCTGTTGTCGGGACTAGTAAAATACAGGAAGGGAGTTACATAAGTCGGGACTAGTAAAATACAAGTCTGTTGTCCGGGGACTAGTAAAATACAGGAAGGGAGTAACATAAGTCTGTTGTCCGGGACCAGTAAAATACAGGAAGGGAGTAACATAAGTCTGTTGTCCGGGACTAGTAAAATACAGGAAGGGAGTAACATAAGTCTGTTGTCCGGGACTAGTGAAATACAGGAAGGGAGTAACATAAGTCTGTTGTCCGGGACCAGTAAAATACAGGAAGGGAGTAACATAAGTCTGTTGTCAGGGTCTAGTAAAATACAGGAAGGGAGTAACATAAGTCTGTTGTCCGGGACTAGTAAAATACAGGAAGGGAGTAACATAAGTCTGTTGTCCGGGACTAGTAAAATACCAGAAGGGAGTAACATAAGTCTGTTTTCGGGGACTAGTAAAATACAGGAACGGAGTAACATAAGTCTGTTGTCCGGGACTAGTAAAATACAGGAAGGGAGTAACATAAGTCTGTTGTCCGGGTCTAGTAAAATACAGGAAGGGAGTAACATAAGTCTGTTGTCCGGGACTAGTAAAATACAGGAAGGGAGTAACATAAGTCTGTTGTCCGTGACTAGTGAAATACTGGAAGGGAGTAACATAAGTCTGTTGTCCGGGACTAGTAAAATACCAGAAGGGAGTAACATAAGTCTGTTTTCGGGGACTAGTAAAACACAGGAAGGGAGTAACATAAGTTTGTTGTCCGGGACCAGTAAAATACAGGAAGGGAGTAACATAAGTCTGTTGTCCGGGACTAGTAAAATACAGGAAGGGAGTAACATAAGTCTGTTGTCGGGACCAGTAAAATACAGGAAGTAACATAAGGAGTAACATAAGTCTGTTGTCCGGGACTAGTAAAATACAGGAAGGGAGTAACATAAGTCTGTTGTCCGGGACTAGTGAAATACAGGAAGGGAGTAACATAAGTCTGTTGTCCGGGACTAGTAAAATACAGGAACGGAGTAACATAAGTCTGTTGTCCGGGACTAGTAAAATACAGGAAGGGAGTAACATAAGTCTGTTGTCCGGGTCTAGTAAAATACAGGAAGGGAGTAACATAAGTCTGTTGTCCGGGACTAGTAAAATACAGGAAGGGAGTAACATAAGTCTGTTGTCCGGGACTAGTGAAATACTGGAAGGGAGTAACATAAGTCTGTTGTCGGGACTAGTAAAATACTAGTAAAATACAGAGGGAGTAACATAAGTCTGTTTCGGGACTAGTAAAATACAGGAAGGGAGTAACATAAGTCTGTTGTCCGGGACTAGTAAAATACCGGAAGGGAGTACCAGTTCTTCATGGGCTGCCATGTTTATCATCAGGCAGACGGCAACACTCCAGCATATCAATACTTGTGTAGACTAGTGAAAACAACACTAACTTCCTAACCCTGCAATGATGCTATTATTCTTATATCTTTATATTATTTAGCATTATGTTATTTGGTAATTTTGAGTTTTTATATGTTGCTTTTGAAGGTAACTTTGTCAGTGAACGAATGACAGCCATTTTCTGTATGTTCACTGTGGACTGAAACTTATGATCCCTTGTTTTGTTATTTCAGTCAAGTTTCAAACTTCAATATCTTTAATCTGCAAATCTTCATATTCAACACATAATCATGAGGAATAAAATTTGAGGAATTGACATTTGTTTTCAATTGGAGTTTTGGATTAGAAAACTAGAACTCTACATGTACAGATGGTAAATCCTATAAATTGTCAATGTTCCACAGTTTAACAGCTCAGAAAGTAGGAAGTGGACATTACAATACAGTAGTCATGACAGCTGTTGATTGTATTGTGGATCAAACCTACACATTAATACAGACAGAGCACATAGGTAGCAAGGGCCAAAAGGACACTGTTTGAAAGTGTGTATACCCACCATATTGACTAGTGAAGGGTTGTTTAGCATACTCCCGAGGTCCATGCCTAGACCTCCAGCTGGACCAGCTCCAAATCCACTCTGTAACATTACAGATAGGCTAATACAGCTGTAGCAACATGAGACGGAACTGTACACCTGCAGTTGTCACAGACTGACCTGTACACCTGCAGTTATCACAGACTGACCTGTACACCTGCAGTTGTCACAGACTGACCTGTACACCTGCAGTTGTCACAGACTGACCTGTACACCTGCAGTTATCACAGACTGACCTGTACACCTGCAGTTGTCACAGACTGACAAACTGATACACCTGCAGTTATCAGACTGACCTGTACCACCACAAACTGACCTGTACAGCTTGTTATCAGAGACTGACCTGTACACCTGCAGTTGTCACAGACTGACCTGTACACCTGCAGTTGTCACAGACTGACCTGTACACCTGCAGTTATCACAGACTGACCTGTACACCTGCAGTTGTCACAGACTGACCTGTACACCTGCAGTTGTCACAGACTGACCTGTACACCTGCAGTTATCACAGACTGACCTGTACACCTGCAGTTGTCACAGACTGACCTGTACACCTGCAGTTGTCACAGACTGACCTGTACACCTGCAGTTGTCAGATACAGGCCTGTACACCTGCAGTTATCACAGACTGACCTGTACACCTGCAGTTGTCACAGACTGACCTGTACACCTGCAGTTGTCACAAACTGACCTGTACACCTGCAGTTGTCACAGACTGACCTGTACACCTGCAGTTATCAGATACCAGCCTGTACACCTGCAGTTGTCACAGACTGACCTGTACACCTGCAGTGGTAACTGAATGCCTTGTGCCTGGGTCCCAATTGGCTCAACGATTGTTTGGCTTGTGAAAATCACTCAGTTTTTGATGGTTTTGCTTCTGACACTTTCAAATGATGCAAGTTTGTAATATATGAGTCAGTGTTTAATATCACTTTAAATCAGAAGTTTTGAACTAATGTCACTAATGGCTCCCACTGTGCAGAACTCACCCCGACAGCGGCCTCCTTGAGTTTGGTCTCAGCGATCTCCAGGTTATTTTGGTAACTCTGATTGTCAGGGTCCAGCTCCAGAGCCTTCCGGTAGCATTCGCGGGCTCCTTCATGGTCATTCAGTGCTGTGTAGGCGATTCTGCATACACAAACACACACATGATAAGGTTTGTAGCTGATTGGTAGATGTACATCCAGCGTGTAGAAATTCCTAGTTATCTCCCTTGTTTGGACGTAAAATGTGATGTCCCATACTTGTTCAGAAAATGACTTACTGACGTAACTACTTATCAATATTCAAATACCCCAACCTGTTACAGGTGCTACAAATTATCATCTACATACATAGCTATCCTAGTCCTTCACAGGTACTGAAGATTATCAACATTTAGCTACCCTGATCTATCACAGACACAGAATATTATCAACATATATCTACCCTAGTCTTCCATAGGCTTTGCTATATCCTGGGTCTATATTGAGAGCCCGGTTACAGTCCTCTATGGCAAGCTGGTGCTTGTCAAGTTTACTGTATGCTGCGGCTCTGAAAGACAAAACACAAATGGTTGTCATACACCGAAGAATAAAAACTAATAATGTTTGTTTAGTGTTGGCCTCACACAGCAACATACCAGTGATAAGACAGCTGATTGAAAATAACTGTGTGGACTAGGCCACACAGATGTGTTTAAGTTACATGTATTGAACTTAAGTCAGAGATGGCTCCCTTGTATGCTGCTTGCAACGGCCAGAGACTACATATACTGAAATGGATCAATCATAACGGAAATCTAAAACAGGTAACTCTTTGTGTGATTATTGTAGTTGTATTGTGTATATTTTCCTAATTATCAAAGATAGAACATTCTGGGCAGATAGTATCAGTTGCTTTCATTCTATTCATGGTTCTTGGCTCTAGTGTGGAATTCAATTGGGTGTTACCAAGAAGTGAGAAACAGGTTGCCTAGAGACAGGAAAACAATCAACATTATTCAGTCTAAGTAAACTTACGCTCAGTATTATTCGTTACACTGCTATACTGAGTCTAACAAAACATTGAAGAAGGTCGCGTTTACTTAGTAGAAGGTCGAGTTTACTTAGACTGCAGCATTATTATGTAATGTTTTGGTTTGTCTCTTTGTTTCAAAAAGCCACACTCTGCAACATTCGAGCTACATCATGGCCGTATCTAAATCATCCAGACTGCACCAGTCAAACCAAGAACAAAGCATGTTGTTATCTAGCCTGTCCAACTGATCTGATTCTACACAAGGAAGTATCTCTGATGAATTACCTGTTACAAAAATATACAGCATTTTTGCAGTCAATCTTGATAGCCTTTGAATAGCACTCCAGTGCGTCAGAGAACTTTTCCGTCTTCATGAAATCATTACCTGAAATAAAGAAGTTACTATACACTACTTTTTGTATAACAAAAGAAAACATATTTCCAACCAGAATTGATTTAGCTTGATATAGATATAGTAATAAATTATAGAAAGAGAAAAACATTTCCTTTTAACTTCAGCTAACTTTCTTACACTTATTTATGGAAATACTTGAAAAGATTGTGTTCTGTGAACAGCATCACCATGATGTCACCATCTAAATCACTCCTATCATCATAGGAGAATGTGGCTGGTAAATGAGCAGATTTGAAGTGAGTGAGCGTGTTTAGTTTTACGCTGCTCTCACCAATATTCCAGCTATATGGCGGCGGTCTGTAAATAATCGAGTCTAGACCAGACAATCCAGTGATCAACAGCATTAGCATCGATGTATGCTACGATGACATGTGACAACCAAGTCAGCGAGCCTGACCACCTGATCCCATTAGTCGCCTCTTACGACAAGCATGGGTTACTGAAGATCAATTCTAAACTGGATCTTCACGGGTAAATTTGAAATGACTTATCATCATAACGTTAGAATTACAAAGTGTAATGAGTGTATTGCAGTGGATCATAATGAAGGGGGGACATAATCCAGTACATACAACACAGGGCTTCTTACCCTTGTTTTTCAATCTCTCTGCCTCTTCCTTTTCCTGTGGAGTTGGTTCATGCAACGACATGCTGGCAAAGTCAGAGTCAGGCTGGAAACAAATAGGAAAAACATAACTACAGCATAGAATCACTACTCTGTAATCTCAGTGAGTGAGTGGGTGGGTTTGGGTGAGTGAGTGATATTACAGTGTTGTACAGACACACAAAAACGCCATCTAGAATTTGACTAATATTTTTGTCATTGTTCATGCAGACAACTTTTCTGCCCTCTCAACAGAAACTTTGTTGCTGGTCTCGGCCCCTGCTGCTAAGGTTCCTGTAATTATTGGTGATTGCTGGCCCTACTGCATCAGCTCATTGAAGTACTGATGGAAACATGGAAACATGAGACCTTACCTCACACTTCAGTTGGGAATTGAAGATGTCTAGGAGGTTTTTGCTGACACTGTATTTGGCAGCCATGTCCTGACTGCGAGTGTTGAGGTTGTAGGCGGACTCAAGACACTGGATTGAAACTGTGAAGAATAATACCAGCAGTATAACACAATGTTTCACTCATCAATCATATGTTTACATGGGCGTTTCTTGCTTAATAGTGCATTCAGCAATGTTCCAGTTATGTGACAGTGGTCATAAATATTTTGGACGGACAGTGGGGTAGCCTAGTGGTTAAGGTGTTCACTCGTCACGCTCCAGACCTGGGTCACATTCCCCACATGGGCACAATGTGTGAAGCCCATTTTTGGTGTCCCCTCGCCGTGATATTGCTGGAATATTGCTAAAGGCAGCCTAAAAATCAAACTGACTCACACACTCGTACATCGTTGACTCTGGACCTGACAATACAGCGTTAGTTACGCGTGTGTGATGACACAACACTAACACAATCACCAAGCCCGACCCCAGTAATGGGGACAAACTCCAAGCCGGAATAGCGAGAAAGTAACAGATAGAGAGGGAAAGAGTCAGGCATGATAGGAAACAGAATCCCCCCCCAGAAGATCTAGTGTTGTACACGTACCCTCCACGCTCTCCACAGCGTCATCACTCAAAGACCCGGCCGTCTTCTGGTCCTCCAGGAACTTCAGGATGGAATACACCAGCTTCTTCACGTCTGCCATTCTTTACGATGTTTGTGATAACCTGCAGACACAGCAGCAATCTTCTGTCATACCAATTCATAATGAAGTCATGCTGCTGGCTGAACAACTGATTACATTCTCAAATCAAATAGATCCTAACTTCCATCAGGTGACTTCCATCACACCATAAGGTCAGCAGTGAGCCTCTACAATCCAACTTACACTGTGATCCATGTTCTGTCTGCATAACATTAGTTCCTTTGTGTTTCGGAGCCATGTATCATGGTTATAGCACAGAAACACAAATGCTGACTTTTTGGAAACACCAAAACCTATTACTGCTATAACACACATGCCAGTACTTAATCATCAAAAGCAATCACCAATACTTTTGTTACCGTAAGTGTTTTGTTATAAATGATAACAAGATCAAGATAGCTACTTCCATGAAACAGATGTCAAGCAAATTTGTGCAGGACTTGATATCATCCAGTTAACACTGTCATTCTATTGATAGACGACAAATACCAAGGAACTCTCTGTGATTCCCTGTCCCTCATCATGCTCCTGATTTTCCAAAAGTCTCTCTTAGTGGGCCCATGAAGGGGATCTAGTCAAATGGGTCGAAGGACAAAGGGCCGAGAAGTGCCAAGTTAAATGGGCCGATGGAAAAAGTCAGAAGGGCCTTGTTCTTAGTCATATGGGTCGAACAAAAAAAATGTTTACAAATGTTTTTCATTTTTTATTGACATATACAGCATTAAAACATAATATCATAACATTAAGTCAGTGGGAGACTATCACCATTATGATCGAGATTGTAAGTAATGGTTGCTATCAGTAACATTTTAAAATATCTTGCTGGCAAAGTCAGTTTTGTTTAGAGTTTGGGGACCTGCAGACAAGGCAATGCTAGGGTGTTCCAAATATTATGTACAGTGTTTTGACCAGGCTTAAAACAGCAATTAAGGTCTAATGCACAGCAATCGAGAAAGCTGTTTGATAGAGAAATGGAAGAACCCAGTTAAGTATTTCAGTTGAGAAAGGGAACACAACCACATTGACAGTTAAATGCTTTAGGAAGTGTTTCATTAAGCAGCTTTTTAAAATATTTGATGTTAAAATAGGACCAATACTTCTATATGGATCTGAAGTCTGGGGCTTACAACGTTTTGATGTAATAGAAACAGTTCATTTATATGTCTGTAAAAGACTTCTTGGCGTTAAGACAAGTACATTTAGTGTTATGGTTTATGGTGAATGTGGTAGGTTCCCGTTGCACATATTTTCTCAAGTAAGGCTATCAAATACTGGTTAAGATTGCTGAACATGCCTGCACATAGATTTCCCAAAACGTGTTAAAATATGATGATAGTTTATGACAATCATGGAAAAAATAATTGGGTAACGAATATAAAACATTGCTGTTTAAAACTGGTTTTGGTAACGCATGGTCTGACCAAAACATTAACTGCTACCCTAATTTTATCATGTCACTATCAAACAAATGTTTCTATTACAAACTTTTTAAAGCGCAAATAAGTTTGGAGTGGTACCTCTCTAAGATGACAGTAAAGAAGTTCCGAGTTGCATTATCACGTTTTCGATGTTCATCTCATGATTTATTTATAGAAACTGGACGTTATACTAATATTACTCGACAAGAGAGACTATGCCAACTATGCGATTTAAATACTGTCAAGGATGAGTACCATTTTCTTCCTGTTTGTACTCAGAGCTTAGAAAAAAGTATTTACCAAATCATTTTTATAGATATCCAAACGTTATTAAATTTATATCATTACTAACAAGTACAAACATTTTAATACTTCAGAATTTATCAATGTTTATATTCCATGCAACATTGCAAAGAAAGAAAAATAATAATATTTGACAAAATGTAAAAGTTACTACTCGGGCGAATATAAATGTAGGTATGTTTTATGTACTATATGCCTGTGACCTCTTCAACTGCCTCCGTGGTGTAGTGGTTAGAGCATCCGCCCGGAGAGCGGAAGGTCGCGGGTTCGATCCCCGACGGCGTCATACCAAAAGACGTTAAAATATGGTACTTGTTGGTCCCTGTCTGGCGTTCGGCATTAATGGGTACAACAAGGACTGGTTGGCTCAGAGTCAGTATAATGTGTATGAGTGGGGTATTCATGCTTCACTGCAGTATGGTATCTCAGTGGGCTAGCACTATAAAACCAGCTTCAGTCTGGGCTAGTACAAGCAGCCACACATACACATGCATGCACGTCGTCATATGAGCGAAATATTCTCAAGCACGACGTTAAACCCAATTTCACCTGACCTCACCTGTGGCCTCTTCAGTATGGTTTAAAAGGTTGAATCTCCATTTAATAATCTCTCTACTCTCCCGAGCACTAGTAGGCTAATTAAGCTGTTCCATTATTGCTGTGGGGTGAGGGTAATTAATCCCTCTACTCAAGTGTCTGACTCACTAAAGAATGGTTCTCTGAAGAATGGGAGGACACCTTCACCAGTGTTGGCAAGACATTAAGGTGATGAGAAAAAGTGCAGTGGCTGAAATATTTGTTCATGCAGGAAACTGTTTTACAAGCTGTCTGGTTCACATGGACAAGTGTGGAGCATCTTTGTTTTTGTGTAAACAGACAGACCGACAGACATATATACATTGGAACACTGCAGTGAATAAATGAGTTAATAAATCGCGTCTGTAATACAACCATTTGGTGTCCGATAGACAATGTACGGGCTATGATCCTATGGATTACTCATAGTGTATACTTGACCATGTGACTAGGTCAGTTTCACTGTCTGGTCCTTCAGTATGACTAGGAACATCACAGACATGTATTCACTTTAAAATAACTACAAAATACAGCACTGCCAATGCGATCAATCCATGTAATAAGTGATTTTTTTACCCTAGACAATTCCAAATTCTCGGGTTCAATGCAGGTAAAGATGCCGGAAGTGAACCTGTGGGTACGTGTTGTAAAGTTGTTGTCGCAAATGCATTATTTCTAATATTGGATCAGTTAATATGAAATAAGATATACAGATATATCCCTGCGATATATACTAATGGTTACGATAGTTCTTGATGTATGATAGTATATGTTTGTAGTGTTGATCGATTTGAATGTAGCGAACAACATTAAAGGGAGGTAACCCTTTGTGGCGCGCGTGCAACAACATTGTTCACAGTATTCCTAAACACTACCTTTATCTAAGATACAGGACTGAAACATCTCCTGGCTGCGTAAATATGAGTCCAAAATAATCACTGTTCTGAAACGTATTGTCGGAATTGTGTCGCAATAAGTCGCTGTGAACTTTATGTCTAAGACGTTTATGAAATACAGGCAATTATTTCAATAAGAAGTCAGATGATACCAAGTAAATGTTCTCGTTTCTTCATAAGGATGTCCAGTAGAAATTGCTTTACTGGTTAGTTACAAAGAAAGAAATTCGATGTCCTACATATACATATTCAATTCTTCAAACCACTCTCACGTAGCTTTCTTGACTATCTAATTGAAAATACGAACTCTTCATTCAAGAGGTAGTGACAAAAACGAAATGAAGATAGATTACAACTACCGAATTCAAACGTATACTCGTTTCACAATGGATAAAACGATATTGTAGGTATATCAACAAAACAAACGAACATAGTAGGAATATCGACTTTGATGTCCAGCTGCAACTCTAGTATGATTCTCGCCACTGAGCCCAACATAGACTTACACTTAGGTATCCAGACATGTAAGCAATGGGGAACCGAGTTTTCGACCCGGAGATTTTCCACAAATTATATTTGAAAGTGTAATTTGCTCCCATGATTGAAAAGAAAGAACTATATTCGCTTAACACTTTGTGTCCTGAAAAATAAATGTGTTTGATTAATATTTTCACGGGAACCAAAATACCCACACGCCCCCTAAAACAAAATACAAAATAATTGGGTGCCTCAGTACTCTGATTACATTAAAATATGTAAGAAAGTAAGAAAGTTTATGGATAACAACTTCTTTATTATATATGATGCGACATCCCTTCTGTATACAATGATCTGATAAAAACAACAGATTGGAGCACTTCAGCTATCATTGTTAATTAATCTCATCAGCATGTATATTTTATTTCTACCTCCACCACCATTGGCTTCCCATTGTCACTGCATTATTGCCACCGTGCCTTGTTGTTGTTGTTAATCCCCCTGATTCTGTCCTACATGTTGTTATTACTTAATCCCTGTTCATGTATATAAGTCTGTTCTGTGCTGTAGTACTTCACTCTTGCTTGACAACGGTATAAGAATCCATACCGAAACGTCGCATCATATATAATAAAGAAGTTGTTATCCATAAACTTTCTTACTTTCTTATAAGTCACCAACTTCTAAATGCCAATCAAACAGATCATTAAAATATGTAGCTAAACTGACCGACAAAGACACTTGCGTTAACTCTTTTCCTGTGGCTGACCAGCAATCGGTCTGAAGGGGTCGTTGTCGGCATGGGAATACAGATGTGTACCCCAGGTACGGTTCTGTATACAGAAATGTTAGGTAGAAACTGGTATCCTTAACGACGGACGAGTCCATATATTCTGCATCCCAAAACTGAAACCAACTTGCGAGTAGTACTAGTACATTAGATTTGTTTTGCGCCAAAACTCAAGGCACTTAGTGCCTGCTCATAGCGATACACAAAATTAAAATACACTGCAGCAGAGGTGCTATATTGTTTTTGTATTGTGCATCGCGAAATATGCCTTGCTGTGTATGATCGTTTTTAATACACTTTCTCAAAAGAAACGGATAAACATTTTTTAGAAGAATTGATTGCTTTAGTTTAAGAGCAATTATTTCATGTAATTTCAATGGTAAAAAGTGACAATTCAATTCTATAGACAAAGAGTTCGCCAACACAACAACAGCCGTTATTGTTGTATTTCTGTCTACTTGAGTCCACAAGATCGCGTCAAACTCAATACTTTGTACGGCCGACATTGGCAGCAGTTACGGCTCGGCACCGTCTCGGCAGAGACTGGCTAAGTTGACGTAGTCGCTCTTGCGGAATTCTTCCCCACTCTTCCTGCAATGCGATGGCCACTTGTGGAAGTGTCTGAGGCATGTTTTGACCTTGACGTACACGTCGATCGAGTTCACCCCATAGGTGTTCTATAGGGTTTAGATCTGATGATCGGGAAGGCCATGGCAAGACATTGACGTTAGAATTTGCAAGGTAGCGGACCGTGACCCGTGATGTATGAGAAGTAGCGTTGTCATGATGGAACAACTCCCTCAGTCGGTCAATGATCGGAAGCATGTAACATGCAAGGACTTGCTGTCAAATTCCCCTGAACCACCACTAAATCAAATCTTTGTATGCTGGATATGACACCCCACACCATGACACTCTCTCCACCGAATCTGCCGAATGCAATTGCGGGCAAAGCGTTCATTTCTCCGACGGTAAACACGCTGTCTATCATCTCGCCGATTCATCACTGAACCAGATTTGACTCTAGTTTCTAAGGTTCCAGTTCCGGACTCTACGACACCCCCGCGCCTATGGAAGTCTCTCAAAACAGGGGCGATAACTGGCCTTCTAGGTCTAATTCCCACTTCACGCAATCGATTCCTGACAGTTTGGTTGGAAATTCTTTTCAAACCAGGGATTTCTTTGTGCAGTTTCCACGGCTGTGGCAAGACGATGACGCAAGTGAGCAACCCGAATGTAGGGTCCTGGGCTTGGGTGGTACCTCTTAGACGGCCGCTTCTCGCGAGATCTTGGGCGGAATTGGTCTGCAAGAAACGACCCCAAAGGCGAGGTATGGTGCTCTGTTGAACGTTGAAGTGTCGGGAAATGTTCTGCAGACTACGATCCCTCCCTTGTCAAGACGGCCTATGGCGATGTTTCGATTGGCGGCACTCAGTCGTGGCATGATGGTTTCCTCTTTTCCAGGCAAAAACGACTGACAAAACGTTTGCTTTTTTATAGTGATCGATTCTGCAAGTTTTTCCGGTTACTTGCATGTACATATTGCTTTGCATGTTTTCGTGGTGACGGTTGGCGAATATTTCTTCAAACGCTTCTAAATGGGAAAAAGTTAAAATCGCTGCATTTTGACGCCGAAGCTGTTTACAATCACACAAAGATGACATTTGGAAAGAAATAGTATATTTGTATTGTTCTTGTCGCAGCTACATGTTTCCTATATTCTACATGTTTCCTATATTCTCAAAATGCGTTTCCTTTTTGAGGAGTGTATAACGCAATAAGATAAACCTAATACAACAGTATGACAATTCCGATCAAGAAAACGACACAATGCAGAATGGAATTGTCCTGGGGTACATTTCTGTATTCTGATATTGCCTCGGCTAAGTTTCTTTATACAGAAACGTACCTGGGGTACATTTCTGTAGTACCTGTGCCGACAACGACCCCTTCAGCATCAATTAGTGTCCTACATTAGGAAGCCGCAGTAACACCGCGGACAGAACGTATACTGGATCTGTTTCATTCTCTGTGGAATCTTCCAAGATACGCCAGTGATTTAATTTGGCGTTTAGGCACATGTGCGCGTATTCATTTACAGAGACTGTACCGTAACTTGTATCAAGCAATTCATCAAAAAGGAAAACAACGACAAAACAATTAAATGATTGTTAGAAATCTCTACCGAAAAATGGCGCAGTCAAATACTCTGTCAACATCATAAGCATGCAGCGAGGAAAATATTGATGATACCAGGCACTGATCCCACCATCTGACGTCCTTATAGATATTTTACAATATTAGTTGTTCGTCATACAGTGTGTCGTAAAACGTTTGCTCGCGTACAACGCCAATGAGCATTTTCCTGACGAAGCGCATGGTGTTCCAACCCGAAACGCGGGTTGGACACAGTAAGACGTTTACGTCCTGAAAGTTGTTGAATTCGCTGAAACATTTGAGCATTTATATTGTTTGCTGTGTATACACCATCATTAAGCCATCAAAATGTCGGACAAATTCGACACGAAAGTTATTCAGGTGACGAATGTCGCACCAACTGCGACAAAAGATCAAATGAAAACCTTGTTTGGATTCATCGGAAGGATCCGCGAGTTGAAAATGTATCCCCCAGAGTAAGCCGAACATTTTTAAATCACACGAGAGTTATCACTTTCATCATAAATTCTCCAAAGTCATGAATAACAAGAATCAATAATTACAGTTGAAATTTGAAAATGCGAGCCACCCAGTTTAATCAACGAAACAGAAAATATGTAGCTTGCAATTTGCTTTCTTCCTATTTTTGAAAGGGCATATCGTTTACAAATTGTAAAGTTACATTTGAGCAATTGATGATCACTATGTTCTGAAAGTTAATGTTTCAATGCTTCTTGGTCCTTCAAAAAGAGTCTTGGATCCAGGCCCTAAAGTCCAACATTGAGCAGGGTTATAACTGGTCATACTTCTTATGATTAAGAGTAGTCAAACAGGATCATGAGAAAGTAAGAAAGTTTATGGCGGATGATCTGTTTGATTGGCAGGATCATGTCATCAGATTCATTTACTATTTTATTTGGTTGGATGTTCATGCTGTCAGTCACTGAATGTTTAGGCGGAAAGAGTTCCTTACGTACCCCCTGCCTATTTTATGATTTTTTTTTTAAAAAGGGGCGCTTTCAGTTTTTGGGGGTATATTTTATCTCATTTTTTTCAGTTTGTTTTCGACTTTATGGGGCTCTCCCCTGTTATTGAGGTTCTTTTCATTACTTGTATATATTTTCTTTGTATTTAAAAAAAAATTAAGTTGGGGGTTACGTAAGGAACTCTAACCGTTCAGGCCCATACTGTGCTGGCACATCGTTTGAATATTACTGAGTATCAAAATGAACAAACAGGCACAGTTTATACAAGTAAAAACTTAATTCACATTGTTTGTATCCTCTTTTGAAATGATTAAGGAATTTTTTTTATTTTCAGTTCTGATGTCCAAGTGTCTGCCAGAGTTTGCTATGTTGAGTATGATGAAACAACCCATGTCGGTGTGGCACTACATCTTACAAACACAGTCTTCATTGACAGAGCACTCATTGTTGTGCCAGTCATGGATGGTAAATGTCTATTCTGTACAGGTTAAATATCCTTACAAAATTAATTTTTCAGTCCAGAATGTGTTAAACTGTTTCAGTGATTACAAGTTTTATGGTGATGTATATGAGCCATTGTGTATTTCAATTGCTATGAGAAACAGATTTGACATTCTGATAACTGTTGATATATTGATAGCAAATTCATGTTGAACCAATTATGTAAATCTCTGACATTGATCATTTGTTTGCAAGCAATCATGTTTGGTCAGGAATGAAAATAGAAGATGCATACATCAATATCTTTCTTTTGTTTCCATCTGTTTGTGTTGACAGTTCTTAGCAATCATAACCGTTATGTCCATTAATACTATATGGTAAAATGGACAGTGCATTTCCCGGGTCAATCAGTTTTATATGATGAAACACATAGATGAAGTGAGGTGAAATGGGGTTTAATGTCGTACTTAAGAATATTTTGCTCATTTGACGAGGTGCATGTGTGTATGTATGGCTGCTTGTACAGGCCCAAACTTAAGCTGGTATTATAGTGCTAGCTCATTGAGATGCCATGCCGCATGAATACCCCACTCAGACACGTTATACTGACTCTGAGCCGACCAGTCCTTGTTGTACTCGTTAATGCTGAGCCGAGGCAGGGACCAACAGGTACCATATTTTAACGTCTTTTGGTATGACGCACCAGGGATCGAACTTGTGACCTTCTGCTCTCTGGGCAAGTACTCTAACCACTACACCATGGATGCACTCGAAAGATTATACGTGACTGGGACCTAAAGCACAATTTGTTTTATCCGTCAGTTTGTTGAAAGTGTGTTCATTGTCATAGTTTACTGCATGCAGAAAGTACAGAATTTAAACTGTTTGATTGTCTACTGCTTCTGAGTTTATTCAGGTGTGCAATCAATGACTTTGGTGAATTAATTTCTCTAAGTTCCTTAAAAGTTGTCCACTACTGATATTGATAAGCTGATACTTGAATTCTATGTTTAGTGTCCAAGAAAACTACAACTGTCTTTATGATTACATCCTTTTGATGACAACAGATGAGTCATTCATATTTCAATTGCTATGAGAGACAGTTTGATTTCAACTCTCGCTACATACGTAAAGTAACCTACACAGTACATGTGGGCACTTGTTATAAGTTCTGGTGAGAAACACTGCTTTCCTTGTAATGGCAACTAAGTTTGATGAGGAGGACAGGCTCTGATACTTGGATATCATCATGACATGAGACAATGTCCTTATTTGTCACTGGCTGTCTGTAACAGACTCCATTGCTTACAGGCTGCCATGTAGAAGGTCAAATATTTCTTGCAGCAAAGGGAAACTAACAGAGAAATTAAGTTGTCATGGTCCGTAACCACCACTCCCTTCTTTCTCCATTTGTTCTGTTGGACCTAACATATACAGTGTACAGTCAGTCCACGATAATCCGAACAGTGCCGTTTTTCATCAAAAATGTTTGGCTAGTGAAACGTTAGGTTTGCTGAAACAAGTCCAGTACACCATACTGCAGTAGCGTTACTTCCCTTTCACTTGACTGATAGAGACAAAAGAATGTATACATGTATCAACTGACTTTATTACAACTTGGATATTTAAATGATAAAATATCAAAATTCATTGCACAAAATAAATTCACATTGATGTAAAAAATTCAACAAGAAGAGTTTGTTTTGAAAGTCCCTTGAAAGAGGCGTGCATCTTGACAACGGTTTCCAAGTTTTTGTCACACTCAAAATAGTTTCTCATTGAGTCCATGTAAAATACTTGCATCAGGCTGGCTGAAGGGGTCGCTGTATGTACAGCAGAATGAGGAAAAAACAAGTACAGTTAGCTAATCCATTACCAATAATTGATGTTCGGAGTCGGAGACTGAAGCATCAGATTAATGAATCAACAATTGATGAGTTTATATAGTAGACAAGATTGGTTACAGCTTCAGTTTGTTCAGATGGCGTGGGAATCAGATTATCGGCAGATAACACAGCCTGACTGTATTCATGTTTATTAACATGATATGTGACGAAGTATTCCTGAAAAGGTGGTTCACCAACAGTCTTTATGATTACATCCTCTTGATGACAACAGATGAGTCATTTATATTTCAATTGCTATGAGAGACAGTTGGGATGAACACTTAGCATTAATATACAAATGTTGATTCATGGCAATTGAATATCTGCAAGATTTTAAATGAACATGTTTCACCAACTATGTTAGCCTTATCTAATAGACCAATCTTGTTTTTCTTTGTTTGTCACTGTCGCTGAGTATCATTGTTTTACACACTTAGACAGGGATTTACATGGAGTCCTGTATTTGAGGGTCCATGTGACTTATACTCTTAATTTTCAGGGGTCCTGGGCAACCCAAATGGAGGTCCCAGACACTTAAATATTATTATTAATACTGTTATTGTATTGTGTATCATGATCATCACATTGTTACAGTAATTAAATTGCAAATTGTATTTGCTAGGTCCATCAGTTTTATATGATGAAACACATAGATGAAGTGAGGTGAAATGGGGTTTAATGTCGTACTTAAGAATATTTTGCTCATATGACGAGGTGCATGTGTGTATGTATGGCTGCTTGTACAGGCCCAAACTTAAGCTGGTATTATAGTGCTAGCTCATTGAGATGCCATGCCGCATGAATACCCCACTCAGACACGTTATACTGACTCTGAGCCGACCAGTCCTTGTTGTACCCATTAATGCGAGGCCCCAGGCAGGGACCAACAGGTACCATATTTTAACAGGGATCTTTTGGTATGACGCACCAGGGATCGACCTTGTGACATTCTGCTCTCTGCACTGGTGCAACCCAATAATACTCAACCACTACACCATGGAGTGTACCTCTGAATAAAAGACTATATGTGACTGGGACCTAAAGCACAATTTGTTATATCTGTCAGTTTGTTGAAAGTGTGTTCATTGTCATAGTTTACTGCATGTTGAAAGTACAGAATTTAAACTGTTTGATTGTCTACTGCGTCTGAGTTCATTCAGGTGTGCAATCAATGACTTTGGTGAATTAATTTCTCTAAGTCCCTTAAAAGCTGTTCACTACTGATATTGATAAGCTGATACTTGAATTCTATGTTTAGTGTCCAAGAAAACTACAACTGTCTTTATGATTACATCCTTTTGATGACAACAGATGAGTCATTCATATTTCAATTGCTATGAGAGACAGTTTGATTACAACTATCCCTACATACGTAAAGTAACCTACACAGTAGATGTGGGCACTTGTTATAGGTTCTGGTGACAAACACTGCTTTCCTTGTAATGGCAACTAAGTTTGATAAACAGGACAGGCTCTGATACTTGGATATCATCATGACATGAGACAATGTCCATATTTGTCACTGGCTGTCTTCAACAGACATCATTGCTTACAGGCTGCCATGTAGAAGGTCAGCTATTTCTTGCAGCAAAGGGAAAATAACAGAAATTAAATTGTCATGGTCAACTACCACCACTCCCTTCTTTCTCCATTTGTTCTGTTGGACAGTATACAGTGTACAGTCAGTCCACGTTAATCCGAACAGTGCCGTTTTTCATCAAAAATGTTTGGCTAGTGAAACGTTAGGTTTGCTGAAACCAGTCCAGTACACCATACTGCAGTAGCGTTACTTCCCTTTCACTTGACTGATGGAGACAAAAGAATGTATACATGTATCAACTGACTTTATTACAGCTTGGATATTTAAATGATAAAATATCAAAATTCATTGCACAAAATAAATTCACATTGATGGAAAAAGTCAACAAGAAGAGTTTGTTTTGAAAGTCCCTTGAAAGAGGCATGCATCTTGACAATGGTTTCCAAGTTTTTGTCACACTCAAAATAGTTTTTCATTGAGTCCATGTAAAATTGCATCAGACTGACTGAAGGGGCCGCTGTATGTACAGCAGAATGTAATGAGGAAAAAACAAGTACAGTTAGCTAATCCATTACCAATAATTGATGTTCGGAGTCGGAGACTGAAGCATCAGATTAATGAATCAACAATTGATGAGTTTATATAGTAGACAAGATTGGTTACAGCTTCAGTTTGTTCAGATGGCGTGGGAATCAGATTATCGGCAGATAACACAGCCTGACTGTATTCATGTTTATTAACATGATATGTGACAAAGTATTCCTGAAAAGGTGGTTCACCAACAGTCTTTATGATTACATCCTCTTGATGACAACAGATGAGTCATTTATATTTCAATTGCTATGAGAGACAGTTGGGATGAACACTTAGCATTAATATACAAATGTTGATTCATGGCAACTGAATATCTGCAAGATTTTAAATGAACATGTTTCACCAACTATGTTAGCTTTATCTAATAGACCAATCTTGTTTTTCTTTGTTGGTCACTGTCACTGAGTATCATTGTTTTACACACTTAGACAGGGATTTACATGGAGTCCTGTATTTGAGGGTCCATGTGACTTATACTCTTAATTTTCAGGGGTCCTGGGCAACCCAAATGGAGGTCCCAGACACTTAAATATTATTAGGTCTTCAGACGAAAGTCTGGAAGACCTACTGTTATTATCCGAATTATTATTATTCTTCTTATTATTATTATTCCAACCGTTTTTGTGACAGCTCTACTGACCTAACCGCTGGGGCGATTTTCATGAAACTTTCAGGGATGATAGCCTGTGTGCTGAAATTGATACATAGTCGAAAAAAATCCCGACTTCCGGCTTCCGGTAAGGGCAGAGAACCCAAAATGTCGAAATCTTTGCACCTGAATAACTCAATAACTATAAGAGGTAGATTGACCAAATTTTCACTCAATGTAGACAACATCATTCCCCGTCGATTCAACACATACCAGAAGTTGGCCGGCAGGTCAAATTTTCCGCTATTTTGAAAAAAACTGATTTTTTTGCCGATTTTCACGATTTGACGGTGCCTGTCTTTGAAAATCTTCTTCTCCAGAACGGCATATGGTACAATCGTGTTCGATACGCCGTTGGAAAGCCCATACTCTGGACTACTTAGTTTGCTCAAGGCATGTCGATATCTTGAATGGTTTTGGAGTTATCGCCCTTGGAAGTTGGTGATTTTTCTAAGACGCATTTTCATAGGGTTAAGAAAAAGGTCTCAACTCTGCGAAAAATCTATGTATTCCATTTTTCTAAGTACCATCCTCTAGGTAATTGGATGGGAAACATTTTTTGCTTCACATCATGGTTATGAAAAAATCAATAATAACGTCACCATTAGGACACAAACACAGCCTTCGCGATTTTGCACATTTCCGCACTTTTTTGACGGTGCCTGTGTTTCAACAATCTGCTGCTCCTGAACGGCAACTAGTACAATAGTGTTCTATATATCGTTTTAAAGCCCACACTCCGGACTACTTAGGTTGTTCAATGCATGTCGATATCTTGAATAGTGTCGGAGTTATTGCCCTTGGAAGTTGGTCAATTTTTGGCGAATCGCATTTTTATAGGGTTCACAGCTCTGCGAAAACACAATGGATTTCCTTTTTGAAGGTACCACACTGTAGATAATAAAATATGGAACAATTTTGCTTCACATTGTTATTATGTAAAAGTCAATAGTTACGCCACAATTACGCCACAAACAGTGAGGGACATGAGGATTGCGCATTTTTTCAGTTGTGAGATAGCTGGAGGAAGTGTCGTAAAATCTAGCACCACAGCCCGTGTCCTGGTTTTCGAGTGCCCACAGAAATAGTTTCCTCTTTAACAGGCCGTAACTCTGTTGTTCATAGGTCTACATTCAAAAGAATTAGTGTTCTGGAATTGTCAGGATGTGATCTCTCCAGCAGTCTGCAACATGTACCAGTAATCTCTCTTATAGTATATGTTTTTCTGCAGTTTGTGAATTTTCCGTTTGTGTCAGAAGCATTGAATCAATGCCAAATTATCTATTCATTACGTTGTCATTTAAAAACAGAAAAAGTCATAGCACTAAATTTAAAAGCAGGCAGTTTGTTAGTCACATCACACAGTTGAAATTTATAATACAGATAAACTTCAGGTTGTTCACTATCAGATGAGCGCTCACGCGGGAGAACATATCTTTCCTATAAAGAGACGACCACTGTAAAGCGTGGTCCACGTGCAGATATGGGAGACGATGTGAATTTCACCGACTGATGTAATTGACATTGACAAGGAGCTGTCAAATCTGAGTTGGAACGTCATCCAATGCCCACAGAAATAGCGTTACATCGGCATTATCCTAGCCATAGAGCGTCGAGAACAAGTTTGCATGAATAAACGTTGTAAGTACAGAGTGAGATATGAGTTTTATTTCAAATTGTTTTTGAATGGGTGTTTAACAAATGCACTATATACACACATAAATCTATGGTTGTTTCACAAGTGCAGTATATGCACATATGTGTATGCGTCAGATAGCTAGGGCCATGGTGATCCCAGAACTCTAATCGCATTGAGACCGTACACCCAAGGACGGCAGAGCTACGGCCAGTTAAAGAAAGAACTATACCTTCTATGGAACTACTTAAAAGGTACATGACCCCCGCGACCCCGGCTGCATTTCTCGTGTCAGCTCTCGTGTCAAAAACGTGTTCTGCCTTGGTTTGGACGCTTTCTAGCCCTCCAATACACTTCAAACACCCGTAACTCCGAGGGTTAAAATGGACGCTCCAGCTGACGTCCAAAGAAACAGTACAAGTGAAGGTAGCCACAGGGGGTGTATTGGGGAAGTCTGAAGACCGTCAGTATTGCCCTGGAGGCAATCCTAGTCATTAATACTGTTATTGTATTGTGTATCATGATCATCACATTGTTACAGTAATTAGATTGCAAATAATACCATAATCCAGCTAGTAGCAAACTCAGTGATAACGTATTGTCACTTGATTGGAATTTTTACAAAAAGTCCCTGTTGACATGCTAGTATATTGTGTTGTGTCCATTGTCAATTTTAATGGGTATAGAATGCAGGAATTCGGGTCCTGTAAATCCCTGCTTAGATGCAAGGGCACACGGAAAGCAGTACAGGTTTGATACTAAGCTGATTCCTGCTGGAGATCAGATTCTCAATCATAGGCACATTGACTTTAATGGCTTTTTAAGCATTTAGAACACTTGATACTGTCTGTATCTATGGCATCGTCAGTACTTCCGTGTGAGGGGTAAATGATTGGTACGTTTGTTTCAGTGATTACAACTATACCAATTGTGTCAAATGATGGGTACATATTTCATCTGCAGTAGGACAGGCCTGCATTAAAGGTCACATGCAACGTAAAACACAACTTTGCAGATTCTGATACCTTTCGGTGTGGACTTAAAGTAACAAATCATATAAAATACAAATTCACCTCATAAAGTCGAAAAATAACGCAATGAAACTTCCATCACTGACCACATGCAATTTGAATTTGAACACCTATCAGGCTATACACCATAAACGAAATGCATTGATTTATGGCTCGTGCACCCGAGTTCTGTCTTTATCACATTATGTAATTACACATGACATGTTATAATGTCTGTTGATTGAATGAGCATGTATTTATGAAACCCAACATCTCTATACACACACAAAGAATGTATCGGCAAATGAACCAGCCAATGAAGGTCTTCGTTACACTTAAGTGCACGCCCACCCGCTTTGACTGGATTCGATATCCCGGGTGCTTCGTTTCGAGGGAAGTAAACCCAGGTACAAAATATTGCACCTTTGATTTGCAATTGTAAGTAAGAGGTGCCTAAAGGGATTGGGTGGTCAGGCTTGCTGACTTGGTTGACACATGTCATTGTATACCAATTGTGTAGATCGATGCTCATGCTGTTGATCACTGGATTGTCTGGTCCAGACTCGATTATTCACAGGCCGCCACCATATAGCTGGAATATTGCTGAGTGCAGCATAAAACTGAACTATCTCACTCACTTGATGATCTGAATATGATGTTACAAAAGGTTTGTAGAAATTCCCCTCTAATTCTGATGTGATAGTGTTTTCATGTGCAGCATTGTGGTTGTGTTGCAGGGAGGATCCCGGACGAGGGGAAGGCCCTCCAGCTGACCCCCCAGGCAGTGGCGGGGATGTTTCCCGGTCAGCCCACCTGGCCCAGCAACGTCACCAGTCAGGTAATTACAGATAACTATCACTTCTGGAAGTATGCTGGTGTTTTAAGATGTAACTGGTAGCCAAATTATTGTTCCCATTAATTGTACTCAGTGTGTCATTAAGCATGCTCCTGTAGAAATGTGCTAGTTGTTCGTCAATCACAAAATGGCTTCCATTAAGGCTTGTTTTGAAAATACTGCTGCTTACAGCATCATGTAGTTCAGATTCACATTTAATGATGATCAGCATACAGCTGTTAGAGCATATTATGTGACTGTGTTGGATGATCACAGTTTGCCACATGGAATCAATTTCCATGATGGCAGACATGCAGCGGATATCTTTGATGGAATAGCTGCTATGTGTGTATAATGATGAAGTTCACTTAATGTCAATTCATATTTGTTTAGTGAATAGTTAAATTCTGTTTGTATGGCTATTTATGACTTGTTTCCAGATATCTGGTTCTGGCATCAACCAGGTGATCAACACGACAGACCCTCGTCTGACAGCCCTGGGCCTGACCCAGTATCCTTCACTCCCAGCCTGTACCGACCCAACCAAGGTGGAGGAGATACGCAGGACAGTTTACGTTGGCAACCTGGACACAACGGTAAGTAGCCACCATCAGTTCAACACTCCATGTGTGATTAGGGGAAGAATAGGCCCCTGAGATGTGGTTGTTACAGTGAGTGGTCTGACTTGTATGTCGTCATGTAGGACAGTATATAGCTTGTGCTCAGTATTGATTGTATACTAACTGTGGTGATTTGGTTTCCTTATTACTAACCAAAGGTTTACATCATCTCAGTGTTTCTATTCTTTGGATGGATGTAATGTGATAGTATTGTCATACCTAATATTCATCTGTATTTTGCTGACCCGTGAAGGTCTGTGTTAGAATATTGATCTTCAGTAACCCATGCTTGTCGTGAGAGGCGACTAACAGGATCGGGTGGTCAGGCTTTCTGACTTGGTTGACACATGTCATCGGTTCCCAATTGCGCAGATCCATTCTCATGCTGTTGATCCCTGGATTGTCTGGTCCTGTCTCGATTATTTGCAGACCGCGCCGCCATATGGCTGGAATATTGCTGAGTGCAGCGTAGAACTAAACTCACTCACTCACTGACTGTATATTGCTCATCTTATTGTGTTATGAAGAAGTGACATGAGTGAGTGAGTGTCGCTTTAAGCCGCATCACCAATATTACAGCTATTCGTGGCTGACAAAAGTGAAATACTCATGCTGTGAGATTGCCCTGACTCATCATGTAAATAGAAATTAGAGTGCATTGCATAATAAACGTAATAACCAGTGTTTAATAGACTGGAATCACGTCTTATCACCTTGGTCCCTTCTATTTATTCAGGTGACCTCTGAGCAGCTGTTGAACTTCTTTGGCCAGGTGGGTGAGGTGAAGTATGTGAGTATGGCGGGGGATGAAAACCAGCCTGCCCGCTTTGCCTATGTGGAGTTTACTGACCAGCGATCTGTTGCCACTGCACTCACCTACAATGGAGTCATGTTCCAGAGGAGGCCTCTCAAGTAAGTCACTGTCAATAGCCTCAGGTAGTAAATGTTTACCTTTTCTGGTCTAAAGACAATATGGATCATTGGATCATAGGAATGTTTGGTCCACACACACAGTCATATAGCTGGTTTATTGCAGGAGTGTATTATAAATAACAAACAGCTGTAAACCATACAATAGGTCAGTTAATTGGCGAAGGGGAGAGGTCACCCATCGTGGGAAAGGTCCAAACACACAAATGCCATGTCAAAAGCAGTTGTAAGTGATGTTTTAGGATAACATGTAGCGGTGCCTAGATTGTGTCTGGTTGCATGACCTGTGTTGTATGGTAACATGAAACAGTGCCTAGATTGTGTCTGCTTGCCCTTAAATGTGCTTGTTTTTGTAGGGTGATGCATTCCAAGTCTGCCATTGTGAAGCCGCTGACTAAGTCCCAGGAGGCATCTCAACGTGAGATAGAGGAGGCCATGAAGAAGGTGAAGGAGGCTCAGTCTCTGATTGCAGCTGCTGCAGGAGGTATGAAGCCACATGTGCTGACAAACAGTGTTTAACCACACCTAGACATATTGTACTAGATTCAGGGGGAGCCATGTATGTGTATGTTGTGCTACTGTGAAGAAAGCTTAAAGCCCCAGGTGTGGAAATTTATATGTAGTGCTACTTTGAATCAAAGTTTAAAGCCCAAATGTAGCAATGTATATGAGAGATGTTGGCAGAGTAAACTATTTGGAAAGTGTCATATGATTAAAAGTGAGGTGATGTTTTAGACCGAAGACGAGACAGAAGAAGCCGCACACGATCGCGATCAAGATCAAAAGGCCGCAGCAGATCCAGGTCACGATCAAGACGCCGATCAAGGTCCCGGCGATCCAGATCTCGGAAAAGATCCAGATCTCGACGTAGATCACGTTCTAGGAGACGTAGTAGAACCCCTAAACGAAGGTCAAGATCAAGGTCAAGAACACGAAGGAGGCGATCAAAATCAAGGTAAAAGCTCCAATTTGAAAGTTGCGGGCATAAATGACTATCTGTGAATGCTATCCATGTTTATGGATTTCATGTCATTGGCCATTTCAAATCTAGCAGTTAAGGAATCAGTTTGTTGCACCCAAGGCCCTGAGCTCAATTACTTTCCAGCTGCTTTCCCCTCCTTCCCTTTCCCTTCCAGCTCCATTCCCAACTCGCTCCTTTCCCTTTCAACTGCTCTCCCAACTGGCTCTTTCCCCTCCAACTTTTCCTCTCCTGCCCCGATTTTCCTCTCCTGTCCCTTTTCCACCAGCTCCTTCCGACTCTTTTTTTTTTTTTTTTACCCCCCTGTCCAATTCCTCTGTGGCTCCATTCCCCACCAGCTCTGTTCCCCAATGTGGGAACTTTGTGACTGTGGTGTAATAACACTTTCAGCAAAGTCTCACTTACTGGGAGAGTCTGCTTCCTGCTTAAATTGGTTGTTTCATCTGTGTCCTGAAGCAAATACTATTTATGAAATGAACTCCTTTCTGTTGATATGAATTGATACCTATTTCTACTGATATACCTATAACCTGGCAAGGTGTACATTCAGTGCTGCTTCTGGTGCATGTTGGAGATAGTCAGTTGAAGTGAATTTTGTTTGATTCGAAACAGACGTTGTACATAAAAGTAGATCTATTTTTAGCAACCACATGAATCAGGATTGCTTTAACACTTATACCAGTCAAATGTTAAGACAGCACCCTTTTGTAAAACATGGTATATCATTGTGAGACATGACCACTAGAGGCATGCAACTGAATATTGACATGTTTCTTCAAAACTCCTGCAACATAATTTGTCAGCTGACAGTAAAGACCAAGTTAAATGTACTGTTAAGTTTTATATGTTATTTTGCATGAGGTTCAGATGGTTTCCTGAAAGGAATGTATTGTTACAAATTTCACCAGATGAAATGTAGGTGTCTATCAGAGGTCCACATTTGTCTTTAAGTTTTATTTTGAAACATTTCAGAGTTGTATCATTCCCACTAGGCACTGTTGCACCTGTAGTTGTACAATCCTGAGATTACTCCAGTTGCTGTATCTTAAAAGTTCTTATGAATGTCAAATCCTGGAAGTACTTTTTGAAAAGAAAGTACATGGTGATATTTTGGAGACTGTAGAAACTTTGACCCAATGGAGGTTATGGGGCTGCTTGTGTTTTGCAAGTGCTTGATACCCCTCCACCCTTGCCATGTTCACGCTGTATTTACAGTATGTGTTATTGAGCATCCTTGATTTACTGTCTTCCGAATTATCATGATATCTTCAGCATGCAAGATGGGAAATATACAGATTGTATAAATATGTTATGTTATATATTATTTATTTTTCCTTATCCTGACTCATGCTAAATGCTTGTCGCCTTCTTGCGAATGATAGTGGAACACTTGAAATCCCTTCAAGTTCCCTTCTAATAAAAGCGGATGTAAAATCACCACTCACCCACGAGTTGCCTCCCTTGCCCCTTTTGGTGCCCTTTTCAGTCACCTGACTGGCCATGATTGTCATTCTCTCCTTCTTCGCGGGCGGTGGGGTAGCCTAATGGTTAAAGCGTTGGCTCAACACGCCGAAGACCCGGGTTAGAATCCCCATTTCTGGTGTCCCCCGCCGTGATGTTGCTGGAATATTGCTAAAAAGCGGCGTAAAACCAAACTCAGTCAGTCAGTCCTTCTTCGCCCTTGAGGATGGTTGTGAGAGCACCACGGTCCCTATACGGCAAATATCCTTTTCTTTTTGGACCTATTACATCTTAAATTCAGCTGTATACGGTTTTGGATTAGTATACCAATAATATGGTTTGGAATTTATCTAAATTTAACGTTGTTTGTACTGTTTGTTTGTGTTTACATTTGATGAAAACTTGTATTCGTTGTAGGTACCGGCTGTTTGCGGCTGACCCACATTTATTATGTCCTGATTGCACTACTTCATGTTCTTCCAGCTCTCGCTGTAAACATTGTCAGAATTTAACATCCTTTGAATTTAATAATTACCTGTTTTCCATTCATAGACGTGCAAAGGACTGGGTTAGAAGGTATTCACAAGTCATGTCTGGTAAATCAAGTGATTGCGCTGATAACCGTGTGTTGGATGTTACTGCTGATATTCATTCTTCTAGTGAATCGCCGAGCGTACGAGGGCAGGTCGCTGTTCCAGTGATGAACTCTGGCTCACAGAAAAAGAGGTCGTCATCAGAGCTGACCGCTTCGCTGACTAAGAAGTCTAGGACGACTTCAATGCAGAAAAAAAGGTCTCCTACCCCTGAGGCTTTGTCGAAGGCTCTACACAGTTCTACACAGAAAACGAGATCTTTTTCTGTCGAGATTGTACCTCCAGCAGAAGTAGATGTTTATGATGATCCCCCCCCCTCCTCATACCTGAAGTCAGTTGTCTCCAAGAAAACGAGGCCTGCTTCTACAGCGACATCAGCAACTATATCAGCGCAGACATTGACAGAAGATCTTCTATCAACGCAGACATCGGGAACAAGAGATAGCAGCAGCATCAATTCTTCTCAAGCGCAGCGTACTTGAGAAGAGCCGTCATCGCTCTCCGAAGCATCATCAACCCTGCAGCAGTCTCAACTTCCGTCGCAGAACTTCAACCTGGGGCTGTTTATGCAACAATTTACGGAACAGATGATGTCGATGATGGAACGTCGCTTCACGCAGGAGAAGGCTACTACGAGGACATCTGGCGTGACTACAAGCCTGCGTGAAGGATCAGCTGCCGTTCCAACGCATCTGGAAGAAGAGACGAACCTGCGTGAAGGTCCACACACCTGACGATCTTCCCCGTCTGAAGAGAGGAGCTTGGACAATGTTGCCAACGTTAGCTCAGCATTAGACGTCCGTGAAGGAAACTCCAAGAGTCCTCCACACAGAAGTAGATCGAAGCGTTCTCCTGAACTCTACAGTAGACATAGATATGGATCATCTCCGTCGGACTCAGACGCACGTCGGGAACCTTCACCCAGGCGCTCCACATCTCACAGAGAGTCTTCAACTAATCAACCTTCGCGAAGGTCTAGAGATATATCACAAGACTCCAGTAGAGATACTTGTTCTCATCGGGATGTTCACCTGCGCGCAGCTCTGCGTACAGATCTACATATAGAGACTCACGTCGCCACGGATCATCAGAACGGGAGATGTCCAAATCTGAGGATGAAGGTGAAGTCATATTCTCCGATGCGGAAGTAACCTCATGGGTTGCAAATGGTCTGGACCTAACATCACCATTCAAGGACACAGAGGAGGCTTATTCATATAAGATGAGTTCGACACATTCACCTTCCCACCGATCGACCCGATCTCCAATGTACCGGAAAATCTCAGAGCAGCCTTTGATAAAGCTACCAAATTTCAGAGTCAACACATCCCGAGGTTCAATGCCAAGGAATTCCCCCTACATCACATGGAATCCTTCCTGAAGGCACCAGAGATTGATGAGGATTACAAGATCATCAACGACTCCGTTATAGAACTTATAAGAAAGACGACAAGAAGCTAGCTCAACTGGATACGACTACTAGACATACTTTCTTCAGACTAGCCAGGTCTAGAGCTATCAACGAAGCACTCATCTCTAAGTTCAAGAACTCCACCAGGGGATTCAAGCGCTGAAGGACAGGTATGGAACGACTGGAGTCTTCCACCCCCAACCGTTCCCGTACAACTTTCGATAGTGGGTGGACGTCTGCATCGGTACTGGGAGAATTGGGGAATACTACAGGACGACTACGTTTCACAGATACTGCGCAGAGGGTACGAGATACAGTTGGAAGCCACTCCACCGCTTACAAGCAACCCGCTGGCCTTCACCTACGCAGCCGACCAGATACACAAACTGGACGTCACAATCAAGACTCGACTCGACAAAGATGCAGTCGAGGAGATACATCAAGACCACATCACGCCTGGGTTTAATCCCCAATTTTCCTGGTACCGAAAAAGAATTTCAAGGAGAAGTTCCGGCTCATCTACCACATGAGGAAGTTCAACCAGGAGTATCTTCGCAAACCAGCAGATGATACATCTTCCTCAGCTCCGACATCTCGTTCGTCCGTCAGACTACCTCGCCAGCATAGATCTACACATCCTGAGGAAATACCTAAGGTTCCTTTTCAACGGACATCACTTCTAATGGAGGGTTCTAAACATTTTAGCGCGAAAATTTATACACCGCGAATAAACCTGTCATTCCTTCAGTCTAGCCACGCTCGCCCCTGAGTTGTTACCATAACACATCAAGTTTGAAGACAGAAATCTAAGGGAATCTTAAAATGACGACTGATAGTAGCATAAAGAATCAAACTTAACTGTCGCTGTAATGGATTTCCCAAAACATAATTAAATAATGAGCCAAATCCCATCGACGAATTAGCGAAAACAGCAATGTGTGTTGTGGCCGCCATGGAAATTGGTCACATGACAGATGGTTTGATACAAAACAGATTACCACGAAACGACTCTGAAAGAAATAATACAGCAGTATTTTATTTATTCATTTAGATACAAACGGATCACCATGAAGTGAATAGTCACTAACACTCAATCATCTCATTCACAACAACCCGGCTTGTTTGAAATCACAAAGAGCTTCATATACAGTATAAGTTAATTAGTCAGATCGTCAGAATTCGGAACATAATACTGATGTGTTTTTCATCTCTTCCGGGAGTAAACGTGTTACTGTGTACTAGCATATCGCACAGATAGGGATTTCCTGTGAGTAAGTAATAAATGCCGCCTGACAGGTTCAGCCACTCTGTTTGTTTTCACTGCTATTAGTGGCGGCCAAAGAGACAGCTGGCAGTTCCGGCAATTACTGATTGCGCGAATAATTGACCGCGTGAAGTAGTCTAAACTGTCAATTCCGCGAAAATTGCAGCACGCGAAAATAAGTACGTTTACAGTATATCAAGCAATGCTCTCTCCGTTGACACTACGTGCTTGGCAAAGCATGCTCGGTCTACTCACCTCAGCTCAACTCATGACTTGCAGAGGGAGGTTACAGCTACGCCCATTACAAAGATTTGTGAACGCCCATCTTGACAGTTCGGATCCACTGATACTGCCGGACAACCTGAAACCATATCTCATATGGTAGACCTTGAAGTCGAATGTTTGCGGAGGAACCTTTTTTGTCAGAGCTGGTGTGCAACACTCATCTCTTTGGAAATCAGACACAGTGTTTGCCAACCACTACCTCAGAGACATTGCCACCGAAGACGTCTCAGGCATTCACCACTTTGGGCCACTTGTTGTAGCACATTAGCAAAACTAATGGTTCCACAAAGGCGCTAAGTAAAACTCACCCATTTGTCACGCGACTTGTGAAAGCCAACCCTCTGGAGAGCAAATGGTTAAGTCCATGCACACGTCTAAGACAGACTAGCATGAGTGATAGACCCTGTACTTGCATAGGACTTACTCGTACATAAAGAAGGGTCGGATCTCCACTTGATGCACGCATCAAGATATGGAGTTGCAATAGATAACTAATGGGACATTAGTATATCTACAGGACGTAAAACAGCAGCCAGTGAATCCAGGAAGTGGCTTGACCCACCACCGTTTCTGACGGATTCTGCAAGCATTTAGCATGAGTCAGGCTAAGGAAAAATATGTAATTTTCTTATTCAAATTGATATTTTATACTTATCCTGACTCATGAGGTCAGCCCTCCCAACCTACCCTCTCAAGGCACTCTGGATTTACCAGTAAATCCGGGTGTCGGGTGACAGTAACATTCAGGAGAGAGTGACAAGCATGGCCAGTCAGGTGACTGAAAAGGGTGCCAAAAGGGGCAAGGGAGGCAACTCGTGGGTGACTGGTGATTTTACGTCTGCTTTTATTAGAAGGGAACTTGAAGGGATTTCAAGTGTTCCACTATCATTCGCAAGAAGAAGGAGACAAGCATTTAGCATGAGTCAGGATAAGTATAAAATATCAATTTTAATAAGAAAATTACATCCTTGTAACACCATGCACTGAATGCCATGACATACAGTATCTGATTTAATGTAGTTGTATTGTAGGCAGAATGATCACTGCCAATCCAAATTGGACTTAACTGATACATTTAAAATTCTAATTTTGATTGTCTGTACCTTGACTGGACTGGAAGTAGTATTGTACTGAACAACCATGTGCTCTCAGAATGTCCCTTGGCTAACAACCCATATTATCTTCCAGGAACACTTGATTTCTTTCAGTATATGATGAACTTCAATCCTAACTGTGTGATGGTTTTCACCCAGTTCTAGAACTAAAACCGTTATATTGCTGAAATACTGCAGGAAGCGGTGTTAGTCAAGCCCATTCTCTTGTCCTCATCTCAACGTTGTAAAGCCGATTATGCTTGAAAGAAAGAAATGGACTCTTGGCCAAATTGTCTGAGTGTAAACATTTGAACATGTGCTAGATGTGTATTAGCTGTAGTTCTGAAGCCCAGGTTTCTGCTGTAGGTCTGGGATAGCCCCGCCTGTTGTGGTGTAAGTATATCAACTGGAACACCATACTCACACATCTACCAATAGCAACATTGTGGGAACATACTCTACAGGAACATTTACATTATGCAGATATGTTTGGTGTTTGGACATTTTCATTTTTGTTTTTCTGTTTGGTTCTTCGAGTATCACCATGATTACTGCTTCATTGCATCCAGCTGTATGTAGCCTCATGTCCAAAACTCCATTATCGTCGTGTGGACAACATATATATGACAACAATGGGAAGTGATTGTTAGGTTTCCTTTTTTAGAATTGGAGTGTTTTTGTTGATTTTTCTTGTGTGTATACCATCTAATCCAGCCCAGTAGTGTGAATATAATGGTAAGATCTGTTTCCTAATGATGGTACCTCCTAAGCAGGATTATCTATCAGTTGTATTACCTGTATACACATGCCAGTTGAATTACCTGTATACACATGCCAGTTGAATTACCTGTATACACATGTAATACCTGTAATATTGCAGACAGCACTGGCGACATTCTCATGCTAACTCCCATAGTTTGCTCTAGGAAAGTTAATGTTAAATAAGACACACTAATGGATGTGATTCTGTGTTTAGATGCGTCATGTACAAACAAGTTAGTGTGGGGTCAAGGACATGGTACAGCTGTATGTGCAGGACTGCCAGCTGTGTCATACTGCTTTATTTAGTGGATGAGGGAATTATGTTATCTTTTAATTTGTTTACAACATTCATCGATGTCTGAAATCTGTACAACACTACTTCTTCAGAAGCTTCAACTGTTCTACATGATTGTGATGCTCCACTTAAGCCCATGTTGTAACCAGTCAAAAATTGGACTGGGTGCTCATGCGTGCTAACTTCACAGATAGATGCTCATTATGTCATCCACTAGACTGTGTGGTCCACAATGTTATTTACAGAGTGTCATCATAAAGCTGCAATATTGCGAATGTGATGCTGAACAACAAACAGTTGGTGGAAATCATCTCAATAAATGGTTGAGATTATACGGCTCTATAGTTGCCCATGCTGGACTGGTCACAGCATGGGTTCAGTTTGTGAACAGACTTAGTCATTGTATGAATATGCATCATTCTAGCAACCATTGTTTACCTGGTCCAGCTGGAATATTACTGATTGTGATCACCCTCGTTCAGACGTAACATGAATGTTGAATAGAGTTCAAGCACATAGTAGTCGTCAAAATAATCTGGGAAATGTAATAGTTTTCTATCTGGTTTACTGTTTGTGGATTCTAATGTTTCATGAAACATAATAATATTACCATTTACATGATGGAGACGGTGGGATAGCCCAGTGGTTAAAGCATTTGCTTGTCACACTGAAGACTGGGGTTCGATTCCCCACATGGGTACAATGTGTGAAGCCCATTTCTGGTGTCCCCCTAGTGATATTGTAGGAATATTGCTACAAGCTGCGTAAAACCCAAATCGCTCACTCACTCTCTCATTTACATGATGATACCGATTGAATTGTTTATAGTTGTGCTCGTAGTTACATGAATAAACTGCTCACGCATAACACACTTTTGGCTCCTGTAGTCTCTGATATGGGCTGTCACACTTTATTGATCAGTTCTTTCTTCATCTAAGTATTTCTGCAATAACAACTTGGCATTGTCCTTGAATTGTAATGTTTTCATTTTAGTGTACAGTTTCCTTGTTTATACGTCTGTGATTAATGAAAGTATTGTGAACAATGCATGTAGAGTGAAGTCTTGTTAGTCCCTATACTGTTATTCAGGAACATATTCCTCTTTGGAATTTTCTTAAATACCAAGGACATATCTCTGCATATTGGTGTAAAACTGGTGCACAATTGCAGATATTGTGTAAAGCAGTAATCTCTTGCTCACTATTTACAATCTAGACAAATTTTACTGTGAACAGTGTGGATTAACAGGCATTTGCTGCATCGAAAATGATTTGTATGTCTGCTCCGTCAAATTAATCAGTTTCAGTAGAGTTGCATGCTGTTGACTTTGTGCAGTTAACCTCTGTTCCTTGCTTTCAGCACTGGCTTGAGATGTATTTTCCTAGTCTCATGTAATGCAATTTGAATGAGTCATGAATGAAAGATGTTTGAAATTCACTTTCTCCCACAGATCGAGGAGGTCAAGGTCAAGAGATCGGAGGAGGTCACGATCTAGATCAAGGTCAAAGCGACGGACCAGTAGGTCACGGCGATCTCGCTCTAAGTATGTTACAGTTTATTGAGTTTTCAGTGCAAACACATGGCAATACACTGTCCAATCAAACATGCCAGAATCACTCGACACAGTTCCCAGATTATGATCCTATTATGGTATACCAGAGGAAGTAAAAAGATGCTACATCTGATAACCTTGCCTGGCACTTGGTATGGAAGAATTAAAACATGAACTAGTCAGCTCAAGAGTTAGTGGGGTAGAAATGTTCAGTGTGTGTCTCTATGGGCTGTGTAAAACAAATTTGTCTGAAATTAGTACAAGAAGAAGTATGTATGCACACTTGTCCAAACATGACATAAACCAAAGTTCATCTCGCTTGTTCTGATCTATCAGCACCAGGTTCATGCATGTCGCAGCTCTCCTGAAAGTGGTGAACAATTTCTTGTCCTTAGTTGTTATGCTGTGATACACCTGAAATTCTGTATATGACCAAACCTTCATCATGCTCAGCAGCTGTATTGTTAGTCATATGAACTGTTCCATTTACCATTTTGAATGTAAAGTGTCAGGTTACAATTTTCCCTTTACCCCAGTAACTATGGTAACAATGCTCAAACCCAAGATGATACTATGAATATTTTACATAGGTGATAGTATCTTTTACTTGTTACATGATAAATGATATAAATAATATTGACGTTGTTTCTGTAAAACATTCATGTTCTTTTGCCAGGAAAAGATCCCGAACTCCACCAAAAGCTTTTAGCAGTAGAAGGTCGAGATCAAGGTAATGCCTCCAATGAACCATAGCTTGATATTTTGCCATCATATTTCATGAATTATAGACATATTTCATCAGTTTTATAGGAAACTAAAACATGTCAGGGATAGCATCATGTACATATTAATGTAACATGCAGAAGAATTCTGTCATGTGAAATCGTGTCCAGTGTTGTTTGGAACACATTACAAGAAGTGAAGTGAAGTCCAGAACGTTTCCTAATCGTTATGTGATACCATCTGTAGATACTCAAAACTTAACATTGCACACAAATTTTTACAATAGGAGTCGGCGTAAGAGTCGTTCTCGTAGTCGTCACAGGTCCAAGTCCCGCGAGAAGAAAAAATCAGTGTCCCGTTCCCCATCCCCTCCTAAGCTGGAGCGAGAGTGCTCCATACCCGCAAACAAAGGTGATGGTGTCGGACTCGCCGCCAAGACGGTCGAGAAGGTCAGTTATCTCCCTTATATTGGTTCTTGCATGTGTCGTAGTCTGTAGCTGTGTCCTAGGTTCAACAATATTTCTGGTCATTGCTGTTGAATATCATGGAAGTATGTGTCCCATAGCAATGATCAAATCCCTGTCCTTTCGAGGGAAATATATGAAGTGTTGAAACATTCTAGACTTGGGTTCAGCCTGAAACAACCTGCATCCTCTGGCACATCCTGGTTTTAGCAAAATAATAATGTTTTGTATACATCATGTACGCATACATTTTTGAAGTTTTAGCTAGGTGGGTTAATGTATTTATTGATACCTGAATAGTTTTTTGTTTTACTTGAATATTTTTGGTTATCCAGCAATACATTTTCTGTTTTCAAGCTGCTCCATTTCCAAGTACATTTTTTAAAATCTATTTTTTTAGTCGAAGCATCTTCGCTTGCAATTGTAGAGTATCTGTTTGTTTCATATGAATAATATTTTGTTCAAAGCATGTACACATAGTGAAATATGATCTATTTTCAGTATCGAATTATAATTAAGTAGTGTTACACTGTTGGCTTTACATGTTAAGAGAAGTTCAATGTTTTCTGTATTTCTTAGTCCCAGCTCGAAGCCAATCAAAGTCGAGCCGACCAGCAAGAGGTAAAGTCCAAATTTTAATATGCTGACTGTTGGAATAGGGAACGTCTTCCTTAGATATTCCCAGCATTCTGTTCCTTCTGTTCAGTTACTTCTTCCATTTCCAATGGGATGTGGGAAAACAACACAATTTCAAGAATACTTTCCATAAAAACTATAATATTATCATCACTTTCACTGAGTGAAGGAATCGTAGTTCCACCTAGTAAGAGGAATTTCAATAATGATGTCTTGCCAGTGGTGTCCCCATATATGGATAGGAAAAGCTATTCCAGGGTGCGATTTCGTTATTTACAACCTGCACTGGTGCATGTTAGAAATGGCTGGTGCAGGTTACCTTCAGTAACAGGTTGCACTTGGTGCAGGTAACAATTAATGTTTCAACATCTTATAGCTGTCATCGTGTCATATGGTCAGGTTCTGTTGAGTGTATCTGATACTGAGGACTTGTTACGAAAATTGCGAAACAAATATTTGTTACGTTTTAGAACAGTGACATTATTTTATGGTGGAACCAAAAGTTTGATGGTACAACCAAACCTATAGCCAGGTTGCCCTCAGTGCAGGTACTGAAAAAAACAAAGAAATCGCACCCTGTATTCTGACAGGCTAACTACCAGGTCCTTGGACTGATCTGATTAATGCTATGCAGTCAAATGAGTATATGCTCTTATTGTAATTAGAACAGGAACATGGCATAAAGTGATTGAATGCTAATAGAATGCTAGTAGTACTCTCAAACAGGGATACTTTACCTTCATTAAATCACCACGCTAATAAAGTATTTGAGTTTTGGTCCTCTTCCATTCCTTGTGGTACACACTGGAATTGTCAGTAGAAGTTACTCCCACATAAGTCTGATTTATGTTTATAGTCCTCCTTAAGCTTGTAGTACACAGCACTTTTATGTTTGATCATCCTTAAGCATTTTGACTTATAAAGTTACTTAGGCAGAACTTGACCTCACCCCAGTGAGTGGATTACTGCTCATCCGTCATCAACCATTGTCATTGTTTGTCTGCTGATGACTCAAGTATAAATGATACTCAAAAGAAGTAGGATTCTTTCATTTGTCTATAGCTATTCTGTCATGATATAGCTTTGCCATGATATTGCTGGAATATTGCTAAAAGCGACACTCATTCGCTCACTCACTCTGATCTGTGTGGCTGAAAGCAGGATATATCAAGAAGAGAAGCCATCTTGCTTCATGCATGTTAGTTTGAATATTGTGAACATCAAATTGTCATTGTCATCCGGATTCATCAGATGTCTGTAGGTATCCATATTTTCTGTTTTATTTAGTGTGACTGCCAGTGAATCTAAATCCTCCAAACCGAGGTAACTATTCTGACTTTATGCTTTCCTCTTTTTTCAGCCACTAATCAATGTCAGCATTGTATAGTTGCTGTATTGGTTCAGATGTTTTAATAGACTTTCCTCTTCTCTAGTGTGGTTCATATTCTTCTGAATTGCTTGGAATCTGTCAAGTTTTGGAGTTTGTATGTACCCCAAAACAGTTCATCCCATTGGTATATGACCAAGGATTTAGCTAGGATTCTCAACTCACTGTCTGTTGAAGGCAAATTGAGAAGTTTATTAGATTGCTCAAAATTGGGATTTTCAATAAAAGTTTTTGTTCAAAATTCAGAGGTGTCTGAGCATTGAATTTTAGCATTGCATTCAAAGAAATAATATTAAACTAAGCGTAATGTACGCCTCAAAATCAATTAAGTACGACATAATATAAGATTTCAAGCGTATCGTGTATGGACATAAATACCTTTGTACGTCTAACATTTAATTTTCGTGCGTATTGTGCTAATGGAAATCTATTTCGGATAAATACTTGATAAATACAAACTACATCACCAACTCACTCACACAAAAACATGTCAGTACTCCTTCAAAATTCTCAGTACACCTCCACTTGCAATATGATGTGTAAGTACACTCGCACCCCCAAAAGTTATCTGGAGCCTTGCTAAGTATTACAAACTCTTTCTCTGTGTTGGTCCTGTATCAGTGAAATAACAGTCACCCCCACAATACCATTAAATTAGCTGATGATATCACAGATTCACATGCCCTCAATTTCAGTGAAGAAATCTCTAAATGAATAGTTTGTAATTTATGACAACAATGAAGAAACTTTAACAAGATATAACACCATAGCATGTGGCTCCCTCGCTGTCCCGTGTCTGAGGAATGCCCTGGTCTCTCTAAGGTGCGTTCTGATACAGACAACCAGGTGTCACTGGGATGTATTTCACATTTATTGACCTCACACTGGCAACCACTTGTTGGTCACAATACAAATTGCTGCCTCCACATAAATCCACATTCTCCTCATCCGTATGAACAAACATTTGAACTTTTTTATGTAGTTGAACAGTTCTTCGTGAGTGATGAATCAGCAAGTTTTACTCTTGCGATGGCTGAGAAGGGAAGCTCTCTTATTAAACAGTATGCAAATTAAAGTACTGTAGGAAATAGAGAAAAAAACTGTTTTTAGGCTGTTACTCTGCATCCCTAAAATTTACACAACTGCAAATAGCATATGTCGAAATAACCCACTTCGGCCTAACTGGGCATTCAGTGGGATGCCTAAGAGGATATCCAGAAAAGCATGTTTACTCGTAAAATTGGGCAAAACTTAGAAAAGATACGAATAGCTGCTGAAAACAATAGATCAGACTATAGATGGCAATTAGGTAGCTCAGCCAGGTATGATGACAAACAGTTGACTCACCTGGCATGAAATGCATGTGCTGTCTACAGGCACAAGGGGTCATCTCAAAGATATTTTGTGCTTTTTCATGTGTGTTGAATGTGTCTCATCTATTGATTAACATCTTACGTGTCTTTCTGGTAAGACCTCCGACCGTATCCCCCCTAAATTTTAACGATGAGGAAAATTTTCTTTGAGTGGCATTTTTAGAAGTTGGACATGTCTTTCAGTGTGTTCAGATACAAGTACAGAAACATGTTAGAACTCCTTATCAGATGAGGAATATATATTCAGGTGATATGATTTGACTAGAATGAAATTTAAGGGGGTTACGGGCGGAAGTCTTTCTATCTTTCTTTCATAAAGTTTATGTTGAGCTATGTAAAAGAGTATTATACCTGATAACCGTAGAAAAGCTATGTTATGTTGTTATGGCATGCCATTTACTTCCCCAGTTTAATTCCCCAAAAGGATTATCTTATCTTTGCTGATATCTCTCTTCCCCAAGCCCGACCCCAACCATCGTCTGCGACACCCGCCCTGGTTTTGCTTTTGAGAGGACCCCTCCTATCTGTTTCTTTTTTTTTCGTGACAGTGTGACTCCATGGTAGCTACATCCTTAATAGTTTCAGGATGAAAGTTATTATTTTTTACGTCAGCTATCGTTTATAATGAAGCTAAGTCTAATTTCAAAATGGGGATTTAAAAAGTGTCCTTTGTAATACAATATCATCGCACACTAATTTGCATAAAGCCATGGTCTGTTCCAAACAAGTTGCTTTGGACATAGAAAAAACCTGCTATGCTCATTTCTGCACTAATCTCTCCTCAGTAAAGTTCTTTTTTTACGTTTCCTATCTCCCTACCACTGAGACTGTAGTTAGGCCGATCTTTGTTTAACAGATATTTCACACATTCACATATGAACTACATAAATTGTAGAGATAAATGTGAAAAAACAGTTTTCTTCTATTTCCGACAGTACTTTAGTGTCTGAAGTAGCTTAGGCCTAATGCATTAGTGGATTGTTGTACTGCAGTATTTCTGCACTATGTAGTGAGCAGGTTGGCCTTACTGATTAGTAGATACTGGTAAGGAAAGTGCTTTGTCCAGGGACATCACTACCTGAATGAAGTGTAGTGCTGGGTGTAACCACAGTTAATCTGTCCTGGCATGGCAGATTGACTGTGGTAATATGACGGAATCAGGTGTTCTCTAACTTAATATGAGGAGTGCATTGGAAATTTAGAATGAACAATCTACTGTCCAAGAGTGATCTGTCCATGTGTGATGTAGGATATATGCCTGATTCTTCAGTTCCCTGTTTACTACCAAGTGACAGTGTGGTGATTGTGAGGCAGAAAAACTCACCACAAAATACAATCTGTCCCCTACCTATGGTATATTTGGGTTGTTGAGTGACAGTTTGGTCTTCAGCAGCCTGTGCTGGTTGTAAGAGGCTTCCAAATCATGACTCATTTTAAGGAACTTGATGTGATTTGCACCAGGATGACTTTAAAAGCTAGTTGCAACCAACAATGCAAGGATGCATTGTCCAGTAAATTTATCAGAGTTGTCTAATCTAAATATATAAAATCTCTGATCTCTGTGTCATGTGTTGTCAATTATACATAGCACAGGGATAAGGGATGTAGTATAGTTAATAAAATCTATGGATATGCAATGTGGTCAAAGATTGATATGTTTGGACATGTTAAGCTTAATGAAACAAAGATATCAGTTGTTTTGTCTTCCACTTGGTGCATGTTACATATTGCTAAATTGAGCCCTGATCATGGATCACGTGGTCAGGTTGGGTGACTTGATTGTGTGTTATTGTTCCTTACAATATGAATCACTGGATACTTGGTCTGTGCTTGATTATTTAAAGGCATCAAACATCCATTTGAATTATTGTATGATGGTAAACAACAAACAATTTATCATGTCATTAACATTTTGTTTGCCAGGTCTAGACTTACTATTTACAGGCCACAGTCACTAATGAACACTGAGCTCCCCCAAGCACATGCTAATCATTCTAAAACTCTGCACAACTTTCTGTCTTGGACAGCTGCATGTCGCCTTCATTCCTCAACATCTTCTGTTTTAACATGTAGCATCTCACAAGACTTTTATGAATTAGAATAGGTTAATTTCAGCATATCACTTTTAGAGTAAGATCATTCTACTAATCACACCTATGTTAAGTGATCTCAGTGCAGCTCTGTTCTTGTGCAATGAGGTCTTCATCTAATTAAATGACATCAAGTGATATTGTTGCCTCTTCTTACATCTACGTTATGGGTGTAACAATACGATACCTCCCAGTATAGCAGTACATATGTACCAATTCCTGATGAAGTCTTGCATTGGGATGGATGATACCTTATTGATGTTTGATGAAATGTCCTTTTGTATGACCAGGTCTGTAGACCATGTCCACAGCCCCCTGTATTGCTTCACTCTACTGTTTATGAACAGCACTGGTCTCCAGTTGGGGTCAATGTTTCAGTTATCAGGACACATTATTTGTGTTTCAGATCGTCTAGTGAGCGACGTAGCAAAAGTCGCAGCCTGACCCCCAAGAAAAGGTCAAGCTCCAAGCGGAGGACAAGTCGAAGCCCAAAGAAGAGCTCCAGACGTTCGAGGAGCCCAAGACGAAAAGTCAAGGTCACCAAGGTATGTGATTGTTTTCAGGCCAAAGTTGTAATATTTACACTACAGGAATGAGTCCTTGTTTAAGCTTAGTTTGTCATGAAAGTTTTGATGCAGGGCATTCAACACAACAGCAACATTATCTCGGTACTCCTCTATGTTGACCAGTGCTGCCATTGGGTTAAGGATATCATCTGTTACATAGTGCAGTCTGTGATTTGACTTTAAACCCGTGAAGGGCCAGGTTAGAATATTGATCTTCAGTAAGCCATGCTTGTCGAAGAGGTAACTAACGGGATCGGGTGGTCAGGCTTGCTGACTTGGTTGACACGTCATCGGTTCCCAATTGTGCAGATCAATGCTCATGCTGTTGATCACTGGATTGTCTGGTCCAGACTCAGTTATTTACAGATAAAACCCATATATGTCTGGACATTTCCTCGACTGCTACATGCAGACTCACACATACATACACATCACCACAGAAGTGCAATACTTTTGAATACCTAGTTTACCCACATTTCACTTCACCTCATGGTTATTGGGAATGTTAGTTTGACTCTATGCTAATATATAATAACCAAGTTTGCTTCATGTGTGTTTCAGTCGTAAGTCCAAGAAAAGTCGCCGAAGCAGATCCACATCTCGACGTCGATCACGTTCTCGAAGTGGCTCCAGGCACAGGTAAGCAAGGACCTTTATGTACATGACAGATAGTTAAAGCATTGTCTCTTGCAGTACCAAGGCTGGTAATGTTGTTTGAAAGTGTTGTAATATCTATTTATGTCCAACCCGTGAAGATCCGGGGTAGAATAGGTCTTCAGCAACCTATGCTTGCCACAAAAGGCGACTATGCTTGTCGTATGAGGCGACTAACGGGATCGGGTGGTCAGGCTCGCTGACTTGGTTGACACATGTCATCGTTGCATAGATCGATGCTCATGCTGTTGATCACTGGATTGTCTGGTCCAGACTCGATTATTTACAGACTGCCGCCATATAGCAATATTGCTGAGTGCAGCGTAAAACTAAACTCACTCACTCCCTCACTCTATTTATGTCAGTAATCTATCTAACAATTTTGATTTTGTGTTATTTTCAGGACTAAGAAGGAAAAGAAGAGAGACCGGGATAAAAGCCGGGACAGGAGTAGAGATCGAGAACGTAATCGTGAAAAAGAACGAGAGAAGGAACGCAAGAGTAAGAAAAGTCGAGATAAGGAGAAGGAGCGTGAGAAAAAGGACAAGGACAAGGATAAGGATACGAAAGTTAAACGGGACTATGACGAGGAAGAGAAGGGCTTCAACAGTGGTAGTGAGGAGAAGAAAGAGTCCAAAGAGTCAAAGCTGCTGAGCCTGAAGATCCTGAAAAGGACAAACCTCCTGCACTTTCAGCAGGCGAAGAGTCTCCACCTCCTCCTCCTCCACCCAACCCTCCACCTTCATCAAAGGATCTGGACTCCAACCAGCAGCAGGTTGACATGGAGATGAGTGACTAAACAACACATATCCTGTATCTCCTCCCTGCTAAACTTGCACCAACATTTGGAGTCAGTGCACAGGTGGTGCTCCCTGGACTTGTTTCATCCTGGATTTGATGTACTGTTGGTTGTTGGGGGAACACATGACTGATCATGGTGATGGTAAATTCCTCTGCATTACATAGCTGATGACTGAACTCTTACTGCAACAGACGCTGGTCTGATGCTAGAGACTGTATACAGTGTCTGATATCAGTTTTGAGATGCACAATTGAACATGTCAGGCTTGATTTCATGAAGATTGTGGTATGAAAAACATAGAGATGTAAAATATGACATGTCAGTGAATGTTATTTGAAATGGAGCGACAGGTGAAAACATGATTGATTTAAGACTAAGTAGCACTATTATTGGTGTTTTCTATTGGTTCATTTCTTTAGTTAACATACATCATGATCATTCTTTATATCTTGTAGTGTGTTTTAGTTGTATGACAATATTTGATGTACTTCCCTTTAATCTCAAGTTCATCACAAGAATCATTATGTCAAGTTTCAGTTCAATATACACAAGGTCAAAAGTTCTGCTACCTCAGTTTCTTGCAGATAAACCCTTTGGAATTCTTTACCTATGAGCAGTCATTTTGAGAGATACTCACAATGTGAATTCTAATGCACTAGATATTGTCTTATAGGTGTTCCCAGATGCTTGGACAGTGTTTGTATATACAGTGAAGTCTGTGAAACTATAGCATTGCACATTATGCATTTTTTACAAATAGTTTAATATAATTGTTATCATTACCTGTCACCATGAATCTGAAGAATGTTTTGTTAATTAAATTCATACACTTCAGCGCAATTTATGTCTTAAATTATAAGGGCTAATAACTTTCATTGCTTAACTTGTGATCATCATGTATACAGTATATGCCATTATCTTAGTTGTCATACACAGTGACATTTTATCCTTAATAAACCCATCCAATCAGATGCAAAGTGTTCTCATTTTTAAATTAAGTACAGTGTTTTGAATGTTCTCTGCTGGGATGTGCTGGAATATTGCTTAAAGCACTGCAAACCTGTACTCACTCACGAGGGTTTGAATACAGTCACTTGAAATTTTGTCATGTGTGATCCTTCCCTGTTGAAGTGGATCATTTGTGATGCTGGTTTAGCAGACCCATGCAGCCAATGTGCAGTCATTGCCTTGGTCACTGAAAGACCAGCGCTGTTTACCCAAGGAACCATACTGGACATAGACTTTCAATGACAGTCATTGTGACCATACTTTCCTGCATTTTTATGTGCATGCTTTCTTCTCTGAATGCAAGTAAATGGTTATCAAATTTCAATTTGTCGATGTTTCTTTTTGTCTGAATTAGTAAAATCTGTTACAGTAACCATTTTAATATGCGACATTTGTTTTTTAAAGCATATGAGACATGTAGTTCATGTTTTTCATAAGAGAGTGAGTGGTGTGTCTATATGCAAATGCATGTTCAACAAGTAGTGACAAACACTGTTGCTTTAATGTGTTTAATCCCAACGCCAGATATTTACAAATTCATCAGCTATTTAGTTCAGCTCCCTTGGATAGGTAGTGGTGTTGTACAGGATGTCACCCTCGGCACTGATGAAGGTGGACACCATCTTTTCTGCTGAGGCCTCGACATACACAAACCCACCCTTGCTGGTTGGGTCGGCCCAGTGGAACTTTGAACTTCCCTCCGGGACGCTGTCCTTATGAGCCTCGCTAGTGTCCATCTTGTCAGCACACCCAGACAGGATGAAGTCCAAGGTCACGTCGTCCTTCGTCTCCTGCAGGTGCTGCAGTGGAGGAACATCAGGTTAGTACCACGCTCAACCAACATTTATCTAACAACTGACATAACACAGATGTAACAAAACCCGCAGGTGCATCAGTAATTGTTCAACTCTCAAAGGGTTTGGATACACTTGTCATCGTGCCAACAGGTTGTTAGTCTCCTACAAACCACGCGAAAACATCTGCCTAAATCTTGATTAGGGTACGATATGGGGTGTGGTTTGGAACGGTCGTAAAGCAATGACTGAGTGTACACCTGGTCAGGACTTGTGAAACAATGTCTGTCTGTCTATGCTATTTAGGAAAGGGCGTGGAGGAGCTGACGTGTAAGAATAGAATAATACTTTAATGCCTTTACAATTTGTGTTCATCAGCAGAGCTACTGACACATTAGAAAGATACCAAACACAGGGCTCCAGATAATTTTTCAACAGTAAGAGTACGTACTCCTTATTTTTTCAATACATTTTGAGTACTGAATGAAATTTAATGGCGTATCAGTAATCTTGTGTTTCGTTTCATATATGCACCACAATATTACTATACGCTGTGTAAACAGGTCAATAAACAATAAACAACACTCTTTCAGATAAATACGTCTGTAAATGATTCCAAGACCGTACAGCATTGCTGTGGAGCGTATGTGCTACGTTTTCTAAATTATTTCCTACCGTACCGTGCATATTTTTTATCCGTACTTACACCGATACGGCCCTTATCTGGAGCCCTGCAAACATATTTACATAAATTCTTTGATTCAGGTATCTTCAAATTTGTTTAAGAGAGATATGGTACTTGAATAAAGGATGTACGGGCTTTCTTAGTTTTCACAATTGGCACTATGTAGCGGCAGCCTGAAGGGAGGAGGTTGTATTCCGAATTTAAGTAGTGAGTACGGTCAGATATGGTTTTGACAGCTTGATTCACGATTTGCCGCTCATATATAAGATGATAAACATTCAAATCTGACTCCAGCGATGACTTAGCAATGACTGAGTGTACACCTGCTCAGGACTTGTGAAACAATGTCTGTCTGTATGCTATTTATGAAAAGGCGAAGATACCTATAGATAAATAAAAGAATTTATGTAAATATGTTTGGTAACTGTCTAATGTGTCCGTAGAGCGGAGAGCGGCAGGTCGCGGGTTCGATCCCCGACCGCGTCATACCAAAAGACGTGAAAATATGGTACTTGTTGGTCCCTGTCTGGTGCTCGGCATTATTGGGTACAACAAGGACTGGTTGGCTCGGAGTCAGTATAATGTGTCTGAGTGGGGTATTCATGCTTCACTGCGGCGTGGTAATCTCAGTGGGCTAGTACAAGAAGCCAACCACACATACATACATACGCATGCACGTCGTCACCTGAACGAAATATTCTCAAGCACGACGTTAAACCCAATTTCATCTCAGCTATCAAGCATCCCAAGAAATACAACACGTATTTTGCTTCAGGGTGTCCATTGTGAGTAGCGCAAATTGGGCTGCGCAACAGAGAAAAATGACCAGTCTTCCTATATGCGAGCGAAGCGACTGGTCATTTTTCTCACTGTTGCGCAAACCTCAGCCCTGTGCCTCTTCGATCGCCATATCCGTCACCTTTTATCCTAGTGTTACCTCCCACATGTAAACATAGCGCTGTTATATGTATGTACAAGGAAGATGTTGGCGAAGCTCCTGTTCCGTCAGTGTGCACTACTATGTGTATGTGGCCAGGTCAGCCCACCTGGAGGTTGTGGCTATGTCCCGTCAGTGTGCACTACCATGTGTATGTGGGCAGGTCCCGTCAGTGTGCACTACTATGTATATGTGACCAGGTCACCCCACCTGGAGGTTGTGGCTATGTCACGTCAGTGTGCACTACTATGTGTATGTGGCCAGGTCAGCCCACCTGGAGGTTGTGGTCATGTCCCGTCAGTGTAAACTACTATGTGTATGTGGCCAGGTGACCCCACCTGGAGGTTGTGGTCATGTCCCGTCAGTGTGCACTACTATGTGTATGTGGCAAGGTCACCCCACCTGGAGATTGTGGTCATGTCCCGTCAGTGTGCACTACTATGTGTATGTGACCAGGTGACCCCACCTGGAGATTGTGGTCATGTCCCGTCAGTGTGCACTACTATGTGTATGTGGCCAGGTCAACCCACCTGGAGGTTGTGGTTTGTGGTCATGTCCCGTCAGTGTGCACTACTATGTGTATGTGGCCAGGTCAGCCCACCTGGAGGTTGTGGTCATGTCCCGTCAGTGTGCACTACTATGTGTATGTGGCCAGGTGACCCCACCTGGAGGTTGTGGTCATGTCCCGTCAGTGTGCACTACTATGTGTATGTGGCCAGGTGACCCCACCTGGAGGTTGTGGTCATGTCCCGTCAGTGTGCACTACTATGTGTATGTGGCCAGGTCACCCCACCTGGAGATTGTGGTCATGTCATGTCCCGTCAGTGTGCACTACTATGTGTATGTGGCCAGGTCACCCCACCTGGAGGTTGTGGTCATGTCCCGTCAGTGTGCACTACTATGTGTATGTGGCCAGGTCACCCCACCTGGAGGTTGTGGTCATGTCCCGTCAGTGTGCACTACTATGTGTATGTGGCCAGGTGACCCCACCTGTGGTCAGGTTGTGGTCATGTCCCGTCAGTGTGCACTACTATGTGTATGTGGCCAGGTCACCCCACCTGGAGGTTGTGGTCATGTGTCAGTGTGCACCTCACTATGTGTGTATGTGGCCAGGTCCCGCCAGTGTGGCACCAGTGTGCACTACTATGTGTATAGGCCAGGTGACCACCCGAGGCTGTGGTCGTCCACCACCGCACTACTATGCGCGTGGCCAGGTCACCCCACCTGGAGGTTGTGGTATGTCCCGCCAGTGTGCCCATGTGACCAGGCATCCACCTGGAGGTTGTGGTCATGTCCCGGCCAGTGTGCACTACTATGTGACCCTAACCGGAGGGTGTCACCCCACCTGGAGTGTTGTGGTCATGTCCCGTCAGTGTGCTACTATGTGTATGTGGTCAGGTCACCCCACCTGGAGGTTGTGGTCCAGTCCCCGCCAGTGCACTACTATGTATATGTGACCAGGTGACCCCACCCAGTACTATGTGTCCCGTCCCCAATACTGTGTGCACTACTATGTGTGTCACCCCACCTAGGTTGTGGTCGCACAGTGGCCAGTGTGACCTGGAGGTTGTGGTCACTGTGTGCCCATGTGGCCTGAGGTTGTGGTCATGTCCCGTCAGTGTGCACTACTATGTGTATGTGGCCAGGTCACCCCACCTGGAGGTTGTCCCCGCCAGGTCATGTCCCGTCAGTGTGCACTACTATGTATGTGTATGCCAGGTCACCCCACCTGGAGGTTGTGGTCATGTGACCCCACCCGTCATGTCCCGCCAGTGTGCACTACTATGTATGTGGCCAGGTGACCCCACCTGGAGGTTGTGGGTTGTATGTGTATGTGGCCACCCCACCCTGAGCTGCGGGTCATGTCCCCGCCAGTGTGCACTACTATGTATATGTGACCAGGTGACCCCACCTGAGGTTGTGGTCATGTCCCGCCAGTGTGTGTATGTGGCCAGGTCACCCATGTGACCTGGAGGTTGTGGTCATGTCCCGTCTGGAGGTTGTGGTCAGTGTGCACTACTAGGTTGTGGTATGTCCCGCCAGTGCAATTACTATGTGTATGTGGCCAGGTCACCCCACCTGGAGGTTGTGGTCATGTCCCGCACTACTATGTGTGTGGGCCAGGTTGTGACCCCACCTGATGTGTCCCGGCAGATTGTGTGCACTACTATGTGTATGTGGCCAGGTCACCCCTGAGGTTGTGGTCATGTCTCCGCCAGGAGGTTGTGGTCATGTCCCACGTCAGTGTGCACTACTATGTGTGTATGTGGCCAGGTCACCCCACCTGGAGGTTGTGGTCATGTCCCGGCCCACTACCTGGAGGTTGTGGTCATGTCCCGCCAGTGTGCACTACTATGTGTATGTGGCCAGGTCACCCCACCTCCCTGGAGGTTGTGGTCATGTCCCCGCCAGTGTGCACTACTATGTGTATGTGGGCCAGGTCACCCCACCTGGAGGTTGTGGTCATGTCCCGGCCAGTGTGCCACCTGGAGGTTGTGGTCATGTCCCGCCAGTGTGCACTACTATGTGTATGTGGCCAGGTCACCCCACCTGGAGGTTGTGGTCATGTCCCGTCAGTGTGCACTACTATGTGTATGTGGCCAGGTCACCACCTGGAGGTTGTGGTCATGTCCGCCAGTGTCACTATGTGTATGTGGCCACCACCTGGAGGTTGTGGTCATGTCCCGTCACCCCAACCAGTGTGCACTACTATGTGTATGTGGCCAGGTCACCCCACCTGGAGGTTGTGGTCATGTCCGGCCAGTGTGCACTACTATGTGTATGTGGCCAGGTCACCCAACCTGGAGGTTGTGGTCATGTCCCTTCAGTGTGCACTACTATGTGTATGTGTTCAGCTCCCCTGGAGGTTGTGGTCATGTCCCGTCAGTGTGCACTACTATGTGTATGTGGCCAGGTGACCCCACCTGGAGGTTGTGGTCATGTCCCGCCAGTGTGCACTACTATGTGTATGTGGCCAGGTCACCCCACCTGGAGGTTGTGGTCATGTCCCGTCAGTGTGCACTACTACTGTGTGTGTGGCCAGGTCACCCCACCTGGAGGTTGTGGTCATGTCCCGTCAGTGTGCACCCTATGTGTCCAGTGTCATGTCCCGTCAGTGCACTACTATGTCAGTATGTGGTCAGGTCAGCCCCACCTGGAGGTTGTGGTCATGTCAGTGTCAGTGTGCCATTACTATGTGTGCCAGGTCACCCCACCTGGATGGTCATGGCCAGGTCACCCCACGTATGGAGGTTGTGGTCATGTCCCGTCAGTGTGCACTACTATGTGTATGTGGCCAGGTCACCCCACCTGGAGGTTGTGGTCATGTCCCGTCAGTGTGCACTACTATGTGTATGTGGCCAGGTCATGTCCCCCACCTGGAGGTTGTGGTCATGTCCCGCCAGTGTGCACTACTATGTGTGGTGTGGCCAGGTCACCCCACCCACCTGGAGGTTGTGGTCTGGAGGTTGTGGTCATGTCCGTCAGTGTGTGCACTACTATGTGTATGTGGCCAGGTCACCCCACCTGGTCCCGGCCAGGTTGTGTATGTCAGGTCACCCCACCTGGAGGTTGTGTCATGTCCCGCCAGTGTGCACTACTGGAGGTTGTGGTCATGTCCCGCCAGTGTGAACTACTATGTGTATGTGGCCAGGTCACCCCACCTGGAGGTTGTGGTCATGTCCCGTCAGTGTGCACTACTATGTGTATGTGGCCAGGTCACCCCACCTGGAGGTTGTGGTCATGTCCCGCCAGTGTGCACTACTATGTGTGTGGCCAGGTCACCCCACCTGGAGGTTGTGGTCATGTCCCGTCAGTGTGCACTACTATGTGTATGTGGCCAGGTCACCCCACCTGGAGGTTGTGGTCATGTCCTATGTGTATGTGGCCAGGTCACCCCACCTGGAGGTTGTGGTCATGTCCCTGGCCAGTGTGCACTACTATGTGGTCATGTGGCCAGGTCACCCCACCTGGAGGTTGTGGTCATGTCCCGTGTCAGTGTGCACTACTATGTGTATGTGGCCAGGTCACCCCACCTGGAGGTTGTGGTCATGTCCGTCAGTGTGCACTACTATGTGTATGTGGCCAGGTCACCCCACCTGGAGGTTGTGGTCATGTCCCGTCAGTGTGCACTACTATGTGTATGTGGCCAGGTCACCCCACCTGGAGGTTGTGGTCATGTCCCGATCAGTGTGCACTACTATGTGTATGTGGCCAGGTCACCCCACCTGGAGGTTGTGGTCATGTGTCAGTGTGCACTACTATGTGTATGTGGCCAGGTCACCCCACCTGGAGGTTGTGGTCATGTCCCGTCAGTGTGCACTACTATGTGTATGTGGCCAGGTCACCCCACCTGGAGGTTGTGGTCATGTCCCTTCAGTGTGCACTACTATGTGTATGTGGCCAGGTCACCCCACCTGGAGGTTGTGGTCATGTCCCCGTCAGTGTGCACTACTATGTGTATGTGGCCAGGTCGAGCCCCACCTGGAGGTTGTGGTCATACTATGTGTGGGCAGGTCCCCAACCTCAGTGTGCACTACTATGTGTATGTGGCCAGGTCAGCCCACCTGGAGGTTGTGGTCATGTCCCGTCAGTGTGCACTACTATGTGTATGTGGCCAGGTCACCCCACCTGGAGGTTGTGGTCATGTCCCGCCAGTGTGCACTACTATGTATGTGCCACCTGGGAATCATGTCCCCCACCTGGAGGTGTGGTCATGCCAGTGTGGACTACTGAACTGTGTATGTGGCCAGTCACCCCACCTGGAGGTTGTGGTCATGTCCCGCCAGTGTGCACTACTATGTGTATGTGGCCAGGTCACCCCACCTGGAGGTTGTGGTCATGTCCCGCCAGTGCACTACTATGTGTATGTGGCCAGGTCACCCCACCTGGAGGTTGTGGTCATGTCCCTCAGGTGCGCACACTATTGTGTCAGCTCCCCGAGGTGTGGCCGTGGGTCACCCACCTTGAGGTTGTGGTCGGTCAGTGTGCACTACTATGTGTATGTGGCCAGGTCACCCCACCTGGAGGTTGTGGTCATGTCCCGCCAGTGTACACTACTATGTGTATACATAGTGACCCCACCTGGAGGTTGCGGGTCATGTCACCGCCAGTGCACTACTATGTGTATGTGGGCCAGGTCACCCCACCTGGAGGTTGTGGTCATGTCCCGCCAGTGTGCACTACTATGTGTATGTGGCCAGGTCCCCACCTGGAGGTTGTGGTCGTCCCACCAGTGTGCACTCACCCCACATGCGGATGTGGCCAGGTCACCCCACCTGGATGTTGTGGTCATGTCCCGCCAGTGTGCACTACTATGTGTATGTGGCCAGTGGTCATGTCCCCACCTGGAGGTTGTGGTCATGTCCGATCAGTGTGCACTACTATGTATGTGGCCAGGTCACCCCACCTGGAGGTTGTGGTCATGTCCCGTCAGTGTGCACTACTATGTGTATGTGTGGCCAGGTCACCCCACCTGGAGGTTGTGGTCATGTCCCGTCAGTGTGCACTACTATGTGTATGTGGCCAGGTCACCCCACCTGGAGGTTGTGGTCATGTCCCGTCAGTGTACACTACTATGTGTATGTGGCCAGGTCATGTGGCCAGGTCAGCCCCACCTGGAGGTTGTGGTCATGTCCCGCCAGTGTGCACTACTATGTGTATGTGGCCAGGTCACCCCACCTGGAGGTTGTGGGTCAGTGTCCCTATGTGTATGTGGCCAGTGTGCACTACTATGTGTATGTGTATGTGGCCAGGTGCTGGCCAGGTCCCACCTGGAGGTTGTGGTCATGTCCCGTCAGTGTGCACTACTATGTATGTGGCCAGGTCACCCCACCTGGAGGTTGTGGTCATGTCCCGTCAGTGTGCACTACTATGTGTATGTGGCCAGGTGACCCCACCTGGAGGTTGTGGTCACCCCACCTGTGGAGGTTGTGGTCATGTCCCCCGTCAGTGTGCACTACTATGTGTATGTGGCCAGGTCACCCCACCTGGAGGTTGTGGTCATGTGGCCAGGTCACCCCACCAGGTGTGGTCATGTCACCCCGCCACTATGTGTATGTGGCCAGGTCACCCCACCTGGAGGTTGTGGTCATGTCCCGTCAGTGTGCACTACTATGTGTATGTGGCCAGGTCACCCCACCTGGAGGTTGTGGTCATGTCCCGTCAGTGTGCACTACTATGTGTATGTGGCCTGGAGGTTGTGGTCACCCCACCTGGAGGTTGTGGTCAGGTGTCCCGTGGAGGTTGTGCGTCAGTGTACTCACCCCACCTATGTGTATGTGGCCAGGTCACCCCACCTGGAGGTTGTGGTCATGTCCCGTCAGTGTGCACTACTATGTGTATGTGGCACTACTATGTGTGTAGCCAGGTCACCCCACCTGGAGGTTGTGGTCATGTCCCGTCAGTGTGCACTACTATGTGTATGTGGCCAGGTCACCCCACCTGGAGGTTGTGGTCATGTCCCGTCAGTGTGCACTACTATGTGTCATGTCCCGTCAGTGTGTGGTGTATGTGGTCACCCCACCTGGAGGTTGTGGTCATGTCCCGTCAGTGTGCACTACTATGTGTCATGTGGCCAGGTCACCCCACCTGGAGGTTGTGGTCATGTCCCAGTGTGCACTACAGTGGGCCAGGTGACCCCACTACTCAGTGTGCACTACTATGTATGTGGCCAGGTCACCCCACCTGGAGGTTGTGGTCATGTCCCGTCAGTGTGCACTATGTGTATGCCAGGTGTAGGTTGTGGTCAGGTCACCCCATGGGTATGTGGGACCTGGAGGTTGTGGTCATGTCCCGTCAGTGTACACTACTATGTATGTGGCCAGGTCAGCCCACCTGGAGGTTGTGGTCATGTGGTCATGTGTGCACCGTCAGTGTGTGTATGTGGTCATGTCCGCCACCCCACCTGGAGGTTGTGGTCATGTCCCTGAGGTTGTGGTCATGTCCGGCCAGTGTACACTACTATGTGTATGTGGCCAGGTCACCCCACCTGGAGGTTGTGGTCATGTCCCGTCAGTGTACACTACTATGTGTATGTGGCCAGGTCACCCCACCTGGAGGTTGTGGTCATGTCCCCGTCAGTGTGCACTACTATGTGTATGTGGCCAGGTCACCCCACCTGGAGGTTGTGGTCATGTCCCGTCAGTGTGCACTACTATGTGTATGTGGCCAGGTCACCCCACCTGGAGGTTGTGGTCATGTCCCGTCAGTGTACACTACTATGTGTATGTGGCCAGGTCACCCCCCACCTGGAGGTTGTGGTCATGTCCCGTCAGTGTGCACTACTATGTGTATGTGGCCAGGTCACCCCACCTGGAGGTTGTGGTCATGTCCCGTCAGTGTACACTACTATGTGTGTGGCCAGGTCACCCCACCTGGAGGTTGTGGTCATGTCCCGTCAGTGTGCACTACTATGTGTATGTGGCCAGGTCACCCCACCTGGAGGTTGTGGTCATGTCCCGCCAGTGTGCACTACTGTGTATGTGGCCAGGTCACCCCACCTGGAGGTTGTGGTCATGTGTGTCAGTGCCAGTGAACACTACTATGTATGTGGCCAGGTCACCCCACCTGGAGGTTGTGGTCATGTCCCGTCAGTGTGCACTACTATGTGTATGTGGCCAGGTCACCCCACCTGGAGGTTGTGGTCATGTCCCGTCAGTGTGCACTACTATGTGTATGTGGCCAGGTCACCCCACCTGGAGGTTGTGGTCATGTCCCGTCAGTGCAGTGCACTACTATGTGTATGTGGCCAGGTCACCCCACCTGGAGGTTGTGGTCATGTCCCGTCAGTGTACACTACTATGTATGTGGCCAGGTCACCCCACCTGGAGGTTGTGGTCATGTCCCGTCAGTGTGCACTACTATGTGTATGTGGCCAGGTCACCCCACCTGGAGGTTGTGGTCATGTCCCGTCAGTGTGCACTACTATGTGTATGTGGCCAGGTCACCCCACCTGGAGGTTGTGGTCATGTCCCGTCAGTGTGCACTACTATGTGTATGTGGCCAGGTCACCCCACCTGGAGGTTGTGGTCATGTCCCGTCAGTGTGCACTACTATGTGTATGTGGCCAGGTCACCCCACCTGGAGGTTGTGGTCATGTCCCGTCAGTGTGCACTACTATGTGTATGTGGCCAGGTCACCCCACCTGGAGGTTGTGGTCATGTCCCGTCAGTGTACACTACTATGTATGTGGCCAGGTCACCCCACCTGGAGGTTGTGGTCATGTCCCGTCAGTGTGCACACTACTATGTGTATGTGGCCAGGTCACCCCACCTGGAGGTTGTGGTCATGTCCCGTCAGTGTGTACACTACTATGTGTATGTGGCCAGGTCACCCCACCTGGAGGTTGTGGTCATGTCCCGTCAGTGTACACTACTATGTATGTGGCCAGGTCACCCCACCTGGAGGTTGTGGTCATGTCCCGTCAGTGTGCACTACTATGTGTATGTGGTCACCCCACCTGGAGGTTGTGGTCATGTCCCGTCAGTGTGCACTACTATGTGTATGTGGCCAGGTCACCCCACCTGGAGGTTGTGGTCATGTCCCGTCAGTGCACTACTACTATGTGTATGTGGCCAGGTCAGCCCACCTGGAGGTTGTGGTCATGTCCCGTCAGTGTGCACTACTATGTGTATGTGGCCAGGTCACCCCACCTGGAGGTTGTGGTCATGTCCCGTCAGTGTGCACTACTATGTGTATGTGGCCAGGTCACCCCACCTGGAGGTTGTGGTCATGTCCCGTCAGTGTACACTACTATGTGTATGTGGCCAGGTCACCCCACCTGGAGGTTGTGGTCATGTCCCGTCAGTGTGCACTACTATGTGTATGTGGCCAGGTCACCCCACCTGGAGGTTGTGGTCATGTCCCGTCAGTGTGCACTACTATGTGTATGTGGCCAGGTCACCCCACCTGGAGGTTGTGGTCATGTCCCGTCAGTGTACACTACTATGTGTATGTGGCCAGGTCAGCCCACCTGGAGGTTGTGGTCATGTCCCGTCAGTGTGTACACTACTATGTGTATGTGGCCAGGTCACCCCACCTGGAGGTTGTGGTCATGTCCCGTCAGTGTACACTACTATGTGTATGTGGCCAGGTCACCCCACCTGGAGGTTGTGGTCATGTCCCGTCAGTGTGCACTACTATGTGTATGTGGCCAGGTCACCCCACCTGGAGGTTGTGGTCATGTCCACACATGTGGCCGCTGGCTCGGTGCTTGTACAGTAGGGGCTGCAGCATGGCCACCAGGGCCAGAGTAGGGCCGTGCTCGGCGACAGACAACACCGGGTAGTGGCCAGCAGTGAACAGATAGGTGGCCCTGTAATCAAAAGAAGAGCAGGTAGTTACCGCTGGGTACAGATAGGTGGCTGTGTGATGAATGGACAGGTGCTCGTGTTATCAGAACACCTAACTCGACCTACACTCCAGTTATCCTAATATCAATGTCCTTGCAATAAATAGATTTACTATCTTGGTCCAGAGTCCTTGATCTAATTCTTCACTGAAGATCTTGTTTCGCAGTACGTGTTGATTAGGGTTGAAATGATACACAGGTGAGAGGATGCGACATACGATACTTTTTTCCGTATCGAAACAAGACGATACACATGCTATATTACTTACAACTCGTTTAATGACAGACTCCCGTTTCAGCGTTCAGAACAATCAAATATGGCAAAATGAGGTGCAATTAGAGTTTGAAGTTTGGAAGTGAAAACAGCCTCTACAAACATGCATCCACGGCCAGCCTGCTGTGAAATAAGATACAGTCGATAAGTTTGTACCCGATTTGACGTGATTATGCGTATCCTGTATCGATATAACCCTAGTGGTGAGTCTTCTCCAACTGGGTGTCAACACAAATTGGACATTCTCTTATCCTGTCAACTAGTATCACCCATTTCTTCATATGGTGAACATCATACGCCAATGTAGGTTGGGACTGATATACAGTCACGCCTACTGTGTGAGCAGCGACAGTGGACCACGCCCACTACAACACCCTCAGGGCCTTCGTAAACATCATATACCGCTGGAGGTTGGTTCGATGGTATACAGTGGGTGTATGCCCCGAGCGTTGGAGATTGGGGATTCGATCCACGACAGTATTATATTAAAGTTGTCTAAGTTTTTCTTTTGTTGCACTGCCTTGCACTAAGCATAAATAGAGATAAAACAGAATCAGTGTCAGCATACTGTATCTGAGCTATCTTTGTTAAACTGCGGCACGTTGTCTGATAAGACAGATGGACATTGTAACTTCACTTCCCAAAACTACGTCAGCGATAAGGTCCAGGTATTTATGACAAACGTGGACATATTGTACCCAGTAGAGCGGAGGATGCGCCTACAAATATTACGTACTTGCTGGAACGCAGCTGTTGGTCAATCCAGACCCACTGGGAAGCAGCGGCCTTGACGTCCTCGGGTCCTTCCGGATGCAGTATGACATCGTCGGCTTGTCCACAGAGCACCACAGTGTCAATCATGACAAAGTCGATGGAGGCGTTACTGTTGGGGATGTTGAAGCTCAGGGGGTAGTAGAAGTCGGGGAACCGCCTGTGGTGGACAACGTTGAGCGTGATTGGTTTATGCATATACTTACAAGTTTGAAGTCCGAATCCAAAATTATCCTTGCTTTTTTCAGTTATGTTCACATGATGTTTGTTTGTTTGGTTGGTATTTAACGCCGCACTCAGCAATATTCCAGAATATTAAATAATTTAATCTGGACCAGACAATCTTGTGACTAACAGCATGAACATCAATCTACGTAATTGGGATACGATGACGTGTCAACCAAGTCAGCGAGCCTGACCACCCGATCCCGTTAGTTGCCTCTACGACAAGCATTGGTTTCTGAAGACTAATTCTAACCCAGATTTTCACGGTGCTGTTCACATTCTGATGAGTTTCAACTGAAATATTGATTAAAACAGCGAACATCTTAAATCAGTCACCAGTCACCGACAAGGTCAGACATCACACGCTTAATTATTTAAGTAAATTCGCACGACAACACCGTACATTATTCGTACGACAATAATGTTATTGTACCCCTGACTGACGTGACGTACCATTTGTTGGATTTCTTGGAGTACATAATCTCAGCAGAGACGTTGCCGCGATGGTCGTGGTTGCCGGCCACGATGTACCACGGAACCTGCAGAGATGGGGCGGTGTACACGTCCTCGAAGGTGTTCTGGGCAAAAAGGGAGCAGATAAATGAAATTTTTGTTCTTATTGAAGAATTGCCACACAATGTCTGGGAATATCACGGGTTCTCTTATTACCAGTTGCGAATCTAACACATGGCAACAAACGCACCCACATTACGAGTCTCGTCGTGATGCTTAGATAGATTTTTAACTGGTGATTGTTGTCAGTTTGCTGATTAACGTTACTTGAAGGAAACATATATGAAAGCAGGTATCGAGTGTGTGTTGTTTTACGACGCGACACTATAACGTCAGTCAATAGTCCTTTTAATAATCGAATTTCTGAGCATTCAAAGTGCTTGAGTGATTTCATTTTCAGTCAGTACATTATTTAGATAGTATAGAACACTACAAAATGCACAGTTCAACCATTTGAGATACTGCAGCAGTACACACACACACACACGTTGAAACAAACATAGAAAACCCGTCGAGTATTGTGTCTGTGCGTCTTACCTGAAATCGTGCGTCATCCACGTCTTTAATACCGTAGTCGTAGAAGTTGTCGCCCAGTTCCATCACGAAGTGGATTCCGCCCATCTTCTTCGCCCACATGGCCATGCGGTCGGCCGTGCCCAGCTCGAGGGGTGTGGTGTAGGGGTAGGTGTCCGCACCACCGTTGTCGCCGATCACGATGAAGCGTAGGGTGTTGTCGGCCGCCAGGCATCCTGGTGGGGAAGTAGTCAAAGGGCAACAAGTCGCCATTATTTAACCTTACTGGTATACGTTTGAAGTACTGGATCTGGTTTCCAAAAGGTCAAAACCTGGTGTCGAACCCAAACGGGTTTAACCCATGCCAAATTCCCAACAGTTACTTATACGGAGGATAGAATGTGTTCCAAGGACGCCATTGTTGGTCGACCCAATTGAGCACCCTGTGAAGGGTGAGTATGGGTCTTGTGCAAATCATGGTCGCTGACTCGGTTGATGTATCTTGTTATAACTGCAGAGTTTCCTTCTTGAACATTAATATTGGTAAAGCGTCCGCTACGGTGGTTTCCTTGTGTCCGTGACTATTTCACCGTGACATGACATTGTGTCCGCGTGTCATGCATGACCATCACATGCAGAGAATGTGCAGAAAATGTCGGTGCTTATCGCTGAGCACGAGTGAAGTTAGTGAGCGGGCACCCACATCCTCTTTAATACTAGCACAATATATATCAATTCTAATATATGTAACGGATTCATTCCCTTGTAGAAAGCCATTTTTGATTGTGAATGTTATGATGTCGAAACAACGTATATATAAGGCATATGATACAGTTACCTCTATCTGATACCAATTTAACCAGCTGGGCAGTTTGCTGTTTGTATTACGCCAAACCTTGTGGGTGAACAATACCTTTTGTTTTACAAACCTTGTGTAGGAGTGATTTATCGGTATGGTCAGTGTATGTGTTTGTTAGCCAGTGGCCGTTACTGATCACGTGGCGTCTAATGTATCAAATAGGACAAGTTTTCTTATGGATAACAACTTTTGTATTTCGTGAGTGCGACGTTGCGATACAGATTCTTGTACGTTGTCAAGCAGGAGTGACACTCCTTCTAAAAAACTTGTCCTATATTGTACGTATCAACTTCTAAACTGCCACTCAAACAAGTCTAATGTATCTACACATAAACAAACAAACTAAAGTACTGTCGGAAATGCTAGAAAAATGCTTTTTAGCCTTAATACTTTGATAAAGGTGATAAATGTACTATGTTGTCTATATATCAACTCGCCTGTAGTGTACCTAATTTTTATTTCAATCGATTTAACATTTCCATGCATTTAAAGGGCAGTTTACAGGAGAGAATATGGTACCAAAACAACAACTTAAGATTTTTTCAGAGTTCAGCAACAGAAATCTGAAATAGTCTTTACATTTATGCTAATAATACAGGTGGTGTAAAAATATGAATCAACGTTTTTCTTTAACAAATAAATGTTGAATGTTTCTGTTACTTTTCTTAATTATCGTTTCTTTAGTGAAGAAATATTAATACAAATGTTAAGTCTTGATAAATAAGTTTCCCATCATGCATGCACGTCTTTATCACACCATAATATGGCCAACTATTTGCAGTCAATTGTTGCAAGGGTTTATAAGTTTTTTGTGCTTGAAAAAGACAGAGGTAAACCTTTCATTAGTTTAGAAATGGTTTATTACAGAACTTGTAGATCTGTTGGTATGTCTTACCAACAAGTTTACAATATTGTTAACTAATCAGACAAGACAGGGACCGTCTCAAAAGCAAAACCGGGACGTAAAACCATCCTTGACAACTTTGACAAGGGAGTACCTAGACGGGCGGTCTACAAACTGTATGAGAAGAATAATTTATATATTCTAAAGAAGCTACACCAGTGATTTCGTTAAATCTTTGGCCAATGTTCACAACAAGATTAAACTGACCGAATTACATCCATATTTTTGCAGTGAAATATACTGTTGACATGCAAAACATTTATTGAAACGTTGCACATGTCTACCATCAATCGATAAGATAACACAAGCGATAGGATTCTTTCCAATTTACAGTAATTCGTATGTCTATTTCAAAACAAAAACACATACACACATACAAATTACGTTTTACTCTCACACATCTCATCCTTGTGGTTAAATTATTTACCTGTGGTTGCCAGGGCCAGGAGAACGAGGGAGAAGGGAACTGTCACCATGTTGTCCGTATGACTGTCTAATCTAATCTGAATACCTTCATGACGAGTAACTGGGACCTATGCACTCCTTAGCGACAGGTGCTCGTCCGCGTGACCACCTGATACCATGAGCCATTACACGTATCAACATGGATATTAGGTCCGGCATCTGACTGAAACAGGGATGTCATGCTTCACCAGTACCATCCTAGACAGCTTGATGGTCGTTGACATGTACATGAACTGACTGAAACAGGGATGTCATGCTGTATCATCTTCACCAGTACCATCCTAGACAGCTTGATGGTCGTTGATGGTCATACCATCCTTGACACATGTACATGAACTGACTGAAACAGGGATGTCATGCTGTACCAGTACCATCCTAGACAGCCAGATGGTCGTTGACATGTACATAAACATACCATCCTAGACAGCCATATGGTCGTTGACATGTACATGAACTGACTGAAACAGGGATGTCATGCTGTACCAGTACCATCCTAGACAGCCAGATGGTCGTTGACATGTACATAAACATACCATCCTAGACAGCTAGATGTACTGACTGAAACAGGGATGTCATGCTGTACCAGTACCATCCTAGACCAGATGGTCGATGGTCATACCATTGACATGGCCGTTATGTACATGAACTGACTGAAACAGGGATGTCATGCTGTACCAGTACCATCCTAGACAGCCAGATGGTCGTTGACATGTACATAAACATACCAACCTAGACAGCCAGATGGTCGTTGACATGTACATGAACTGACTGAAACAGGGATGTCATGCTGTATCAGTACCATCCTAGACAGTGTTATGAGAGTGTGTTTTTTAAATTTGTATTATCATTGATTAGGTGATAGTTATTATGGGTCACAATGTTTAAAGTTTTGAGTGTGGGTTGTGGCTCACATCTCGCATATCATATATGTTCAATGGCAATAGTATTTTTAGCGGCACGCCTTTTTGATAGCACTTTAGAGTTGCCTCCCTTGGCAATCTTGTTTAGTTACGGCTTTCATCATGGCGTGTGTTCCACATGATTCTATAACATTCTGAGTGGAAAATGATGCTGCCAAGCTTTGCTAGAATGCTCGAGAACTGTGTAAGAGCTATATAAAGGCTGGTTGTTGCGTTGTCGGATTTATCACATGACTTGAGTTATACACATCTGTCTGCCATCATCTCAAAAGCGATCGTGCTTGCCTATATTCATCATGCTTGCCTATATTCAACTAATGTCATTGCAAACAACCTTCAATCAGTATATCTGTTCTCACCGTGAATGTCAAGACTCTGGTGAAGTAATATTTTATATTTGTGACCCAATATTTTAGATTTGTGACTCAATTGCACTGTACTAGAAATCTGTATTGTGATTCATTGTAACTTGCTCATTGTTTGCTCAATATGTTATTGAATATTTTAGACTTGTCTGTGTTCTATTTTGCTGGTTCAAAGGGGACTCTTAAACCTTTTGTCACGGCAAATATATTAACCGTAACAACAGCCAGATGGTCGTTGACATGTACATAAACATATCATCCTAGACAGCCAGATGGTCGTTGACATGTACATAAACATATCATCCTAGACAGCCAGATGGTCGTTGACACGTACATAAACATATCATCCTAGACAGCCAGATGGTCGTTGACACGTACATAAACATATCATCCTAGACAGCCAGAAGGTCGTTGACATGTACATAAACATATCATCCTAGACAGCCAGATGGTCGTTGACATGTACATAAACATATCATCCTAGACAGCCAGATGGTCGTTGACATGTACATAAACATATCATCCTAGACAGCCAGATGGTCGTTGACATGTACATAAACATATCATCCTAGACAGCCAGAAGGTCGTTGACATGTACATAAACATATCATCCTAGACAGCCAAATGGTCGTTGACTCACTCACTGTTTTGCAAGTGCGGTTAACATACGATGTCTACTGATGAAGTCTGATGGTTACATGGAAGGAAATTCGGAGCAGTTGTGGACATTACGTAAGGTATATCTACGAAAACGTGGGTCAGTTGACCTAACAGTTTCACTGTTATAAGTCAGTATGATTCGTAGGGATCTCTGGCTTTGGAAAACTTGCCTGATAATGGAGTAAACACTTAAGGCCAAAGGCTGCCATGACGACATGAGTACAACAAACACGCAAGAGTCCCTTCCCGTGCTGCTATAAAGAGGTTGTCAGAGACTGTATGCGTGGCAGGGAGAACCTCGAAGACCTCCCCTGACCTGAAAGACCCGAGAATCATGTCGGTCATGACCAACTGACGAACGACTGAGTGTCACAAAATGGGTTCAGTAAGCTTTATCCAGGAGTGAATCACGCATATTTGTATCAGCTCGTTACAGAGCCTCTTATCAATAACGCACCAAGCACGTGCCTCGTGATAATCAATTCCTCTGTTTGAACCGGATCCAGAAGGTTTTCAACGATTACTGACTATGGTGATGACACTAAATAACAATGTATCCTCAGCTTGTACATTTGTAAAGTGTCCTTTGTGTTAAAATCCACAAGGTTTGCCTTGTTTATTCTTCTGATGTAAATATTTTCACAATACCGCACCATACGTACGTGTGAACTGACAACACATCATCTGACGTCCGCTTATCCCTTTTATTATGTGCATTATGTTGAGTCAATTTCTGCGGTTATGATGTAGGATTCGAACCCCTACTAGCGAGCCATTACACAACAAACTGCGGCGCCTCTTGGCACTAGGCCTACAATGACGTTTTGATTCTATCATTGCCGTAATCCCTCTCTTTGCCAGAAGTGGAATAGATAACGACGAGGATGAACATCATGTATAATATATCATGTTGAGTTATATACAGATTTATTCTTTGGCATTTATCTAACATGAGAAAATAATGTAAAAAGCATGTACAATTGTTACACAAAAAGTGTGGAATTGAAGCGAAAGCAATCATCAGCATATTTCGGGTCGCCTCCTAGCTTCTCTGAAATCGCCTCAAATTGACAGTGGTGCATACTTGTGATGTGTGTAACCTCGGGGTACGTGGTGGGGTATTATTTCTGTAGATCTCACTAAGGTCCTCAAGGTGCTATTTCTTTTAAAAAATATTATCATAATCACAGAATCAATGGCATTGTGTACCATAGTTCATATGGTACTATCATAAGATAAAAGCGCTCCGAAAAATGTATTTAACATCTTAAAGGCCTCAAGGGGCCTCCTGGCCTCAAAATACAATAAACTTCTGTTTCTGTTTCTGAATAGATCCTTGGTCACAATATGAAGTACGACATCATGGGGGAAAGGCTATAAGTTGATGTATACAAAAAAAGAAATATTTGAAACACAGTCAGCAAAGCCACTCTACACCACACTAGGCGCAAACAAGACGAATCCCAGTCGGTAAAGCACAGTCTCTATCTGTCTCTATCTTTCAGGTTCAACCTTGATAGATATCTGCTGGCGCGCCGCGTGCCCCAAGGCCGGTAACTCGAAACAAAGCACCATCAAGCGTGTCTCTTACAGTGAAACTAGTATTTGGCTGCATCTTCAAACTGGTGACATACAGTTCATCGTGGTTCTTGCCGCCCCAACACACAGAGGTGATTCTGGTTGCGTTGGGTATGTCCACTTTCTGTAATAACTTTCCTGAAACGAAAGTAGATGGCTTTATATTGGTGAGTGAGTGAGTTGGGGTCGCTGCTGCTTTGACCAGTATTCCGGATGTACCAGAGTGTCAGAGCCCAGAGCTATGCACGTCTCACGTTCACCCGTTGGGTGAAACTCATTTAATCGAGTATGGACATCATAAACGAAAAGATATATTTGGGAAAACCGAGATTCGAGACCAGGGCCTAGTTTTTCGAAGCTCTCTTATCGCTAAGATAGTCGTAAGTGCCATACATTAACATTAACTTACGACTATCTTAACGCTAAGAGAGCTTCGAAAATCTAGGCCTTGGATCGTATGTTTCTTTGTGTCCAAGGTATGGATGTAGAGCTAAATGAAGATACACGTGTGATGGAGTCTTGGCTGGAACTACGGGATATGAACCATTATACGTTACTTATATAGTAACTATCTCTCGGCGACTATGGGCATCAGCAGTGTATAAACCATTAACGACGGCATTGAGTTAGCTGAACGCCCATGTTTAATTAATAGGTGAAGATTATTTCTGGTGTCCCCCGACGTGATATGGCTGGAGTAACGCTAAAAGCGGCGTAAAACCATACTCAGTCACGATTCACACCCTGCCGCTGCTCCGAACCACTCATAGTACACGTTTCTTACACGACACACATGCACACCCTACAGAGCTGTTTGTGTCCGACAGGAAGCTGGATTATTTGTTACCCACCTGTTTTTGAATCAATTTTCGCCACACACCCGGCATTAAAACAGGCCACCCACAGGTTGCCTTCAGTGTCAATCGTCATGCCATCAGGACCAAATACTTCTTCCCCGCTCAGCTCAGGGATGTCTCTGTAGTTGACCAGTACTCGGCGATTTGCTGCAACGTGGAATATGTACATATATCTGTATTATTGTGACTGTTAAAGATGTACATTTAGATTGTGAGGAAAGTATCTCATGATGCTACTTTGATGTACGTGACTAATCCATCTGCTATAGACTGTGATGTACGTCACTAATCCATGTGATGTACGTGACTAATCCACGTGCTATAGGCTATGGTGTTCGTGACTAATCTATGTGCTATAGACTGATGTACGTGACTAATCCATGCACTATAGACTGTGGTGTACGTGACTAACCCATGCACTATAGACCGTGGTGTACGTGGCTAATCCATGTGCTATAGACTGTGATGTTTGTGGCTAATCCATCTGCTATAGACTGATGTACGTGACTATTCAATGTGCTATAGACTGTGATGTATGTGGCTAATCCATGTGCTATAGACTGATGTACGTGACTAATCCATGTGCTATAGACTGTGATATACGTGACTAATCCATGTGCTATAGACTGTGATGTACGTGACTAATCCATGTACTATAGACTGATATACGTGACTAATCCATGCACTATATACTGTGGTGTACGTGGTTAATCCATATGCAGACTGTGCCATATCATTATTCGATATATCATACTATGTTCCATGAGCTATATATCATACTATGTTCCATGTGCTATATATCATAATATGTTCCATGCGCTCTATATCATTCTATGTTCCATGTGCTATATACTGTGATGTATATGACTAATCCATGTGCTATAGATATGTGATGTACGTGCTAATCCATGTGCTATAGACTCCGTGGTGTAGTGGTTAGAGCGTTCGATCGATCCCCGATCCCCGCTATAGACTGTGATGTTAATGACTAATCCATGTGCTATAGACTGTGCATTAATGGGTACAACAAGGTGGCTAATCAGTATAATGTGCTATAGACTGTGATATTCGTGCTAATCTGCGGCATGGTATCTCAGTGGGCTGCACTATGTACGTGACTAATCCATGTGCTATAGACTGTGATGTACGTCGTCATAATCCAAATATGCTATAGACTGTGATGTACGTGATTTAATCCATGTGCTATAGACTGATGTACGTGACTAATCCATGTGCTATAGACTGTGATGTACGTGACTAATCCATGTGCTATAGACTGTGATGTACGTGGACTAATCCATGTGCTATAGACTGTGATGTACGTGACTAATCCATGTGCTATAGACTGTGATGTATGTGACTAATCCATGTGCTATAGACTGTGATGTACGTGACTAATCCATGTGCTATAGACTGTGATGTACGTGACTAATCCATGTGCTATAGACTGTGATGTACGTGACTAATCCATGTGCTATAGACTGTGATATACGTGACTAATCCATGTGCTATAGACTGTGATGTACGTGACTAATCCATGTGCTATAGACTGTGATGTATGTGGCTAATCCATGTGCTATAGACTGTGATATACGTGACTAATCCATGTGCTATAGACTGTGATATGTGACTAATCCATGTGCTATAGACTGTGATGTACGTGGCTAATCCATGTGCTATAGACTGTGATATATGTGTACTATCTATGTGCTATAGACTGTGATATACGTGACTAATCCATGTGCTATAGACTGTGATGTACGTGACTAATCCATGTGCTATAGACTGTGATGTATGTGGCTAATCTATGTGCTATAGACTGTGATATACGTGACTAATCCATGTGCTATAGACTGTGATGTATGTGGCTAATCTATGTGCTATAGACTGTGATATACGTGACTAATCCATGTGCTATAGACTGTGATGTACGTGATTAATTCATGTGCTATAGACTGTGATGTACGTGGCTAATCCATGTGCTATAGACTGATGTATGTGACTAATCCATGTGCTATAGACTGTGATGTACGTGACTAATCCATGTGCTATAGACTGTGATGTACGTGACTAATAGACTGTGATATGTGTATAATCCATGTGCTATGACTGTGTGACTAATAATTCATGTGCTATAGACTGTGATGTACGTGGCTAATCCATGTGCTATAGACTGATGTATGTGACTAATCCATGTGCTATAGACTGTGATGTACGTGACTAATTCATGTGCTATAGACTGTGATGTACGTGACTAATCCATGTGCTATAGACTGTGATGTACGTGACTAATCCATGTGCTATAGACTGTGATATACGTGACTAATCCATGCACTATAGACTGTGGTGTACGTGACTAATCCATGCACTATAGACTGTGGTGTACGTGGCTAATCCATATGCAGACTGTGCCATATCATTATACGATATATCATACTATGTTCCATGTGCTAAATATCATACTATGTTCAATGTGCTATTTATTATACGATGTTCCATATATCATACGATGTTCCATGTGCTATATATCATACGATGTTCCATGCGCTATATATCATACTATGTTCCATGTGCTATATATCAGTCTATGTTCCATGCGCTATATATCATACTATGTTCCATGTGCTATAGACTCCGTGGTGTAGTGGTTAGAGCGTCCGCCCAGAGAGCGGAAGGTTGCGGGTTCGATCCCCGACCGCGTCATACCAAAAGACGTTAAAATATGGTACTTGTTGGTCCCTGCCTGGCGCTCGGCATTAATGGGTACAACAAGGACTGGTCGGCTCGGAGTCAGTATAATGTGTCTGAGTGGGGTATTCATGCTTCACTGCGGCATGGTATCTCAGTGTGCTAGCACTATAAAACCAGCTTAAGGCTGGGCTAGTACAAGCAGCCGCACATACAGATACACACGCATGCACGTCGTCATATGAGCGAAATATTCTCAAGCACGACGTTAAACCCAATTTCACCTCACCTCCATGTGCTATATATCATACTATGTTCCATGTGCTATATATCATACTATGTTCCATGTGCTATCACATTTGGCCTGTGTCCATGTTAAAATACTTACATATTTTGCCTGTGTCGATGTCGTAGTCGTAAGCGTAGATTTCCCGAGGCGTCGTGTCGTTGAAGTACATGGTCTTGTTGTCCGGGGACCACGCCATGCCGTTTGAGATGGTGAAGTTCTCGTCCTGTTTGCTCAGAGTGCCATCTGTGTCAAGGCAGTACAGACCACCTTCCCTGGGGGCAAACTCTTTGTCCATGGTACCTAGGAAACACACAATTCATATAAAATATACAGCATTTACGTGTTTTTGTGGCCTTACCCTTAATGAAATAGGGGGGGGGGAGGAGTTGAAGAACTCTACTTCCTGTATTAGGCAAATGAAAATGATAACAGTATGAAATCCAGAAAATCCAATTACAATTATGCATTGAGAGGTATGACCAGTGTCAACGCAACAAGAGATGTGGAGCCTATGTTTAGTGTTTCACGGACATGTGCTCTAAGATCTACTCACCTACCTGTTTGGTCACACTTCCCGTCGTTCAGACCGTGGTTGTGTATATTAGATCTACTCACCTCCCCACACCCTTCCTCTTGGATCACACTTCCCGTCGTTCAGTCTGTGGTTCTGTGTTCCAGGATCTGTTTCCGCCAGTTTTGTAACCGTCTTCGTCTCCCAGTCCAATGATGCGAACGCCAGACCGAGAGCTATGACCAGCCCGCCCTTGCTGCGAGGAACAACGAATCCCACAACATCGTCTGAAGAATACGATCCATGTAAAAATGACATACTAGTAATATGAGTACTTCCAGGGGATGAAGTTTATTCCAGTGAAGACAGACATATGACCAACAGTGTTCCACTTTAAGCATGACCATGAGAGGCCCAACAACCTGTGATTTAAAAACATGCCACTTCTTTGCCTTTCGGGGGAATTTTAAGATAATGAAAGGTGAAAGGTTATTGCCCTTAGTGTGAGGTTATATGGTGAAATTGGTAGGTGTGTCAGACAGCATCACATCGAAAGTGGTCGTGTTGATACTGTATAAAGACCATTTGCCAGAAAGGCGAGAAATATGGGAAGTTAATGTTCCATAAATGCACAATGGCAATCAAGATTGTGAATAATTTTATAACTGAAACTGATATATAAACTATCATTATTTACAAAGTGAAGATTATGGACATACCAAAACATGGGCCTAGATGTCTGAAGATCGTCTCACATTGCTTACAGTGCTATTTTCTAAATACTCTTTCTATACTCATAACAAATCTGCCAAAAGCAGAGCCCTTTGTCAAAATGTGATGATAATAGGTGTCACGGAAAGGTATCTTGCCTCACTGGTGGTACCCGTAGCAAACACATGTAAAGGCAAGTCAACGTGGGATTTATCTGAAGATGAACTGCTACCGATATTGCAAATGTACATTTGCTTGAAACAAAAAATGAAAGATTTATATCTGTAAATAGCTAGAGGGATAACGGTCAGTTCACCTAGAGTGATGACGTCATCTTTGCCAGTGACTGGGTCGTATCTGTGAACGTCTCCCTTCATGATGTCGACGAACAGCAACGTCTGTGTGGCGTCGTCCCAATGGGGACCTTCGCCGATGGTTGACACAGGCTCCTTCAATACTGTTTCTACCTTGTAGGACATCTTGAAACTCTGAAAAAGACCTGAAATTTAAATGTGGCAGGGAGGTTTGTATGTAAGAGCTCACCTGTAAATATATACCTGTGGCAAAGAATGGGTCGATCTGGTTTATTTGTTTGCCATCGCTGTTCCTGCCAGTCACTGATGTGTCTAAACTCCTCGATTTACAGCACGCCGCCTAATAGAGTGCGTAATGCTTAATGCAGGGGTAAACAAACAAACACACATAGTTGTAAAGAAAGTTGCACCAAACCTCCTTGGTCTTTTAACAGGTCCGCTGACACAATGTACGTTACGTCGTCACTTATAAATAGATTTTGATGGACTCCCTTTTCTGACTGGTTAGCCAGTACATCTATTAATAGCATACTTTGGAATCATATCATATCAATGGTCGGATCCGCAAGCAAGCATTGAGCACCTTTAGAATACAGCACCACAACTTCTCGTGAGGACGATCTCTGTCGTAGGTCACGTGTCATTAAGACAAGCAACCAGTTTGTGAGAACCCGTCGGACGCTAACCCGCGATCTTCGGTTTGTTAGCTTGACAGCTAACCGACTGAGCTACGTCCACACTGTTGCACAATGTGCAAATTTATCGAGTCATTCCTGTGACGTCACGGAAATGAACGGAAAGAGTCGAATAGGTCACGGACAATTACGAAGGTTACGGGTAGACTTGGTGTCTCGTGATTTTAATCTACGGACACCTGCCGAATGGACCCGATGCCATTTGGCACACTCGTCCCATTCCGTAATCTACAAGATAACGTGTGGCGTGGAATGAGCCGATATGCCTCAAACTGAAAAGGGTTGTTGACGTCAGGCGTCACACGTAGATTTCACGGTGCATGCATGAATGACGCGCTTTTATATAAATCGGTGATTTTGTGACAGAAAAGTGATGTAGGGAACACTGTAAGGATAATGTGGATCGCACTAAGGAACGAGGGAGACATGAGCATGTGTAGTGACGGCACGAGGGTGAGTTAGCCTTCGAATCATTACTGAACAAATGTTGCGTGTGAAAGTGGCTTCAGTGCAAATTCCAGGCCAATTTCCATTAGCCCAAAATTTCTACATTAAACCATTTCATAGTGTACTTTTGACGTTTTTGGTTTCCCGTTTTTGTGTGAAAAAAAGTATTAAAATGCAAAAGGAAAAACAACAAATGGTATTTACGTATTACACCGGACATGTACCTATTATATTGGATTAGGTCCCTAACCCTAACCCTAACCCTAAACCCTAAACCCTCAGCCCTAACCCTAACCCTAATCCCTTGAAATTATCCTAATAAATAGAATGCATTGACCGAACACGCAGTATTAAAATGCAAAAGGAAAAACAACAAATGGTACTCACGTATTACACCGGACATGTACCTAACCCTAAACCCTAACCCTAGCCCTAACCCTAACCCCTTGAATTAATCCAAATAAATAGAATGCATTGACCGAACCGGCACAAACATGACTGACGTGTCAAGTGTAATGCATTATTACCGCTTCGAAAAATAAAATACTAATAAAAAACTTTCTATAATATTTAATGGTGCAAATTACTGGATGACAAAAATATATATGTAAATTTAAAAAATGCAAAATACAATAATACACAAAACATAACACCTCAGCACCCCGTAATACAAGTAAATATGAGTGTATTAGTGAAAAAAGAAAAATATTTCAAACTGGTGCTTGCAAAACATTGCGCATCCGCTGGTATCCAACTACTGGAAACTCTCAACATCGTTGGGCTTATGCAATGACATAGCTCGTAGAGATGAAACACCAGTGAACGGAGCTTTTATGCACCCGCTGAGCCAGACAACCGTGTTGCCATGCAGGCGTCATAGGGCATTGTTTCGAGAACGTGCTTTCGAACAAAATCACATTACATTACGTAAAAGGGTATTATGATGTATTTTTAAAGTTTGTGGTGCTGTATTCTAAAGGAAGGCCGCATTGAGGAAATTATTTGAATGCTTCTCCGGGTTCTGTTTCATGGCGTGGTGCACTAACAAGTCCATGTTAAGCCACGGACATCTCACACTACACTGAAAATGTTTATGTTTGAAATTATAGTCATAACAGGCTTTCCAATCCCAGTTCTGTATGAGAGGTCCTTCGTGCAGCATCTGCCGACATCGAGTTGGGGCCCGGCGAGCCGATTTGAACAACATTCGGCCGGATAACAAACAAATGTTCCACAAACCAACCATACTAACACCAGGGTTGGGTAGGGGCGGTGGAAAAAACGCAAAAAACGCCTCATTTGCTGTGCAGAGTTGCGTCCCTTTGACAGGCCAGGACCTTATGGTATATAGTGGTTGGAGGTCTGATTTATTCTCTGGTTTGTCAGCACCAATCCGAGCTCCTGTATTTAACCAAAGTAGCACACGTCTAATTGTAATGCACTGTGGAGCAAAACAGGAGCGGTAGGGTAGCCTAGTGGTTAAAGCGTTCGCTCTTCACGCCGAAGACCCGGGTTCGATTCCCCACATGGGTACAATGTGTGAAGCCCATTTCTGGTGTCCCCCGCCGTGATATTGCTGGAATATTGCTGAAAGCGGCATAAAACTCACTCACTCACTCACTCACTCACTCACTCACTCACTACCACAAAAGACACTCTGCGGTAAGTCCCGGAATACGGGAAACTGCAAATTCTGCGACAAACACAAGAAGCCATGAGCGTTGTTACCTTGAGTAGATACTGCGGTTATGACGCTGTGACCCAGTGGTTGTAGCGGGCTCGAACTGCTGGCGGTGCTGGCTCGTCCTTCTGTGTGAATACAGCTCAATAACCACCGCATTTCATCCTCATGTCACGTGTGAAATACCTCGGTGGCGATGACGCCACACACGATAACAAAATCTGTGATTGAATATAGGTTAAGAGGCTAAGGTCAAGTGTAGTATTTGGATTAAAAGGTAACCAACTGCTCGTCCCTAAATCTTTCCTGAGGTCAAGACCATTGTCAAGATCTAAGGAGAGCTAGGTATAGTAATAATAACATTGATGGATAGCATTTATATAGCGCGCTAATCTCCGAAAGGACTCTTTGCACATAGTTTGTTCCCCCAGACGTACAGTGACCGAATAACGCGTGTTAGCTGGGAAAGTCAACATAGGCCTGTAATGTTGACCTTCGCTCGTTTCGTTATTATGTAGGGTAGGGTCGGTTTACCTCTAGCCACAAGGTGGGAATAAGGGAAATAATGACGGAGCCTTGCTCCCAGGCTATGTAACAAGACTCTCCTCTTTCCTGGCACTCCACGATGGCTTCCGGTACTGAGCCATCTCCTGATCACTGCATCAAAGTGAATGCGTGAGCGAGTGAGTGAGTGAGTGAGTTTTACGAAAACACTCAGCAATGTACCAGCTCGATGGCGGCGGTCTGTAGGTAATGGGGCCTGGAACAGACAATCCACTGACCAACAGCATGAACTGTGTCAAAACTGAACAAACTTCAAAACGTTTTTGACAATATTTGACCTATCTTCCTAAGGTTTCAGTGTTAGATTTTGGAATTTCTTGCCTCTGGAACACATGAACCCGTTATCGCTATGTAGGTTTAACATAGACCATAGATCTACACACACGTCATATATATAAATTGAGTATTGTCTATGGTTTATGTTTAACCTACATAGCGATGGCGGGTTCTTGTGCTCTGGAAGCTGATTATGACGTGACGTTATCGTGCGTGCCTATTTGTTAACAAGTGTGGGGTTCATCCGAAATGGTGTGGTGTGGTGTGGTGTGGTGTGGTGTGGTGTTATGTGTAGTAATGTGGTGTTGTGTGTTGTGTTTTGTTGTGTTTCGCTTCGTTGTTGGGTGGGTTGGTGTTAGAGTGGAGCGAAGTCGAGCTGAGAGCCTATTTACGTGCGTGGACGTGTAGTGTTGAAAAGTAAGACACTTTGCTATCATGGTCATGACACAGAGCTGATCGTCCACTCTTGTCCGAGTGTACAGGAAGGTCATGAGAATATATGACAGTGATTTTATCATTGTCTTTCATGGAAATGTTATCGACTAACATGTTTCTCAGATTAAGTGCTATCAATAATAGCATAACATGTAGCCATTGCATATACATTATAGGGGCGGCGGGGTAGCCTAGTGGTTAAAGCGTTGGCACGTCACGCCAAAGACCCAGGTTCGAATCCCCACATGGGTACAATGTGTGAAGCCCATTTCTGGTGTTTCCCGCCGTGATGAAGCTGGAATATTGCTAAAAGCGGCGTTCAACCAAACTCAGTCAGTCAGTCAGTCATATACATTATAAATGATTTGTTCTTTCTCGTTGAATTCTTTGATTGGCATTCTAGAAGTTGTGTAGATGAAGGATGAGGACTATTTTTATGTATAGAACTTCTTAATTCTGTATAGGCGACGTTTCGACATAGATTCTAATGTCATCTACCCAACTTCTAGAATGCCAATCAAAGAAGTCATACCTCGTCTTCATGGAGACGTGGCAGTCACAACCATCAACAGACTAAGTACATCACTTGCTTGACAACGACATTAGAATCAATGTCGAAACGTCGCCTATACAGAATAAACAAGTTCTATATCCATAAAAATAGTCCTCCGTTCCATTGAAGGACAAACTATTCACCCACCTCCACGGTTGTCTTAATCCAACTATAGGTAAAAACGTTACGTTGTTTTCGAATTCACGTGTGAGCCAGTCGTCCAAGGGGACGCAACTCTGTTTGTCTATCTGGAGAAACCCATGCTCGAATGCCGGTTTCCCCCAATCATGTTTGTCATCACCAGTGTTAACATATGTCTTATTTGGGATTACACTTTCTCAGTAAAAGTACAGATTCTAGTACTTTTTTGGGTTGAATCCCAAACATATGTTACATTTGACCACTTTTTAAAATGGCATTGTGTATTTCATCACCAGTGTTCATGTTTTTGAACAACGCGGTGACCGTCTGCGACTAGCATCACTTCCTGCTGTCTTTTTACCTTAAGCTGACACTCTCCATACAACTGGTGTACTATATGGCGGCGTTAACTTAACTCAGTCATTTTCTCACTCATATTCAAAACGTATCTTAAGCACGTTCCCGTGATAAAGTCAGAATCGTGGGCTCGTCGCATTCTTTTAGAAGCGATTCCTTTTGACAATGGAACTTTTGGCTTTCATTGAACATGCCACGTATTTGCTTTAAAACATGGAACATGAGAGAACCAGTACTCCCAATCCTACTTATCTAACATTTTTGGTATGATACTTTTGATTTAGTGGACGAAGTTTACAGTCAAACACCGCTGTGTCGATGATGAAGGGACCTACTTAAATATTTCGAGTTATCTGAGGTAAGGCTCACCCCCAAAATTGGGAAATCAGGAACGCGGGGACCAAGCTGAAACTGCAAGACTACCGGAAGTTCCACACATCAGTGTTTGAATGTTGGTCATTCCACATGAAACAATGGCCTGGGTTACAGCGGTATTTCGTGCTTGATCACGACAAGGCTGTCACCAAGGCTATCTGGGAGGTTATCATCGAGCCAGTCAACGAGGCTATCTGGGAGGTTATCATCGAGCCAGTCAACGAGGCTATCTGGGAGGTTATCATCGAGCCAGTCAACGAGGCTATCTGGGAGGTTATCATCGAGCCAGTCAACGAGGCTATCTGCGAGGCTATCAACAATGTTATCAGTGAGTAGGTGATTAAGATGTTAGTTTTATGCCACACTCAGCAATATTCCAGCTATTTGGCGGCGGTCTGTAAATAATCGAGTTTGGACCAGACTATTCAGTAATCAACAGCATGAGCATCGATCTACACAACTGGGATACGACGACAACCTTACTCATATGATTAGTAATTTTACAATGTATTCAGCCAGATTATTCATAATGTATTACAAAACTTCGTCAGTATAATACATCGACACAATACATACTAATAATATTAATCATTACTTTCACGAATAATACATTCACCATGATAATCACCATTTGTTAAAGAACTCATAAATCCAGTTGATGATTGTCATATGATGGACGGGATGCATCGAGCACTTGCATGCCAGCTTCAGTCCACCTCTGTGCTGGGGATACCTTCAGATGGGCATAAGATGTCCTCTCTACTGGGGATGCCTTTAGATTGGCTTCAGATGTCAATACCATGTCAGGTGTCGCGGCAAAGATACTGTTTGTCAGTGCTCAACTTCAAGAAAGTGTCAGTGCTTGCCACATGGTCTGCAATATATTAGTATCCTTATTGTTGGCCAATTAAAACATCAAATGATCTCTCTGAAGTACAAGTACGAGCATTAGTAGATTGTAACGGGTTCAAAAATTGTTCACTAAAACAAGTATCATGTTTTAACACAGTTGTCCTAGTTTGAGTGTTTCCGGGTTAAGATATAGATTTCTGTCTGCTACACTGGTGTTAGGTTTACCATATTCAGTGCAGTATTCGGATGCTGTGTCTGGATTCAATGTTTGGAAATGGTCCTGATTGCAATACATACACTGGCACTGCCCATACGCTGGAAAACAACCATGCTGTGTCCGTTACAGATTGTAACTGTATATTGTACAAAACATATATTTGATTATGAAAGTATCGAGTCTCTTCGTGTGACCTTGAACGTGTGACCTTGCACTGAAACGTATACATAAAGTCAATGAAAGTCTCCCACTGATTCTCCCCAAATCATAATGTACGACAATGTACAATTATATATATTCATTCAGTAAGGTGACACGCAAAGTCGAAACATAGGAGGGCGATTACTATAAAGGTGAATCATCTTCACTGGTCAGTACACATCACCACTGACATTAAATTGCTTGACTGTAATCGTTCCTCTTCTTCTTATTAAGGTAAAAAACATTTACGACTTGCTATTTGATACTGTTTATCTTATACATGTATATATATTTATATTATATACCTAAGTAAGTAAGAAAAATGCAATCTGTGTCCGGATTTGCTATAAAACTGATATCATATTGACCTTTGAACTTGAACATGCTTATCTGCGTTTACACATGATGCAGAGTGCATGACAACATGAACACCTATCCATATTCTTGGCATCTGTTTACATAACTGCATAATATAATACATATCTGTATTGAACATACTGACTATTTCACTCCAGGCATAACTGAATACAACCACATCTCCGGTTTGAACAGATCAATTAGAATGTGTGACAGTAGCTATTAGAACAGCGAGTCTTTGAAGTGTCGTCTGAGTTAACCACGATAGACATCCGCTGGTCGACCACGTGCTCCAAGTCCAGTAACTCTGAACACAGCGCCATCTAGCGTGTCTATCACCGTTAACTTGGAGTTTGGCTTCATCCTGAGACTGGTGACGTACAACTCGTCCAGGTTCTTGCCGCCCCAACACACAGAGGTGATTCTGGTTGCGTTGGGTATGTCCACCTTCTGTAGCAGCTTTCCTGAAGGTTGCAAAATATAGATAACAACAGAGATGCCGATGTAACTGCCGTTCATTAAAGATCTTACGGGTTGTTAAAACATTTCAAACTTATTGGATGTACATATTTGTTATCCGTATTCATAGTACTATTGATGTGGTTCAAGCCATATCGAATTATTTCACGTGCATTTACTGCACAGGCCCCTTGATACAAATCCCGTTAGTCTGCGAAAACTCTATTTGTCTCGACCATGGAAGACTAGAACCAGGTGACACAGACATAGCGTCAATAAAGATTTGGACTTGAAGTTCACCTGTGTTTGGGTCGATTTTAGCCACACATCCGCCACCAAAACAGGCCACCCACAGATTACCCTCAGTGTCAATCGTCATGCCGTCAGGACCCAGTACGTCTTTGCTGCTCAGCTCGGGGAGGTCGTTGAAATTACCCACAACGCGGCGATTGGCTGCAATAAAGATTTTGCTCGGAAATTAATTCGTTTGACTGTACATACCTCTGATTGGCTGAGCGCTCTTCTATTATTTTTAATGTACCGTGCTTACAAACGAGTAAGAATTTCTATGTTTGGGAATGCCAAACTGTGGGTATTCATTTGGTACTTCGTGTTAGTAATTCTTTATCTCGAATAATTGAGTCACGTATGATGTACGGAAATTACCGATGTTTTGCGAATGCAAATCGATGGATGGGAGATAACTCTAAATTTGTTTTTCTTGTAGATTCTATGCCTAAGTCTGGTACACCTTATAATGGACATAGTTACAATTGCAACGTGTACATACGATACAATGAATGAATACCCTACTTCACTTTAAAAGTGAATGGAACTACTAAAATAGTCTGCGACATAAACGACATCATAAAATTTGACATGAAATGACGCTAGTACCCTGGAGCTATAAAATGTTCAGTATTTTCTTCCATCAAAGGTTACATCCTTGTTCCGTACTGTAGCGATATATGTGTGCGCGTGTGCGTTCGAGCGTTGTGTCTGCTATCAACAATGATGAAAGCTTTGAATTTATACCTTGTAGAATGCATAGCGGATTATGACTGACTTGACGGTTACATGAACGTGGAGTGGAGTCATCCCATGGATGACATCAAGGTATACGGATTGTCTGAGAGACGCATGTGATCCTAAGCTATTTTACCTACGTTAAGATTGTTATACTCACATATACCGCCACTCTCGATATCAAAGTCATAGGCATACACTTGGCGAGGTGACGTGTCGATGTAGTACATGGTCTTGTTGTCCGGGGACCACGCCAGACCGTTGGAGATGGTGACTTTATCTTGCTTCCTGCTGACACTTCCGTCAGTATCCAGGCAGTACAGACTCCCTTCGTTCAACTTGAAGTCATCTTCCATCGTACCTGAGAAAGAAACAACAACCCTACCTTGCTGTCCCCAAGGTTAATGTGGACGTGTGAAAATACATTAGCTATAAGCTTTATATGTGAGCTATAATTATGTAAAGCAATACATTTAGAAGAATTGGTAGAACAAATGGTAGAACGTACCAACTGGCTCAGATGTCAGCGCACTTAAATAAATAATCAAAACTAAAAACATCGTTTTATGATTGTCACAACTTGGGTCACACTTCCCGTCGTTCAGTCTGTGGCTCTGTGTTCCAGGATCTACTCACCTCCCCACACTCTCACTCTTGGATCACACTTCCCGTCGTTCAGTCTGTGGCTCTGTGTTCCAGGATCTACTCACCTCCCCACACTCTCACTCTTGGATCACACTTCCCGTCGTTCAGTCTGTGGCTCTTTGTTCCAGGATCTACTCACCTCCCCACACTCTCACTTTTGGATCACACTTCCCGTCGTTCAGTCTGTGGCTCTTTGTTCCAGGATCTACTCACCTCCCCACACTCTCACTCTTGGATCACACTTCCCGTCGTTCAGTCTGTGGCTCTGTGTTCCAGGATCTACTCACCTCCCCACACCTTTCCTCTTGGATCACATTTTTCGTCGTTCAGTCTGTGGTTCTGTGTTCCAGGATCTACTCACCTCCCCACACTCTCCCTCTTGGGTCACACTTCCCGTCGTTCAGTCTGTGGTTTTGTGTTCCAGGATCTACTCACCTACCTGTGTGGTCACACTTCCCGTCGTTCAGACCGTGGTTGTGTATATTAGATCTACTCACCTCCCCACACCTTTCCTCTTGGGTCACACTTCCCGTCGTTCAGTCTGTGGTTCTGTGTTCCAGGATCTACTCACCTCCCCACACCTTTCCTCTTGGATCACATTTTTCGTCGTTCAGTCTGTGGTTTTGTTTCCAGGATCTACTCACCTCCCCACACCCTTTCCTCTTGGGTCACACTTTCCAGGATCTACGTTCACCTCCAGGATCTACTCACCTCCCCACCTTTCCTCTTGGATCACCTTTCCTCTTGGGTCCACACTTCCCGTCGTTCAGTCTGTGGTTCTGTGTTCAGTCAGGATCTGTGTTCCAGGATCTACTCACCTCCCCACACTCTCCTCTTGGGTCACACTTCCCGTCGTTCAGTCTGTGGTTCTGTGTTCCAGGTCACCTCCCACCTCTCCTCTTGGGTCACCTTCCCGTCGTTCAGTCTGTGGTTCTGTGTTCCAGGATCTACTCACCTCCCCACACTCTCGTTCCTCTTGGGTCACACTTCACTTCCCGTCGTTCAGTCTGTGGTTCTGTGTTCCAGGATCTACTCACCTCCCCACACCTTTCCTCTTGGGTCACAGTCTGTGGTTCTGTGTTCAGGTTCACAGTTCTGTTCAGTCTGTGGTTCTGTGTTCCAGGATCTACTCACCTCCCCACACCTTTCCTCTTGGGTCACAGTTCCCGTAGTTCAGTCTGTGGCTCTTTGTTCCAGGATCTACTCACCTCCCCACACCCTTCCTCTTGGGTCACACTTCCCGTCGTTCAGTCTGTGGTTCTGTGTTCCAGGATCTACTCACCTCCCCACACTCTCCCTCTTGGGTCACACTTCCCGTCGTTCAGTCTGTGGTTCTGTGTTCCAGGATCTACTCACCTCCCCACACCTTTCCTCTTGGGTCACAGTTCCCGTCGTTCAGTCTGTGGTTCTGTGTTCCAGGATCTACTCACCTACCTGTGTGGTCACACTTCTCGTGGTTCAGTCTGTGGTTTTGTGTTCCAGGATCTCCTCACCTCCCCACACCCTTCCTCTTGGGTCACAGTTCCCGTCGTTCAGTCTGTGGTTTTGTGTTCCAGGATCTACTCACCTACCTGTGTGGTCACACTTCTCGTCGTTCAGTCTGTTGTTTTGTGTTCCAGGATCTACTCACCTCCCCACACCCTTCCTCTTGGGTCACACTTCCCGTCGTTCAGTCTGTGGTTCTGTGTTCCAGGATCTGTTTCCGCCAGTTTTGTGACGGTCTTCGTCTCCCAGTCCACAGCAGCGAACGCCTGACCGAGCCCTACGACCAGCCCTCCCTTGCTACGTGGAACAACGAATCCCAAAACACCGTCTGTTGAATATTAACCAGTATATGCGAATATATCACTAAAATAGAAAGATTATCGATTGTGAGAAATAAGAAAGTCATTCCTATTATCACGATTATTTTATGTATTAACTTATATATGTTTACATATTGCAAAGCTAAGCAATTATTTTAGTCCATATGTAATGAAAGTATGAAACTATAGTATCTTACTTAGACCAAGGACGTCCTCTTCTCCAGTTACGGGGTCATATCTGTGAACTTCACCGTTGTACATGTCCACGTACAGCAACGTCTGTGTGACGTCATCCCAGTGTGGGGCTTCACCAATGGTGGAAACAGTGTCTTTCAGAATTATCTCTACCTTGTAGGACATCTGATAGACAAAATATAGTTTTCAGCTGGTGGCTTTCTGTTCGGGTGTGCTGGGTTGAGAGGAGGTGGTGGGCTTCGAGTTAATAGAACTAACAAGTCATTTTGTTCTGACATTACGATCTTGCTCAAAGACATAACATTCGTCATGCCCACATTCGAGACAACAAGGGTTCTCAGTAGAGCTATTTATACTCACCTTCCACATGCGTGGACATTGGAACACTCTGGTATATAGCAGTGTAATGGATTGTTAAATAGATGGACATAATATTATTGTTTTACGAGAGTACTCTAATCGCATTACCTTGTTTTTGTTAAGATTCAGGAGAGGTTCTTACGTGAGCAGTGGCGTGGAAGTGCGTCAAGTGTCTATATATCAAGCTGGACCACAGTTGCGGGGGATTATTATCACTGACTTTATTACTATTTCTACGATTATTATTTGACCCATGAAGGTCCGGGTTAGAATGAACCTTCAGTAACCCATGCTTGTAGTAAGAGGCGACTAACGGGATCGGGTGGTCAGGCTCGCTGGCTTGGTTGACACATGTCATCGGTTCCCCATTGCGCAGATCTATGCTCATGCTGTTGATTACTGGATTGTCTGGTCCATACTCGATTATTTACAGACCGCCGCCATATAGCTGGAATATAGCTGAGTATGGCGTAAAACTAAACTCACTCACTCACGATTGCTATTTATTGGTTTGAATCCTTGTTACAGGTGGAGAAAACAACATATTTCAGGTTTAAAGATTAATGATGATAAATCACAAGTTGTTTGGATTGTTTCAAAAAGAAATACCGGAAGCAATGTTAGATATATGGCAGGTATAAAATGAGCGTGGAATCAAGATATTTTCGGAATTCTTCAAATTAAATTTTCTACTTCTTTGGAGAACATGGTTAATTTGAATTTCAAAGGTAAATTGTTAGAAATCCAAAAGATAATTAACAGATGGGTTAACAGAATATTAACACCATTAGGGAAAATTGCAATGTATCAAAAGTAAATGATCGTTTCCTCACATTGTCCAATCCTCCTAGGGATTTCTTAATGGACCTCAATAAAATGTTTTCCAATTTTGTTTGGGATAATAAAAGAGACAGGATTAAAAGAGAAAGGAGGGCTAGGTATGGTTGATATTTATTCTTATGTAAAATCTCTAAAATTGTCTTGGATAAGAAAAGTATTTACAAATGAAAACAGTAAATGGAAACCGTTTTCTTTTTGTTAAACACCATAATTATCATAACCTATTTATTTATGGAGATGTCCTCCCATGGACCCTTGCAAAAACAATAATGAACCATTTTTGGAAAGATTGTCTTAATGCATATGGACATTCTGCAAAGCAAATAAGGTCAAATACATTTAAAAGATTTCTTGCTGAGAGCATTTGATTGGCCCACTATTTGTCTTATACCCTCCATTTCTACGATTATTTTATTCCAGACTGCGATTATAATATCACTTCCGTCTAATTTTGTACTGCAAATGTTTTGTGCCATAAATTTGAGGATAGGGGGAGTTTCTTTCTCATCGGTGATCTAGATTCTGAGGTTACTCTGACATTACTCTGAACGCGATAACATATGTGTCAGATTGTTCTTGTGGACACAAGTGAACGCACGGTTACTATAGTTTCCATTATAAAGTTGTATACATTACCGCTGTACCGATCTCAGTGGACCTACAACTGCATGTTGTTGACACCGACATCAACGAGCGAGACATTAAGCAACAAACACACAAAATACAATCATCTTACCTCGATGTCAGATGAGATCTGATTTGATGACGTAGTTTGATAAGACAAAGAAAGCGTAAACCCACATGTACACTACATGGTAACGATTCAATTTGCTACTCCAGTTACTGTCGAGACTTCACGGATCGCCGTCGCTAAGTCTGGGAGAGGTGTTTGTTTCGGGATCGTACCGTATGTAACATTACCGCTGTGGAGAGGCCTAAATCGTGATTGTTGCCCCGAACTTCATGTCTTACAGAGGGGTGCACTGACAGGTGTGCGCTTCATCCCAGGTGTGTTTGTGAGACCGTACGCTGGTGCAATTAGCGAAAATGTGGAACGATCTTCCCTTGTCAACCATCTCCACACTTATTGGGAGCATGAGGCAACGGTGTCAGACTTTGATGCATAATGTCGATCTCATACGCACACCTGGGAGGGTCATTTTGGTGACAATGAATTCGTCTACGTGACATTTGACTTTCCGGTTTTGGTCAGATTCTCTCATTTTGACAATTGATCTGACTGCATATTGGTCTCACATGTGTGCTACAAGGCAACAAATTTGTTGTTCATGATTACATGTCATCGTGCAATATTGACTATTTCAACAGATGCGCACAATCTGACTTATTACTTGTTAAGGTTGTTAATGAGTGCATTGTGTCTACCATTTCAGTGATGGGAAATATAATGGTGATATAGTATAGGATTCAATAATGCTTTGTCAAATGCAGGGTCTGGCCGATATACATTATATATTATGATCTAATATGTATGAAGGGGGGATATGAGGAAAGGGGGCCGGCTTCTGGTATGAGCAGTCATATTCCTTTGTAACAGGTGAGGAAATAGGTGTAAACCGAAATGAAAGGGTGGAAATAAATGAGAGTGAGTTTACACTATTACAGACATTTCTCTGTTAGTCGCCTCTTACGACGATCATGAGAGGGTGAAGACCAACTCTAACTCCGGATCTTCTAGGGTCTCTTCGGGCATTGTTGAGTTTTCTTACATTGGCTGCTGCGCTATATTTCTAATACTTTCTGAAACGTTTGTGTGATTGTGGAAGATCATGGCCTTGTGTATAGGTCATGCTTTGTTACCAATTGTTTGTGCCATGTCACATTTTGTCTTCTTAAAAATATTCTGGTCCTTTGTTAGTTTTCAGTTAGATGTTTTTAAGTCATTAAATAAATAACAATATTTAGAAAGTTCACCGAAATAACGAGAATCGCGATGATGATTTAATAGAAATAACATGCATTTCCATCTATGTGAACAATCGTTTATAACATGTCACATTTGGTCTAAACCTTAAGGTATCCATAAGTTGTTAGAAATGTTATATATGATTGCAGCAACAAGGGGGAGACAATGCCTTAGTGTTAGGCTTAATGGGCTTCATTTGATGTGGAAAGAGAGTGTTCATCCAATTCGGTATGTATGGGACAAATCCCACCGTAGTCAAAAACTCGGCTTAAGATGTAAATCAGGAAACAAAATTGTTATTTTTTTTACATGTCATTGTTGATAAAGGATTTTGAGGAAATCGTTTTATCGTAAATTTTCAGCCATCGCACACATTTGCTGGTCGACCTTTGCATGGCCGGTGCCCCTGAACAGTGACCCTGCCAGAAATATGTCGTCGAGAACTCTTCGTCAGTGAAGCCTTTTCTGCTGGTGGTCACACGCAGTTGGTTCAGGTTCGAACCTCCCCGTCTAACATATGCCCCTCTCTCGTCATTCTGGATGTCCACCTTTTAAAGCATCGATCCTGCAGTTCGGGTTATTACTTAAGTATGTTTCAAATTCGAAGTGAAAAGTATATACTCTCCGTATCAGTGAGTCCGTTTGAAACATTGTCTTTACTACCTTCTGACCACCCAGTCGGTTTGACAGCGTCACGCCCTTGACCTTCTGGGTTACCTTTCTCTCTCTCTGACAGTTGAAGCGGGTTATAACTTATAAACACCACAACATTTGTCATCCTCAGCTTTGGATTAATGGAACTTCTTTGATGGGCATTTTAGAAGTTGAGGTGATGAAGAATGATGATAATTTTATAACTTCTCAATTCTGTGAAAGGTGCCATTTCGACATGACATAGATTCTAATGTCATCACTTGCTTGACAACGACATTAGGATCTATGTCGAAACGTCGCCTTTGACAGATTAATGAAATTGTATGTCCATACAAATTATCATCATTCTGTATTCTGGGCAGTCTAACCTGTGTTTGTCTATACTAGTGTCCATTAAACCGCTCATTGATCTCCGGTAACGCCATAAAGTTGTCATCAGACTGTTGGATTTCTGTTTTCTAAAGTAATTAGTAATGCATGAAGAGTTCTCCGTACTCCTTACATGCTGTATGCATTACTATGGAGGAGACTGACACTGTAATGACACAGCCGTACATCGTAACTATAACGACTTCAAAATAGTGAAGGTGCGATGTTAATTATCTTATGACCGGGCTTATCGCATGCTTGGAAGAATTCAAAATGCAGAATAGTATTTATAGGCTTAGTATTTTCTATTTTCTTCATAATTTATCTGAACGAGTTCCCATCAACACTGTCGACATCACTTAATGATAGGGATGAAGCTTTAAGAACATTGGCTAAAAATACGCCACGAGATGTATGGTGACTTCCTGTGCCATCCTTTACTTTTGTAACATGGCGACCTTAAATGTTGCTGCTAAGCTGTGCGTTACAAACCCACAGGGTTGGAGGCCGTTCTCTTCACCTGCCCACAACCTTCCACTGGTGTCACACATGCCGTCGTTGATCCTGTTGTCAGGTTCAACGTCCACGTCGCCGAGAGACGTTACAGGCAAGCTGGGACAGACTACGCCCTGCAGCAATCACCCATCCACCTATCTACCGGGGAACAACGAATATACGATTTATATTCCAGCATGTTATCTAGAGGGCGTGTTATGTGTCATTCTTTCCGCTACATGACTGCGTGTTCCCGTGTGGACAAACGTCTCACTTGAAACAAAACTGTTTTGAACTGGATTAAATTAAACACGGTCTATTGTACATTGTGCCTTAAGTAGGAGAGACAACGCTTATGCCTGGTTAGACACGCACACAGATATATGAAAGCAATGCCCAAATATGGGTACTGAGTGGGTTGCAATGTTACTTTGGTTGGGTATCCGAGGGACACAATTTTGTTAAATACGCGAAGGACGTTACACTGCTAGGATGATCAAAGCCCAGTAGCTTATTACAAATTTAGTGAATTTTGTCTTGAAACTTTTTCTGTTGACTAAATTGATTTATAGTATATTAAGGTTCAGTCGCGTCGTCATATGACGATGGGTGATACGTTCTGAGCCTCTAGTAAATAGGTTTGACCTTAGGAGATCAAACTGATGTTTCATCTATAGTAAGAACCTTTCTAGGGTGAGTGAGTGAGCGAGTGAGTTTGTACGGTTGTACGCCGCTTTTAGCAATATTCCAGCAATATCACAGAGGGGGACACCCGAAATGGGCGTCACACATTGTACCCATGTGGGGAATCGAACCCGGGTCTTCAGCGACGAGCGGACGCTTTAACCACTAGGCTACCCCACCGACCCAGAACCCTTCTAGAACAGTCACAAACAGAGCTAGATTATGATTAGACATGTTGAAATTACAATACAGATTGTAGGTCGTTTTTGACCCAAAGTTTTGAACAGAAGCTTTGGAACTAAACGGACTGATGCATGGCATGCACTAGTGACAGAAAAGGTACCGTCTTGGAGCTATCCAAGCCACACTTAAACTCAGCTACCCACCTCTTCCTTATGGTAGGGACATCCTTCTCTGGTGTGGTACTGATGTTTTCTTGGATCCCGTGAAGATCCGGGTTAGAAGTAGGCTAAGGTAACTCACGTTTGTCGTAAGACGCGACTAACGGGATCGGGTGGTCAGGCTCACTGACATGTCGACACATGTCATCGGTTCCCCTATTGCGTAGAACGATGCTCATGCCTGGCGACAGAATATATTTCGACAAGATAAACTGAAGACAACGCTCTATCATGTTTTAAGGCGAGAACTGTGCCATCAGAAATCGTGAGATATACGTTGAATAAAACAACGGAATAAATATTATACAAACTTCAAATCAAACTCAAACCATCCATAAAACAATACTTTAGTTATTGTTAGTTTCACTACTAAAACCTTTTTGAGTACCTCACGCTATTTATTAACACATTGGAGTAGCCTAGTGGTTAAAGTGTTCGTTCGTTACCCCGCTGATAGTGCTGGAATATTGCTTATAGCGGCGTAAAACTAAACTCATTCACTGACTTACTACTAACACAACACAGTTTGTGAGATCCAGTAATCCACCAGTTAGTGTCTTTACTCTTCCCACACAACCCTGTCCTGTTAACAGCCTGTCACAGGCGGGGGACACCAGAAATGGGCTTCACACATTTAACCTAAGTGGGGAATCGAACCCGGGTCTCCGGTGTGACGACCGAACGCTTTAAATAACCACTACCCCGCAACTCCAGTGCCCCTCGTATAGAAGACATTTCAGCTGAATAAAGTAAGTCTGCGATGCTTAGACTAACCAGACTCTAGATTAGTTTTTCATTACTTCTAGAAAAGGACATTCTGAAAGTGCATACTGTTAGTAGAGATAATGTCCGTTGGCCATTATGCAAATGCTTTGAGAAATAATAGGCTACCTCTAAATTTCACGGGTCGCGTTCGGTTTTAAATCAAATTTATCGACTAGAGGTATTATAATTTAGTTATATACCCCTGATTTTCCAACACAGTAGCCTATGTTTATGTCCTAATTATCCAAATAAAATATCGATTCAGAAAAACATGATAAGTCACAGTTTAGCTGGTTACAGACCAATGACAATTGTGTTTATAAGTCACTTGTCATGTTCTATCCCCTAATGTAGTGAAAGTGTGACGTAAATGGCATTTTAAACCAAAGTTCAAATTTCAAGCGATGGCAGTCAACCAGACACTGGAAAGACGCTGTCAATCTGATTCAGTTTTCGCACGTGCAGCTCACGTGTTCCCGTTCTTGTGTCATGTGAACAGACTGACTGTCCGAGTGACAGTTGCCAAGTTACTGTCGGCATCGACTGGGGTACCTGCACTATAAGATTAATGGGCTGAATGACTGGTTTCGTGTTGCCAGAAGCGCATGGGACATTCAGTGTGCCCCCAAATAACGTGCATCAATGGTCAACATGGACGAACCGTGCTCTGAGGTTGAGCGTTCAACACTTGTTGCAGAGATGACACATTTTGATTGAGAGAAAGGTAAAGTATATTTGTTATGCAAATTGCTGGAAACGTGTTGTAGGTTAGTCGAGACAAGCAGTCCACTTTTGTGATGTTCACTGATCCATTCATACAATGTTGTCCTTACCATGTTTACTTAGACGCTCAGTGGAATCAGTTCCGGCACGATCGAGATTGATACAAGTTTATCGTTGACGTTTTGAATTCAGTGTTCATCTTCCAGTGACCTTCCTTTGTTGAGTTCCCATACACAGTCCCACATAATGACATATACAGGAGCATTGCTAATTATGTCTGTACTGCTACAAATCGCACTGGTTCCATCTCCACCAAGTACTGAAGGAAGTATGCCATCTGGACATAACGCGACCCATTTTACTGACGCTTCGAACATCTTCGTTTGATCCACCCTTTAATGATGTGTGAACATCATGTTTATTAAGTTAAACTTTAAACATGGAATTATATAGATGTAATTAAATTTTCATTCTAAATCTCTTGGTTCAATTAGTTTTGTAATTTAAAATTAAAACAATTAGTTATCTCAGAGACCATATAATATATGGTCTCTGGTTATCTGGCTAAAAACAAGGTGGAAGAATTGTAACTAACCAGGGTTAGACACTGACAAGAATGTAACTTCTATCAGTTGTTTTAGTGACAAAACATGGTGCATGATGATATAATCATAGTTTTCATTTGAGTTTATTACATAGGGAGATTTCTATTTCAGGATCAAGGTTTGATATGAATATTGGAACATCTTTTACATCACTTTTCATGTCTTAACACACATTTCAGTATACTCCTAAATTACTAAAGAAAATAGAAATAAAATGGTTTTTGGCGTTTATTTTGTAGTTTTGAACACAACTAAAGTTTGATTGTTAAATATTCTGTGACTATTGTTTTTCCCCAACTTTTGTTTGTAACACATTTTGTAAAATCATCCAAAATAAATGAGTTTACAGGAGAGCAAATCGTGTCATTTTCACCCCTTGAAAATTCATCAGTCAAAATGTATGTTTCTGATGCAGGCTATAGTATGCAAATGAGATGTAATTTCCATAGGTTTGCCTACAAAATATATTTTATGAAAAACGTTATGTACCATTCATCCATTATTTCTTTTATCCTAATTGATATACAAAACAATAGATTTGGGGATTTTCTTAGTACATTTTTCATGCCTGTACTCTAGTTGACAGTTTATGATTTTTACCAGTTCATTCATAGCTTTGATTGTCAATTGCACAGCTATTTCAACGCACATGCAGATGCATCTTCCTGCTAAACAGAGCTGCAGGTAGTTGTTACCACCCATTGTTGATTGTGACGTAAGTTATAACATGTTTCTAAATTTGTTGATAATATGCAAATGTTTGTTATTTTTACCTGTAAAATGGTATTTTGGATGATGATTAGAGGACCTAATTAAAAGGCATAGTTGGGAAAAACATAGTCATTTTAATATTTGTAAAAACTACCTATTTTAATGAAGTAATAAACAAATAAACACCAAAAACCATTTTATTTCTATTTCCGTGTGTACTTTAGCACTAACCACTCACTCTTTCTGTTAGGTTGTGTTAGTACATGCTGCATGGAAATACCATTATTTTACTGCTGATAAAAGCAAAACAATGTGAATAGGCATATATTAGTTCCTACTTGTTCCTGTTTTGCATATGTGCAACTTGTAGTAGTAGAAATAGTAGCTACCTTATTCTCGTCTCCTGCTGAAAGGACTGATATATTGAAAGAAGCAGCCCTACAATCACATCTAATGCCCCTGTACCTTCAATGTAACTCACAACAGATTTATTTGCAACACATGACTGTTGTTGGCTAAATCATAAGAAAATCATGGTTCAGTTGAATTTGTACATTAAAACATCTGTGTTTGTTATAAGTTGTAAACAATGTTCCAAAGTTAACATAATAATATATACACATCTTTATCTCTGAAAAGGTTTTGACATCAAGTGTCCTGCTTGTTATAATGAATACGTTCCATATGTTTCACTATCTGCCTTCTCTAGTTCATTTCTGGATCACAGCTTATGAATGTTTCAAAGATAGAGATGAAAATATGCACACAAATCACCAAGGTTGATCATGAGTGGCACCATATGCTGTTAAAGATCTTGCTATTCAATAAATTTATCTTTCTGTGATAACAAGGTCATCCATGCCAGACATGTTATTACGTAAGGTCGCTTGGTTGGTATTAATGATGGTTTTGGTCAATGTGACATGGAAACAAGAAGCATGATGCTCTAACAATAAAGCTGAATTGGTGTAAGGGTCTTCTGGAACAAAGTGATTATTTGTTTGGCCAAGTTGTTTTGTGTTTTATCGATTTCTTTGCTTGCCACAATAATGGCAGGATATTATCTTTATCTTTTTATATAGTTTATAAAATTACAAACAACAGTTTTACTTACAATATAGAAAAGAGCCACAAGCCTCTGTTTTTACAGAAACATCACAGCTCGACCATCAAATTATGCACTAATACTGCATGACTATCACCCTCACCTAAATGTTGAAATACAAGATGGATGACAGTCGCCAGCTAATGTGATGTTGCATCAGACCTATGAGACAGAAGAAAGTATATCCCCATGTTTCTTGGTGGTCAGAAATAAGACAACAAGAAATGTATATTTTGACAATAATTTATTTGACCAGGTTGTCAGACTCGCTGACTCAGTGGAAGCATGTCATCATATCCCACTTGGGTAGTTCAGTGTGCAATAATGTCTGTAAGTCACCTGATTGTAAAGCCCAGACTTGATTATTAACAGACCATATAGCAAAAATATTGCCCGGCTGCAGCCCTAAACATTGCATGAAAAACCCTAGAGGTGTAACAATTCATCAAGTAATTAAACCAGAAAATACAATACCTTTATACATTTACTGATTCAAACTGTAATTAGTGAGGTGCTGATGTGATGTGATGTGAAATTGGGTTTAACGTCGTGCTTGAGAATATTTCACTCATATGACGATGTGCATGCGTGTGTATGTGTATGTGCGGCTGCTTGTACTAGCCCAGACTTAAGCTGGTTTTATAGTGCTAGCCCACTGAGATACCATGCCGCAGTGAAGCATGAATACCCCACTCAGACACATGATACTGACTCCGAGCCGACCAGTCCTTGCTGAACCCATTAATGCCGAGCGCCAGACAGGGACCAACAAGTACCATATTTTAACGTCTTTTGGTATGACGCGGTTGGGGATCGAACCCGCGACCTTCAGCTCTCCGCGGGCGGACGCTCTAACCACTACACCACGGAGGCGGTTTGTGAGGTGCTGAACAACAAACAAATGATATCATTGTACACACTGAACAGTACATTTGTAATTCAAGGTAGAATATATATAACTCTGAGGGTAAAGATTCTTAAGGTAAAGTAAAACAAGAATAAACACTACTTAGAACATGTTTGAATAATCAAAACAAGAATCACAACCTCGGGCATGGAATAAATATTCATTACCTCCCTTCTGCGTGGACTGCAGCATCAACTTCAGCCATCAACTTTAACACATGTGGTTCTTCTCACTGCAAGTCCCTCCACGCCTGCTCCTTAAGTACATACCTGTATATGTAATACAAGGGAAATACATATTATGAATGCTAATAGAGGTAAATATATACCACAAATTTACATAAAAGTACATTACATTGAAGTAGGGAGGCTACAAAGGAAGTTATCAATTATGAGTGGAATAAGAGATTGTCCAGGATTATCCGTACAGTGAGTGTCAGTAGCTACCTATATGTCATATGGCCTGGTAGGTCGTTGACCAATCGTTGGATGACCCAGGTTCTGCGATTTTGTAGTCTGTGGTTTTAAATAGGTCAGTAACAGTTTATTGACTCGAAAATGTTAGAATACTTTCAGATATGGAACATTCTGTGTTGATCTTCTTTTTTAGGCATATTGAGCACACATGGTGTTTTAGTCTGTCATACAGACCCTGAAACAAATGTATCCAAGAAAGCCCATGCAAGTCTAGAATGTGCGGCAAGTCTAAATTTCCACAGTTTCTGAAAATGAAGATAGTCTCAGGGATCCTTTTTCATATATTATAATTTTTTCATTAGGATATTTTTTGTGTAAACTATGTTCATTTCAGAAACTAGTTGTTTGTCTAATGGTGTTTGAAAAGTAATAAGCGCAGACACTTATAATTGATGGATGCACTTTGGAGTTCTGTTATTTGATCTTGTTTAGCCATTACATGTTGTGTACGGTGATGTGATGCGTGTGTAAAACTCTAAATAGAATGCTGATCTGTTGACACATATCTTTGAAAAACACAAAGGTCTTCCATCACATTTTGTAACTGTGGCAATAATGTTTTGGGCATGATGAAAGCTTGGGCATGATGAAAGCTTGAGCAATAGGAACCCCCACCCTTATAACAATAAGAACAGTCAAATATACAGTATTCTTCCACTGATTTACCCACCTGGGCTAGAAATAAAAGAGACCACTGCCACATCTGTTATATATTTAGATCTGTGCATAAAGAATCAGAGAGACAGCAAGCTCTCTGCAAGGCTCTGTGACAGAGATCACTTCTACTTGAAAATTGTCCTTTTCCTGTATGTTGAGCTATATTATTTAAGCAGTTCCTGTCTGTGGGTCTTGTTTTCATGACTTTTGAGGAACAATAATGCGATTTCTTTCTGCAAAGATTTCAGAAGAACTCTTTGGAAAAGTTTGATCAAGACTGCAAGATTCAAGGCCTCAGTTAAACTTTCAAAATAGTTTATGGTAGACATGTGGAGGACATTTACAAATTTCACACATAAGTGACATAGACTTAATTTCCTATTTTGACTTAAACATTATGTTCCTTTATTAGCACAGGCGAACAACTGATTCACGTTTGCATCTATATGATGGATGCCACTGTAGCGAAGGATATACAGTAGAACACGGATATAACGAACTCCAAGGGACCAAGAAATTTAGTTCGCTATATCCGTTGTTCGTTATTCCCATTTGACCGCCATCTTGAATTGTAGAGATGTAGACATTCACAAACATTACCTATATCATGTTGATAAATATGAAGTTTATTTTTATAATAAAATTGAAATAATACAACTACAACTTAAATAAATTTATTTTTTAATGAAAATGCAAGCTTACATTTATAATGTCCAGATAAACCACGAAAGAAGCAAAAACTGTCGCGAGTTTTTTTCCATTTGTGACATGTCATAACATGCCCGTGCCTTTTTCTTTCATATTTTCATTTTTATGTAATCAGGCTTTCCGTTCGTTAACATGACACAACAACGGGAAATACCTCCGTTTTCAAAGCTTCGTAGGAATAACATGCGAGGCGAATCGTGTGGTGTCTGGTATCGTTCGTCAGCTCTGGAACATCAACAATATCACTGTACCCTTGCCAAGAGTATTTTCACAGTTATAAAAAGTGATTTTATTGGATAAAGATTGGTTTCTTATGACGCTTTTTCGCCACAGTCTGCTATAAGGATCGTGATTGGTCAAAATCAAACACGATATGTTTGTTTTGTTAATTAATTAATGACCATCAAACAATGTTGATTCACCGCCAACAAGATTGATGTATACTGTACCGCTAAGTGTCTGAGCTGACACTTAGTGAGTTCGCTAATCACGTCGTTAATTGGGTCTTGGGGTAGTAAATCAGTTAAGCTATAGCCGTTAATTCGTTACTCACGAGTTCGTTATTCACGTATAATTTTAATGATATTATAAAGGACTGTTGACGGGACTTTTAAATTTGTTCGCTATATTCGTTTGTACGCTATATCCGTGTTCGCTATAACCATGTTCTACTGTACTCAGCTTTCCATGAACACCTTGTATCTTCACCTTGATAAACACTTGTGATATAGTCTGATTCCTACAATTGCCTCTCCTCAGTGGAGATATGATGATGGCAATGTTTGTTGTTGTGTTTATATTCAGTCACAGTGAGTGACTGTAGGTATACAAGGAGTAATAAGGGATCATTCAGATCAGTTGTTCAGATCCTCAGGGTTCATTTGCCACCTGTGAGACCCAGGTAAGAATTCGTCTTCAGCAACTAACACCTGTCTAAAGAGTCTACAAATGACATTGGGTAGTCAGACCTGCTGGCTGATGAATATCAGTATGTCCCTATTGGGCTAACTGATGCTCATTGTGTCTGTCACTGGATTGTCTGGCTCAGACTTGATTATCTACAGACTGCTGGGATATAGATAGAATAGTTCTGTGAGCATTGTTCAACAAAGAACAAGAAAACAAATATTCAGATGATTTACCATTTGAACCTGTGACCACAATGGCCAATTGCTCCTCACTTTAGAGAAAGAATCAATATTGTTCTACTTAGACTACTTAAATATGGAAGTGATTATTGCCCGAAGTTTAAATGAACATCTTACATCAGTAAGTTTTAAAGGTTAGAGCGTTTTTCAGCTTTCAAGCACCAGATTGGGAACTGATGTGAAGTAATAGTGGAATGATTGCGGTGAAATACGTGACAGGTGAAGTTTAACAATGTTAAGAGATTAGTTTAAATGTCGAGACCTGAGAGGGGTGCTCATGGGTGATGGATGATCATGTGACTGATGAGCGCGGGGGCTGGGAGGTCCACAGAGTGATCAGGAGAGGAACCACTCAGTCTCTAAAGAGGGAGTGCAAACTGGAACATGCTTTAAATATTCGGTAAAATAGTCTGAGAAATGTATTTAGTCTGGAATTAATATGCACCTTCCAAAAACTATAGAAATCTGTGACATGATCATAATTATATGATGTTAATTGAAATATTTAGATAAAAGATTGATAACATGTAAACTATTTTAAACTCGTGAGTTAACCTAAAATACTTTTACTTCTCCTCTTACCACTGCCCATTCCTCTTATCAGAGAGACCACTTACCACTTCTCAAAGAAACCCCAACCACTTCCCAAAGAGACTCCTACCACTTCCCAAAGAGACTCCTACCACTTCCCAAAGAGACTCCTACCATTTCCCAAAGAGACCCCTACCACTTCCCAAAGAGACCCCTACCACTTCCTAAAGAAACCCCTACCACTTCCCAAAGAGACTCCTACCACTTCCCAAAGAGACTCCTACCACTTCCAAAGAGACTCCTACCACTTCCCAAAGAGACTCCTACCACTTCCCAAAGAGACCCCTACCACTTCCTAAAGAAACCCCTACCACTTCCCAAAGAGACTCCTACCACTTCCCAAAGAGACCCCTACCACTTCCCAAAGAGACCCCTACCACTTCCCAAAGAGACTCCTACCACTTCCCAAAGAGAACCCTACCACTTCCCAAAGAGACTCCTACCACTTCCCAAAGAGACCCCTACCACTTCCTAAAGAGACCCTACCACTTCCCAAAGAGACTCCTACCACTTCCCAAAGAAACCCCTACCACTTCCCAAAGAGACTCCTACCACTTCCCAAAGAGACCCCTACCACTTCCCAAAGAGACCCCTACCACTTCCCAAAGAGACCCCTACCACTTCCCAAAGAGAGACCCTACCACTTCAAAGAGAAACCCCTACCACTTCCCAAAGAGACCCTACCACTTCCCAAAGAGACCCCTACCACTTCCTAAAGAAACCCCTACCACTTCCCAAAGAGACCCCTACCACTTCCCTAAAGAAACCCCCTACCACTTCCCAAAGAGACCCTACCACTTCCCAAAGAGACCCTACCACTTCCCAAAGAGACCCTACCACTTCCCAAAGAGACCCCTACCACTTCCCAAAGAGACCCCTACCACTTCCCAAAGAGACCCCTACCACTTCCCCAAAGAGACCCCTACCACTTCCTAAAGAAACCCCTACCACTTCCCAAAGAGACCCCCTACCACTTCCCTAAAGAGACCCTACCACTTCCCAAAGAAACCCCTACCACTTCCCAAAGAGACTCCTACCACTTCCCAAAGACCCCTACCACTTCCCAAAGAAACCCTACCACTTCCTAAAGAAACCCCTACCACTTCCCCAAAGACCCCTACCACTTCCCAAAGAGACCCCTACCACTTCCCAAAGAAACCCCTACCACTTCCCAAAGAGACCCCTACCACTTCCCAAAGAAACCCCTACCACTTCCCAAAGAGACCCCTACCACTTCCCAAAGAAACCCCTACCACTTCCCCAAAGAGACCCCTACCACTTCCCAAAGAAACCCCTACCACTTCCCAAAGAGACCCCCTACCACTTCCCAAAGAAACCCCTACCACTCCCAAAGAGAGACCCTACCACTTCCCAAAGAGAACCACTTCCTAAAGAAACCCCACCACTTCCCAAAGAGACCCCCACTTCCCAAAGAGACCCCTACCACTTCCCAAAGAGAAACCCCTACCACTCCCCAAAGAGACCCCTACCACTCCCAAAGAAACCCCAACCACTTCCTAAAGAAACCCCTACCACTTCCCAAAGAGACTCCTACCACTTCCCAAAGAAACCCCTACCACTTCCCAAAGAGACCCCTACCACTTCCCAAAGAAACCCCTACCACTTCCTAAAGAAACCCCTACCACTTCCCAAAGAGACTCCTACCACTTCCCAAAGAAACCCCTACCACTTCCCAAAGAGACCCACTACCACTTCCCAAAGAGACCCCTACCACTTCCCAAAGAAACCCTACCACTTCCCAAAGAGACTCCTACCACTTCCCAAAGAGACCCCTACCACTTCCCAAAGAGACCCCTACCACTCCCCAAAGAGACCCTACCACTTCCCAAAGAGACCCCTACCACTTCCCAAAGGGACCCTACCACTTCCCAAAAGAGACCCTACCACTTCCTAAAGAGACCCCTACCACTTCCCAAAGAGACCCCTACCACTTCCCAAAGAAACCCTACCACTTCCCAAAGAGACCCTACCACTTCCCCAAAGAAACCCCTACCACTTCCCAAAGAGACTCCTACCACTTCCTCCCCTACCACTTCCCAAAGAGACTACCACTTCCCAAAGAGACCCCTACCACTTCCCAAAGGGACCCTACCACTTCCCAAAGAGACCCCTACCACTTCCTAAAGAAACCCCTACCACTTCCCAAAGAGACCCCTACCACTTCCCAAAGAAACCCCTACCACTTCCCAAAGAGACCCCTACCACTTCCTAAAGAAACCCCTACCACTTCCCAAAGAGACCCCTACCACTTCCCAAAGAGACTCCTACCACTTCCCAAAGAAACCCCTACCACTTCCCAAAGAAACCCCTACCACTTCCTAAAGAAACCCCTACCACTTCCCTAAAGAAACCCCTACCACTTCCCCAAAGAAACCCCTACCACTTCCCAAAGAGACCCCTACCACTTCCTAAAGAAACCCCTACCACTTCCCAAAGAGACCCCTACCACTTCCCAAAGAGACCCTACCACTTCCCAAAGAGACCCCTACCACTTCCCAAAGAGACCCCTACCACTTCCCAAAGAAACCCCTACCACTTCCCAAAGAAACCCCTACCACTTCCCAAAGAGACCCCTACCACTTCCCAAAGAAACCCCTACCACTTCCCAAAGAGACCCCTACCACTTCCCAAAGAGACCCCCACCACTTCCCAAAGGACCCCTACCACTTCCCAAAGAAACCCCTACCCACTTCCCAAAGAGACCCCTACCACTTCCCAAAGAAACCCCTACCACTTCCCCCAGAACCACTTCCCCAAAGAAACCCCTACCACTTCCCAAAGAAACCCCTACCACTTCCCAAAGAGACTCCTACCACTTCCTAAAGGGGAAACCCCTACCACTTCCCAAAGAGACCCCTACCACTTCCCAAAGAGACCCCTTACCACTTCCCAAAGAGACCCCTACCACTTCCCAAAGAGACCCCTACCACTTCCCAAAGAAACCCCTACCACTTCCCAAAGAGACCCCTACCACTTCCCAAAGAGACCCCTACCACTTCCCAAAGAGACCCCTACCACTTCCCAAAGAGACCCTTCCCACTTCCCTAAAAGGGACCCCTACCACTTCCCAAAGAGACCCTACCACTTCCCAAAGAGACCCCTACCACTTCCCAAAGACCCTACCACCCCTACCACTTCCCAAAGAGACCCTACCACTTCCCCAAGAGACCCTACCACTTCCCTACCCTACCACTTCCCAAAGAGACCCCTACCACTTCCCAAAGAGACCCCTACCACTTCCAAAGAGACCCCTACCACTTCCCTACCACTTCCCAAAGAGACCCCTACCACTTCCCAAAGAGACCCCTACCACTTCCCAAAGAGACCCTACCCTACCACTTCCTAAAGAGACCCCTACCACTTCCTAAAGAAACCCCTACTACCTCCAAAGAGACCCCTCACTGCTGCTCATAGCCTTGCCAGAACCTCTTCGGAAACTGATGGTCATTCGTTTGAATTCTAGCTTATCCTTCATTATCATCTGTAGCCAAATATCATTATCAGAATACTAGTGTGTCCACCGACAATGAGCAGCCTCTTTCTACCGCAATAATGCTGATAATGTTTTCACTTGTCGAAGAAAGTGTCAGAATCATGTGGTCTCGAGGCACTAAAAGATGAATGAAACACCTTGCTGTAAATAAAGATATCAACTTCTGCATTTATAAAGGGATAGGAAATATTGTAATGTACAAAATGTCTATTAAGAATTATCCTTGTAAAGCCAAGCCAGATTTGATTGGTTGTTCATATCCCATTGTGCCCTGGGAATGATCCTTGGCGTATGAGCACTCTCTTGTCATATCTCAGTTAAAGTAGAATAGAATTGTCTCCACCATGGCGATCTCCACGAATTTTTCATCCAGCGATGTTGACATTCTCTCACTTCTGTCCTTGCCAAGAACATGTACAGTAAATATATCCAGTGTCATCATTTCTGCTTGTGTAGGACGCCTCCCCATTAATATTGTCCTGTCTTGCAAATTAATAAATGCAAATTGATAATTGTTATTTGTTCTTTGCTGTTGGCTATTTGGTCTAAAAAGATTAAAGACTGAAATCCTATACTGCCGCCCTATGCGGAACACATGAACATAGACTGTTATAGACTGCCATGAGGGAATCATCGGCGTGGTGGGCCTATACATCATGTGAAGCAATACAGTATCCACCTCTAACACAGCCATTGTAACCTATATAGTGCATCATTATTTAATTGACATTACACTGTGCAGGTGCAGCAAATGTTCAAATCAATCATTCTTCTCGACCATACAAAATGATTTGTTCAATGCCATCATACATTATTGAGCTGGTTGGTGGGAATCAAAGATTACCATGTTGGTTTCCATTATGTTTCACTGTACATGCAGTACTGGACTATCTTAATTCAGGTGTCAGTGTGCCAATTCTTGTCCCCCTCCATAATTCCCAGGCAATATCGTATACTCTCCCAAAAAAGAAACGCATCATGAAAATAGCAATTTCATGTAGCAGTGAATTAAAACGTGATTCATTTTACAAAAGGTTTTGCTCTGTTTATGAGTCCTATGGTGTTTATGTTTTGAAACATCACAACAAAACGCACCATCCGTAAAATACCCGTATTTAACAGCATGATTTTCAATTTCGGCGTGTAGTGTCACAGAATACACAATTTACATGCAATGCACGTGAAAGTTGGGGATCAGATAGTCTCAATGATGGGTATAAAAGGTTGATCGCTGTCTGTCGATTATTCACTGTATTTGGAATATTGTTGACAAACGCAAAATGCCACGTCTAAGTGAAGCCAACCGTCATATCGCCATTGATTTGCTTGAAGCTGGCCAGTCTCAGCGTACAGTTGCCCGACGCATGAATGTTCACCAAAGCACCATTTCACGGCTCTGGGAGATATCGCTGACAGAATTCGGTAGCAGATGCCCTCGTAGTGGGCGACCTCGGCGACCACTGCGGCACAGGATCGCTACATCCGGGTACATCACCTGCGTCATCGAACAGCTACGGCAACCAGTACCGCGCTTGACAAATATCCAGATTGAGGAGGCTTTCTGCACAGACCGTCAGGAACAGGTTGAGAGGCTGGTTTTACGTGCCAAAGACCTTATTTTGGCCCTGTGCTTCCGACAACAACATCGCCGACATCGAGTTCAATGGAGCACCAACGTTCAGGCCTGGAACCTACCGAATTGGCGTAGAATCTGGTTCAGTGATGAATAACGATTTCTATTGGAACGATCGCGATGCAAGAATGCGGGTGTACAGACGTCGACGTGAACGTTTCGCCGGCGCTTGTGTTCCCCAGGTGGTCAGATTCGGCCGGGCAGTGTTATGATGTGGGGAGCGATCACCTGCGCCGTAGGAGAAGTGATTTGGTGATGATCCAGGGCAACCTGACAGCTCAACGGTACTGTGACGAAATCCAACGCCCACACCTCCTTCCAATCATTGATCGCCAGAGGGAGTTGTTTCAACAGGACAATGCCAGGCCCCACACAGCACGTCACACTAGAGACTTCCTACAGAACCAGAACATCAATGTGCTCCCCTGGCCCTCAAGATCACCGGACTTAAACCCGATCGAACATCTGTGGGATGCCCTGGACAGTCGGGTGCGACACCATAACCCTCAGCCCCAGACACTTTAGCAACTCGCACAGGCACTACAGGCAGAGTGGGCTGCAATTGGGCAACACAAGATTCTGAGACTTCTTCGTTCGATGCCGAGGCGATGCCGTGCAGTTCTAGATGCCCGAGGTATTGGCACGAGGTATTGACTTCAGCGCCACAACACGTCTCCATGTGACACTCAAACTGACTTTCCTCGAGTTGGTGCCAAAGACGGATAAGTCTGCATCCCCAGTGTGCAATTTCGCTATATTTCATTGACTCATAAAGCCTACAAGATGTTTCAAAATAAACATAAAAATACAGTTGAAATTCCTATGTGCGTTTTTTTTTTTGGAGAGTATATTATATGTAATGTGTTACATACATTTTTATAATTTCTTACTTGTGAAGATATTTCAATTATGAAGAAGACTGACTCACTGAATATGATTTTATGCCATTTTTAGCAATCTTCCAGCAATATCACGGCAGGGAACACCAGAAATGGGCTTCACACATTGTACCCATGTGGGGAATCAAACCCGGGCCTTTGTCGTGACAAGTGAACACTTTAACCACTTGGCTACCCCACCGCCCCAGTTATGAAGATAGCATGATAAAATGAATTATGAAATGAAGAGCTGATTTGTACGTATTGATATGTGTTTGTAGACAGCCAATAGTGCTTATGGTATTTAAGCTGCCTCAAACAATTTTCAAGGATTAGACAGTGAGGGACACTAGAAGTAGACCTCAAACATGTTAGCCACTAGGCTTCCCAATGCCCCTCCTTTCAGTGTCATCAAGATAAGAGTAAATTGCATGATGCCTTTGGAACATATTTCAGGATACCTTAAAGTCAATTCCTCATGCATACAGTGGAAGAATTTTATATACTGAATATTGACACCTTAAATTGATTTTGTCAAGTAGATTGAAAGAATTGCAGATTAATGGGTCAACAATGATTAAAACTGTTGTTTTTGATAAGTTGTTAGTTTTGTAAACAGATCACAACTACTCAGTAAGTGTAGGGATTTTGATGTCTGTTGTTCTTGAGTTTGCTTTGAGTAATCCACCAAATGAATCTTCTACACATTTGTTACAGCCATTTTCAAATGAGATTTTTATCTGGAAATGAAACGAGCTTCAATTGTCCCAAAGGTGGTTAATTTTAGGGTCTCCAGGCCCTCTGAAAAACAGGTACCATGAAAGTGCTTAAAATTGGAGAGTTGTCCATTTGGAGACTCTCCTGCCATGAACTCGAGGGAAATCACCATATGGTCTGGGCAAAATAAAAATACTTACATTACGTCCATGGCCTTTTTCTCCAACAAAAACTTGCTTTCATTAAAGTCAAGAGAAAATTAGAGATTTTTTTGGGGCGCTTTGAAAGTACAAGCAAGCTTCCGCTGATGTCAGTTTAATGGCTAGTAAAAGAACAATTCTTTGTGTCATTCAAAGGCTTGTGGGACAAGAACGTTGGTTGAAACTGTAGCCCTCAGAGCTTTCTGTAAGGCAATGGCACCTGCCCATGTTGAGAATCTGGGTCAAAGTAAATGAAACATTTTAATTAATAGCCTGTTTATAGTATACCTCATCGTTAATTAAAATGATAATACTTAATTGTTCTTGAGGCCAAGAGTTCCATTAAACAAATAACTTGTAAAATTCACTCTGGTTTTAGCTCATGGCTCTATATTTGATGGACCTTGAACACAGTCTACAAGTATAAACATTGTTTTCTTGTTTGTTTATAATGACTTGCTCTAAAAGATGGATGGTGGAACAACACAATTATGAGAACAGGGTGTGACCACCATTTGCGTTGACACAAGCAAGGCCGTGGCAGTGACCTGTAGACACTAGATAACTGAAAATGAAGAATGTTGTTCCAGATGTCAACCAAAAATTGGCCCAACTGAGTTAGTGTTATCAGCTAGTTCTGGTCCTGTTGTAGACATCAGTGCATCTAATCCCAGACATGTTCTATGGGGAAATCTTATGTTATCCCATTAAATCGGTTTTAACACCAACTGCATGTGGGCGGGCATTATCCTGCTTCAACATGATGTTACATCACTGCATTCAAAGGGTAGAACATGATCTCGAACAGTATTATCCTAGTGGCGTAGGTGTGGCATTGCTCGGAGTTATCCCATAGATGACAGCCTTACCTTGTCAGCTTGCTGATGGGGTTAACTTCTTTGGTCATCTGGACAAGATGTCTGACTTTGGATCAGAAGGTCAGTGGTTCGAATCCCAGCACGGTACTCGGAAATTTTATGGCCGCTACATACAGCATTATCATTGATGGGTTGTGTTCTTATGAAGTCACCCTATCATTCCATTACACTTCCTTTCCAAAACATCTAAGATGTTGAGTGACGAAGCTTTGCTATTATGATCTAGTGGATGCTTGGTTACCTTTGCATGACCTTCAGAGGTGTGGACATGAAACCTGTACTCATCTGTGACCAGTCCACACAGCCATCTATACTTGAACATGTACAGCCTTACTCATGTTCTATGTGGATTCACCAACTTCTGAATAGGGTTTGCTTGTCTCTCTTCCTGCAGCACCCATGCTGTGAACATGAGTATGTATGATTTGTGGCAGCAATTACATTGTTGAAAATGAGATGAGCGCCATGGATCATAAAATTGCTGATGATCTAATTCAATTCTCTTCCTGCTACGTTGCTTTCAAGCCATGATCATATTACTCTAATGTTGTCGTTTGTGTTTGATACGAATTGATAGCCAGTAATTTAACACTGGAAGGGGTAACATGTGTATGTCCCATGGTGATCATAGAGAGACAGGAAGTGTGGCGCCAGGTTGTTGGTTGTAACAGTTGTAGAAAGACGCCATTCACCGTCTTCACTTCTTTCATCTTGAGCAGCAATTGCCTCTTACATGACTACAATTATATCCATAATTCCATAGAGAAACTTTCAGTTCCCCTATAATGGGGAAAGTTCCCACCTTGAAGTAGGGATAATATTCTGTATCTTCTGCAGAATCAGAGATTTCTGACTGGATAATGAGGATAAAGGTATCCACCTAAGTGGGGATGAGATGTATGGATGAACAACTTCCTGGTTACATGTAAGCTTGTATACAGGTATGAGGAAGTGTTTTTTCAGTAGAAGGTTAAAGCGTTGTGTGAAGCCAATTTCTGGTGTCCCCCTGCCGTGATGTTGCTGGAATATTGCTAAAAGCGGCGTAAAACCATACTCAGTCAGTCGTGTAAGACTAACGGGATCGAGTGGGCAGGTTTTTCCGGACTTGGTTGATGCATGTCATTGTATCCCACTTGCCTAGATAGATGCACATGATGTCAATCACAGGATTATCTGGTCCAGACCATCAAATATCTGAGTGCAGCTTTAAACAACAAACAAACAACCTGCTACTGAAGTCAAGTTCGGTCAAACATAACATAAAGGCAAGACTAAACTTTGAGGACAGTTGTTGAAATTGGATGTGAGCCTGCCAGTACACTTAATGCATACGTGATGTATAAAGCACACATTATGAATCATTATCACTGGCCAGTTACACAGTTGGCAGGGTGAAATATGTCTGCCTGTCTGTGATGCGTACCTGTGTCTATGTGGTTTGTGTCGATAAACTGACACTGATGAAGGAGGAGGGCGTTTGGATGACAGCCACAAACTGGGAACTGATGGCTTATGTATGTACAGCTTAATTAAGTTAGTTTATGGCCTTGATATAGACCACTATGCAGTCAGTGCACTTTTGGGTTGTTTTGGTGAAGGATATTTCATGATGATACAGCTGGTGATAGTTTGTTGACTTGCCATGAGAACTAGCCAACATTTGATAAAAAAAATAAAACAGAAAAATTCTCCATGTTTCCCTTATTAAAAAAGAAATTCAACTGGTATGATTCAGTCTGTGGTGTGGGTTTTATATGTAGCGTTTGTCAAAGGTATGGTTTATAGAGTCTGAAGCTTTGCCTAATATCCATACCTTATCATTAATTTTACTATTTGTGTCATCATCCAGAACAATAAATTCAGAAACTCTTAACTTGCTTGTGTTTTTCAAATTGTCTGTATATCTTTTCTCATGTGGTCCAATATTGCACCACTCTGGATAGCTGGTATGATATGTAACAGGGATTCAAACAAAAAATACCAAGTACAAAAACATATTATATTGATCTCCAGTATTCAATGTTCTAAATACTCCTCTTTCTGTTTTCACTGACAAATGCAAATTGACTGTGTTAAGTATCTTCTGGAAGCTGAATCTGAATAATCAGCAGATTAGGGGTTACAAAACAGAAAGAGAAATATATTTGTGAATATGGATTTGTTCTTTGTGATGTTTTTCCAGCAAGAAAATATAACAAGAAGCGTCTGACTTCACATCACTGCACTTGTACATTTGTACACAGGTTTTCACTTTCTGTCAAGCTGTCCCTGGTATTATATCTGTTTTTAATACATCATCCATTAATCATGTTTGAACATTATGGATGAAAAAAATCTTCATTTCTGTTTAATTATGATATGAGTATGTGTGCTGCTGAGTTCAAGCATGGCATAATGTTAGAGTATAATGACTCTATGAAATGTAATATTTGTGTATCTACACCAAGATCTATACTTCAACATGCTCAAACTAGGCTAAAAATATACTTTTCCAATAATGACATCCTAGTTTAATGTAAAAGCCATTAGCTTATTGACTACATGAATTCTCCCTCAAGCAGCTGTCTATCTGATGGTATGTGGGAATGATGTTTCAGGTTCTAATTAATATTGTTGCCAATTAATGATGATACAACTGTAGCCTTCATATGTGAACCATAAAAAATGATAAGAAATCTGCAGTGATAAGCATTGATTGGTTGGCCCGATTTATATATCGCCTGAGTAGTTATATCATTTTATCATGGGTACCATTATTCACTGTGAAATAACACTCGGGGCTTGTATACGGAGTTCATGACGTGGGTTATTATCTCATCCAGTATTAAAGACTAGTAATTGGTTGGGCCCAACTGCTGCCTTCCACTTGTAGGTCAGGTGTATGGTTTTTATGATTGCTAAGTAGGGATATAGGTTTTGTTTTTCTGTGGAAATATTATCCGATATGGATATATGCTTGTATATAACTGATGATATAACACATTCATCTGCAGATTCCCAGATTGCTTCAGAAACAGGGGAGAAGTTTCACAAGAACTCTTGCATTAAAGGACCTCAAACGTCCTTAAAATGAAAACAATAAATAACCACTTTGGCTGTGGTTAGTTATTTCTCTGTACCAATGTTTTCAGTGTTACGCTGTTTATTGTAATTTATAATAAGTATTTGCCAATTTTGGTTCTTTTAAATCATGATACTGTAACCTCACAATAACAATACATATCATACTGTAACCTCACAATAACAATACATATCATCCTGTGACCTCACAATGACAATATAAATCATACTGTGACCTCACAATAACAACACATATCGCACAGTAGCATCACAATAACAATACATATCATACTGTGACCTCCCAATAACAATACATATCATACTGTGACCTCACAATAACAATATATATCATACTGTGACCTCACAATAACAATACATATCATACTGTGACCTCACAATAACTACATATCATACTGTGACCTCACAATAACAATACATATCATACTGTGACCTCACAATAACAATACATATCATACTGTGACCTCACAATAACAATACATATCATACAGTGACCTCACAATAACAATACATATCATACTGTGACCTCACAATAACAATATATTTCATACTGTGACCTCACAATAACAATACATATCATACTGTGACCTCACAATAACAATGCATATCATGCTGTGATTTCATTCTCATGATTTATACCATATTGTGACTGTACAATTATGATAAATGGAATAATGCCTTTGTGTTTGGCTTTCACTTAAGTGCTGAATAGTAGGACATGCATCATAGTGGCTTTTCTAATGTAAATCTGCACCATTGACATTGAAACATCAGGCAATCCTCCTTTGAGACCATGGCATTGGATGCTGCACCTTCAAGATCTGGGTATCTGATATTTCACCTTCAAGACCTGGGCATCTGATATTTCACCTTCAAGACCTGGGTATCTGGTGTTGCACCTTTAAGACCTGGGCATCTGGTGTTGCACCTTTAAGACAAGGGTAGTGGATACTGTTCCAGGGCCTTGTCATATTGCACCTTTAAGGCTAGGTATCTCCTATTGCCTACTGAAGACACAAGTATCTTGTATTGCACTATGTTGACAAGGATATTAGATAGTGCAGCTTTAACACTAGGATTACTCATAAAAAGGAATATTTTGGATAAGACATCTGATTATCTACCTTTAAGATGGGGACAAATGTTACAGCTTTAAGACAAGCATAGCAGATATTTCACCTTTAAGATTGGAGCACCTGCTATTGCACCTTGAACACATCTAGAACCTTTTACGCAAGGAAAAGTGAGTGGGATACACAGTGATGCAGTCACAACATGATTGTATCTGTAGACAAGTTACACAGGCATTTGGTGTGGTGTATAACAAGAAGTGACATTGTTGGAGTCGATTGCAAGGAACCACTATCCCACACTTAGCTGGTGAATGAAATACTGCCTGGAGAAAACCACCTTCATGTAGGAATGAACAGCTGTTGTGGAGTTGTGTAAGGTGCTTAGAGAATCCAGAAGCAAGTCTCGGTAGCTTTCCAGAGACAGGCTAGGCTTATGATTGGATTTCTGTATGCACAGTATGTCATGAGACTGCTTACTTTGGACCACCCACATATTATTTGTGATTTTTAAGAACTCTTTAAAAACTGGTCACACCTCATTGCTTTCTCATTTTGAAGATATTTCCTCCTCAGGATGTGGGCAATAAAAAATAAACATGATTGTGGCAGATGGAAAGAATCATTTCCATTTCATGGCTGTTGGATTTAGTAGGAGTTGTCTATTGACACGATGGTAGTCATGTTTAATTTTATGGAAACATTTACTCATGTTTGTTTGACCTGATTGCATATGACATTACATAGAGCAATTTATTGGGAGCCCAATCTGGAATTGGGGGTAATCTGGATTTCAGGGCCTTTTACTGCAGATGCATCATAGAGTGGAGCACTTGTTGGGTACTGGCTTGCTGGTCCAGGCACTTGCCTGCTACCAGAGTACCGATTTGCTGGCGGGGATACCAACTTCCTCCATGGGATACCAACTTGGTATGTGAGGTACCAGCTTGCTGTATGGGTACCAGACTTACTGTATTGGTACCAACTTGTTATGTGGGATACCAAACTTGCAAGATGGAGTACTAACTCTCTGTATGGAGTAACAACTTGCTGGATGGGTACCTCCTACCCTATCTCACCCAGGCCCTCCTACCCTATCTCACCCACTTTCCACTACCCTGTCGCACCCAGGTCTTCCTACCCTACCTCACCCAGGTGCTCCTACACTGTCTTACCAAGGTCCACCTATCCTATCTCACCCACTTTCCACTACCCTGCCTCACCAAGGTCCACCTATCCTATCTCACCCAGGTGCTCCTTCCCTACCTCACTAAGGTCCACCTATCCTACCTCACCCAGGTGCTCCTACCCTACCTCACCAAGGTCCACCTATCCTATCTCACCCAGGTGCTCCTACCCAGTCTCACCAAGGTCCACCTATCGTACCACACCCAGGTGCTCCTACCCTACCTCACCAAGGTCCACCTATCCTATCTCACCCAGGTGCTCCTACCCTACCTCACCAAGGTCCACCTATCCTATCTCACCCAGGTGCTCCTACCCTGCCTCACCAAGGTCCACCTATCCCATCTCCCCCAGGTCTTCCTATCCTATCTCACCCAGGTCTTCCTACCCTGTCTCAACCCAGGTCTTCCTATCCTATCTCACCCAGGTGTCTCCTGCCCCCTGTCTCACCACGGTCCACCTATCCTATCTCACCGAGGTGCTCCTACCCTGTCTCACCAAGGTCCACCTATCCTACCTCACCCAGGTCCTCCTACCCTGTTTCACCAAGGTCTTCCTACCCTACCTCACCCAGCTGTTCCTACCCTGTCTCACCAAGGTCCACCTACCCTATCTCATCCAGGTCTTCCTATCCTGTCTCACCCAGTTCACCCTAGTTCTCCTATCTCACCCAGGTCCTACTCCTCTCACCCTGTCTCACCAAGGTCCACCTACCCTATCTCACCCATGTCCCAGGGTCCCTCTACCTATCTCACCCAGGTCCTCCTACCCTGTCTCTCACCCAGTCCCCTACCTATCTCACCCAGGTCCTTCTTCCGTATCTCACCAAGGTCCACCTACCCTGTCTCACCAAGATCTACCTACCCTATCTCACCCAGGTCTTCCTACTCTACCTCACCCAGGTCCTACCTTACCTCACCCAGGTCCTACCCTACCTCACTCAGGTCCTCCTACCCTGTCTCACCAAGGTCCACCTATCCTGTCTCACCAAGGTCCACCTACCCTACTCTCACCCAGGGTCCCTACCCCTATCTCACCAAGGTCCTACTCCTATCTCGCCTAGGGTCCTACCCTGTCTCACCCAGGTCCTACCCTATCTCTCACCCAGGTCTTCCTACCCTATCTCACCCAGGTCCACCTACCCTGTCTCACCAAGGTCCACCTACCCTGTCTCACCCAGGTCTTCCTACCTCCTACTCCTCACCCAGGTGTTCCTACCCTGTCTCACCCAGGTCTTCCTACCCTACCTCACCCAGGTACCCTATCTACCCTGTCTACCAAGGTCCACCTCCTAGGTCACTCCACTAATTCTACCTCTCATCCAGGTCCTCCTACCCTATCTCACCCTAGGTCCTACCCTATCTCACAAAGGTCCACCTACCCTGTCTCACACCAAGGCCCACCTGTCCTACCTCACCCAGGTCTTCCTACCCTACTTCACCCAGGTCCTCCTACCCTACCTCACCAAGATCCACCTACCCTCTGTCTCATCCAGGTCTTCCTACCCTACCTCACCCAGGGTCTCACCCAGGTGCTCTTACTCCTGTCTCACCCAGTTTGCCCCTCATCCAGGTCCTCCTACCCTGTCTCACCAAGTTCCACCTACCCTATCTCACCAGGTCCACCTACCCTCTCCTCACCCAGGTTTCCTACTCCTATCTCACCTAGGTCCTACCCTATCTCACCCAGGTCTTCCTACCCTATCTCACCCAGGTCCTTCCTACCCTATCTCACCTAGGTCCACTATCCTATCCTATCTCACCCAGGTCTTTCCTACCCTGTCTCACCAAGGTCCACCCTACCCTATCTCATCCAGTCTTCACTCCTACCCTACCTCACCAAGGTCCTCCTACCCTGTCTCACCAAAGTTCCACCACCCTACCTCATCCAGGTTTCCTACCCTATATCACCTAGGTCCCAATTACCCTATCTCACCAGGTCTTCCTACCCTACCTCACCCAGTCCTTCCCCACTACCTCCTACCTCATCCAGGTCCACCACTCACCCACCCTATCCACCTCATCCAGGGTCTTCCACTACTCCCTATCTCATCCAGTGTTTCTACCCTACCTCCACTCACCTGACCTCCTACCCTACCTCATCCAGTTTCCCACTCCTATCTCATCCAGTTTCCACTACCCTATCTCATCCTCACCCAGGACATTCCCACCCTACCTCACCCAGGACCTCCTACCCCTATCCTCATCCAGTTTCCACTACTCCTATTTCACCAGTTTCCACTACCCTGTCTCAACCAGTTTCCACTTGTCTTACCCACCCTACCTCATACCTCATCCAGTTTCCCCTACCCTATCTCATCCAGTTTTTTCTACCTACCCCAGTTTTCACAACCCTATCTCATCCAGTTTCCACTACCCTACCTCACCCAGGTCTCCTACCCTATATCACCCAGGAGCTCCTACCCTACCTCATCCAGGTCCACGTCACCCCTCTCACTACCCAGTTTCCACTCACTCCTACCCTCACCCAGGTCTCCAACAACCTCCCTACTCACCCCTCACCCAGGACCTCCTACCTTACCTCACCAACATCCTCCTATTCCACCTCACCCAGTTCCTCCTATTTTATTTAGGCCAGTCCCTCCTTGCCTGGTTCAGCCATGTTCTCCCATCTACACAGTCCTCACCAAGCAATCTACACCTTAATGTCACCCCAAACCCCTTTGATCAATCACTGTTATTATAGATGACTTGTCCATTTCAGGATTTCTCCTCTGCCATTCTGCCACACCTACCCACCAGCCTACCCCCAACGTCACCATCAGTCCCCTGCGTTACCCCCTGATCATCCTGATAATCCACAGCCTTCTTATGGATTAAGGTAAAGTAGCAGCTGCAGGGAGTGCCCCTACCATTGATTCCACTCTTACCATTCTCCAACTGTTTTCTTCAGTCTCTTCATATTTGAAATTACCTATTGATGTTTAACCCCAAATGAAACTATGGGGCTGAGAGGCTACATAGGAAGTGCATTACCAGCCAGTTACACATCCGCAGTTATTGGGGAATTGATGTTTTCTAACGGAGCACAGTCACCACCCTTTAACACCCATAGCTTAGCACTGTATAGACTGTGTCTGGGGGAGCACATTCACCTACTCCATTGACAAAACATCACTTGACTCCAGAAATTGATTCAGTGACATATTTTCAGTGTTGTGGTACATCTATAAAGGCATTTAACATTGGCTGCACTTTGTCTGAACAACTTGAAATACCTTGACAGTAAAAAGTGTTAAAAAGGAGAATGAGACTTCATCAATACTCTGTAATATTAAGTTCATTAAGTCTGAGGCTGGGTAGCCTTGCTGCAAGGCTGTACTGGATAGGCCAGTGGATGTGTAGTGGTTCTGCACTGAATACGTCAGTGGATCCGTAGTGATTCTATGCTGTAAGTGAGCAAGTCTTGATACCGAGACATGGGAGGACCAGAGCCACATTGGGATGTTCTATATGGAAGAGATCCAGGGTTAGAGCCACATAGGGATGTTCTATATGGGAGGACCAGGCTTATAACCACATTGGGATGTTCTATATGGAAGAGATCCAGGGTTAGAGCCACATAGGGATGTTCTATATGGGAGGACCAGGCTTATAACCACATTGGGATGTTCTATATGGAAGAGATCCAGGGTTAGAGCCACATAGGGATGTTCTATATGGGAGGACCAGGCTTATAACCACATTGGGATGTTCTATATGGAAGAGATCCAGGGTTAGAGCCACATAGGGATGTTCTACATGGGAGGACCAGGCTCATAACCACATTGGGATGTTCTATATGGAAGAGATCCAGGGTTAGAGCCACATAGGGATGTTCTACATGGGAGGACCAGGCATTGGGATGTTCTATATGGAAGAGACTAAGAACCCAGGGTTGGAAACCACATTGGGATGTTCTATATGGAACAGATCCAGGGTTATGGAGCCACATAGGGATGTTCTACATGGGAGGACCAGGCTCATAACCACATTAGGATGTTCTATATGGAACAGATCCAGGGTTAGAGCCACATAGGGATGTTCTACATGGGAGGACCAGCCTTATAACCACATTGGGTTGTTCTACATGAAGTGATCCAGGGTTGAAGGCACATTGGGATGTTCTATATGGAAGAGATCCAGGGTTAGAGCCACATACAGATGTTCTGTATGGAAGAGATCCAGGGTTAGAGCCACATACAGATGTTCTATGTGGAAGAGATCCAGGCTTAAAACCACATTAGGATGTTCTATGTGGAAGAGATCCAGGGTTAGAGCCACATAAGGATACTCTATGTGGGGGAGATCCAGGCTTAGAACCAAATAGGGATACTATACACATGGGAGATCCAGGGTGCCTATTCTCGAAAGTGTCTCAGCTAAGACAGATCCTAACTAGTTAGGACAGGAGTTAGGACATCCTACTGTTAGGATAAGACCCATTCTCGAAACGATTCTATCCCTGTCCTAACTTGAGCTACCGATCCTAGCTAGGATAGTGAGCTCTTCAGTAGGTTAGATAGAAACAACATTCATTAAGTTGGGGATTCCCCTAAATATTACCCATGATTCATTCCATAAAAAGCACATATATAAGGGCAACTACAATTTCGTTTACAAGATAAATGGTAAGACTAGAAATTGAAGTAAAATGTTTGAAAGTGATGAAATTCACCTTTTGGTGGACTTAGTAGATCTAGAACATTGACATTTCACGGCAATGTGACAGAAAAGAGCAATGTCCTAGACCCTAGGATCAAAGTTAGGATATCCTAGGGCTCGGATCCTTTCGAGAATAAGGTAGGAGACCTATCCTAGACCCTAGGATCAAAGTTAGGATATCTTAGGGTTAGGATCCTTTCGAGAATAGGGGCCCAGACTTGTAACTACGCTGGGATAGTCTCTCAGGGAGATCCAGGACTACTCACCACACAACAGGGATACTGTGTGTGGAAGATCCAGACTCAAACAAATTACTAGATAATTTCTCCGTATAATTCCCAAAGGCTGATAAGATTTCAGGTATGAAGTCAGCTTTTTGTGAATTGTGAATCTTGTGATATTTAATGAGTTGTTGTGCAAGGAAAATAAGACTCTTTTCTCCATTTTTTTCTCCTTTGAAAGGTCAGTGAGTCATTTCAATGTTGAATCAGTTTCTTAAAGGTGTCATGTATCCTCATATGCTGGAAGAGTAACCTTTACTTGTCAGACCATTGGCATAAATCAGGTTTTAATAGGTGAAAAAGATCTCTACATTTCATCATATGTTGTCAATATTCATGAAAATATAGAGCAGAGATGCTATGAGCTGGTAGCTATGGATTATGCTGACACAGCTATTGAATATGGCTGGAGCACATCTTACGGACCACATCTTACACTGATTCATGTTGGTCTGCTAAAGGTTAACCTTATGTAACCAGTGGTGTGGACTCATTGACTCAAACCTCCTAAATATGGACGGTGATGGTCTTGAGCTTGTTGGTTTGTTTGTACTCCTGTAGTCACACAGGCTGCAGAATAGACTGGCATAGAACAGTGGTGCTGTCTGAGAAAGTCTGTATATTCATTTTGGGAATGTATTGGTTATATTCATACTTTCAACAAAAAAGTAATGACAATGACTGCATTTGATGTTAAGAGAATGTATAAATGAAGCTTCCAAGGTCACTGTACTCTAATTCTACTGTTTGTATCTCCAGGGCCCTTATTCTCGAAACATTCGTAACCCTAAGACTTCTTAACTTTGATCGTAGCCAGTGTATTAAGAATGGGCTTAAGAAGTTCGTAGGGCTACAAACATTTCGAGAATAGCTAGCCAGGGCCATAGGGCATGTAATTAGGTCACGGCACTTTGCAAGTCATTAGTACTTTTGGTGACAAACAACGTTTCATACCTTTTTGAATGGTCTCATGGTTGTCAGTTGACAGTAAGGAACCGATACTCCTTGTATGAATGCCAACTTTCCGATCTAACCATCCCCACCCACATTAGCCAACTAGTATGACTGTCAGCAGCTGTGACAGCCAAGCATGGTTGTACACTTGGTCCGGTCTTGCCAAGTCATATTTGGTGGTCATGCAATTTGGAACCAGACCTAGTTCTTAAATATACGCTTGTCACCAGAAATATGGTACCGGAAGTAAGTTGAGCCCTGTCTCGCATAGCACAAGTTGGTGCATGTAAAGGGAGCAGGGAGCCAGCTTAGTACCTGAAGTAGCTCCCGAGACTTACAGGCCCTATTTGTTGTAACAGTCATAACTCCAGGGTTTTGTCACATACTTACAATAGTCCTGTTGAACACATCAAAAAGGTAATGCAAGGGAAAGCTAATACTTGAGGATGATTAGTAGAAAATTCCTTTCAGTATTGGATTTAAGGTATGATAACCTCATAGAATTGCTTCAAATAAGTGTTAGGATAGAAGTAGTTGTGTCCCATATATCATCAGTATGATACTGATGGGCCAAGTGAACATCACTTTCAGCAGCTTATTGGGCAGTTATTCCACTGACTGCTCCTTGGGGCCCGCATTACACTTGCTAGGCAGTAAACCATGCAGAAAGTGTGCTGGGGGCAAGATTTATTGCTAAATAAGATATATCACCACAATATTGAAGCTTTTTCGGTGCTCACAAATTGTTTTGCTCCTCCTAGGCTTCCCAGGAAGAAACTGTCTGGCTGCTCACTGATCTCAGTGGTTGAGCAATCCTGTTCATAAATGTATTATCAGTAAAAAGGCATATTAATGAGTAAAATCAAGATGAAGCATGTGTGTTTCAACCTGCCCTTGTGACTAGTTGCTGGTCTGTGATGACATAAGTGGCGATGTTAGTGAATGCACAAACCTGCTGCAGGCTGATATAGCAGACCAGCCAGTACACACTCCTTTAGTCCCTTATCTCAGTGCCAGCGATCCATGCCATGTCTGGAAGTCTTCTTTGACATTCCCAGCCTCACTGTGCCCAATTTCCATTTTTGTATTAGGTTAATAGCCTTGTATCAAGCCACATGCAGTGGCCAGTGAAATCAGGAGGATCACACAAAGTCAACACACGTTGGGATGTTTTTAACCTCAATCTCAGTCAAGTCAGACAGAAGGCACATTAATGATCTTGCAATTCTCAAAGGTGATGTAAAGTTTGTTGGACATGGCCACCATACCCTTGTCTTCTGTGTAAACTCCCACTGCCAATATCAATTTCGTGAACTAATTCCCATTACGTAATGATTGGGGATCTTGTTTTCCCTGAAGCTGACATTCTGCCAATGGACACAGAGCACGTTGGACTTGTGTACGTAGCCTGTAGATTCAATAAGTGTTTTTCTAAACTGTGATTGCTATTTTGGGAAAACTTTTCTTTGAACAAAAGCCTCTTTTTTCTCAATTTGAATAATTTTTTTAGCACTGAACGTGTTTGGCTTTATGTTTGATTCATGATCTGATTACGTATGCTGTATGAACCACAGGCCAATCAATTGGTGGACTGCTTTGTGCAGCTCTGTGTTGTAAAGGTTGAAGACTAGGACGAAAGTTTCAAAGTGTGTGGAGATGTCAGTTACTATGTGATTGTGAGCTGAAACACTATCACTGGAGCCTCTCAGGACACACTCTGAGGAGGGAGAGAGAGAGAGAGAGAGAGTAAATACAGTGATCTGCATGTTTCTCTGGTTCAGTAAATAGGCAGTGATGCGCTTGTTTCAGTGGTTCAGTAAATACAGTGATCTGCATGTTTCAGTGGTTCAGTAAATACAGTGATGTGCATGTTTCAGTGGTTCAGTAAATACAGTGATGTGCATGTTTCAGTGGTTCAGTAAATACAGTGATGTGCATGTTTCAGTGGTTCAGTAAATACAGTGATGTGCATGTTTCAGTGGTTCAGTAAATACAGTGATGTGCATGTTTCAGTGGTTCAGTAAATACAGTGATGTGCATGTTTCTGTGGTTCAGTAAATACAGTGATGTGCATGTTTCAGTGGTTCAGTAAATACAGTGATGTGCATGTTTCAGTGGTTCAGTAAATACAGTGATGTGCATGTTTCAGTGGTTCAGTAAATACAGTGATGTGCATGTTTCAGTGGTTCAGTAAATACAGTGATGTGCATGTTTCAGTGGTTCAGTAAATACAGTGATGTGCATGTTTCAGTGGTTCAGTAAATACAGTGATGTGCATGTTTCAGTGGTTCAGTAAATACAGTGATGTGCATGTTTCAGTGGTTCAGTAAATACAGTGATGTGCATGTTTCAGTGGTTCAGTAAATACAGTGATGTGCATGTTTCAGTGGTTCAGTAAATACAGTGATGTGCATGTTTCAGTGGTTCAGTAAATACAGTGATGTGCATGTTTCAGTGGTTCAGTAAATACAGTGATGTGCATGTTTCTGTGGTTCAGTAAATACAGTGATGTGCATGTTTCAGTGGTTCAGTAAATACAGTGATGTGCATGTTTCAGTGGTTCAGTAAATACAGTGATGTGCATGTTTCCAGTGGTTCAGTAAATACAGTGATGTGCATGTTTCAGTCAGTGGTTCAGTAAATACAGTGATGTGCATGTTTCAGTGGTTCAGTAAATACAGTGATGTGCATGTTTCAGTGGTTCAGTAAATACAGTGATGTGCATGTTTCAGTGGGTTCAGTAAATACAGTGATGTGCATGTGCATGTTTCAGTGGTTCAGTAAATACAGTGAGCATGTTTCAGTGGTTCAGTAAATACAGTGATGTGCATGTCGTAAATACAGTGATGTGGTTCAGTGGTAAATACAGTGATGTGCATGTTTCAGTGGTTCAGTAAATACAGTGATGTGCATGTTTTGCATGTTTCAGTGGTTCAGTAAAATGTCAGTGGTTCAGTAAATACAGTGATGTGCATGTTTCAGTGGTTCAGTAAATACAGTGATGTGCATGTTTCAGTGGTTCAGTAAATACAGTGATGTGCATGTTTCAGTGGTTCAGTAAATACAGTGATGTGCATGTTTCAGTGGTTCAGTAAATACAGTGATGTGCATGTTTCAGTGGTTCAGTAAATACAGTGATGTGCATGTTTCAGTGGTTCAGTAAATACAGTGATGTGCATGTTTCAGTGGTTCAGTAAATACAGTGATGTGCATGTTTCAGTGGTTCAGTAAATACAGTGATGTGCATGTTTCAGTGGTTCTGTAAATACAGTGATGTGCATGTTTCAGTGGTTCAGTAAATACAGTGATGTGCATGTTTCAGTGGTTCAGTAAATACAGTGATGTGCATGTTTCTGTGGTTCAGTAAATACAGTGACGTGCATGTTTCAGTGGTTCAGTAAATACAGTGTTGTGCATGTTTCAGTGGTTTTAGCGATGTGTATGTTTCTGCGCTACTTGAAAATGCAGTTTAGCAGCTTAATATTTCGCTGTGCATACCAGAGAGTTTGTTTTTGTATGAAGTGCTGATAAGTTTGCAAACACTGAAAGGAAAAGTACTAAGGTGTCCAATACAATAAAGATGTAGTACACAGGACAAAAACTAAATGTTGATGTATATGACAGGAATGATTGAAAGTGTTAGATGTCTGTGTCTTTATTTAATTGCTGTGATGTCAGACAAGCAGACAACAGTGAGTGGGCGATGTTTCCGTTATTATCCTGCTTCCACCTGATACATTCAGTTCAACCCTTGTAATACTACTTCACTCAACAGTGTCGTTTTCTCTCAGAAAATAGTGTTTTTGGCTGACATCATACCTGACCTCATTACCAGAATGTTATGAAAATGGTTGGGTCATAATCTAAATCATAGTGGTAATTATCACTATACTGACTGATGGGTTTACACATCATTAGCCGTCTTTTATTGTGTATTCTTTATTGTTGTTGTTGAACGCTGCTACATCAGCAATATTCCAGCTATATGGCGGTGGTCTGTAAATTGCAGACAATCCAGTGATCAACATCATGAGAATCAATCTACGTAATTGGGAACCGATGACATGAGTCAACCAAGTCAGCAAGCCTGATCACCCGATCCCATTAGTCGCCTCTTACAACAAGCGTAGGTTGCTGAAGACCAATTCTAACCCTGATCTTCATGGGTATCATTAACCGTCTTCTATTGGTATCTCTATTCATTGTAATGTCAACATGAATTTCCAGGTTCTTTACAGATAGGGTTGTTAATATATTTTTTAGATTTTTCAAAACTTTATTTTGTGTACCCCACTGACAAGTGTAACTTGGCATGGCTATGGTGTGATCTACATACTGTGGGTTTGAATCCCGGTGGGCACTCAGTCTGACAAAAGTACTAGAATCTGTACTTTACTCTGAAAGTGTAATCCCAAATATGTCACATTTGACCACTTTCTAAATGGCATTGTGTAATGATCCCTGTGAAGATCACTAGTGGAACAGCAACCTATACTTGTCATAAGAAGCCACTAGCAGCATCAGGTGGTTAGTCCTGCTGACTTGCAATTGGTTGATGCATGTCAGTGTGTCCACATTGCCTAGGTTGATGTTTGTGATGTCAGTCATACATTGTCTGGTTAATACTTGATCTTTTGCAAATCACTGTCATGTAGCACGAAGCAACGAGAGTATTGCTAAGTGTGGGACTCAACAACAAGCAAATACACAAAAACTGGAACAGTTACCTCCCCAATCAGAGCTGTTCCAGCAGAAAGTAGATTCATCAGTATCAGCTTGTCCACATTATGAAATATAAATAAGCTTTGATGACCTGAGTAAGAACCAGTCTAGATTAGAAGGGTGTGAGTGACATGTTCATTAGCCTCCCAGGAGGGAGGAGGATATACCTGTACTGACCATGAGTGAGTGAGTGAGATGGGTTAATGCCACTGTAAATTGTACTTGACTTTTATCACAGGGGTGGGGGGGTCAGGTTAACGTGGGAGGAGAGACAGTGATGCATTGACAGACAAAATTAGAAATCTCCCAGCTAATACTTGGAACACTGGGAGTTCTATAGCACATGGATACTTGTACCTTTAATGCTTGTAGTGGTTCTGTTGTTCTGTAATCAACTCCTGAACATAATCCTGTTAGAGGCTCGGTCACCACACTCCCTACAGACCCTGGCAAAATCTGTGTGCTCATTAAACTGTGATAATACGATTAGTGACATAAATCCAAAAGAACTGGTAGGTGTGATTGTCAGTAAATATATTGAAGTGATTCCATGCCATTGATTTGCTGCACAAGCAATTAAAACAAAATGGCCATACCCACTAACATGTTTATGGAGGTATTGAAAAATATTGATTCCCATTCTTAATTGAACACGGCATACTTTACCATTGTATTGGTGAAATATTTGTCATAAGTCACTGACCAGCAGCCTTAGGTAATCACTAACTCGCCATGCATTCATTCATATTCCCCCACCAAAGATACAAAGACAAACTAAACAACATTAAAGCAGTATCATAAACATCATAAGCTGAAGTGTGCAGTTACCAGCCTCACACACACACTGTGGTTATGTCTGTCTCATGTATAGCATATGTTATATTTGGGATTACACTCTCTTAGTAAAGTACAGATTCTAGTACTTTTGTTGGGTTGAGTCCCAACCGGGATTCAAATCCACACCCTCAGAGTCAGGCACCTAATCGCCAGCACACAAAGTCAGCCGCCTAGCCCTCTGCCACCACTTTCTAAATGGCATTGTGTATTTCATGTCTATCTCATTGTTGCCGACCTCACACACATACTTCTAATGTCCATCTCATGGCTGCCGACTCACATCAGAACGTGTCTTGGGCGCAGTGTTAGTACAGATGGCAGTTATGGGAAACTTGTCAAGCTTCAGACGGTGATAAATATTCACAGGGTAGATTACATGTAGACTTAGAGGTTATCTAAGTAAAATCAAGGAAAGTAAATGGTCCATTATGTCAAAGTTGGTGTGTATTAAGAGGAACTGACCACGATGAGAGGGGCCATGTTAGCTGAAGACTTCTCCTGGACCTATGTCTGTTATAGACTATGTATCATGATTGGATCTTGTAATAACATGGCCGACAAACTTGACCCCCAGTAACAATACTGTGGATGGAGGAGTCTTGAAATAGGTCTGTCTGTTGAAGGCGGAAGATGTCTGGAATATTAAGTGTAGGTATATACAGAAAATCAATTTTGTAATGTACAAGGGGAAAGTTTGGCTTTTATTGCGATATATTTTGGAGAGTTTAACTGTGATAAATATGAAATAAGATATGGCAATGGAGGATATGCTTGAAGGCAACCTTCAGGGTAAAACTACTCAAACAAGTCCTGATCCTCTACCAATCAGATGTTGGCCCTGCTCCTCAGCCAATCACAGGCTGGCCCTGTTCTGAGTATGATAGAAAGCTGAGTCAATGTTCGACTTTGTGTTTGAGTGAAATGGATGAAATGACGTTGGTGATAATGTCACCCTGCCTGTCTGGCAGAGCCACGTCAGTTTTGTTCAATAACTCAGAAAGATTTCTCCCAGTGAGAAGAGTTTGGCAAACATTATCAAAGCTGGGATCCCTGATTGTGTTCATTAGGTGGTCTTGACTTGACCGACCTTTCTGCTTGTCTGCCCTGAAAGAGAGCTCTTTAGCCAGGGAGACAGAAACATGGATCTGAAGCCCTCTCTGTGCAGCGCTGGTAATGGAAGCAAAGCTTTTAGATATGATGTTGTTAGGATGACAGTATTCTTGGATACAGTTCTCTATATAGGCATTTACACGCACGAGGACTTGTCAGTGATTCAAGGTCCTTGCTTATGAAGTTGACAGAATAACAACATGTTAGGGACGTTGAATTAAGCCTTCCTTTAGAAGCATAAGCTGTTCATTTAGCAATGTAGGTCAGTTCACAATGAAATTTGGAATCTGGACTTGATAAACAACTTTACAAATGCCTTTCTTAAGTATTTCTGTCATGGAAGAAAATATATGTGGTGATTTCCTTTCAAAATGACGAATTTAGCTTAAAATTGGAAAATTGTGTTTTCATATTTCAGGAAGATGTTGATACATATGACTGCTTCAACAGATGAACCATGGCACATAGCTAGTATCAATTATTCTTATTATACTCCACTACGAAGTAACGGGGGTATATAGCGTTCATTCTGTCCATCTGTCCATCTTTCCATACTGAAACTTTGTCTAGAGCATATCTCTTAAAGTTTACGTGCTAGGTTCACCAAACTTCGCACACATGTTAATCATTTACTTATAGATGTGCCTTTTGCTATTTTGAAGTGTATCAAAATTTTGCTGTTTCCATGGAAACACGACTTAGTGCAAAATGTGTTTGATGGTTATCCTGTCTGGAGCATACCACCTAAACTATACATGCTAGGTTCACCAAACGTAACACACAAGTTAATCATGACCCACAGGTGCATGTACCAATATGTGGTTTATTCTCTGTATCTAGATTAGTTTTTATCTTCATGTTATCAACATGTGATTGATATATGTCAATATCAGTTCTAGTCATTTCCACATCTCAAAGTGGGAAACAGGGGTATGTGAGCAGTACTCACTTCTAAACCTGTTTCAAAGTAATTAGAAAAATAATATTAACGTATGAACTCTCTTCAATTTACTTATCTTGTTTATTATTTTCAGACAATATGGTTACATATACATGCATTCATATTCGCCTGTGTTCTCTATGATTAAGTGTATGTGCTGACAGACTTTCAACAGCAAAGTTATGTATACTGCCTTCAGCTGTTGGAAAACAAAGTGTATACAGAACCGATCCCGAAACTTGAGTATCTTAAACATCCTCTGAGTTGCCAGGTCAATAACAAGTTGTGCGTAGCCATCTGTATTACACGCTATCCCATCAACACTGTGTAATAAAATCATATCTAATGATAATTTATGAAGCATTAAATTACTTATGGTTTCCTAATGCATAATTTGTAAAGACATTGATCAACACCAGGTGAGGGCATGAAGGTGTGCTAATGATCAACATCACCAGGTTACTATTTTCATACCATAGTAATTCAAATAATAGAAACTCTTAGACTGAAAATGTGAACCACTTATATCACGTCTAAAAGTCATTGAAAAAATAGATTTTCTTGCATCACCATTGAAGGTGTGCTAAGTTTGAATGTAATTATTTTCATACCATAGTAATTCAAATAATCAAAACTCTGAGACTGAAAATGTGAACCACTTATATCACGTTTAAAAGTCATTGAAAAAATAGATTTTCTTGCAATTAAGTTTGAATGTAGTATTATTTAATTTACTGTGTAAATGTCTTCACTTCAGCAAAATATGAATATATTTGTAAACAATGTTTATGAGGTAAATGGATAAACTGTTCTATGAATGAATAAATTGACGAGAACTGAAGACATGCTTGATACCTGTAATGTCTAATTTCCCATGTCTTGGCTGTTGCCATGATGTTTCAAAATGATAATCTATATCTACAATACTTAAACAAATCATTTATAGACCTTTTCATAGCTAATGCTGTACAAGATACACTCTTCATAACTTTTATAAATAAAGACATACTGTGTTAAGTAAATCTGCTTTTTCTTTGAAACTTTAATTTGGATATCTAAAACTGTATGTGAAACATTTTCCTGTTCATATTTAAGAGTTATTACGGTGGTCTCCCTGTTGCCCTCAGGATGACCATCATGTAGAAAGGGGAAGCAAGGTGTTAAGATTATTGCCTGATGTGGCTTGGTATCATGTGCCACAACTTATCAGGTTGGGCATGATGAACAGATTGCATGAGGATGTCTTTCATACACGTTACCTAATAAGCCTTTCTGTTAATTGTAAACCCATTCTGTGGGATGATATCAATTTGGGGTTGGTAACCTAATAGTTCCCTTCTGCTGCTCTCTTGTTCAGTACATATGTTTGACAATGTTTGAAGACAGATATGTTAAGAAACACACTTTCTTATGTACAGGGCCCTTATTCTCGAAAAGTTCGTAGCCCTAAGAATTCTTAACTTCGATCTTAGCCAATGTGTTCAGAATAGGCTGAAGAAGTTTGAAGGGCTACATTTGGAGTATAGCTAGCCAGAACATTTAATGGCTTCTGTATTCTCTGCTTGTTTGTTTCAAATTTGAATTGAGCAGTTTTAGACACTGCCAAGCTATGAACCAGTGTTATTTGTAGCACTGTTTGAGGACCAGTACTAATGGTGAGTTCTTCCAGGAAGATGTCAAAATTGTCAGTAAGGAGTTTTTTGTCTGAACTAATTAGATTAAACTAACTAAAGTAAATGTTTTGAAAGAATTCAAGGTAACCATCATTCCAGTGTCGTGTAATAACTGATTATGAAAAAAGATGTTAGCATTTTAAAATTGTCATGAACATAAATGCTAGCGCCCTACAACTGATTTTTACAAGGCGCAGGTGTTGCAAGGGACCTGTTTTGTCATGTAGGGAGGCCTGCATGATGCTGAAGCTCTATTACTGCCTTGTCCTTGAAGCCTAATTATAGCAAGGCTCTCCACACAGCTGGTTTTCTGTGTGCGTCATGACATCTCTGATCTATTTCTTTTCTGTGTGTGTCATGACACCTCTGATCTATTACCAAACTGTGATCTGTGACTTTGAAAAGACTTTAGAGCTAGTCTGTCCAAAAACAATTGGAAATGTTTAATAACAAGATCATGTTAGTGTGCTTATGATTTGATTTACTGTCCGTAAGGGAATGTACAAGATATGATATGGAAATGATCTGAACTTTTTCCAGATAGTTTCCAGAGTAGTGTGGCTATTTGTACTGAGGTACTGCTGAACTCATCTGGAGCAGGCTGAGAGGCAATTACTAGACAACAACACAAGGGCTTATGAGGAATTATGTGTCCTTAGTAAAGGACATATGTCCAGATATTTTGGCGGGGAACTACACAATTCATTCAAGAGCTGCCCAGAGAATGCTCAAAGACATTAACATGATACCGGCATACCCTGCATGATGGTCGGCATTAAGGGAATAACACAATGACTGGTGGGTCCTTACGTATCTGAGTGCTTAAACCCAGTGTCCCTGCATATCCATGTGTTACAGCCCAATGTCTATACATGTCTTTGTTAAATTCTCATGACCCAATATATCAGTGTCACCGCCCAATGTCTGCACATGTCTTTGTTAAATTCTCATGACCCAATATATCAGTGTTACAGCCCAATGTCTACATGTCTTTGTTGTCTCTACCCAGTATACATCAGCCCAATGTCTACACATGTCTTTGTTAAATTCTCATGACCCAATATATCAGTGTTACAGCCCAATGTCTACACATGTCTTTGTTAAATTCTCATGACCCAATATATCAGTGTTACAGCCCAATGTCTATACATGTCTTTGTTAAATTCTCATGACCCAATATATCAGTGTTACTGCCCAATGTCTACACATGTCTTTGTTAAATTCTCATGACCCAATATATCAGTGTTACAGCCCAATGTCTACACATGTCTTTGTTAAATTCTCATGACCCAATATATCAGTGTTACAGCCCAATGTCTACACATGTCTTTGTTAAATTCTCATGACCCAATATATCAGTGTTACAGCCCATGACCCAATAATGTCTACTACATGTCTTTGTTAAATTCTCATGACCCAATATATCAGTGTTACAGCCCAATCTATACATGTCTTTGTTAAATTCTCATGACCCAATATATCAGTGTTACACAATGTCTCACATGTCTTTGTTAAATTCTCATGACCCAATATATCAGTGTTACAGCCCAATGTCTATACATGTCTTTGTTAAATTCTCATGACCCAATATATCAGTGTTACAGCCCAATGTCTACACATGTCTTTGTTAAATTCCAGTATATCATGTTACCCAATATATCAGTGTTACAGCCCAATGTCTACACATGTCTTTGTTAAATTCTCATGACCCAATATATCAGTGTTACAGCCCAATGTCTACACATGTCTTTGTTAAATTCTCATGACCCAATATATCAGTGTTACTGCCCAATGTCTTACATGTCTTTGTTAAATTCTCATGACCCAATATAATATATCAGTGTTAAACATGCCCAATATATCAATGTCTACACATGTCTTTGTTAAATTCTCATGACCCAATATATCAGTGTTACAGCCCAATGTCTATACATGTCTTTGTTAAATTCTCATGACCCAATATATCAGTGTTACTGCCCAATGTCTACACATGTCTTTGTTAAATTCTCATGACCCAATATATCAGTGTTACTGCCCAATGTCTACACATGTCTTTGTTAAATTCTCATGACCCAATATATCAGTGTTACAGCCCAATGTCTATACATGTCTTTGTTAAATTCTCATGACCCAATATATCAGTGTTACAGCCCAATGTCTACACATGTCTTTGTTAAATTCTCATGACCCAATATATCAGTGTTACAGCCCAATGTCTACACATGTCTTTGTTAAATTCTCATGACCCAATATATCAGTGTTACAGCCCAATGTCTATACATGTCTTTGTTAAAAGTACCAGTAAATGTTGAGAACGGGCTGGATGTTCTGTGTAATGAGTTTGCTACACAGGCCTTGGCTGACTATCCAAATCTACTCTAATATTCCCATGAGAAATCTTGCACCAATGTAACTGAAAGTGAACATGAAATTTATCAAGTTTCCAAATAATTTAACCTAAGAGTAACTCTAAAACATTATGCTTCAGAGAGGATGAATGGATTGAAGGGGAGGCAATTTACTGATAGTTTTATGGGAAATAAATCTCTGGAGCATTCACTTGACATTGCCGACTAACTGCACAGTGATTGGATGTTCTTGATAGCGATATGATAGCCAGAGTCTCCAGTTTGTGCAGATGAAGACAATTAATAATGGATAGAAAGACAAGGAAAAATAGTTATGAAAGGAAGTATTTGTCAGTTTAGTCTTGTACATGAAGCGGACATGCATGGGTGAGGCTGGAGTGCCTGTTTTAGGATGTGCATATGATGAATGGATCTTTAACCTAGAGAACTGGATGGACAACTATGAACCTGGGTGATTATGCACTGAATAAACTGAGCGCCTTTGACTTGTGGCTGATGACAAATGCAGAATTAATTTGTTCAAATGGAGTGAAAATTGTTAATAAAGAGAGTAATTGGGTATGAAATTAGGAAGAAAGTTAAAAGCCAGTTTGAATATGGTTTACAGATTTCATGTCACTGTGATCTCAGTAAGTGGTGCAAACAGATCATCCTGACAGCCATCAGTACTCAGTGATTGGAAACTTGAAAAATATGCTGGAGGAACATATTTTATTTCTATACAACACTTGAGCACTCCTTGGCAAGGAACCTTAGCTTTGTTACTTTGACAGTCTTAGTAGAAATTTGTCTAAAGGGAATTATTATGGAATATATCCTTGTAGCTTGTATAGCCTTGAAATGTGTATGATAAGGACTCATGATCGTAGTATATCTTGCTGTTCATGCCTTGAACACAGCCCATGAAAGAACCATTATGAGAATATACCTTTGTTGCTTCGACAGCCTTGAACACAGGGCAATAAAGAACCATTATTAGAATATATCTGGTTCAAATGAAAGAAAGTTACGTGTAAATATGACATAAATCTTGGATTGATAAATATGGCTTGGAAATGGAAATGTGAAGCAGGAAATCCTTGTGATTCTACACACAGTGTGAGCTAATCAACTTACATAAAAGTACTTTTGAAGTTTGAAGGTTTTCTCGTTCTGGAAAAAAAATGTCTTCCACAGCAATTTCTGTTACAAATGTTTGAAACAGGATTGTGAAAGGTTGTGAAATTATCAAGGGTCAGTGAGGAACAAGATTGATCATGTCTAATAAGCTGATTCTGATTTGACACAGCCAAGTGTTCCCTTACTTGAAGTCTCAGGTCAGTGGCTTCTTGCACCTCAGCTCCAATTAGACCCACCATGAACAGAGACTGATTGTGTTCTGTGCTCCCAGGTCCCACCTCCGCTGCAGGTTGCAATGAATTCAAACACAAGTGAGTTCACAGTTGATACAGCTTGATAGTTGAATGGTTCTGATATATGACATCTCTTACAACTGTAAAGATCTTCTACAGATACAGCTGTGAATGGGGGGACATTTGGGACCACGTATTTGGGGTCCATGCTGTGTAGTAATATGAGCCATTTCATTTTAGGGTGCAGTGTTATTCAGCAATGCCACAATTCAGTGTTGTGTGTTGAGGATCCAAGATTTCAGATTACAGGATTCACTGTAATTAGTAAGAATCTCGATGCCCAAAAGCAAGATTGAATGTTAATGTTTTCCAAATATCGCTCAGCGAAGATGCTTGCAGGTAATTTATCTTGGAAATTAAGCAGCCTAATTCTAGAAAGAGAATAGTGACTTCTTTGATCACACTGCCACCCAGTCATACAATCACCATCACACAGTCACCTTGTCATACAGTCACCATCAGTCATCTTGTCATACAAACATCATCACACATTCACAGTCATACAATCACCATCACACTGTCACCTTGTCATACAATCATCACAGTCACCTTGTCATACAATCATCACAGTCACCTTGTCATACAATCACCATCACACAGTCACCCTGTCATACAAACATCATCAAACATTCACAGTCATACAATCACCATCACACTGTCACCTTGTCATACAAACATCATCACACAGTCACCCTGTCATACAATCACCATCACACATCACCTTGTCATACAATCACCATCACACTGTCACCTTGTCATACAATCATCATCACACTGTCACAATCATGTGACTGTCATCACAATCAGTCACCTTGTCATACAATCATCATCACACAGTCACCCTGTCATACAATCATCACCATCACACTGTCACATCATACAATCACCATCATCACAGTCACCTTGTCATACATCACCATCACACAGTCACCTTGTCATACAAACATCATCACACATTCACAGTCATACAATCACCATCACACTGTCACCTTGTCATACAATCATCATCAAACATTCACAGTCATACAATCACCATCACACTGTCACCTTGTCATACAAACATCATCACCTTGTCATACAATAGTCCATCAGTCATACTTGTCATACATCATCATCAGTCACCTTGTCATACAATCACATCACACTGTCATCACACAGTCACACCTGTCATACAATCACCATCACACAGTCACCTTTGTCATACAAACATCATCACACAGTCACACTGTCATACAATCACCATCACACTGTCACCTTGTCATACAATCATCACAGTCACCTTGTCATACAATCATCATCACACAGTCACCTTGTCATACAATCATCACACAGTCACCCTTGTCATACAATCATCATCATCTTGTCATACAGCCTGTCATTACAGTCACCATCACACAGTCTCACTGTCATACAATCATCACCAGTCACCTTGTCATACAATCATCATCACCAGTCACCTTGTCATACAATCACCATCACACAGTCACCTTGTCATACAGCCACCATTACAGTCACCTTGTCATACAATCACCAGTCACTTTGTCATGCAATCATCACCAGTCACCTTGTCATACAATCATCACCAGTCACCTTGTCATACAATCATCACCAGTCACCTTGTCATACAATCATCATCAGTCACCTTGTCATACAATCATCACCAGTCACACTGTCATACAATCACCATCACCAGTCACCTTGTCATACAATCATCATCAGTCACACAGTCACCAGTCACACTGTCATGCTGTCATACAATCACCATCACACAGTCACCCTGTCATACAATCACCATCACACACTCACCCTGTTATACAATCACTATCACACAGTCACCTTGTCATACAATCACTATCACACAGTCACCTTGTCATACAATCATCATCACACAGTCACCTTGTCATACACGATCATCATCAGTCACACTGTCACATAATCACTGTCACACAGTCACCATCACACAGTCATACTGTCACACAATCATCATCATCAGTCCCACTGTCATACGATCATCATCAGTCACCCTGTCACATAATCACTGTCATCAACACTCCCATAGATCTCTGCCTATCAAATCATCACTCCTATACTAACCCTTGTCATACAATCATTGTGATGCAAAATGCTTTGCAGGTTTTGCACAAAAAGGAAATGTTTTTACCTTATGTTATGTGTTTTCAAGCAATACAAAGGTTGATTGGATTTATGTAGGCTGACTGTCACTTACTGCCCTTGTCACTTTGGCAGTTTCCGTTGAAATCTAAAGATTCTCACATGAAAGTGATTGCATAAGATTCATCTCGTTTTCTGAAAATTAGTTTAATAGTAACTTTAAAGCCTGATGATGCAGAGAGTATGGTCAGATTGGAGTAGAGGCAGTTTACTGATAGTTTTATGGGAAATAAATCTCTGGAGCATTGAGTTGAAATTGCCTACACTGACTGTGTTGTGATTGGATGGTCTTGATGGCGACACAACGGCAAGAAACTCCAGTACAGTGGCGTTGAAGACATTGTGTGAGAGAAGCACCAAAAGTCCTGATAAATTGAGAGCATGGATTTATCAGTCTGCCGGAGGAGAAAAAGATGTATGGAGAGAAGGCTGGTGCCATACCTTTAATGGGCGATGGATGCTCAATGGTGGAATGTTTTTCTGGGCTCACTCTCAGGAGCAGATTTGGAGTTACTTGGCATAATCAAATTGTGGAAAAAAAACATATTCCGGGGCTTTTACACTACAATGAGCCTCAAGAAATGATTGATTTACTGTGAAAATATATTCATGTAAATCCCTTCCAAAAAGAAAAAAATAGAAAAATAAGAATATCTTTCATTATACCCTTGTAAATGGATGATATCGGTTTTGCAATATTTTTGCAGAGTATGAATACAAAAAGACAAGACATGCCTAAAGTTTGAGAGTGGGGCTTTGAAATTGTCCCCTGTTTGAGGGACTTTGTTTCTTTTCTTGTGACAATCACTGACGTGTTAAATTTACTAAAAGAGGGTTTCAGGAACGTGCTAGGGCATTTGGTCTTCATGTGGCAGGAAACATGAGCACCAATTACCTTCCAACTAAATCTTTGATTGTGCAGTGCACAGTATCTACACAGGGGTTGCAGGGTAAGTTAAGATGTATGTGTTGCTGAATGTAATCAAATTTGAACAATGTTCCTTTGTAGCATTGAAGGGCTGTCTGGTGAAATCTTTTGAACAGAGGAAGATCGTGGCCATCTTGCAAAGAAAGGGAAGATTTCTATGTTTTTTCTTGTCTTTGTGAAATGGTAAATTCATTAAGAGTCTTGACCGAGTTGTTTTTCTCAAATTCTTCAGGTGGTACAAGTCTCTGCCTATACTATTAACTTCTGTCTGCTTACCCACAACCAAACTTGTGCCTACATTAAATTATCTTCTCATTTCCTTCCAATTACACACAAGGTATTTTTTGTTTATTTTGGTTAACATATAATTACTAGAATATAAATAAAAATGTTGCTTTTTCACATTCTGACACACTAGACCAATTATATTAGATTGGTTTATTGTGGCAAAAGGTGTTAGAGAAGCATGTTACTTGGAACACATTACTACACATCTGTTGGAGGAGCAGTGGCCACTGTCTACAAATACCAGATCAGCTGTACTGAGAAGCATGTGCTAGGAGGGAAGTTACAATGGTTCTGCAAAGAAAAGACGTGAATACTTTGAAGTGTAGTAAACATACCAAATACTAGCATTTTGCTCAGCATCTTAATTTGCTGACCTGGAGAAAGTAAACTGAGTCCAGCAGTAAAGTCTGCAGTGTTCCCATTGCCTTGTGATTTCATATCAGAATACAAACACTATGGTATTAATGCTGGAACATTATTCATGGGACTTTCTCTTCTGGTAATAATGACAGTTTTACTTTTATGATCTTGTAAATAGGAATCTTGCTAATGTACTACTTATTTATCACCTGATTATGTGCTCATTGTATGGACAGAATCTTGAACAATTTTTGGAATCAGATTTTGCCAACATTTTGTGGTGTTCCTTTCATTATTCACTCACATATAAGTGTGGTCTGTTTGTTGTTTAACACCACGCTCCACAGTGTTCTACTATACCTATACAGGGAAAGAAATCTTTCAAAATTTCCCACTATACCACAGCACCAGCGTTAATTTTTCACACTGCCTATACTATTGTTTCATCCAATTACGCTATTTATCAACTTTTACTTTCACACTTTCATTAACACAGAAACATGGTATACATATTCCACATCCAAGAACAATATATCATCAGTTCATTCAAGTACACTCTGATGACCCTCGGTCGCTTTAATACAAAGATAAAAACTTCATGTTCAGTTTATTATTAGCTCATCTCATTTGTAATTTGTCTGGAGCATTTAGATACCAAACCTAATAAACAACATAATATAAGTGTTTTTTGATAAAAAATGTATATATTGACTTTAAGTTTTATTTGTAATAGAATCGCTATATGAGTTTCACACTAGATCTATTGTGTGTAAGTGGTGTGTTATTAGCTGCAGCTAGTTTCACACTAGATATATTGTGTGTAAGTGGTGTGTTATTGGCTGCACTAGTTTCACACTGGATATATTGTGTGTAAGTGGTGTGTTATTGGCTGCACTAGTTTCACACTGGATATATTGTGTGTAAGTGGTGTGTTATTAGCTGCACTAGTTTCACACTGGATATATTGTATTGTGTGTAAGTGGTGTGTTATTGGCTGCGCTAGTTTCACACTGGATATATTGTGTGTAAGTGGTGTGTTATTAGCTGCACTAGTTTCACACTAGATATATTGTGTGTAAGTGGTGTGTTATTGGCTGCGCTAGTTTCACACTGGATATATTGTGTGTAAGTGGTGTGTTATTAGCTGCGCTAGTTTCACACTAGATATATTGTGTGTAAGTGGTGTGTTATTGGCTCCGCTAGTTTCACACTGGATATATTGTGTGTAAGTGGTGTGTTATTGGCTGCGCTAGTTTCACACTGGATATATATGCATGACAGAAATGTGACATTATTTCACCAGTGAGTGGTGTGTTATTCAAGAAACTGCACTAGTTTCACACTATGATAGTTATTGTGTGTAAGTGGTGTGTTATTGTCAACTGGGCTAGTTTCACACTGGATATTATTGTGTGTAAGTGGTGTGTTATTGACTGCAGCTAGTTTCACACTGGATATATTAACTATATATTATCAGAAATGTAATTACAACATTATCTAGTTATCCATTCATTTATCTACTTACTTTGATTATGAGAAACTCTTAATCCTTGCACATAAAACAATGCAAAACAAGCCAGGAAATATGATATATCATCATGTCTTGAGATGCTTTAAGAATATGATTTGCATTCTTCATAAACGATGCTGGAAATAGCTGTACACAGATTGTTCCCAATATGCCAGTAATTTACCAGTAAAATACCCAATAACTTCAGAGGACAATTTTCGGAACAATTTTATCCAAAATGTTTATTATATCAGGAATAACATGTTCCAGTTTATAACTTACCTCTTTTGTTCCAGACATTTTGATGATATATATTGGCTGCATTATTTATGTTGGGGATATGACCACATGACTGATATACTGGACCTATGTGATTGATATACTAGATGTTGTGTGATTGTCTGGATAAACTGGGGATATGATGACTGTACTGGATATACTGGACCTATGTGATTGATATACTAGATGTTGTGTGATTGTCTGGATAAACTGGGGATATGATGACTGTACTGGATATACTGGACCTATGTGATTGATATACTAGATGTTGTGTGATTGTCTGGATAAACTGGGGATATGATGACTGTACTGGATATATTGGACCTATGTGATTGATATACTAGATGTTGTGTGATTGTCTGGATAAACTGGGGATATGATGACTGTACTGGATATACTGGACCTATGTGATTGATATACTAGATGTTGTGTGATTGTCTGATAAACTGGGATATGATGACTGTACTGATATACTGGACCTATATGTGATTGATATAACTAGATGTTGTGTGATTGTCTGGATAAACTGGGGATATGATGAATGTACTGGATATATTGGACCTATGTGATTGATATACTAGATGTTGTGTGATTGTCTGGATAAACTGGGGATATGATGAATGTACTGGATATATTGACCTATGTGATTGATATGATGTTGTGATTGTCTGATAAACTGGGGATATGATGAATGTACTGGACCTATGTGACTGATATACTAGATGTTGTGTGATTGTCTGGATAAACTGGGGATATGATGACTGTACTGGATATATTGGACCTATGTGATTGATATACTAGATGTTGTGTGATTGTCTGATAAACTGGGGATATGATGACTGTACTGATATATTGGACCTATGTGACTGATATACTAGATGTTGTGTGATTGTCTGATAAACTGGGGATATGATGACTGTACTGGATATATTGGACCCTATGTGATTGATGTTGTGTGATTGTCTGATAAACTGGGGATATGATGACTGTACTGATATATTGGACCTATGTGACTGATATATACTAGATGTTGTGTGATTGTCTGGATAAACTGGGGATATGATGACTGGACCCATGGATTGATGTATGATGTTGTGTGATTGTCTGATAAACTGTGGATATGATGACTGATATTGGACCTATGTGATTGATATACTAGATGTTGTGTGATTGTCTGGATAAACTGGGGATATGATGAATGTACTGGATATATTGGACCTATGTGATTGATATACTAGATGTTGTGTGATTGTCTGGATAAACTGGGGATATGATGAATGTACTGGATATATTGGACCTATGTGACTGATATACTAGATGTTGTGTGATTGTCTGGATAAACTGGGGATATGATGAATGTACTGGATATATTGGACCTATGTGATTGATATACTAGATGTTGTGTGATTGTCTGGATAAACAGGTGATACGATGAATTTACTGGATATATTGGACTGTTATCAAGATGATGAGGTCAACACAGGTGTTGGAGGGAATGTCTGCATTGACTGGTAAACACAGTGACAAGCTTCACTCTCATGTCAGGCTGGCATGCTGGGACACTGAAACTCAAACACTATTCAAAGTGGTCATATACCAAACTCGCCTATGAGCACAAATCTTCAAAGGTTTCTGTGTCTTAGATTACAGATGAGAGCTGTCCTATTGCCAGGTGATATATGGATTGTTTAATGGAGCCTATTTATTTTGATGTGTCAGCATTACAGGAAGATATGGACCACTCTCTTCAATGTCTATCTTTATCAATAAATAGTGGGGCATCGAACCATGGAACCGTTTAAACTCCGAGAAATAGAATCTGTTGATAGCACAGTCTCAAAGGAGAAAGCACTTATCAGTGTCCGATAGATGTGGAATGAGCAGCAGTTAGAGTGTGGCTGGCTTCACAGTCCTACAGTGGCAGACCAGCCGTTGTACTCCAGACAGCCGTTGTACTGCAGACAGCCGTTGATCTACAGACCAGCCGTTGTACTGCAGACAGCCGTTGTACTGTAGACAGCTGTTGTACTAAGCAGTTGTACTGTAGACAGCCATTGTACTGTAGACCAGCCTTGTGTACTGCAGACAGCCATTGTACTGTAGATGAGCAGATAAAAGTGTAATATTTTCATATGAAATATTTCTGCAGTCAGCCATTGTACTACAGACAGCATAACCTGCACTACTGTAGACAGCCATTTTATACTGTTGTACACAGACCAGCCATTGTACTGTAGACCAGCTGTTGTACTAGATAGACCAGCTGTTGTTGTAGACAAACTGTAGACCAGCTGTTGTACTGTACAGACAGACCAGCCATTGTCCTGTAGACAGTCAGCCGTACTATACTCAGCCAGACAGCTGTAGATTTGTACTGTAGACCAGCTGTTGTACTACAGACCAGCCATTGTACTGTAGACCAGCCATGTACTGTAGACTGTACTGCAGACAAGTTGTACTGTACACAAGCGTTGTGTAGTGCTCTGTAGTCAGCTAGTTGATCAGATGTTGGCTGGATATTGTACTGTGGCCTAGTTGTACTGCTTGGGTGTAGACAAGCTCTATGTGCCAGTTGTACTGTTGGCTAGATAGTTTCTACAGGTGTGGCCTGCCAGTTGTAGTTCATCTCCACATAGTTGTAGATCATCTCCAGAATCAGATGATTATAGAGTGTCTGAATACACATAATTTCTATAGAAACAAACAATTGCATTTAAATTAAAAAGGAGACCCAATGAGAAGGGAGATTAAGAACCTGAAGAAATCTAGACTTGCTTCATTTAGAGCTTTGAAAGAACTGTGCAGAAGGGAAAATAATGCAGCTGAGGAACTGCAAGACAGACAAGGTGTTGACCCCTTCCCCTACTGATGTGCAACAGGTGATTACAGCCTGGAACTGATGGAGCTATCAGTGGAGGGCATTTTGTGCTGCTGGGGTAATCCAAGAGAGATTAATGTCATCTGTGCCTTTCAAGCCATGAAAAACTCTTCTTCCGACTTGCATTTTGTCAGGCTGATATCAGCAGACAAATATTAATGTGTAAATTACTGTCCTCACAGAACCGGGTCAGAATAAGTCTTCAGGAAGCTAAGCTTAAACGTCTCCCTGTAGATAATTTACTTAAATTTATGTCCATAGCAACCTCTGCTCATAGAGAGAGCATACTGATAATGAGGACTGACATTACTGTGTGTGACCTGATGATTTGTCATTTTACCCAATCAGCATGCATTGTTGTTCATAACTTCAACCACCTGTTTGCTGCAGCTGATTATTTGAAGATCACCATGATGCAGAAAGACTATTGCTCACATTTGCATTCAGCAGTTTTAATAGGTGACAGAATGGTTTGAACCCCAAGTAAATTTCATGATTCTGACAAACTGGTATTGTAGAACCCCTGGTATCCAACATTAAGGAACTGGAATCTGTGATCCATTTGGGGGATTGGAAGCTATAAGGGTCCCTAGAACCCAGCAGAGAGTGGTGGGGGAGGAGGGGGTCACTAAAAGCAACCTCAGCTGCTGGAGGCTGAAATACATTCTTTAACCTTTGATAAATCTGTGAAGTCTAAGAATCTAATTTGCAACCAGGATGACCTTTGTTGAAGTCAATATTCCAAGAAGTTGTACAACTGTCAGCCAGTCATTATGGTATCTGTTCTTATCACCTGTCCCTGGTTGGATAACTCCTCATGTTATTCAATCAGACATTGATGGACTACCAAGCACTTAGATAGATGCTAATGGGCTCAGTTGGAATCCATATTTCAAGGTTGTAGAATTGATTGGATGTGGATTTAATTATAGTTTGAAACTATGTCATGAATGAGAAAGATTACTGAAACAGAATGAAATAATATGACACACAGACTTATCTAGTGAAGATTGGTGTGTTTGTGAGTCAGTGTTTAACATCTGTATCATCCTTAACAGTTAATGAGAACAAATGATATATTTTTTCAGCAGTGCATTAAAGTTTGAAACATGAAGCCATCAAGTTACTTTCTGATCAGTGTAATGCATCGCTCAACTATTCCCCTTCATCTCGGCATGTCCTCACTCAAATATTTATAGATTAGGACTATGACTTGATTAAGTTTTCTGGTGTTCACTAAGGACATTAAAATGCCAGGTGTTGGTGGGGACCTGGTAATAGCGGGTTGTGATATCAATAACTGAATGATTTCATGGTGGAGTAGCCAGGTAAGTACTGTGTTAGGAATACAGAATCCACAGAGGGTGCATTGCATGAAGCACATTCCTTGTGATCTCAGACAGTGATACTTCTAAGAAAAAGGAAGCCCCTCACTCACTCATACTCACTCACTCACTCACTCACCCATCCACCTATCCACCCACCAAGAATGTCTCACTAAAGATTACCACCTCTCTCACTTACACTATCTACCACAAATGAAGTAGAATGTTCACTCAGGATTACCACCTTTCTCACTCACTCACTCATTAATTAGAACACATTCTCACTCCCTATTAATAACTCACTCACTCATGTGAGTATTGATATCTGCCCAGATAGCTTAGTCGGACTACCCTCCCAGTGTATGCCAGTCCACCTGGCTGTCACAGAGGTGTATATATCTCATGACAGGTCTTACAGAGCTGATCTGTGTCACACTTGTAACAAATACTTTTATTGAAAAATTTTAGTTGAAGAGTTATGAAAAAGAATCCAAATGCATGGTAACTTCCATCTGAGAGACATGTATATTTCTTACTCATGTTCTGTAAAGCATGAACTGTAATCAGTTGGATAACATGTGCTCCTAAAGGAGGTGTGTTTATTAGGTCAGGATGTTCAGGTCAAGTTGACCTCTTTCTTTTGAACTCACTATGATCCATTCGTAAACCAACCCAAACTTTCATCAAGAGCACATATTTCATGAGATGAATCTATCACCACGTTCTCATTAACTTGCATGTGATATAACAAAGGCATCTATGGGCATGTTTATCAATATTGAAATAGTTAAATGCACTCAGTCAGCACAGCAAGGTTGGGCCGAGTATCCTTGCCATCCATCAGAGGCTAACTTACACAGCAGCAGCAGCATCACTGTTGGCTGTGCACACAAACCAATCTGATCTTCTCCACTTCTCAATACAAACCATGGCAATATTTGCACAATGTCATTTAGGTAATTCTTCTTCTCCTGATGATTGCCACAGAAATATTTGAACTCTGCTGCCTTTATCTTGACCTGTGGTGGAAGAGTAGGAAGTATTGACCTTTGCTCTGAGAGAGGGAGGGCGATCCGGGGCAGCACTAAGGGCGGAGCAGTAGGGATCCATGAGTGTCAGGGATTTGGTGGCAACATCGTCATCGGGCTGTGGGGAGCTGTTTGGGTCTGGAAAGTGGGGGCGGCATTGGGAGAACTGTTAGACAAACAGAATTTCTGTGCTTTTGTGTTTTGTTCCTTTTTGATTTTTCTGTTTGTTGTGGAGACCTACACTACACCAAAGTACCAGGACCAAAGTACCAGGACCAAAGCAGCAGGTCCAAAGTACCAGGACCAAAGCAACAAAGGACCAGGAAAAGCACCAGGACCAAAGTATCAAGCCCAAAGTACCAGGACCAAAAGTACCAGAACCAAAGCACCATCAGTCCAAAAGTACCAGGACCAAAGTACACCAGGACCAAAGTATCAGGACAAAAGCACCAGGACCAAAGTACCAGGACCAAAAGTAGTACCAGGACAAAAGTACCAGGACCAAAGTACCAGGACCAAAGCACCAGGACCAAAGTACCAGGACCAAAGCAACAGGGACCAAAGCACCAGGACCAAAATACCAGGACCAAAAGTACCAGGACCAAAGTACCAGGACCCAAAGGACCAAAAGGACCAAAGTAACAGGACCAAAAGTACCAGGACCAAAGTATCCACAAGGACCAAAAGTACCAGGACCAAAGTACCAGGACCAAAAGGTAGCCAGGACCAAAGTACCAGGTCCAAAAGTGTAAGGATCAAAAGCACCAGGATCAAAGAACTAGGACCAAAAGTGCTAGGACCAAAGTAACAGGACCAAAAGTACCAGGACCAAAGTATCAGGTCCATACCTGTGCTCATGGCTTTCCCTAAGGTCATAAACATCTAAAGCCTTCATTTCCCTTAGGAAAGTTCAGCAACCTATGTTCATGGTTCAAATCCCAGTTCACCTTGATGTTTGTCTGTAGGTTTGTCTGCACCATACCCTAGTGATATACCAAAGTGGTAAACGTCTGAGACCTGCGTCACTTCAGGCTATCCTCCCTCATTTAACTGACATGACTGGTATAGCTGTTGAAAGTGGTGTTAAACCCATCTCTCTCACTCAGTACATAGAGACTATAGTATAGCTAAGATGTTCATTGGTCACAGATACAAATCTCAGGATGGCAAGAAGTTCCCAATGGGCGATTCTACCATTTTGAAAACATCCAATACTTTTCCATTTATGCAAGAAAATTAATGGTAGCAGGGTTTTTTTCTGGAGCAGAATTTGTGAATTCTCACTGCAACGTGCTTGTTGTATGAGCACAGCTTGTGGCCAGTCTTTGATGTCATATTGTTACAAATGCTTCTTTTGATTAAACGATATTGAAACCAGCTATACTTTATACACAGCGTTACACTGACTGGTATACAAGCATAAAGACATCCCTGAGCCAACATTATATGAGTTCCTCCATCCATTTAATGTGATTAATTTTTTAGTGTTTTGGTATTTGTTCAAGAGAAGCGCTGCATCCTTTATTGGTTTCAAACAAATTTTTCCTGGATAATTGGAAATGTTGCTTGCATCTGTATATTTGTTTTTAGTTTGCATTGGATAGAAATAGATATAATGAAGTTTCTGTATTCCAGTACAAATATGAGGTAAAAGCCTTTCCTTGGTGCTAAGAAATCTTTCTTAAAAGCAGTGTCCATTGAACACTTCATGATCAGACTATATGGGTGGGATTAAATATGTCTTAGTTTAATAAATGATTAATTTTTCAATTGATAATCTTGACATTTTCTGTAATCCTTCTGAAGATGATATTTTTTATGATTTTATGTACAGAATTATCTAGTGCTTATTTCTATTGGGGTAAGTTTTGTTGGGGGCATGGCATTTTTCAGAAGCCTGGGAATACTGAGGTATCCTCGCTGGGTTGTTTTTTTATTACAAATAAATTCATTTATCACTGGTACTTTGAGTCCATCTTCTTCATTTTGAAGAATAGTGTTTCTTATGATCTCATTTGGTTTAGTTAAGTTAAGAGGTTTTCTTGAAGGTGTTTGATTATCTGAGCACTCAAGATTTGTGAAGAATACATGTTTAAAGTTGGTACGGTCAGACATTTTTAACAACAATTCTTCTGTATGGCCTAAGACACAGATTTGGGCACTCCCATGATTTAGTCAGTTTGTCTTGAAGGTGATTACTTATCTGAACACTCAAGATTTGTGAACATTACATGTTTAAAGTTGGTACAGTCAGACATTTTTTAGCAACTATTCTAACTAGTCAGTCCATGCTACACACCCTCATAGAAGCAGCACAACAGGCAGATGTTGGGGATACAACTACTCATATTTACTTCATGTTGTCACATTTCTTCTACATTAATTGGATACAGTGATGATGATATTTTCTTCTGAGAAGGAAAGATTTCAGACATGTATGTGAGCGTCCACATATTTGTGTCATGCCATTATATGTTTCATTCATGTATAAAGTGTAGTATGAGGCAGTTTTAATTGTTTGGACAGATTTTCCTCAACATGGCTGTCATGATATGTTCTCTATTACTTTAAACCCTTAGGCTATGTGTGCAAGTCTGATGTATATGGCACTACGTTTCAAAACAATTGTTGCCCAAGAACTTGAATAATAAATATAGTGACAGCACATGGAATACCATTCGATTAATAGTCAAAACAAATGACATATTCTGAGTGAGAAATTCACATGTTTTACAATGATTAAAATGATCTAAATTTGATGAATTAATCATTCAAATATTGTGCAGATTGAACATTACCATTACTCACTGAAAATGGCACTGGTTTTGGCCTCAATGCCACAAGCAAAGAACTTGTTACTAAACATAATACTGGCAGGGCTAAAATATGATAGAGTAGCTGCTTTCCTTGTTGGAGGAAATTGGGGTGGGCATTGGCCAAAGGTGCTGAGGTTTTCTATGCAGAGTTGCTTCCCTTAACAGCCTCTGCAAATCAGTTGGTAAGAGTTCAAATCCCAGAAACATTAATAGCCTGAGGAAAGTAATCAACACGAAGCAAATTTAAGTTCCAAAACACAACTCTGATACCTGCGTGAAATACATCTCCATCAAATAGTCGTCTCTTGTTTGTTTCATGTATAGATACCATGGAACATGGGAGAACACTTTCTTTTATCCGTAAATACCATGGAACATGGGAGAACACTTTCTTTTATCCGTTAATCAGAATGTAGATTAAGTTTGTCATGCCTTCAAATCCATCATATCATGCTTTACTGGTCAGTTTATTCTGGAAGTTTCCACTGTGGCATCACAGCATCTCCAGAGACAGACATCAGTTGAAACTGTACTAAATATTGGAGCATCTTGGTACTCAGTGAATGTCAATATAGTCACAACATATTGGCTGTCAAAAATGTGTCCTTGAACTTATCACATTCATCTGCTCCCCATCCAGATCAGACCCACTTTTCCAATATGTCCAAATAGAAGGGACTCTGTTCTATATCACATCCCCAGGGCTTATTTTGATTGGATTTATAAAGTGTAATACAAACAGTCTCTTAGCACATTATTCAATGTGTAAATTGAGGCATGAAACGACTCTCGATATGTTTCCAAAGATTGCCTAATTGTTGGAAATCGTGTGATGTTAGTGACAATAATACCCCAGGCCTTCAAGACATCGCACCAATATTTGCCCGCATGACGCCCAGCTTCCACGCCTCCAAGGGAGATAATTGTGCAATATTTGTCTTGCTACATGTATGAATACCACATAGAAAGACAGCCAATTTTGTTCGTGTTTATTTACTTATCTTTATACAGACAAATTGGCCTGACAGAATTAGATTTTGCTGGCATTGTTGGAGTCTGGCAGCATGTATGAAGAATCAATAGTGATGTGGACTTATAGGGATCACTCTCTTGGCAATTAGGAGCCCAACAGAGCCAGGATCCCGTCATGGGGTGATGGGGCGAGCAAGAGATTCTCACGTCACGGTCCACACTGTTGGAACACACTTTCGCTAAATTAGTTTCAACACCAGCGGGAGTTGGTATAATTTGGATCTATATTTGGTAATTTAGCTCATTGTTTAAGTGAGGTAGTTCAGTGCATCCTGCCACAAATAAGGGGAGATGTTTTGTAATTATTATTCAGAAGTTGTTGTAATGATCCCCAAAGATGAGAGATTCATGATGTGTTTAAGATATACAGATACTTTGGTTCCCACTGGGGAGAATCCTTTGAAACATTCAAGGCTCTGTTTTCTGCAGCATTATGTCTGATTGTCATGATCAGCTCATACTCCCAGTAAATACTGGATTTGATGTAGTATAAGATTCAGAACCAGTGAATGCATTGTGCTAATAAACATTAACTCAACAACCACTTGAGGCCAATTCATTCGAGTATGTGCAGATCTGTTCTTGGGAATGAAAGTTAGATCTTAGTCTGTCATGACGTGAAAAACATGCTTAAGTATGAATGTCTAGTACAGCTATGAGATGCCTCCACACAGCAGTCTGTGAGTGATGAGAGAAGGGGAAATGAAAAGTGGGATGGGTGCCAAGATCAAGGGGTGAAGAGGTTCGGGTGGGAGAGTGGTAGAGGTTTTTTCACAATCAGCACAATCAGAGTTGAATCATTGTGAAAATACAAGCTGAAGTAGTAGTAGATCCATGTCATGCAATACCACCCCTGATTTCAGTCGGCTGGTATGACAACCAGGAAGAATAAAGCACATTGCTTCTGTTGTGGTATTCCCAGTACCCAGGAAGATCCAAGTTAGAATTGATCTTCAGCAACCCATGCTAGTTGTAAGAGGCAACTAACGGGATCGGGTGGTCAGGCTTGCGGACTTGGTTGACACATGTCATAGTATTCCAATTGTGTACATCGATGCTGATGCTGTAGATCACTGGATTGTCTGGTCCAGATTCAATCATTTGCGTACCACTGCCATATAGCTGGAATATTGCTGAGTGCGGCATTAAACAACAAACAATAACAACAACATTCCTAGTGGATGATTCTCTAGGAAACTCCAAGGATGCAATGGATGTGAACTTCATGCCCAGGACTCAACAGTGAGTCATATATAAGTTAAACTTGATATGTAACTGAGTGTAAATCTCTGGAGTCTAACATCAAGGGACATTTTGTATCAAACATCAAGTTAAGTTTGGTGTCTAACATCAAGGTAACTCTCGTGTCTGACATTACTTTAAGTCTGGTGTGTAGTTTCATGGTACATCTTGTGTCATATGTGAAGGTACATCTGGTGTAGAGCATCAAGGTTGTCTTGTGTGTAGCTTCACGGTACATCTCGTGTCTAACGTCAAGGTACATCTGGTGTCTTATGTCAAGGTAGGTACATCTCTGGTGTCATATCTTCGCGGTACATCTTGGTGTCGGTAGAGCATCAAGGTACATCTGGTGTGTAGCTTCACGGTACATCTTGTGTCTAACGTCAAGGTACATCTGGTGTCTTATGTCAAGGTACATCTGGTGTCTTATGTGAAGGTACATCTGGTGTCGAGCATCAAGGTTGTCTGGTGTGTAGCTTCACGGTACATCTCTTGTCTAACGTCAAGGTACATCTGGTGTCTTATGTCAAGGTACATCTGTTGTCGAGCATCAAGGTTGTCTGGTGGTTAGCTTCACAGTACATCTCATCTAACGTGTACATCTTGTGTCTAATCGCCAGGTAGATCATCAAGGGTGTCTAATGTCAAGGTACATCTGGTGTCTAATGTCAAGGTACATCTGGTGTCGAGCATCAAGCAACATCTGGTGTCTAATATCAAGGTACATCTGAGCCCCGTTCCTCAAAGCGATCGTTAACGATGATTGTAACTTTAACTTTAACATAGACTTAGGACTGTCGTAGCGCTACGATTGCATTGAGGAACGGGGCCCTGGTGTCTAGCGTCAAGGTACATCTACAGTCAAACATGAAGGTACATCTGTTGGACATCAAGGTTTACCTAGTGTCGATCATCAAAGTAACTCTGGTATCCTTAAGTTTAACTGTGGTCTTTGTTGCTGTGGTCTGTGTGGAAGTTGTTGTCATTGCTGTGGTCTATACTATTGTGGTTCTGCAGGTGTGAGTATGATCCAGTGGTGCGCTGTGGCCTATGTTGCTGTGTTTCAATGGTCTATGTTGCCGTGTTCCAATGGTCTATGTTGCTGTGTTCCAATGGTCTGTTGCTGTGTTTCAATGGTCTATGTTGCTGTGTTCCAATGATCTATGTTGCTGTGTTTCAGTGGTCTATGTTTCAATGTTTCAATGGTGCTGTGTTCCAATGGTCTATGTTGCTGTGTTTCAATGGTCAATGTTGCTGTGTTTCAATGGTCTATGTTGTGTTCCAATGATCTACTGTTTCAATGGTCTATGTTGCTGTGTTTCAATGGGTTCAATGATCTATGTTGCTGTGTTTCAATGGTCTATTTGCCGTGTTCCAATGATCTATGTTTTCTCAAATGGTCTATGTTTCAATGGTCTATGCTGCTGTGTTCCAATGATCTATGTTGCATGACTCTCATGTTTCAAATGGTCTATGTTGCTGTGTTCCAATGGTCTATGTTGCTGTGACAATGGTCAATGTTGCTGTGTTTCAATGGTCAATGTTGCTGTGTTTCAATGGTCTATGTTGTTGTGTTGCTGTTGTCTGTGTTGCTGCAGGCTGTGTTACTGTGTTGCTGTTGTCGGTGGTGCTGTGTCCAGCGTTGCAACTGCCAGAAATTGGGCCATGGGTATGTAACAGCTACCTACAACAGAATGCCCCAGGCTTACAGCAGGAACTTGGTTGATCCAGTAACAAGACCTTTATTGCTTCTTGTCAGGGGCTAATTAGGCCTTGGCTCCTGCACTGTTAGTTCATGTGTTTTTCATTTTGCAATAGTAGCTATGCTTATATTCCTCAGGGCTGACTGCACAGTATATTTAGCAAGTTTGTTGTTGTATGAACACAGAATCAGCTCTCAGACCATCAGCCTGTAGAAATGCCTCTGCAGGCAGGCAATCAGGCATGGATGATCCAGCAACCCCATCAGGCACATCACAAACACCTCCAGCAGCAGCAAACATCACGTGTGTACACCACACAGTCCACACTTTAATGTCAGTTAGTCAGTGTGTACAGTACGGACAGTCTATTGCACCTTTATGGTGTATGTCAGTGAGTGGCATAAGAAAGTTCAAAGTATTCTTGATAACTTAGTTACATGGTTTATGTGTGATGTAATCTGCATTGATCAGGTGTTATAAGTGAAGAAGGCCTGTTCTTGTGACCAGGACCTCACCTGGTACACTGTCTCTCATTGGCTAGTTATGTACCACTGTGTACCATTGTAGCTGGATCTGGTGGCCAAGATGTAGGGAGGATACTGTAATATTAGTTACAATGAAGTCAACAGACTGTCACAAACTAATACCAATACACTCGATGTCCAACTGTTGTGGGAGCCCCAAGGGCCTGAATAGAGGGCTGCTTTACAGATGTTTATTGCTGATGATCAACACATTGTGTAATGATGGTTTATGAATGTATATAGCCAAGATTGTACCTGATAATGATTCTGAATGCATGCATTAATAAAGTTACATAAAAATCCATGAAAATCATCTATATGTGGTAACCATAATGTAACACTTTATAATTAGTTCAGCTGCTTGCTAATATTCCTTATGTATAGAACAATCAATGTAGCTTGTCACTGTTGTTATTTTCATCAATTGATGGCAAATCTTTTTGTGATCGTGAAACCTAATGTTTTAACATGTCAAGGTATAGAATTTAGGATATATGTAACTGACTCATAAATTAACCAAAATATTATGTGAACAATATTGAATGAACTTGCTAAAATAAGTTGAATACATAAATCCATTTGACACTTTTTAAAGCCACATAGTTTATTAATGGGAGTAAATTGTGCAGTTGAAAGCAGATTTGTGGAAATGGTATTTCTGGCGTTACATACTCACAGCAAATGGGATCAAAATCTCACCAGTTCTCACCTGTTTCAGCTGCCTCAATAGTACAAAACTTTAGAACATTTGGTAATAAAACTGTCAAATGTCTATGGCAGTAAACAGATACAAAACATTTTGTGAGATAATCAGTCTCAGGTTCCTTCTTTCAGTGGGGAATCATGGACATATGGCTAAATGAGGTCAGTGTGAAATATAGGTGTTTCCAAGACATACCTGACAGTAGGGAACTTGTGAAAATACAAAAAGGAAAGGAGCTTAACTTTCTACAGGTGTGTGGATGGATAATCACAGAACCAATATTGCTGTAGCACCATTCCCCGATGGCGCTGCCTTCCCCATTGTCTGCTGACAATAGCATTCTATAGGCACCAAGTATGTTCATTCTACAGGAACATGTGTCTGTGGCTAGCTGAAATATATTTCTTCCATCTCTCTGGGGCTCCTCTGCAATTTAAATGTAGATATGTGTTTCAAAATTATCTATATATTTTTGTCTTATGAAGAGCATTTTGTACAAATAACTTATCTGTAGCTTGTGTTACCGATAAACACTTACTCAGATGATTTGTTATTATGAGTTATGAAGTTGGGCAGAGGGCTATAGGAAGGAAGGACATGTGGGCGAGGTGCTTCCAGAGCAGACCTTGAAACCATGCAATATTTGTTAACAAAATTTGGCAAATAGACAGGTCTAGTGGTGAACTCATGCCTTTTGGTAGTTCTGAGGTGATAGGATGTATGAACACTAAAGGACATTACAAATGTTTTAACATCTATACCCAGGACTTTAATTGAATACATAGGTACTAAAGATTGAGGTATTGTTAAGAAATATGGAGGTTTGTGATTTTTTATGTATTTTTTCTTTCATTACTCCACAGTTGACATTTGACATGAATATCCTTAGTTGACATTTCAAGACAAGTATTTACCACTGGGTGTGTTTGTGTGAGGGGGATATTGATGACATCGTCCTCTTGTAGGACTCTGTTTTTTTGCCTAACATTTACTTTAATATTATTCATTACATTTTGAACAAACACGATTCTAATGTGGCTAGGAATAGAGATACGGCTGTTTCCTGGTTTGTAGTTCAGACTTGATTTCTTATCTTATTTCATTCAAACCCACAATCACACTCACACTCACACCAACATCCACACTCACACCAACATCCACACTCACACCAACATCCACACTCACACCAACATCCACACTCACACCAACATCCACACTCACACCAACATCCACACTTACACCAACATCCACACCCACACCACCAACAACACACACACCAACATCCACACTCCACCACACTCACACCCACACCAACACACACACACCAACATCCACATTTACACCAAACATCCACACCCACACCAACACTCACACCAACATCACACACCAACATCCACATCCACACTCCACACATCCACCTTCATGCCAACACCAACATCCACACTCACACCAACATCCACACCACACCAACATCCACACCCTCACACACACCCATCCACATTCCAACACCAACATCCACACTTACACCAACATCCACACCCACCAACACACATCACACCCACACCCACCTTCATTCCAACATCCACACCCACACACCAACATCCACACCCACCAACATATCACACTTACACCAACATCCACACTTACACCTAACATCCACACCCACAAACACTATCATACACCACACCCACCTTCATTCCAACACCCACATCCACACTTACACCAACATCCACACCAAAAACACATCAACACCCACACCTCACACCCACCTTCCACACACCACACCACATCCACACACTTACACCAACATCCACACCCACAAACCAACATCACACCCACACCCACACCCACACCCACCTTCATTCCAACACCCACACCCACACTCACACACCAACATCCACACCCAAAAACAACCACACCCACACCCACACCCACACCCACCTTCATGCCAACACCCACACCCACACTTACACCAACATCCACACCCAAAAACACTATCACACCCACACCCACACCCACACCAACCTTCATGCCAACATCCACACCCACATCATTCTTATACCCATAACCTTCCAGATCCACATATCCAACACTGGCAGTCAACTGGTCATGCACATCAAGACATTCTTTATGATATGCTGTACATATTCAATGTTTCGACTAAATCTAGCCCATGTATATTTTCACCAACATTTTTACTCCTTTATATTAACATTAAAGAATAGGTATGCAATATTCCTCATGTTTGCCATATATATGAATATTCTGCCATTTTTTTTGTATCCAAGGAGCACGAAATCCATAGAGATTGCACTTATGACATTTCTCTCTGATATGATGGATGTTATTGTGGAGGTGAGCTCCAGGGCCTACTGGCTCACTTTTCTTGCACGTAGAGGGAATTCAGGCTGACACATTGGTCACATTACCTCTTTCTATGGCAGTCATTTTATCTATGAGCTGGAGACTGATACATACTTATGATAGAATGACATACTTATGATAGAATGATACCAACTTAAATCCCCAAACACCACACCTTTCTTCCTTTCTTCATTACTTCCCAAATCACCACACCTCACTACCAAACACCACACCTTCCTCTCTTCATTACACCCCAAACACCACACCTTCCTTTCTTCATTACTTCCCCAAACACCACACCTTCCTTTCTTCATTACTTCCCAACCTTCCTTTTCTTCATTTCACACCACCACCTTCCTTTCTTCATTACACCCCAATCACCACACCTTCCTTTCTTCATTACATCCCCAAACACCACACCTTCCTTTCTTCATTACTTCCCCAATCACCACACCTTCCTTTCTTCATTACACCCCAATCACCACACCTTCCTTTCTTCATTACACCCCAATCACCACACCTTCCTTTCTTCATTACTTCCCCAATCACCACACCTTCCTTTCTTCATTACTTCCCCAATCACCACACCTTCCTTTCTTCATTACTTCCCCAATCACCACACCTTCCTTTCTTCATTACTTCCCCAAATCACCACACCTTCCTTTCCATTTTCACCACACCTTCCTTTCTTCATTCCCCAATCACCACACCTTCCTTTCTTCATTACACCCAAATCACCACACCTTTTCTTCATTACACCCCAATCACCACACCTTCCACCAATCCACCACCTTCCTTCCTTTCTTCATTACTTCACCAACCTTCCTTTCTTCACCAAACCCACATCTTCTTTCTTCATTACTTCACCCAATCACCACACCTTCCTTTCTTCATTACTTCCCCAATCACCACACCTTTCCTTTCTTCACCTTCCAATCACCACACCTTCCATTTCTTCATTACTTCACCAATCACCACATCTTCCTTTATTCATTACTTCACCAATCACCACACCTTCCTTTATTCATTACTTCACCAATCACAACACCTTCCTTTCTTCATTACTTCACCAATCACCACACCTTCCTTTCTTCATTACACCCCAAACACCACACCTTCCTTTCTTCATTACTTCCCCAATCACCACACCTTCCTTTCTTCATTACTTCCCCAATCACCACACCTTCCTTTCTTCATTACACCCCAATCACCACACCTTCCTTTCTTTCATTACACCCCAATCACCACACCTTCCTTTCTTCATTACACCCCAAATCACCACACCTTCCTTTCTTCATTACTTCCCCCCAATCACCACACACCTTCTTTCTTTCTTCATTACTTCCCCAATCACCACACCTTCCTTTCTTCATTACACCCCAATCACCACACCTTCCTTTCTTCATTACACCCCAATCACCACACCTTCCTTTCTTCATTACACCCAATCACCACACCTTCCTTTCTTCATTACACCCCAATCACCACACCTTCCTTTCTTCATTACTTCCCCAATCACCACACCTTCCTTTCTTCATTACTTCCCCAAACACCACACCTTCCTTTCTTCATTACACCCCAATCACCACACCTTCCTTTCTTCATTACACCCCAATCACCACACCTTCCTTTCTTCATTACATCTGTATGCATACCTAAGACAAGTGGCCAGATTTACTCAGCATCTTGCTCAGCACAGATGACCAGTGCACACTGATATCCAAATGAAAATATTACCCCATCCTCAACCGTCTCATTGGTAAATCAGCATACAGACAGCATACAGCTAATACAAAATCTTCAGGGGTCTAATTGGCCCACTGAGCATATTTCCTTGCCGCAACCTTATATGTTTGAGCTGTAACAGAAGTGATAAACCATAAGTGTTCTTTCATATTATTTAGGTAATGGAACAAAGAAAAAAATATATACAGATCTTCTTTCTGTTATATAAAAAAAGATTTGATGTATTTTTAGCAATATGAAAATGTTGATGAAGTTTACTTGTTGTTTTTCTTCATTCTAGAAATGATTGCAGATGTGTTGGGTGCACAGCTGACTGCATCACGGAACATTCCCTGTTTATCCTGGACTGCTCCTCATGCCTACATAGGCAGACAAATTAGCTGTCAACAAAATACCAGAGAGCTTAGAAAACACTGATGTTTTGGCCCATCTTATCTGACAGGTTTAAAATATTTCACAATCTCCTTAAAAGTGGTCAGCCTCAATCATGTGCAGGATGTGATGGGCTTGTTGTGGAGGTGTGACAGGTTGAGTGTTTGAGCCCTGAAGCAGTCTCACTCCACTGCTATGGGAATGAATGTTTTGGCAGCGGTAGCACCCAGCACAGGGCAGGCATACACATCCTGGTCCATGCACTCCATGAACCCTTGTGTGGGTGATGTTCATGCTGGGCATAGTAATATAATGGAAAATGAGAGGAAACTTAATGTTAATTCAGTAAAACCTCATGAACTTGAGTCCTTGGGAAAATCGTATGTAAAGTACAGTGTAGTTACAAGCAGGGTGACAATATCAGTCCATTGTGCCACAGAGGAACATTCATGTTGCTAATAGTCTATGGTGCTAAAGAAGAAGAACAATGTTACATTGTACCTTGAAACAGAGTGACAATATTATTGCATAGTGCTGTAGAAGAACAACAATGTTGCATTGTAGCTTGAAGCAGAGTGACAATTTTTAATAGTAGTCCATGGTTTATAGAAGAACAACAATGTTACATTGTAGCTTGAAACAGAGTGACAATAATAGTGCTGTAGAAGAACAACAATGTTAGTGTTACAGAAGAACAACAATGTTAGAAGAACATCAATGTTGTAGCTTGAAACAGAATGACAATAGTAGAGTTACAGAAGTGACAATATGAGTTCATAGTGCTATAGAAGAACAACAATATTACATACTAGCTTGAAATAGGGGGAGTGACAATAATAGTCAATTGTATTATAGAAGAACAACAATGTTAATTGTAGTTTGAAATAGCTACAGTGACAATATTAATCAGTAGTTACCAACTCACTATTATTTACAGCAACCAAAGTTGGATAAATAAATAGTATCCAACCATAGCGATCAGCTGCACCAAAGTTCCAAATAGATATGGATGTTATTATTCTAAATATCTTTATTGAAAGTTGCAACTAAAATAGCATATTATTGGAATATATTATCCCTGAAAAGAGTTTGTGATTTAATTTTTCCACAAGTTGCATCAAAGTTATTTCATTGTGTTTGTTTTAACTTAATCACTGGTAGATTGGGAGGAACGTGTGCACAGCAGATTGCTATTTGTGGCTTAGTTTACAAGACTGTACACATGGTAATAGTAATCTCTGCAAATTAAACAATACCTAACAGAACATAAAATACAGTGTAAAGGCTATGTCATTATGTCTAGTGATATGTCATCTCAATTTTTCAATTTGTTTGTTGATGCCTGAATGCGCTGAAGAGAAATAATACATCGGGAGTACATGTGTATATAACATAAGAGGTGAGCTATAGGATGTGGAGATTATTATATACTATATAGAACATGAACTATATTCCATATTTATATTCCAGGTTTAAGCAAAATCTAAGACATTCACTCACCGATATTCCCAATGCCTCTCCTGCACATGCAACAACCAGCAAATCAATACATATAACATAAATGTATGCACCTGTGCATATTACAGGATCAAACTGAATTAACCCAATTCAATCCAACCTTCGGTCAGTGAGTCAGTTCCATGCTTAAAATCCATGTCATCGTCACTTCTGACCACAATAACACTCATGATATTGCAAGGACCCCCCTTACCTTGATCAACCAGGGGGATTGGTATGGTGACATTGTCCCCAGGATTCCCAGCAACATGTTCAAGGCGAGTAGGTTTTGCCATACACTCTGCCTGAGCCAATTGTCCTTCAGCAGCACGCTTGCGGCTGACGTGAATCTTGTTGTGCAACTCGTCCAGAGCTTGTGCTGACTCAGTTTCAGTGGACTCGGTGGTTGAAGTCTCATCATGGGTAGAAGGCTTCTCACTGTTGTCTCTCGGGGCTGAGGCTGGGGCTGGGGCTGGGGCTGAAACTGGACATGCCTGATAGGCCGCTTGCAGGTAATCTTCAGTCACAAGTCTCTCAAGGATCTCATTTGGAAGAGATGTTGCTCGAAGACCAACTTTGGTATCATTACCAAACAGCGCCTTGAATGGGGCCTGCTTGATGCCTGAGTGGAAAACCACTGTTCTTCTGAAACTGGACAAATTTCAGTCCAGTCAGCCAATCAGTGGAGTCATTGTCTCTCATACATGCAGCCAGCATGTCTTTGATGTCACAGTTCAATTGCTCTACAGAACCCTGGCTTTGGGGATGCTGAGGTTTGCCATGCACCATCAACAAATCAGACCACATTGACTTGAGTTCAGAGATGACCTTTGCAGTGAACTCACGTCCGTTGTCACTCTGCAGAATCACGGTAAATGTCCACAAGTTGCAAGGCTACTTCACTTGCACGCTTGGAAGTCAAGGGTCGAAGAATGCAAAACTTAGTCAAATGGTCCTGATACACCATGATCCACCAATATGACCCCTTGGCTATGACTGCATGTTGACCAAGTCTACTTGTCCACAAGATCCATAGTCCTTGGATAGTATAGGCCTAAGCACTACACCTTCAGTTGCTGCATGCTTACATTTCTTCTGACATACTTACCTAATGCCTTGATCATCTTGTCAAGTCCACCATGTCCAGATGAAATGTGTGCTCAATTAATGATGTCAAACATATCATCTATGTGTGTGAAGTAAATAGTTTCTTAAAAGCTGTCATTGCGTTTTCTTATCAGTTTTTCAATGTCGCCACAGTGTAGGATTTCATATTGTCCAAGGACATAGTACTGCCGATTAGACTTCTTTTCAGAAGAAGCTGCAGCCCTGAGCTCATAGAGGACCTGAAAGTATTTGGTTTGGTAACTTCATACTCCCTCAAAGACTTTCAAATTTCCAGGCAATTGTATGAATCAGGCAATTTATGCCTGATTTTACATATTGACTGTAACATGTATAATTAATGCACCAACAGTTCAGGGATAGCAAGGAGGATGCAGCCCATGTTGGAGGGCTTTGGAAGATTCTGTATATGTCAAAGTCTCAAATGTTGGTACATGCCAGTATAAGCATAGTGTGGTAAATTTATATGTTCTCCTATTTGGTAGACATGAAATTCTGAAACATCAATGCTGTGTGGACAGTGTTAATCATAGTGTAACAGAATATCTGCTTCAGATAAAATTTGCAAACAAAGAGAAAATCATGCACCTTCATTTGTGAGGAGTGTGTAAGAGTTGTGATGAAAAGGTTGTTGTCAAGGACAGTACTACAGCAATGTACCCGTGGTGCTGTCATGTCGGCACAGATAGTACAATAGTTGTGTTCCCAGGTACTGTGATGTCATGTATGATACAACAACTTTGTACCCAAGGTGCTGTATGCAGAAATGTGCCTGGGTCAGATCTATTCCTCAGCTGGGTACTGTATAGCACTATAGCATTGAATAATAGCATTGGTAAGCAAGTGTATAACTTTAGAGGACTAGAAAATACTGTTCAAATGTATTAAACAAATCTGTTAACACTGAGGCTTGATGGGAAATATTAATTATTTATCAACAGATGTTGATATGTTTGAAATCAAAAGACACAAGATTCTGTTTATTATCCCAAATCATTCTGCCAATTTTTTCAGTTTGTTGACAGTAATTACCTGTGTCTTGATAATAAATACAAAAGACCAGTTTCATAGGCTGAGTGATTAGTGATGTCATTTCCTTGTGACATCATGGCAGTTGATGCTGCCACAAGGCATTGTAATATAGCAATATCTCCTTGATGATTATACTGAAATTTTATTTACAAACTGTACACAAAGACACCCACCCGACCACTCATTGACATACAAACTGATATTTTCAAAGTGTGGACATGTCAGTACTTACTTCTGCTGGGTTTACAGTTGGGTTGTTACTATGGATACCGAGTAAGGCCCTGTAGCCCATATATGTAGCTGTTATTAACACCTCAAGTAGTGGACAAAGTGGGTAATATGTCGGAGCAATAAATAATGGCTATATTATTTCTTGTCCAGTAACTGAACCTTTGTGTTCTGTTTGATAACAAGATGCTGAATGGTGTCCATCCTAAGAGGCACAACAAGATCAGGAATCTTTTATGACATTACTTACTTGGTTGTCACTGCAAGACAATTGTCTCCCAAACTATTCATGATCTGTAACACATTGTTGTTATGTATCTGTATATTTTCTCACTCCCCAATTCCAGTGCCTTAACTGACAAATCCTGTGAAGTTACATATGTTGGCATTACACTGATTCTGTTTCCAACACATTGCTCTATGGAATCTGTTTCTGTCACACTGCTCTATGGAATCTGTTTCTGCCACATCACTCTATGGTGAATCTGCCTGTGTCACATTTTTTGAAAGAGTTACAGCATTTTAAAAATTGCACTTAATGAATTGGTTTAACAAATAACTTGAAAGTATTGGTTGGCTTGTTTTCAATGTAGGGACCACGTTTTTTGTTTGAAGGAGAGGTGCAGTGCACAGTTTGTTGCTGATTTTCGAATTTAAGAAAAAAGTCCTGTCAATTTGCATATTTTGAAGTTAAAAAACCCAAGGGAATTTTTGTGCACCTTAAACACATTTGAATGGATTGTTTCCATATCTATAGGAGAGATGCAGTAAAGATATATTTTGATATTTTTAATTTATCAAGAATTATCACAGATTACTTTTTTTTTAACTCGTGGGAAAAAGTCCCACATCAAATGCGTTCAACCAATAACTTTACAATCATTTAATGGATTGTTTTCAGATTTGGGTAGTGTCTTTTTTGGTTATAGATAAGGTCAAGTTTGATACAGATCTTGTATTTTTGTCAAGAATAATCATATTAATTGTTGTTCAGCTGAAGTTGGGAGTCAAAGTCGGGGTTTATAGAAACTGGAATTTTGAAAACAATCCAGAGGCAAATATGAATTTTGTCAGTATTGTCAAAAGTGGACAGTGCAAAACTATTTAAGTTACTTTAATAACATTGCATTATATTTTGGTTCCTGAATTGGGATTGCTAGAGAAAGGAAACCATAACTTAATCCCTTCATTTTCCAACTCGACTGACAAGAAGAGGGTACACTCAGCATGGTTTGGGGCTCAAATAGATGGCTGTAATAGGCCATTAACCCATCTCTACATATTGTAAAAATACCACATTGCAGGGACAAGTGTAAATAAGGACTGAATTACTGCTTCATTTATCTGGTAAGAGGTGATACCATCAAAGTCCTTGTGGGATGGGATATTGTTTATTTGAATTCAGTGCACTTGCAATCTCCAATTCATCTTTATTCAAATGTGCACCTATTTCACATAGTAATCTCAGCTGTATGAAATATCTTCCTCTTTCAAGCCAACAGATGTTTTCAACACATTTCTTCAGCCGTGTTTTGGAAGCTATATATAAATGTGTAATCAGACAAATATTCAGGCATTGTATTCAGCATGGGCTTTATCAATGTACGCAGACTCTTCCCACTCATTTAAGTCAGTGTTAACAGGCAATATAGAGGCATCTGCTCCTGATCTTCCAGTGTACAGCATCGGCTCACTGAGAGCACCGATTGCCGCTGATTGATGGGGTAGCAAGGATTGGTTGGATGGAGATATCTTCAGTTCACGCTCACCAACGGTGCCAGTTTGGTTGCCTTGTCGTCTGCTGTGGCCCCTCTCTGCTGCTACAATTATTACACATGGAGATCAGGATGTACTAGGTGTGAGGAAGGTAAGTGGTTTCAACTATCTGAGTGGTTGGGGTCAGTGTCCTTGCTGGGATAGTACCCCATCACACTGCTCATTGGTGCAGAGAGAACTTAATAGGGATGCAGGATTCTCCAATTCCTGGTCATGCAATTAAAATTGATATCTTGGATTTGGTCATCATGAAAAACAGCAAACAAAGTTTCATGTGCACTTTTTATGCTGGTATGATTTAATGTTTGTGTATTTCTGCGTTAGGTATTTACAGTTTCTTTTCCATGTTTAAGAGCTAATTACAACAAGAAGTTTTAAACAAACAGTATTTTAAAATTCTTAATGGATACAGTGAAATGTTGAAAGTCTTGTAATGAAGAATTCTGTTTCCATATAATTGCTCATGTGACTCAAGACCTTAATGGAAGGTGTCAGTTGTTCTCCAACTTGAAGATGTCACATTGATTGTGTTACACCATCTTGAAGTTGTCACATTGATTGTGTTACACCATCTTGAAGTTGTCAGATTGATTGTGTTATACCATCTTGAAGTTGTCACATTGATTGTGGTACACCATCTTGAAGTTGTCACATTGATTGTGTTATACCATCTTGAAGCTGTCACATTGATTGTGTTATACCATCTTGAAGTTGTCAGATTGATTGTGTTATACCATCTTGAAGTTGTCACATTGATTGTGGCACACCATCTTGAAGATGTCACATTGATTGTGTTATACCATCTTGAAGTTGTCACATTGATTGTGGTACACCATCTTGAAATTGTCACATTGATTGTGTTATACCATCTTGAAGTTGTCGAATTGTGTTACACCATCTTGAAGATGTCACATTGATTGTGTTATACCATCTTGAAGTTGTCACATTGTGTTACACCATCTTGAAGTTGTCACATTGATTGTGTTACACCATCTTCAAGATGTGACATTGATTGTGTTATACCATCTTGAAGATGTGACATTGATTTCATTGATTGTGTTTACACCTGTCTTGAAGTTGTCACATTGATTGTGGTACACCATCTTGAAGTTGTCACATTGATTGTGGTACACCACCTTAAAGTTGTCACATTGATTGTGGTACACCATCTTGAAGATGTGACATTGATTGTGTTACAACATCTGCAAGTTGTCACATTGATTGTGTTATACCATCTTGAAGTTGTCACATTGTGTTACACTATCTTGAAGATGTCACATTGATTGTGTTACACCATCTTGAAGATGTGACATTGATTGTGGTACACCATCTTGAAGTTGTCACATTGATTGTGGTACACCATCTTGAAGTTGTCACATTGATTGTGGTACACCACCTTAAAGTTGTCACATTGATTGTGTTATACCATCTTGAAGTTGTCACATTGTGTTACACCATCTTGAAGATGTCACATTGATTGTGTTATACCATCTTGAAGTTGTCACATTGTGTTACACCATCTTGAAGTTGTCACATTGATTGTGTTACACCATCTTCAAGATGTGACATTGATTGTGTTATACCATCTTGAAGATGTGACATTGATTTCGTTACACTGTCTTGAAGTTGTCACATTGATTGTGGTACACCATCTTGAAGTTGTCACATTGATTGTGGTACACCACCTTAAAGTTGTCACATTGATTGTGTTACACCATCTTGAAGATGTGACATTGATTGTGTTACAACATCTGCAAGTTGTCACATTGATTGTGTTATACCATCTTGAAGTTGTCACATTGTGTTACACTATCTTGAAGTTGTCACATTGATTGTGTTACACCATCTTGAAGATGTGACATTGATTGTGGTACACCATCTTGAAGTTGTCACATTGATTGTGGTACACCATCTTGAAGTTGTCACATTGATTGTGGTACACCACCTTAAAGTTGTCACATTGATTGTGTTATACCATCTTGAAGTTGTCACATTGATTGTGTTACACCATCTTAAAGTTGTCACATTGATTGTGTTATACCATCTTGAAGATGTCACATTGATTGTGGTACATCACCTTAAAGTTGTCACATTGATTCCGTTATACCATCTTGAAGATGTCACATTGATTGTGGTACACCACCTTAAAGTTGTCACATTGATTGTGTTATACCATCTTGAAGATGTCACATTGATTGTGTTATTCCATCTTGAAGTTGTCACATTGATTGTGGTACACCACCTTGAAGTTGTCACATTGATTGTGTTACACCCCCTTGAAGTTGTCACATTGATTGTGGTACACCACCTTGAAGTTGTCACATTTGTACACCACTTGAAGTTGTCACATTGATTGTGTTACACCACCTTGAAGTTGTCACATTGATTGTGGTACATTGTGTTACACCATCTTGAAGTTGTCACATTGATTGTGTTGTACCATCTTGAAGATGTCACATTGATTGTGGTACACCACCTTGAAGTTGTCACATTGATTGTGGTACACCATCTTGAAGTTGTCACATTGATTGTGGTACACCACCACCATTGTGTTACACCATCTTGAAGATTTGTCACATTGATTGTGGTACACCATCTTGAAGTTGTCACATTGATTGATTGTGTTACACACCATCTTGAAGATGTCACATTGATTGTGGTACACCATCTTGAAGTTGTCACATTGATTGTGGTACACCACCTTAAAGTTGTCACATTGATTGTGTTATACCATCTTGAAGATGTCACATTGATTGTGTTACACCACCTTAAAGTTGTCACATTGATTGTGTTATACCATCTTGAAGATGTCACATTGATTGTGTTATTCCATCTTGAAGTTGTCACATTGATTGTGGTACACCATCTTGAAGTTGTCACATTGATTGTGTTACACCCCCTTGAAGTTGTCACATTGATTGTGGTACACCACCTTGAAGTTGTCACATTGATTGTGGTACACCATCTTGAAGTTGTCACATTGATTGTGTTACACCACCTTGAAGTTGTCACATTGATTGTGGTACACCACCTTGAAGTTGTCACATTGATTGTGGTACACCACCTTGAAGTTGTCACATTGATTGTGGTACACCACCTTGAAGTTGTCACATTGATTGTGTTACACCATCTTGAAGTTGTCACATTGATTGTGTTAAATCACTCATTATATCATGTTACTGTTAGACAGACTACACAATAGATAGACTGAGCTAATGTTTCTATGTCTGATCAGGAAAATCACATCTTTCTATATTTTTAAAAAAAGATACAATGTGATGTAAAATGAAAAAAGAGAGTTCCAGCAGCTGATCTGAAATGAGTCATCAAATTAAGGCGAGCATCTGTACCTTTTGAAATCTAAACACACAAAGTCATTATTCAGCAGACACCAGGACTTTTGAATACCATGACATGGTATGGCATATAAACAATTTAATTGGATACAAGCATAATCCTTCTAACCAATGCGTTTTCCCATGTGATGTTTTTCTTCAAATGAAATCAAATAAGGTATAATGAGGGCAAATCTTCCCACCCAGATTGTAATGATTTTGTGTGCCGTTACACAAGGCTTGTGTATGTTCATAAAAATGTGAGGTATTCATTAAGCACCACAGAATTTAGCTGTTACCAGACATTAGATGAGCAGTTGTTTGCCATAATAATACAAGTATTTGATAACCATATTCCCCCATAATGCTTCACCAAGACTCAGGATCTACCAAACTAATTAACTTTTTAACTAATCAGTGATTTGTCATAGCTTGCTGCTAATCTGTGTACCAGGTCATTCATTACAATTCTGTTATGCAAAACCTTTCTAATAATGCGAGTATGGGTGTATGTCTGATGTAGGGTGATGATGTACTCCCACAGCATCCCTTCAACAGCACATAACCTGATGCTGGTTTTCACCCAGTTCATCCAGGCATGCTAACTGCAGTCCCTGGTTAGTCTCTGTCACCTGTGATTTGCCCTTCCCACGTCAACGTTCTCATGATACTGACAGTCATAAGTGTACTGAAGTGTCAGTTTCAGTTTTGTGTAACAGTTTCACACTGCACTAATTGCAGTGTCTAGACTTCCAACACATTGGTGTTCACACATCACTATCTGCAGTGTGTAGACTTCCAACAAGGAGGTGTTCACACATCACTATCTGCAGTGTGTAGACTTCCAACAAAGAGGTGTTCACACATAACTATCTGCAGTGTCTAGACTTCCAACAAAGAGGTGTTTACACATAACTATCTGCAGTGTCTAGACTTCCAACAAAGAGGTGTTTACACATCACTATCTGCAGTGTCTAGACTTCCAACAAAGTGGTTTGCCATTTGTTTAGACTGATATATGACATTATGATGTATATGAGACATTGTCCAGATCCTGGAGAACCTTCCCCGCAACTGGCAGGAGGATCACAGTGGACTGACAGAGCTGCTTCTCCAGGGTTTCCAACTGGCAGGAGGATCACAGTGGACAGACTGAGCTGCTTCTCCAGGGTTTCCAACTGGCAGGAGGATCACAGTGGACAGACTGAGCTGCTTCTCCAGGGTTTCCAACTGGCAGGAGGATCATGGTGGACAGACGGAGCTGCTTCTCCAGGGTTTCCAACTGGCAGGAGGATCACAGTGGACAGACGGAGCTGCTTCTCCAGGGTTTCCAACTGGCAGGAGGATCACGGTGGACAGGCGGAGCTGCTTCTCCAGGGTTTCCAACTGGCAGAAGGATCACAGTGGACAGGCGGAGCTGCTTCTCCAGGGTTTCCAACTGGCAGGAGGATCACAGTGGACAGACGGAGCTGCTTCTCCAGGGTTTCCAACTGGCAGAAGGATCACAGTGGACAGACGGAGCTGCTTCTCCAGGGTTTCCAACTGGCAGGAGGATCACAGTGGACAGACGGAGCTGCTTCTCCAGGGTTTCCAACTGGCAGGAGGATCACAGTGGACAGACTGAGCTGCTTCTCCAGGGTTTCCAACTGGCAGGAGGATCACAGTGGACAGACGGAGCTGCTTCTCCAGGGTTTCCAACTGGCAGGAGGATCACAGTGGACAGGCGGAGCTGCTTCTCCAGGGTTTCCAACTGGCAGGAGGATCACGGTGGACAGACGGAGCTGCTTCTCCAGGGTTTCCAACTGGCAGTAGGATCACGGTGGACAGACGGAGCTGCTTCTCCAGGGTTTCCAACTGGCAGGAGGATCACGGTGGACAGGCGGAGCTGCTTCTCCAGGGTTTCCAACTGGCAGGAGGATCACAGTGGACAGACTGAGCTGCTTCTCCAGGGTTTCCAACTGGCAGGAGGATCACAGTGGACAGACTGAGCTGCTTCTCCAGGGTTTCCAACTGGCAGGAGGATCACAGTGGACAGACGGAGCTGCTTCTCCAGAGTTTCCAACTGGCAGAAGGATCACAGTGGACAGGCGGAGCTGCTTCTCCAGGGTTTCCAACTGGCAGGAGGATCACAGTGGACAGACGGAGCTGCTTCTCCAGGGTTTCCAACTGGCAGGAGGATCACAGTGGACAGACGGAGCTGCTTCTCCAGGGTTTCCAACTGGCAGAAGGATCACAGTGGACAGGCGGAGCTGCTTCTCCAGGGTTTCCAACTGGCAGGAGGATCACAGTGGACAGACGGAGCTGCTTCTCCAGGGTTTCCAACTGGCAGGAGGATCACAGTGGACAGACGGAGCTGCTTCTCCAGGGTTTCCAACTGGCAGGAGGATCACAGTGGACAGACGGAGCTGCTTCTCCAGGGTTTCCAACTGGCAGGAGGATCACAGTGGACAGACTGAGCTGCTTCTCCAGGGTTTCCAGTGAATGTGCCAGGCAAGCTGGAACTAATACTGGAATACTCATCCCACTCACTTGGTACCAAAAGCCAAGACAAGTGTCTCAGCATGACAGGTATTCCTTAGCTATATGGAGAAGATTTACTAAGTCTAATATCAAATATCACAAACCATGAATTTGGGTACCAAATTCTTGTTTCTACCATCATGAATGAATTATCATGTCAGCATCTCTCACACCGATCACCATTCACTTCTCAATCATCATCACCATCATCATCATCATCATCATCATCATCATCATCATCAACATCAACATCAATAACAACATCATCGTGTTATACAAGACTGATTATTATGCACAAACACAAACTTGAAACTGAATATCTGTAGTAGTAAGATATGATTCTTGATAAATGTAACTTTGTAGCCTACCAGGATGCATGTTAAAAGAAAAGAATACAGTCCCTGAACCATATTAATTTCCCTACTGCCAAGCCCTCTCTGCAGAGTGCTAATGATGATCTGCAGCATAAAACCCTCTGGTGTAATGAATAAACCCTAGTCTTCTCTGACACTTTGCAATAAGAAACAGGACCTTTTCCATATTGTTAAGTCCTAAATATTCTATGATTGCAACTATATCCTGTGTTAATGAATTCCTGTCAAATATTGATGATGCCAGTTGTTTGCAAAAGGATAGAGTAATCCTGCCTAACTGACAGCACCAGTGTTAAGCAGTGGAAGTCTTAAAAGATATTTCAACAAAATTTAAAGCTCATGTCTGTTTACTCAGCCAGATTGAAGCTCAAAGTTACACCATACTTACACAGACACACGAAATAATTTCTGTGGCACTATTTACAACAATGAATATGTCATTATTTTGACATGTTTTAGTCCTTTCATGACTATCGTAATCCCTATTTGGTTTAATTAAAGTCCTTGATCGACTTTACATATTTCAAGCAATTTTGCCCTGATTTGGCATTGTTAGACACAGCCATGCTGCATGTGAATCACGGGTGACTGTCCAGCACCTTACACAAGTGGTGCATTCGCATGAATGTTTTCAATGCTTTGGGGGTGTTTGAACCTTCTGTCCAACCAGTCACAAACATATGCAGAGGCAAGTCATCTGTTCACCTAATAAAAGGGATGTGTGGTACATGTCAAATTCAGGAATTGCATCAAACATTATTTTTGTCACTGATTTGGAAATGTCATCCACATGTCTTCTGTAAAATCTTTTGACAGCTTTACTGAGGCTTTGAATGTTGTAACCTTGATCAAACAATTTCTTAGCAAGAGTAATATGATATTATTTGAAGTCTTGGTAGAAAGAGCGTGCAAGATTGTACTGGTAAAATATTGGAGAGCCAAAGTCATCCTTCTTGTCATACAGACATGTTGGGAGTGTTCTGTCATGCTTATCTTTATGCATAGATCTAAATATGAAACAGATGAGGTGGTCTCACTGGTCTCCTTTAGTTCTTGTTCAGGTGGGTAAATTGGCTATTTGATGGTTATTGAACGATGTGAGATCATTGATATAGCTGAAGCTGAAGTAAAACTTCTTGGCCAAATACATTGTTTTGCCTTTTCCGACCCAAGAAGAAATACTGATTCATATAAGTAAAGCAACAGATCAGCAAGCACTTTAGCACAGATGGTGCCAAAGGAAATGTCCACCAGCCATCTGCTCACCTAAATGTCTCACCCCAAGTCTTATGTGGAAGGCTTATCTTCATATTAACAGGTCCTGTATTGTAAGTCTACAGATAGTAGCCTGAGATTGCAGCTATAACAGTGTCTTTGAGTGGCATTTTAGAAGTTGGGAGGTACAGTATAGACAAACTGCTTGAAGATACAAAAATCTGTATTGAAATGTCGACTCATGAAATAAACAAGTTGTCATCTGTAAAGTTTGTCTACCTGTGTTTTTAGTCTTTAACACAGTAGCCTGTGATTGCAGCTATTAACAGGTCCTGTGTGATTAGTAGACTATGGTAGACTATGTTTTATACATATTTTATTGTGCAAAAGACAAGCTAAGGGCATTAGGCACAAGTGCACTACTGATGGTTGCCTTCTCCCTAAAGACTATAGTTGGACTATCAGTCTGTAGGGAAACATCCTTCATTTCTTCTTTCAAATACTTTGTCAGTGTTTGAATAACCATTTAATTACAAAAGCTGTTTCTGAGTTTCTCGGGCAACTTATTAGCTGAATTTCAACTGTCTCTAATTGATATATGGAATGACCAACCATATATTTTACCAATCTTTGTCATAACCACTGCCAACAGACTTGCACTTTCTGTTAAACATGACCAGAGATGGTAATGAGGTCAGCAAATACTTGTCATGATCTAGTTGAGCTTCATGGGCTGTGGGCTATTTTCAACTGATCCTATATACTTAGTATTGGTTGTGATTACAGAACAGATTACACCTCCATTGATCTGATGGCCTGAAGAGTAAGACCTTGGACAAAGAAATCTTTAAGTTTGAATTGGAAGATGGTTGGCTCAATAAGTTCAGCCTCAAGCCACATAGTCATGAATTTATCATCAACCTGCCTTTGGCAGACATTGTTTGGAAGAAATAAGTGGCTATCCACATAGTTTTCATTATAGCAACTGGTCATTCAATATTGAAGGCACAGTGAGTTCAAATTTTCTCATGAGTGTGGTCAAAAACTTACCCACTCAAGTGCATGTCCATTTTTTTCATTGACTGTCTCCATGGACAAATTCAGTGGGAATTTAGGGGTAACGGGTATCCCTACTCCTCACAAAGCTATTGGTTATTGCTTCCACTATGGCCACTGATGGCATATTTCAACCATTCTGGACTCCAGACTTGGTTTCCTCAACTGGTGAGTGTCTACATCCTCCAACCAAACTGAAGCTGACTGCTGTGATGGAACAAACGCTGTTCCAAAGTGGCATTAAACCTACTTCCACTCAGTCACTTGCTCACTTAACACTACCCTGGGGGACGGATGACACTCTCTACCACTACATATCCTGATCCAGCTGAGTTTTTTTTTTAAACATACTAGATATACAATGTATTTTGAAAAAAACCAAAAACATTTACAACAATGCACATTACACAGGGGTGGATTTCTTTAAACCATAGCTCACTTATAGGTTTTTTTTGGTTAGCCTAGTGGTTAACGCGTTCGCTCGTCACGCCGAAGACCCGGGTTCGATACCCACAATCGGGTACAATGTGTGAAGCCCATTTCTGGTGTCCCCCGCGGTGATATTGCTGGAATATTGCTAAAAGCGGCGTAAAACTAATTTCACTCACTCACTGCACAGGGATGAAGGCCCTTAATTCTACTCTTATTATGTATAATGTAAATCTGATCAAGACAGCACACCTACTCAGATATTGATGAAGGGTGTAGTATTTAAATCCAGAAAATATGCTAGAAAGGGACTTCTTCCTGAAACTTGTGCCAACAATAGGATGCAGGCTTTTTACTCAAGTGTGCATTAAACACAAGAAAATATAGAGCTCAATTTGAACATGAACCTAAAAACATTTTCTTTCCAAATATATCAAACCTGTCAAAGGTTGAGCATCTTTCCATTATCTTTCATTCTAACCATTAACCAACGCCAAGCCAGAAAGTTTTTCATTACTATTTAGAGTTGTAAGGAAAGTGTTATCTCTGTTGTTTTTGCAGAGATGTGATATCTTGTATTAGATGCATGTGCATTCCATGTGTTTAAATCATTCAAAATAGATTGTTATTCTGAACAATCCAAATCTAATGTAGAAATAAATCAAAGCATCTCCTGACGGAGGCAACTGATTGATGGGGAGAAAGAGCAAAAACTACCTGCACTTATTTTCTTACAAAAGCACCAGCAGGAGATTAGACTGTGCCATGACAAGTTTGTTAGTGTTGGAAATTAAATCTGATGGAGATAATGTCGAGAGATGTTCAACAGGAGTGCCTGGTGGTATAACCACTATAGTTGAGGCTTGATTAAGTGTTATTAGCATGAGACATTATGATGAGAAGGTGTAGGAACTTCTGCTGGGAGAAGGAGCCCAGTGGTAAGCTTGTCAGCAGTATTGCAGGACACACTTTTTTCATCTGCATGTGATTACCTTAAAAGCTTGACAAGGAAGTGCTTCTGTACAGCCGATGTTACTGGGTCCATTCATGTAATATGAGAGGCAAAGGAGAGGGCATGGGAGGATATATATGTTATATTATGCCACACTTGGCAATATTCCAACTATTGTTATTTCATGGTGCCTCAGCTAACATGCATACAGAATCCCACTCTCAGTTTTGTCAGATACATTTTTACAAAACAAGTGAACCTTTTTTTTATTGTAATGTGAAAATGGAACATATTATTTATAACCCACTTTAAATGTATGGGTGGAAAAAGATACCAAGTTTGATTTATTTATCAGAATACAAAGTAAAAAGTAGGTATCTGGTTGTGCATGAATACTGGTAAATGTCTGTTCATGTGCGATCTTGACACCACTATGGATAAGCATTAACGAACTATTCCTTCTATTGTGTGTGAAAACACGACCGCAGTAATGCCTAACATAGTTAAGAACTTCCCAAAGAATGGTAATCTAAGCAATATTGTAGTTAGTATGCAGATCACCTGTAAAAAACCTAAACATATACCAGTATGGCTAATTGATTCTGTCCAACAGTGGGTTACAAACACCACTGTACAGTCAACGCTGTTTCCTTGATCTGTCAGATGAATTTGTGTCTTAGATCAACATGTTGTTAACATTTGGATGTTTGCACTAAGAAATGAGAACTCAGGCTCATTTGTATGTTTGTATCTGGATATTCTGTTTCAGCTTAGTTGTGTACATGTATTTATTTACAAACTTTCTCAGAAAAATTGCTACAAATACACCTCAAATTTGATGACATATTTGCACCATTCAGGTGATAGCACACTTGCTGCATCAAATGTATGTCTAGAGTTACGTCTAAATGTTTTAAATTGGCTTCATTTAACTATGTTCAATTTTTGACATTGAATGCAGAAGATAGTCAAAAGTGTTTGGGTACATCGCGTTCACAGACAATGACACAACCAATGTGTGACCTGCTTGTCCATGGCTGATCATTGCGGCTCAATTATACAATATCTGTCATAGATCTAGAGTGAAGAAATCAATGCAAATTGGAAGAATGTTGCATGCAAAGTTTGCTTCATAAAAAGTTTTTTATTTTTCTGGATGAGAATAGGGTTCCAGCATAACCGTATAATTTCGCCTCAGGTTCTACAGAGTACGAAGTAGTTCTTTAGTGAAAAATGTTACATATCTTGGTCATATAGTTACAGAAACATATTTCAGAAGACTTTAAGACAAAAAGTTATGATTGTAACTTCTATTTATTAAAATGAGGTGCTCTTCCTTGAAACAGATGGATAACAATGTCCACGAGTGCGATGCACTTGTTTCAGCAGCAGTTTTACAGCTAATGTTGATTAAGATAAACCTGAACAAAGGTGAAAACTCAACTCGCCATTGTAGTAGGACCCACAATCATCTGTGTGCCAAGGGAGACAACTGTCTCTACCATCAGAATACATAAACAACCAAGCATGACCCTGGACCAGGGGAGACAACTGTCTCTACCATCAGAATACATAAACAACCAAGCATGACCCTGGACCAGGGGAGACAACTTTTGTTGCAATTGCAGTGAGACAAAATAACCAATTATTACCAAGGGAGATAACTCTCCCAATCATCATGACAAGACACATAATCAAGTTACAATACTGTGCCCTTCCAGTTCACCTTTTCCTTTCTGATAACATAAACATAGTGTTGATCATGATAATCGTATGATAAACATAATGTTGATGATCTTATAATAGAAAAAGTTCAAGAATGTTGATGTTTTGTGTTCACCAACACTGAGGTCCAGTGGCTGTTGTTTGTAGGTTCAAATTCCAGGTACACTCTCATGTTGTTTCTGAGGGTTTCACTAAAGTGGTATATATGTCTGAGATCCACACCAGACTGTGTGACACTAACTGAAATACTCACCAATGCAGCACAAAACCAAACTCACTCACACCAATCATGAAAGTCTGTCTGGTCAGATAATCACCATGATTACTAATACACAATGGTGGAACTGCCCACAGATAACTGCCTCGGTACCCAGTAAGACACACTGTTTGGGATGTGTTTTACCTGCAACTGTTTAGTTTTATTTTTTGTTAAAGAAAGCAATTTATGGATGAGTATTTCTGTGTACGGCAATGTGCCAGCTGATACGTATATGGAATAACAACATCAAATCTGTGATATTCCAAATTAAAGTTCATGCCATGCTACTTGGCATTTTGACTTGCTTGAATACCATTTGAAGTAAATGGTTTTTAGTGCAGAACATCAGCACATGTGTATATTTTGCCTGCTGAGTTGGTGTACATTGTCTGGCAGCCAGGTGAAGGTCATCTGTTATCTTGAGGTGTATCGAGGGAGATAGTCATGGTTACATCACTTGATTGTTCTGATGTGCAGGTATTGCAGAGTGTTTTTGACGATGTTGATGGTGTGTTTACAGCAACGTTGTTGCCAACGAAGGAAGCTTAAGTGAACAGGTGCTACGTCTGTCTCAGTGCATTCTGTCTGCTGCTGGAGACAAGCTGGCAATAAAGGCTCAGAGAACAGTCAGCCCTTGAAAGAAGGACTGCTTAACTGATGCACCTTATGTAGTTATAGACAGTTTAGGGTCATTTGGATTATTTTTTTCGCACTTTGTTTCCTGCAAAGTACTGGCAAACAGGTTTAACACTTCCACCTAACATTTAGAATATACACCTTTGCTTTTTTGTCTTTGGATTGTTTTGTTGTTGTTGTTGCCATGGTTATAACCATGAAACAGTGATGTTTTTACTGTTAATATAGAATCTTCACCTACATTAAGATTATGCTGCTGTATGAAAACGGGCATAGTAATTCACCCATTCTGAACTGCATTATAGAAATTGGCAAAGGCTAGATGTTTTTCCTAAATGAAACAGTACATTTGATAAGAAATGTTTCACTTTTATGTTTATCTTCACCCTCAAATCCAAACCAACCAGACTTCAATGCTATTCCATTCCCTGAAAGATTACTTCAACAGAAAACATACTTAGAGAGCAGTTCATGAAGTAGTATTAATACATCTTGAAAAAAGAATTGTGATAAAGATGATTTGAAAACAGATGAATCATAAACATCTAATAAGCTCAGCGACGCAAGAGAAAACGTGTTATCTTCTTTAAGATAATGTTGCCTGATAACAATCCAATGAGAGATTTGCTGGCAAACTGTAAACTGAAACAGTAAATGCTATGAAGCACAGTAATATCAATGTTTGAGCAAATTATTCAAGAAATGTCATATTCACGTTTCTGTAAATATGAACATTATGCTGATTTTTTTTCATATTTTTAATATTATCAACAGAAGTAAAATAATTAAAAAGATTGTACAAACATTAAGATATTATTTCTGTCCTGAAACATACATTAGGAGAAGTAGGTTTGATGTGTAATTACAGGGACTTGAGGACTAAAGTGAATGCTCTATCTTCCCAAGAATAAGGCTGTATTTGTAATTTCTGAACATGGACAACACTATCAAATGTCACTACATAATTACTGAGAAGGAGAAGATGGTGAATCCTGCACCCAGGAATGTGTGCCTATCAAGGCTGAAATCCAAAAATGATCGTCAAGATTTCCTGGTCTTGTTTTCTTGTGCAATCCAGGAAATGCATGATCACATGGAATCTTAGACAGAGCTGTTTAATGAGTTCTGGAGGTAGCTTTGTAAATTTGAAATGGTTATATAATGGCATTGCTTAATAAAGGATTATTATATTGGGTTCAGAATGTTTCCCTTTCAACCAGAAGCTGAAAATTATAAAGTACTTTGGACTATAGTGATATTAATAGTGATATTTCTTTCAGTCAGGTTATTTTCTCCTGAAACAGTGAGTTTTACCGTTTATCTGTAACTTACTGATTTATGATAGACGTCACAACAAGTGAAATGTATTTGAGTTACATTTTGACAGCCAGCTAATAAATGTAACCAACACATAATTTCAGTAATGTGTAAATGTGTCGTGCAAAGAAATCCACTTTTCATGGCAGGTTTGTTATTGCCCTAGGCTATTAAAAAGGTGGGTGCTTATTAAAACTGTAACTGTGTGTGGATGAGTGTGTGGGTGTGATGTACGGGTGGGATGTGTGGATGGGATGTAGGGGTGTGGTGTGTGGGTGGGATGTAGGGGTCTTTGCTATGAGTTTGATGTTATTGAAGATAGGTGTAACATATAATCATTTTCTGCATGTATCATGCAGCCACCCTTCTCAAATTGATGTTGTTAAAAGTTTTAGTGTGTCCTGATCTTTGATCAAGTTGTTTTGCTCAAGCATTGAAAGCATTGTTTTGATAGCATTTTCATTTTCCTAATTGGCTGTTGTTCCTAGATGTTGTTTCAAACATTAAAGGTTTCTCCATTTGTCACATTTTGATCACTACTTAATCCTCTTTCATGTATCATTAAGTAGTTGATCTGTTTGATTGGCATTTAGAAGTTGATGACTAATAAGAAAGTAAGAAAGTTTATGGATAACAACTTCTTTATTATATATGAAGCGACGTTTCGGTATGGATTCCTATACCGTTGTCAAGCAAGAGTGAAGTACTACAGCACAGAACAGACTTATATACATGAACAGGGATTAAGTAATAACAACATGTAGGACTGAATCAGGGGGATTAACAATAACAACAAGGCATGGTGGCAATAATGTAGTGACAATGGGAAGCCAATGGTGGTGGAGGTAAAAACAAAATATACTGCAGTCTTCCCTCATGTGTGTGAAGGTTGCAGATGCAGTAACAGGCAAGTGACATGGGTTAACCTGGTGTTTAAAGCATTCACTGGTCACTCCGAACACCCATGTCCCATTCCAGAAATGGAAACAACATGTAAAGCCCATGTATGATGTTCCCCACAGTGATAATACTGGAATATTGGTTTAAAGCAGAGTAAACCCCATCTCACTAATGACACCCTAATTTCTGAGGGTTTTAAGCTTTACTCGTTTTGAATGTACACTGAAGCCATGTTCTTGATGACAAAAGGGATTTAAGAAAGATTAGTGACGTTTTGGGCATGTTGTCAATAATTTGCTTTGATCCTGCTCTTTATGGTCAGCTCAGAAGGTCAAGGTCACAGCAAAAGGTGAAACATTAGAAGCACTTATGATACCTGTCAGTATGGTGATGTGTATGTTGTCTGTTTGAGAGCAAACTTTGCATGTTGTTTACTAGATATAGATACAGTAATAAAGTAGATAATGTAGCTCATATGGATATAGCACCTCCTTCCAACATTTGCTTAAGGGAGATAAGTCAAAGGCTCTGCAGAAGATGAAAGTTTTGAGATGTTTGTTGAACAAGGGAAGGTGCTTTAAATGAGACATAGCTGTCCATTCCACAGTGGTGGTCAAGCTGGTGTGAGTTCAATGGAAGATGAACCTTCATGCAGTCATGTCCAAACTATGATTTTGAGTGAATGTGGTGAATACTCACGATTTTCATAAGTCCATGTTTTACAGTATTATTGGGTAAGTGTGACATCTTGTGTAACCTGACAGTGTACAGCAAGCAGCTGTGTTGCAGGTGAACCATATCTCCTCTAAACGAGACATTATTTGACAGTATGCATGGCTGAAGGGTCTGACAGCACAATATTTTGTATCTTGTTCACTCCAGGTAGATGTGAATGAAATTCTCATTGCCTGAAGCATTCTGTTAGAACTACATGACAAGGTATTGCGTACAAGTACACTTCCTAAAGTGATGGACCACCAGGAGGGTGGAAATGTTGTCACTTCACATGTGACCATCAGGTGTTTGTCTGTGACATGTGTCAGTAAGTGAGTATATTTCCCCTGTTTAATGCCACTTTGAACTGTATTCCAGTTATCCACATATATCATGACATATCACTGAAAAGGAAAGGAAGTGATTCACTTGGAAGAAACCCATTAGCACGGGTATGGTGCTGAAACCTTCACAATATCTGAAATAATAGGATTCAAACCCAGATTTCAGTCCGTGTTGGAGTAAGTCGATACTGCAGTATGGTTGTAAGTGTGTGTTATTTGTTTTGGTCACTGGTTACATAGTGAAGATATTTCATCATGGTCATACAGTCTCCCTGACATTTCCAGTGCAGTGAAGCACACTCCAATATGTAAGTATTCAAGTTATGATAACCATTCTCTATTTCTTTATGCCAGAGAATTCCTAGTGGTCTCCCTTGGAATGTGGGAAGCATCAGTCAATATTGACATCATATGTAGAATATAGATCTTGTAAGGTAAGTATGTCTCATTCATGAATATATTCATTGGCACCACTTGGGTATTGGTACAAGTGGCTTGTATTCAGACAGCAACACTAATGTCATGTTTTACTGAGTTAGATGGGTCCTTGGAATATATGTCGAACATGTGTTCAGTTTTCTATATGTAATAATTTCATATTATTTTTATCAAAAGGTTTTGATATTGAAAATTTATTCATTTCGTATTCCAATACATTTTTGTTAGTACAGAAATCTATTACAGATAGCCCTTTTTTGATCTGATATGTCTGGTAATCGAATATTTAATGAGATGGAAATATGTGGCCTTCATACAAGTAGTCATGGATAGCTCCACATTAAGATGGTGATGGGAAGTATGAAATGAATGGTTATGGTATTGGGAAAATGCTTGGTTCCAGAAGCTGATGCATTTCAAGATGGTGGAATCATATTCACTACAATTTGTTGCATTAAGATCACTCGAGTAGAAAAAAATAAATATTGTCCTCAGTGAAGAGGTTCAACGTTTTTAATTATGTATTTATGTACAGAAGCACAGATTATACCCACCGCCGAAGCAAATGTTGCTATAAAGATGCGTTTGGTTCCTCTGGGATGAGGACATTAGAATGTCAACTGATAACATCCACATAGTAATTGATATTCTGGGACCCACTGCTGTGAAATGGTTGAGAAATGGGAAACAGATATACCATCATTTTCCTTGACTCACAAAAAATCTTTTTTATAACCAATGAATGATCTTGTATCAGGTTAGGAAACTCTATGCAAAATCTGAAGCAGTGTCTCATATTTTTTACAATTTACAATTTACATGTATAGTAGCAAATGTCTTCGTTATGTATTGGTCGTGTTTGTAAAATCCCAGGGAGTTTGTGTCTCCATTGCTTGGCTAGATCTGCTGAATAAGAGTGAGAATTACATCAAATGCTGAGGAAGATTGTCAGCTTGCTATCTCCAGCCTTGCTTGCTGTCCCATGTTTTAACTTATCACAGAAATTGCTTTCTTCAAGAAAAAAGGTGACCGTTGACAGCTAATGTAGTTGAAGTCCGATCTGGAAAGCTTGGAGGACAGGGTGTCATGTGACATCAATACCAGCCTGACACAGACTTGCAGAATGCTGCTGGCCTTGCTGACAAAAATAGCAAAAAACAATTGTTTTGAGACACTTGATAATGAAACCTCTTTCCCTGCTGTCACCCTGAACCACAAAGTTAGCTAATTTGAGACTATCTTGACACTTGTTCTCCTTTACCTGGTGAGAGAGACTGTGGTGGTGAAGACAGGGAAACCATGTACACAAGCTATGGTGGTAGACTGCCAGAACGTCTGCTAGAGGTCCTCGATAACTGAAGCAGTAGTATTGTACAAAGGCTTTCATTAGATCACTATCTGGCGCCAATATTCGTCGCCATAAGGGGAACTCTCACATGAGTATTTCACAGTTACAATTACTTATAGCACTAAAGGTCATAGTTGAAGGTCATACGTAAGAGACCCCATAGTTGTGCACAAATTCTTACAAATTCCCAAACAGGACAAATACACAGTAATGGATGCAAGTATTCTAGGTTTGTAAGGATATCATTACAAAATACAGTTGTCGGCCATGTAAATCTTCAAAGTAGAGGAACAAGGTTAAAGATCTGCATTAGAATTGGTTTTCAGCAACCTATGCTTGTTGTTGGAGGCGACTGATGGGATTGGGTGGTCAGACTTGCTGACTTGGTTGATACATGTCATTGTATCCCAACTGCGTAGATCTATGCTTCAATCACTGGATTGCCTGGTCCAGACTCTATTATATACAGTCAAACATCTTATAGTTGGTACATTGGTAACTGTAGCATTAATCAACAAGTAAAACATGCTGCAAACCTTATGGCGTCCTCCAGGAACCATTGTAGATCTGATAAATAGAGGCACCATGTTCAGTTGCAATGGCCTCGGTATATGGTCAAATGGCAAATTCCCTTCCACTGATTTACTCACATGAACTAGAAATATAAGAAGCAGTGTGACTGCCTCATGTGTCTCATGTTCAGATCTGGCAGCAACATTCGAAGTTACAGACCCTCAGTGTTGTATGACAAGAGGGATGACTTGCTGTAGGGGCACCATGTTAACATGGCAAGAAGGTCACGGTTTGGCTACTGGCACCAATATACCATGCTGCTCTAGGGAAACAAGGCACAATTATAACATAGCTTTGAGAAACGGCTGCTTCTCTTCTCAAGGCCGCAAACATTCAGAAAACAGAAGCAGACAAGCAGACCAAGGCAGGCCAACATAGAGAACTACTTCATTGCTGCTAGCTAATATTCCATGAATATCCATGCTAAATACAAGGCAGCATGAGGTGTCTAGACAAAGAGGAGGTTGCTGGACAATAGGAAGAGTTAGGTTTAGTATTGATCCAGCAGTACAAGATACAGGCCCTGTGTTGACACCCTTCACATGCCATCAGTGTGTACCTTGGCAGGGGTCATTACCCCTCCGGGATCAGTCCGGTCATCAGACTGGGGGTCCTAGGCAGTGGTGCCTCTGTCAGACACATCTCTTTTATCTTGTTGTATTGATTGTTGTAGGTTCCTTGGCATTATTGGGACACGGACAAATTAGCACAATGTCCTGCTGTTTCTTTAAGATGTTTTACATGATTTTATGTAAGTAGAAGACATTCATAGATGTGCTGACTAGTCTGAGATTGGAATGAAAAGATCATGTTTTTGAGAAACGTCAGTGGAAATTAAAGCCACAAGTTTGGTTATTTATTTTATCAAATGTACCTACTGTATATGATTTATTGGAAACATGAGTTCAGCATTCTGTCAGAATAACTATTTTTCCCCAACGAACATGGCTGAAGGCTGTTACTAGTTTCTTGCTATTTATTCTTACAAATTCCCAAACGGGACAAATACACAGTAATGGATGCAAGTATTCGAGGTTTGTAGGGATATCATTACAAAATACACATGTATTCCTATTGTTGTACCCAGGGTAATACATGTATTCACTTTTCTACCAGCTACTCACAGATATAACATACTAGCATGTTATATTTGGGATTACACTTTCTCAGTATAGTACAGATTCTAGTACTTTTGTTGGGTTGAGTCCCATCCGGGAGTGTGGACAAGTGGAAGTCGCTATAGGGAGTCCTATCCAGGATTCGAACCCACCCCCTCAGTGTCAGGCACCTAATCGCCAGCACACAAAGTCAGCCGCCTAACCCGTTCAACCACAGCGACTTCCACTTGTCCACACTCCCAGATGGGACTCAACCCAACAAAAATACTAGAATCTGTACTTTACTGAGAAAGTGTAATCCCAAATTTAACATATCGTTACACTTGACCACTTTCTAAATGGCATTGTGTATCGTATTCACAGAAAGGTATGATCTAAATGCAAATATTGTCAAAGTAAGTTTGTTCAGGGTATAAGGTCCCTTTCTAACCATTTAAACTAAAAGCTGATCCAGATGCAGTGTATGTGACAATCTTCATCATAGGATGTTGTCCAGCAAACATAAACACATCGGCTGGTTCACAGTGTCTCCTGGGACATGGAGACATCCCAACAATGCTCTTAAACTGATACTATAATGGTCATCCTTGACCAGTTTCAATAGATCCCCGTGGAGACTTGAGTGATTACAGCAGGAATTAGCCGGCAGTAACCTTGCTGGAATAAGATCTTGCATGTCTACATCACAGGAGGTTAATAGCACTCAATATGTTTTCATTGTCACATAAAAGATTAATTTGTCGGCTCCCTGCCATGTGACTGGGTCATCTGATGGACAGTCCACTTTTGGTGTGTACCCTCACGGTGCGCATGTGTAACAGACAGTTGAAGGCTAATGATGTTGGGTTATATCACTCACTACGACCGATCTCAAGTGTGCGGTGCACCAAATCAACATGTTTTTGTTGCTGCTCCATAGTTCTGTAGCCATGATCTACTGAGTTAGTGTTTTGTTATCATAAGAGATACATGATCATATTGATATGTTTTGTGTTGTTTTGTCTTATTCATCAACAGAGTATGTGTATGATATAGGGTTAACACTCACCTGGATTCATCAGAGATGTAGTCAAATACAGAATACATGGAAAACAGAAACACACCTCATCTTGTACCTTTTGCTGCAAATAATCACCATGCTTCAAATACAAGTTTCAAACGTATAAGATCTCTTCAAGTGCAGTTATTTTGTACCTCCATATTTTGTGTGTTGACAGAGGATCTCTCTCAGCTGATTCTTCTCTGTCATCATGTACAACATCATTAAGTGGGACATGGGTATAGGGTCAGAAAATATACTTCCTCAAGATAATATTCAAACTTTGTATCATATCAATATTCTGTATTTCTATATGTATTTATTATCTATTGGGGGCGGTGGGGTAGCCTAATGGTTAAAGCGTTGGCTCGTCACGCCGAAGACCCAGGTTCGAATCCCCACATGGGCACAATGTGTGAAGCCCATTGGTGCCCCGCCGTGATGTTGCTGGAATATTGCTAAAAGCGGCGTAAAACCAAACTCAGTCAGTCAGTATTATCTATTGTCCAAAAATGTGTTCCACAGGAGATATTGCTTGTGTGAGATCAAACGATATCTCCTGGGAGATATCGTTTTGACAGTATATTTTGTACAATGCCCTGACGTCATCAATTACATGACTCACAATGCTAACACCTGATGATGTCACAATGCTATGACTCACTGCACTGCAAGTCTTATGGCAGTACCATGTTCAGAGAAGTACATTTTCCATTGAAAACTAAAGAAGAGTGATTTTTTATGATAAATAGAATCTCACCCTCATGTCTTCTGATATCAAATGTATCAACACTCGTTGATAAAAGTAAAAATAGCCTTGGCAAGCCTTGGATATTTGTAACTTTATCAACTCGTGGTGATATATTTGATCTCAAAAGACATGAGGGTGAGATTCTCTATATATTAGATGGTTATATTTTGTGTATAAGTAATATTTCTAATATGATGATTCATTCTTAGGGTTACTGATGTCATGTTTGAATGAGTGAGTGAGTTTGTTTGTTCACTGCTGAACTGAACAGTATTCAGTCGTATTGGAGCATGAACGAGATGTGGCTATCACCTCAAAGGGATGCAGGTCACAGTTTTTACAACCAAAGACAACTTACAACCAATAAATTGATGCTGGCAGACTCAGACATAGTGAACATGCATACATGGCCAGTAGTCGGCTAGTTGGTCAGAAGTTTACTCTGCAGCTTCTGTAGGTTATCTCCCCTTCTCAGCTGTAGGTGGACCGCTGCAGACGTTTTCCACAGTCTTAGCAATGTTCACTGTTGACATTACACAAGTGTTAAAAACTTTCTGGATGTTCTGATTGAATAATTCCTCTTCTTCCTGTTTGGCCCACTTTCGAATGATAATTTGATCAAGTTACAAATTTTGTTCTCAATATAGCAATTCTTAATTAACCTGTTATCTCTTTGCTGCTAGAGAGTTATGTAAATTGCAAACTCAAATGATTTCACCCCTTGGCAAATTCCTCTGTGAACCTTCCAATCATTGCAAATTTCTTGAAGGATTTTTTCATGACTTTCTGCAATATTCCAAAACAGAGTCAATATTAGCAAATAAGTGCCTTCACATTATGTGTGTCTGCAAAGTGTGACAACCATTTTGTGAGGTGTGAGAAGAATGTTAAAGCAAGCTTTGGTGAAGAGATTGACGTCTCTCTGGACTCTCTAGTAATCAGAGGCAGGAAAACACAGCATCCTGAGATTCTAAGTTGAGGAGTTAGAGACGTGACCAACCACTGACATCTTGGCAAGGGATTGTGGGAATTTTAGATTTGAGCGTTTTTCTGTTTGTTTGGAGATAACACAACATTTACCCAACATTTTGATCTCACGTTGTTTCTTTTGTGTGTTCAGAATAAATTAGAATCTTTAGCTTGGAATTAAGTTTTTTGTTCATTTCCTGATTTTGTGATCACGAATGGTTGGCTGAAAACCAGCACGGATGCAACTCAGTGAAGATTTGTTTTCATTAGGTATGTTTGTCATTCAATTTTCATATCAATCACGATTCCTGATAAAGAACTTTCATCAAAATGCACTGGGTTACTATTTATAACTATTTAAGTCATTTCTTGTACAACAGTAGCTTTGATAATATTGAATTTTAAGTTTTGTTCCCTTGTAATTGAAATGCCATCAGAGAAATTACATGCAAAGATTTCAGACGTTTCTTTCAAGCTTGTATGAATTCCATTTTCAAATATCACGTTATGCTAAGTACAGTGATATGTACAGCAAGGGATTATACACAGGGTGGGATATGCCAGGTCTTATCAGTGCTTCAGACGAGAACAGGGAAATGATGAGACAATCAATTATCATTAGAGACCAGACACTGATAATATTTCTGTATTGTATGGGATGGAGGGGGATCCTTTTTGACATGGTAGAATCTTTCATTACTGTCAAACATGTAAATTATAGCTCTAGCTGACACTGGGCCATCTTTGGTTCTAAACTGTTTGCTATGTTGCGCTGGCTTTGATTGTAGTGTCTGTTTAAACTTTATCTGTAAATACTTTATTCATGGCTTCTCTGACGTTTAATTATGGTGTGGAGGGCATTGAACACTCATGCTGTTAGATTTCTAGATGTGCGTGTCCCTTATTACATCAGCTGAACAGCCTGCTCTGATTTGATGAGCTCCGGTTTTAATAATTGATGACATTTCTGGCCAGTCTTCCCCTCTCACAACAACGATACAGGTAATTGTTTGATGGTCAGGGACAAGATTGCTTGGCTCAGCTAAGGTTGATAATGCTCTGGAACTGTTGAATGGTGTTTTAATTACTCACGAGTAGTATTAATCACATTGAAATGGGATTGGTTTTGCTTTTAAAAATCATAATGGAACTTAATGCTGAGCTGCCAGACCCAATCCAGTCTGACTTTGAATGATTGATTTAGCTTGTTGCTTTAGATGCCCATCAGGTCAAGCAGTGCTTGTAAGACTCCCAAATCACACAACTGTTTGATCTCTGCAGTTGAAAATGCACAGCATTTATGGAGGGGAAGCTGTTGTATGTGTTTATGTTGTTGTGACAAGATCCTACTTGGAGGGGTGGACTGTAGAGGGGAAGCTGTTGGATGTGGTTATGTTGTTGTGACAAGATCCTCCTTGGTGGGGAGGACTGTAGAGGGGATGCTGTTGGATGTGTTTATGTTGTTCTGACAAGATCTTCCTTTGTAGGGTGGACTGTAGAGGGGATGCTGTTGGATGTGGCTATCTTGGTGTGAAAAGATCTTCCTTTGTGGGGAGGACTGTAGAGGGGAAGCTGTTGCATATATATATATAGATATACCAAATTGTGTCTAAGTTGATGGCACCAACGTAAATACCTCGAGTTAGTCAAGGTTTGACACAGCTACAAAGTGATGACTAACCATACGTTTGACACAATAGTATTGAACTACTCGTATCCTCAACTAGCTGAGGAAAAAAAGTATAAAATTCCTGGGTTTTATTGTAAATCTAAAAATTATACTATTGCGGCCAAAAAATTTATTCTGAAATTTAATATATAAATGTTTATATCATGGTATCATATTATTTTGTTTTTAATTCCTTGTTTATCAGGCTTTGTGAAAAAGACAGGAATGTAGACATAGGCCACCATGAAAATGTATACAGTCACTATCACTTGATAACAGACAGCGAGATGGCATTTAGCTTCCAGTGATTAGAGTACATATTAAACCATGAGGATTAAAGGAATAATTCATGCCCTCTCTGGTGACAAAGCAACTATTGGATTTGTAATACAAGATAAATCTTATGGATAACAACTTCTTGATTTATTTTTCACGTTTCTGGGCTAGTTCTTGCCCCTTCTTCAGGTGGATAATGGTGATAGTGAACAGTACGGTATATATATATATATATATGCGGTATATATATATATATAGATGTACAGATTGAAAACTCATCTGCCAAGCCATCGTTGAAAGATTTAACAGGACTTTAGCCGAGCGTTTGTTCGGACATCAGTATGCTCGTGAGATGGTCATCCCAGAAAAACGCTCGACGGAATGGGTGGTATGCTTACGGCGAGTGGTGTCGGCAATCAACAACAAAGTCACTCGACTCCTCGATAAAAGACCCGTCGAAGCCATTCCAATGAAATCCGTGATGACAGAATCTGCTGCGCCATCGCGTCACGGTCAAGAGAAAAAACTACTGGACCGGGTCGTTGTGAGGTATCTGTACCAGCCCGGTGAACTCGAAGGAGGGTATAAACGTCGCACCACAGACCCCGTATGGTCCATGAAAACGTACCGCGTCGACCGAGTGGATATCAAAGACGACGAACCGAATCTGTATTACTTGCAAGACGGACCAGGTAGGGGATTCATCCTAGAGGAATTACAAATTGTCCCTCACAACACGGTGTTACCCCCTTAAAAATGTCTGTCTGGGATTCGAATGCTAAAACTCTAGGTCCAAAGTCCGGCACATTCCCTTCAGAGTACAAAAAAAAAATTACAAAAAATGTTCTGTCTGGGATTCGAACGCTAAAACTCTAGATCCGAAGTCCAGCGCGTTCCCTTCAGACCAGCAGTCACACTCTCACAGTGGAGGCGCATTCAAGCTATATATAGTTCATACGCTTTGCGAGCTTATGTAACCCGACTCTAAATTAGCCGATTGTGGCTTCTAAACATGTTTTCAGCATCCATCGACGCATGCAGCATGATCAGCATGATCAGCATGATCTAGACTACCTAAGAGCATCGTGATTATATTTTATTACACCTTGATTCAAGGTGAAAAGCCACCAAACGTGCACGAGGCGAGCGAGACTGGTTCTGCGCTACAGTAGCTAGTATAGACGGAGCCCAGCTCAAGATAAATAATGGATTGTGGCCTCTGCAATTTTTTTCAACGTTCGTCGACTAATGTATCGTATTCAGCGTTCTTCAAACTGCCTACAGGCATCGTGTTTGTATTTTATGAGACATGGATTCGAGGTGAAAAAGCCACCAAACGTGCACGCGAAGTATTGAAGCAGAAGTGGAATGACGGGTTTCAGACATCCTTTGCGCTACTATAGATGGAGGCCGGTTTAAGAGGATGATGCAATCTCAGGATAGACCCGTTAAACCGAGCACTCTGCTATCAGGTCCTCTGTGGCTCAGTCGAACGACTGCTGGGTACGATCAAGGTTCAGAGATGCACAACTCTGTGACCGAGGTTCGAAGCCTACCGTTCAAAAAAACAACACGGAGCTCTCATGGGAGAGCGCAGTAGACCACAACCCCACAGGGGAAATACCAGCGCACCACAAACATCATCAGACCAGGGACCAGGCGGGTCTCTGGTCAAAACACCAATTTCTCCCTCCATGGGTTGTGGCCACAAATGTTTTTTGCTATTTTTTTATTTGAACTGGCACATCGAAGGATGGTTCTCACTATTTTTTTAAGGGGGGCTGGGAGGCTTAATTCCCACAAATAAGCCTCTAAGCCGCATCTGTGGCAAACCCCCACCCCCCACCCCTCCTCTAATACTACTGTGCTGTGTAAAAGTTGAGCACTTTCCAGTACTGCTCTAGTGGTACAATGTATCAGTGCTGTGTAAAAGTTGAGCACTTTCCAGTACTGCACTAGTGGTACAATGTATCAGTGCTGTGTAAAAGTTGAGCACTTTCCAGTACTGCTCTAGTGGTACAGTGTATCAGTGCTGTGTAAAAGTTAAGCACTTTCCAGTACTGCTCTAGTAGTACAGTGTATCAGTGCTGTGTAAAAGTTAAGCACTTTCCAGTACTGCTCTAGTGGTACAGTGTATCAGTGCTGTGTAAAAGTTAAGCACTTCCCAGTATTGCTCTAGTGGTACAATGTATCAGTGCTGTGTAAAAGTTAAGCACTTTCCAGTACTGCTCTAGTAGTACAGTGTATCAGTGCTGTGTGTAAAAGTTAAGCACTTTCCAGTACTGCTCTAGTGGTACAGTGTATCAGTGCTGTGTAAAAGTTAAGCACTTTCCAGTACTGCACTAGTGGTACAATGTATCAGTGCTGTGTAAAAGTTAAGCACTTTCCAGTACTGCTCTAGTAGTACAGTGTATCAGTGCTGTGTAAAAGTTAAGCACTTTCCAGTACTGCTCTAGTGGTACAGTGTATCAGTGCTGTGTAAAAGTTAAGCACTTTCCAGTACTGCACTAGTGGTACAATGTATCAGTGCTGTGTAAAAGTTAAGCACTTTCCAGTACTGCTCTAGTGGTACAGTGTATCAGTGCTGTGTAAAAGTTAAGCACTCTTCCAGTACTGCACCAGTGGTACAATGTATCAGTGCTGTGTAAAAGTTAAGCACTTTCCAGTACTGCTCTAGTGGTACAGTGTATCAGTGCTGTGTAAAAGTTAAGCACTTTCCAGTACTGCTCTTGTGGTACAGTGTATCAGTGCTGTGTAAAAGTTAAGCACTTTCCAGTACTGCTCTAGTGGTACAGTGTATCAGTGCTGTGTAAAAGTTAAGCACCTTCCAGTACTGCTCTAGTAGTACAGTGTATCAGTGCTGTGGTAAAGTTAAGCACTTCCCAGTACCTGCTCTTGTGGTGGTACAGTGTATCAGTGCTGTGTAAAAGTTAAGCACTTCCCAGTATTGCTCTAGTGGTACAGTGTGTCAGTGCTGTGTAAAAGTTAAGCACTTTCCAGTACTGCACTAGTGGTACAATGTATCAGTGCTGTGTAAAAGTTAAGCACTTTCCAGTACTGCTCTAGTGGTACAGTGTATCAGTGCTGTGTAAAAGTTAAGCACTTCCAATCAGTGCTGTGTAAAGTTAAGCACTCTTCCAGTACCTGCTCTGAGTGGTACAGTGTATCAGTGCTGTAAAGTTAAGCACTTTCCAGTACTGCACTAGTGGTACAATGTATCAGTGCTGTGTAAAAGTTAAGCACTTTCCAGTACTGCTCTAGTGGTACAGTGTATCAGTGCTGTGTAAAAGTTAAGCACTTTCCAGTACTGCTCTAGTAGTACAGTGTATCAGTGCTGTGTAAAAGTTAAGCACTTTCCAGTACTGCTCTAGTGGTACAGTGTATCAGTGCTGTGTAAAAGTTAAGCACTTTCCAGTACTGCACTAGTGGCACAATGTATCAGTGCTGTGTAAAAGTTAAGCACTTTCCAATCAGTGCTGTGTAAAAGTTAAGCACTTTCCAGTACTGCACTAGTGGTACAGTGTATCAGTGCTGTGTAAAAGTTAAGCACTTTCCAATCAGTGCTGTGTAAAAGTTAAGCACTTTCCAGTACTGCTCTAGTGGTACAGTGTATCAGTGCTGTGTAAAAGTTAAGCACTTTCCAGTACTGCACTAGTGGTACAATGTATCAGTGCTGTGTAAAAGTTAAGCACTTTCCAGTACTGCTCTAGTGGTACAGTGTATCAGTGCTGTGTAAAAGTTAAGCACTTTCCAGTACTGCACTAGTGGCACAGTGTATCAGTGCTGTGTAAAAGTTAAGCACTTTCCAGTACTGCTCTAGTGGTACAGTGTATCAGTGCTGTGTAAAAGTTAAGCACTTTCCAGTACTGCACTAGTGGTACAATGTATCAGTGCTGTGTAAAAGTTAAGCACTTTCCAGTACTGCTCTAGTGGTACAGTGTATCAGTGCTGTGTAAAAGTTAAGCACTTTCCAGTACTGCTCTTGTGGTACAGTGTATCAGTGCTGTGTAAAAGTTAAGCACTTTCCAGTACTGCTCTAGTGGTACAGTGTATCAGTGCTGTGTAAAAGTTAAGCACTTTCCAGTACTGCTCTAGTAGTACAGTGTATCAGTGCTGTGTAAAAGTTAAGCACTTCCCAGTACTGCTCTTGTGGTACAGTGTATCAGTGCTGTGTAAAAGTTAAGCACTTCCCAGTATTGCTCTAGTGGTACAGTGTGTCAGTGCTGTGTAAAAGTTAAGCACTTTCCAGTACTGCACTAGTGGTACAATGTATCAGTGCTGTGTAAAAGTTAAGCACTTTCCAGTACTGCTCTTGTGGTACAGTGTATCAGTGCTGTGGTAAAAGTTAAGCACTGCCTAGTAAAAGGTAAGCACAGTGTATCAGTGCTGTAAAAAGTTAAGCACTTTCCAGTACTGCTCTAGTGGTACAGTGTATCAGTGCTGTGTAAAAGTTAAGCACTTTCCAGTACTGCACTAGTGGTACAATGTATCAGTGCTGTGTAAAAGTTAAGCACTTTCCAGTACTGCTCTAGTGGTACAGTGTATCAGTGCTGTGTAAAAGTTAAGCACTTTCCAATCAGTGCTGTGTAAAAGTTAAGCACTTTCCAGTACTGCTCTAGTGGTACAGTGTATCAGTGCTGTGTAAAGTTAAGCACTTCCCAGTACTGCACTAGTGGTACAGTGTATCAGTGCTGTGTAAAAGTTAAGCACTTCCCAGTACTGCACTAGTGGTACAGTGTATCAGTGCTGTGTAAAAGTTAAGCACTTCCCAGTACTGCTCTAGTGGTACAGTGTATCAGTGCTGTGTAAAAGTTAAGCACTTCCCAGTACTGCTCTTGTGGTACAGTGTATCAGTGCTGTGTAAAAGTTAAGCACTTTCCAGTACTGCTCTAGTGGTACAGTGTATCAGTGCTGTGTAAAAGTGAAGCACTTTCCAGTACTGCTCTAGTAGTACAGTGTATCAGTGCTGTGTAAAAGTTAAGCACTTCCCAGTACTGCTCTTGTGGTACAGTGTATCAGTGCTGTGTAAAAGTTAAGCACTTCCCAGTACTGCTCTAGTGGTACAGTGTGTCAGTTCTACATGAAGGATAACGTTTGTGCAGTACAGCCCCTGGCTGTCAGGGCATCATTGCGATGTCAAGGTTAATTATTTTGTAAAACAGTCCTTTTATTTCAGTATATCATTCTTTCATTAAACCTTCAGAACAGTCAATGAATTGACAATATGGACACATGAACATAGAGACTTTTCTGGGTTTCATCTTGTTTTTTATTGTTTGGTACAACGTTTCAGGGCTTGTTCTGGCCCCATCATCAGGTAAAACTGACGTTTCAGGGCTTGTTCTGGCCCCATCATCAGGTAAAACTGACGTTTCAGGGCTTGTTCTGGCCCCATCATCAGGTAAAACTGACGTTTCAGGGCTTGTTCTGGCCCCATCATCAGGTAAAACTGACGTTTCAGGGCTTGTTCTGGCCCCATCATCAGGTAGAACCAAACAATAAAAGAGAAGTTGAAACCCAGAAAAGTCTCTATGTTCATCAAATAGCACCTTCTAAAATGCCAATCAGTCATACAATATGGACACAGCATTTCAGACATTGCATTGCATCATTGTAATATCATGCTGTATCTTCATCCTAGTGACTATAAGTGTATTTAATGTGTTAAAGGTTTGGTATACAAATTACATACTGAATGTATGTGTATATGGCCTTATATCATGCAAACATCAATTTGCAGAAATGTGACAACTTTAGTATTTTCTAAAAATGTTGGAATGATTTGTCTTTGAACTTGTACATGAATTATTCAGGAAATATGACAAAGACAAGCATTATGTGGAGGCTCGGAGCACGAAGCTATTTACGGCAGAAGAACAAATGGCTCACTTGGTGCCATGTGAATTTCAAGTTGGCAGGTTCTTTGATTCAGTGCTTATGACAGCGACAGTATTCTGTTGGAGAATTTTGTCCAGAACTGCTGAGGCTGATTGAAGGGATTAACATGGAGAACAGGACTCATGTTAGAGATGAGATCAGGGAACAGGACTCATGTTAGAGATGAGATCAGGGAACAGGACTCATGTTAGAGATGAGATCAGGGAACAGGACTCATGTTAGAGATGAGATCAGGGAACAGGACTCATGTTAGAGATGAGATCAGGGAACAGGACTCATGTTAGAGATGAGATCAGGGAACAGGATTCATGTTAGAGAGATCAGGGAGGATCAGGAACAGGACTCATGTTAGAGAAGAGATCATGTTAGATGAGATCAGGGAACAGGACTCATGTTAGAGATGAGATCAGGGAACAGGACTCATGTTAGAGATGAGATCAGGGAACAGGACTCATGTTAGAGATGAGATCAGGAACAGGACTCAAGAGGACTCATGTTAGGATGACAGGGACTCATGTTAGAGATGAGATCAGGGAACAGGACTCATGTTAGAGATCAGGAACAGGACTCATCAGGGAGGACTCAGGAACAGGACTCATGTTAGAGATGAGATCAGGGAACAGGACTCATGTTAGAGATGAGATCAGGGAACAGGACTCATGTTAGAGATCAGGGAACAGGAGGAATCATGTTAGAGATGAGGATCAGGAACAGGACTCATGTTAGAGATGAGATCAGGGAACAGAGATCATGTTAGAGGAGACAGGAACTCATGTTAGAGATGAGATCAGGAACAGGACTCTTTGCATGTTAGAGATGATGACTCATGTTAGAGATGAGGACTCATCAGGGGAACAGGACTCATGTTAGAGATGAGATCAGGGAACAGGACTCATGGATGAGATCAGGAACTCATGTTAGAGATGAGGATCAGGGAACAGGACAGGACTCATGTTAGAGATGAGATCAGGGAACAGGACTCATGTTAGAGATGAGGTCAGGGAACAGGACTCATGTTAGAGATGAGATCAGGGAACAGGACTCATGTTAGAGATGAGATCAGGGAACAGGACTCATGTTAGAGATGAGATCAGGGAACAGGACTCATGTTAGAGATGAGATCAGGGAACAGGACTCATGTTAGAGATGAGATCAGGGAACAGGACTCATGTTAGAGATGAGAGATCAGGGGAACAGGACTCATGTTAGAGATGAGATCAGGGAACAGGACTTCATGTTCAGAACAGACTCATAGAGAGATCAGGAACAGGACTCATGTTAGAGATCAGGGAGGTCAGGAACAGGACTCATGTTAGAGATGAGATCAGGAACAGGACTTCATGTTAGAGAGATGAGATCAGGGAAGATGAGGTCAGGAACAGGACTCATGTTAGAGATGAGATCAGGGAACAGGACTCATGTTAGAGATGAGATCAGGGAACAGGACTCATGTTAGAGATGAGGTCAGGGAACAGGACTCATGTTAGAGATGAGATCAGGGAACAGGATTATGTTAGAGATGAGATCAGGAAAAGGGCATGGAGATTTTATTGATTCAGGAACATGATATTAAAGGATGTTATTACACTATTGTAGGCACGTTTCAGATGATGAGTAGATTGGTCCTTCATCAAAAGGCACTTGTTTGTGACTTGGTCAGTTTCAAGACCATGTATGGTTACGCTTATATTAGTTGTGTTAGAATTTACAACATGTTTATAAATATTTGACACTTTAATTCCTCCACCCAACCCCTTTGGATATTGAGGTTGAATATTTAATGGCCCTTTGTTCTGTAAATAATGAAATTGACTTCAATAAATTCAGTTTCTATTTAGAGTTGAATAAATAGAGTTCATTTCATCAAATATTATTATCAAATATCATTTGCAGCACTGAAAGAACGCACATTTATCGTCCTTGAGAATAATTGTCACCCAGACACTTGGCTATCTCTGAAATGTTCAGCTATCAGATAATGATGCCAACATCACAGAGTTGCCAGTGGCATTAGACAACATGACAGGTCATGCCATTCCATGCCCTATATCCTTCCGTGGTGCCTTCACGTGGTGCCTACAGGTGGTGCCTACACGGCTCTTCAGCGTAGCCGAGGCATTGATGTTTGCCACAAATTGGAGCAAGCGACAGACTCAGTGCTGCTGGTCACAACTTCCTTGTCATATCACATTGTCAGTTGAATTTCACACGTACAGCTCTCCAGACAACTAGCAATACAGCTGGTTACATTATGAATTTCTAGTTTGCCTAATATACACTACATGCTGGTGGTTAGACCAACTGGTGTCCACTCACCTAATTTCCACAATTAAGAGCGGCACAAGTAATTAGATGGTGAATCATATATTTCCATCTTAATTTAATTTACACATTCTATAATCTGTCAATCTTGTTTGGTGTAATGACCTGGTGAACATTTATACAATTGTAAGATATATTATCTCATGTTGGTTTACACAAGTTTTGAAATGTACTCATTTTTAAGATATCTAAGACCCATGAAGATCAGGGTTAGAATTGATCTTCAGTAACCCATGTTTGTCTTAAGAGGTGACTAACAGGATCGGGTGGTCAGGCTCAATGACTTGGTTGACACATGTCATTGTATCCCAATTGCTTGATTGATGCTCATGCGGTTGATCATTGGATTGTCTGGTCCAGACTTGATTATTTACAGACCACCACCATATAGCTGAAATATTGCTGAGTGCTGCATAAAGCTCACTCACTCAAGAACTCACTCACGAACTCACTCACTCACAAACTCACTCATGAACTCACTCACGATATCTAAATAGCTGTTTTTGTAAAATTAGCATGACCATAAGATATAGTGTTCAGATCAAGTCCCCCAGAAAAAGTCTTTCCTTGGTCATTACAAATGAGACAGAAAAAGATAGTGTGATACATGTCCATGTGTATGTCCACAATAACATGGTGATTTGGGGTCTCAGGTGATCTGGGGTATCTTTTTATTTTGTGTGATGTGATGTGCAAGGTGGACATCACTTTAACATCTCATAGTCCAGGGAATTAGATGATGAAGTTGCTAAGATCTGATTGACAATTTGAAGAGATGTTCATTTTTTAGTTGGAAAAACTCCTATAAATACAATCTAGAAAAAGTGAGAAATGGTATGTTAAGGAAGATCAGATAGAGTTTTAATGCCATTTGCATTTTATAATTTTTTGTCAGTAATATTTACAGATTCCAATCTATACCTGCAGCAAAGAGGGTTTTAGTTCTCATGGCACAGTCAGGCTATTTAGGCGCATCAAGGTTAGGCCCCTTTAACACATGGAGAAGAATGTGAATGGGACTTCTTCCAGGAAGTACTGTAAAGTCAAACTCACCAAGAACTCCTGGATGTGTAGATTTACCAGCACTGTCTTCTGCCTTACCCAGAAGGGCTGTGTTCCTGACAGCTATCCCAGGTGTGTAGGCTTGGTTGTATACAGGCCTATGTCAGACAATTGTATAATTATCATTTTCCATGATGCCGTCTACATATTCTTTGTCATACCATGGATGGACCTCAGAGCCAAAACCACAAGTGAGGAGAAAATGGTAATGGAGACATGCCATCATATTGCTTAAGATACTTTCTTTGAGCCAATGCTGTGCTTCCACTGACAAGGTGTTGGACAGTTTCATTAAATTCATCGCATAATCTACATTTCTTATTTACAGCTTGATGCAAATCATGCATTGATGGTTTCAAGAAGGTCCTAAGAAGCAAGAGAAAGCCATCTTGTTCACTTTTCAAGACTTCACCCAAGTAAAAGACTCATCAGGGTGTCTGTTTCTCTAAAGACACTGCACATAAACTTGATGCAGCGAGGGGATCAAAGAGCTTTCCCTCTAGGTAGTAAGTATGGGGACTCACATACATGTTCCCTTGTTTTGATATAATGAATTCTATCACCACAGAAACCAAACTTGGTGTCAAAAACAAATAGCATCCTGCACATTTTGATATCAGAGAAAATTGAAAAAGGGTCAAGCTGCCCCAAACTTTATATGGGCAGGCATTGTATCAGCAAATTTGACTTTGTCAGCCTGCTTGGCTGACCAAAGTGAAAATAGTCATTGATTTAGCCTTGGCAGCAAAGGTTGGGGATGTACAGCACTTCAAAGAGAGTTCACTTTCTTGTGACGAATTACTTGAAAGGTACATGGACCTGTGACCCTCAGTAACACTGAAAATGACTCTTACAGTCAGATCTTTTAGCATGGTCTTAAATCTTTTCCTCTCATACAGCTTGGCTGCTGAAACTGAAACATGGGTATTCAGGTTCCTGGTTGTGAAGACATGCTTTTCTGTTCCAATCTATGTGATTTACACAAAAATATTGTTTAAATTCAAATATTTCCAAATGTTTTTAATGTTATTCTTGAGAACTACACTGTGTGTGAATGGTAATGATTACAAGAAGATCCATGTTTGTTCAAGACAATTCTGTTTGCACTAAAAACAATATTGCAAATAAAATTTCATTTTATTTGTGACTCTACTTGTGAACATTTCGAAACTGCATGAAAGTATTTTTTCAATCAAGATGATTTTCTCCAGTATTTGTTGCTGTTTTAATATCTGAACACAGGAACAGTTATTGCCAAGTAGTTTTGGTTTTGTAGTGTTAATATAGATTCAGTATATTTGGAGACTTGTAAATCTTGTCAAGGCAGTTCTACGTATTGACGGCCAGCTTACTGTGACCCAGTGTAATGATCCAATAGCACCCATATAAAGTATCAGGGAGCGGGCTGAATCCAATCATTGCATTCCAAAGAGGTCGGGACCCACTTCCTTAAATCTTTAGGCTTGTTTGTCTTGTGCTGGATAAATATGTTATTATCACACATCAGGTCCTTGATATTGCCTGACTTTGACCTGATAACCATTAATGACAAGTGTAGATTTCTGTCAGTTTCCCTTCCTGATTGACAGGTGTGCCATGCAGTTGTTAATTGAGCAGGTTCTGGTGTCTCGTTAACTGTGAAGGTTGGGCTGACATTGCATATTGACAAGTGATGGCGAATGCTGGCAAACAGTCGCCAAGAACTGTAAAGATGGGTTAAAAATACATCATAACAAAAACCTTATCCTTTTAAACATTCCTGATATTATATATTTTTCTGGTTTGTATTTTAATTACAAAAAGTGATTTTTAAGTAGCAAATTTGCTATAATGCCTTTTTCATGTGTGATTTTTGATAGATCAAGTCATTTTCTCAAGTTGGCGGAACATGATAAGGTCTATCCAACATAAACATTCAAATATATATTAGGTATTTTACATACATTTTGGATAGAAATAAATGCTCGCCCTTTTGTCAATGTATGGTCCATAACATTCCTGGGATGTTAATAGTGGACCTTCAGATGTGAGTCCACACGACTACAGAGGTTAATCTGTCAGAAAGCTGACATAGTGAGGAAGCTTTCTGTTGGATGATGCCATGATCAACTAAGCCAAAGGTATAAAATATACTCCCTGATTTTGTGTTTCAAGGATTCTTTCATGTGTGTAGCTCTTTTGCATTTGTCACTTTCAAATATTTTAAAAATAATTCTTTGCAGTGGATATATACAGGTGTGAATGGCCATGTAAGTTGGAATACCCATAAAGTTGCAATGTTTTAATTCATTAGAAAACTGACATTGTCTGACAACTGGTCCCTATGTCATTGTAGCTCAAAGGTACAATTAAGTGGAGTTAGATTGAATCGGTGTCTCACACTTCACAACATCAGTTAGCTCGGCAGCAAGAGGACCATATTTGACATTATTGTATGATCACTGCAGTAGATAGAACTAGATATTAGGCAGTGGCGCCAGTGGCATAGCAGCGAGTTGCAATTACAGAAACAGTGATGTCCCAGGCATCTCTGACATAACATCCTCACTAGTGATTGAAGTGCCACCGCTGAGCGTGGAGGCACTAATGCTTGAAATCCCAAGATACCAGCAACATATCAGTCTATGTGAGAGCTATGTCTACAAATTGTCTCCTTTAATGTTGTGATTGTGTTGATAGGGAGATGAGGAATCGCATAGTGAACCAGAGAGCAGTAAATCAAAGTGTATCTCCAACAGAGGCCCTAGAATTGGGGCTAATTCTCATTTCCAATTACAATTTCTCAAATGGCATCTGCTGGCAAATCACTTGATAGTTGGCTATGCCAGATTAAATGTGATTGTCCTGCTTATTTACAGAAGGCTATCTACACTGAGTGCTCAGTTGCTTTACATGGAAAGTATTTGATAAGTTTACAAGTTAACATTAGATTTATGGGAGACAGCTTCACCATAGGGTCTATGGTGTACAGGGTCATAGGTGTATATGTGGACTGTCAAAAGATAGATATGCATGCAGCTTAGAGACCAATTGACACTGAACTTGTTAAGGAACATAAAATAAGCGGAACAACAAAGCATACCAAGTTAATTTTGTATTTAACTGTAAATTGAAAGAACTGTTGTTATATTTAACCATAACTTCTCCCCTGTATAAGTTTGTAAAGAGTCATCTGTGGTGGGGTAATTTTATGTAAAAGTAAATTGGTTCAGGGAAGTCTGCGTAAGTAATGAATTTTCAATATGACCCTACATGTTTGAAATGTTAAACATTTTGGCTGAAAAAATTAATATTGATTTTCCAAGATACAAAGTCTAAAATATCCATAAACAATTTTCTGAAAGTTTCTGATAGCATTTTTACCCTGAGACAGCAGCCAGTTGTAAATTTGTCCTTCTCTAAAAACCTACAGATCTATGAATGTCTATGCTTCTGTTATTAATAATGAAGATGTGGTTTGCTATTCATGTGAAGTTGTTGCCATGTACCCTGACATTACAGCAGCAGCAGCAGCACCACATGGCAGGCTTGTGATATAGTACCTCTCTGTACTGTGATCCTAGGGTTCTTTCTCCCTCAATAAACAAACCGCTGGTTGAATAAATGATAGACTGACCCAGTATACTGTTAAATAACAGAAAGAATGGGTTTTCTGGCAATTAAAGCAAAGGCTGACTTATTGACACAGGTAATCTAAACAACATTCGTCTCACTCCTCTCTTAGTTCAGGTATGGTTCTCTCAGAAATAACCTCTAATTAGTGAGGAACAGCCTTCCAGTTTTGACCAGGAAGTGTAGTGGTGTAAGTATAAACTTGGTGAAGGCACCATGTTGACACCTCCAGGATCTTCATGTTGATCACAGAATGAGGATTTAATTGGTGGTACTGACACTCAGACACCTGCGTGTACTTGGTGTTAGATGTCACGTGTTCATACGAGCTCATCTGTGACATTTGTTTGTGATGGGGAACTGATGAAAATAGGAAAGTTACACACATCTTGACACGGGTCTGTTTACTGCTGTCTGATGTCAGGCATTGTAAGATGTCTTCCTTTACAGAGGTAGCTTGACCCACATGTCTAAGGTAGGAGAACTCACAAATAGAGTTGAGTCCCTTTGCTGTCAGGATCCACTGATTGTGGGTTTAGATTTGCCCAATTACTAAACAGCTGAGTAACATGTCAAAAGGAAGTTTCTTCCAGAGGTAACTTGTGTGTCTAAAACATGAGACAATTCCTGCAGAACTGCCCTGATTTGGCTGGCAGCATGTGTGTCCTGTTGGTAGTTACTGTTGTAGTTATAACCTGTATTGTGAAGCATTTCTCTGTAGGAAGTTGCAACCTTGAGATGAACGAGGTTTCAAATCACATATTCACCCATGTACAATCAGCACCGATGTTTTTACTGCTTTCACAGAAGTTGCAAACATCTACCATCTGTGATGATGGTCACTTGGTTTCATTCCTCCCACCTAAATCTGAAACAGTGACATCAACACTGACAAGTCCATTCACTGTTTCCACATCACAAGCTGATCCTAAAGCAATGATTCAGAACACAGCTGACATGTTGTCCTGTAGTCAGCATCAGCCTCATTGGCTTGGACTCCTCTTCTCCTAATTCATCATATCCAACAGTTCAAATCACACTCTTTCACTCTGACAAGCTTTTAAGTCTCCAAATTGGAAACTATTAGCCGACTTACTGTTGTGGCAAGTCAAGGTTGGAGATTTCAATTACAAGATAATACCCAGGCTTGGACCAGTGCCTTGTGCCCTATGCAATCGTTCCTTGAAGCCACACTCCTATCGATACTAACGACATTAATTTGTTATCATAAGGGGGAGTAGTGACCCGTGCTTGCTTCATTTTCAAAATTCATGTATGAGTATATTTTTTTCCATTTGTTGCGAAATTGTTTGAGCGACCAAGTGTTTTACTAATTTCCTCCGGGCCAAGTTATGATTGATTGGCTAATTTCAGCATTCCCAGGCTGCTGTCAAAGGCCTTCATCTCCGTCCTTGTTCACACAATTGGAATCCAATTAACATTAAACGTATTCTCTGGATCTCGGACTAATCATCCATTTACTGTGCCATCTACTCCACAGTGTTCATAGAACGGCATTGTGGGCAACATAAGAACAGCATACATTCATAGGGGATGTGTCAGTTTGCAAATATCTCAATTTGCTTCAGCGAAATTACATTTAGAACATGTTCTTCAATGAAGTTCAAACACCAGTGCCAGTATTTAGTGAAGTAGGTTGTGCATTAGCTTGTATAGAGTACATGTACCAGTAGGTAATTCTTAATGTTACTTGGAAAAGATAATGGCACTCCACCTTAAGGTACTAGGTGGAGTTGCATTAGGCATATTCAGGTTTCCGGACAGTACTTTTAGGGTTTAGAGGAGTGAATTGCACTATTGACTTGAAATTCAGGCCCTCTTAACGAAAATGTCGTTTTTCATGCAATGTCATCAGATGTAAATGAGACATTGTTCCTCTGCTAATATATCACATAAATGCTACACTGTTCCTCTGACAATATATCACACAAATGGTACACAGTCCCTAACCCCCCATCAATTGTGTAAATGGTACACTGTTCCTCCATCAATATATAGCCTAAATGGTACACGCCCATCCATCCCATCAATATACTGCGTACATGGTACACTGTCTCCCAATCAATATATTGCATAAATGGTACACTGTTCCTCTAACAATACATCACGCAAATGGTGCAGTCGTCCCCCCCATCAATATATTGTGTAAATGGTACACTGTTTCCACATCAATGTATTGCCTAAAATTACACTGTACCTCCATTTAATAATGTATCGCCTGAATGATACAATGTTCCTCCATCAATGTATTGTGTAAATGGTACAGTGTTCCACCATCAGTGTATCGCCTAAACTTACACTGTTCCTCCATCAATGTATTGTGTAAGTGGTACAGTGTTCACCCATCAATATATCATATAAATGGTACAGTGTTCTTTTGAATTTTTGTCAGTCTTGCACAAGGCATGATGTAATTTTGGAAGGGCAGATTGTAACAAATGTCCACCATAGTTAAAACAACAAGGGAACCTAGGTTGCAGGAACATCCCATGAATTTCCTGGCAAAAGTGACAAGACCATTTCAATGATAATTTCCAAGAGTCAACACATAGACAACTCTACAACTATATCATGAGGCACTGTCTTGTGCTGATGACATCAGATGTACATAAGTGTTGAATGATATGACATAATCTATATACCAGGAGCTTATGGGGACACCAACTTCCTGCCAAACCGAAACCCACAGGCTTACTCAGAAATTGGTTCAGGAGGGGTCCCTCAGGTCTTGGGGTAGTGGAAGGGCCCTAGGGGTTGGTAAGGTGTCTGTGACTTACTGGGGCTAGGGAAATGGTTTAGAGGATGGGGTAGGGGAGGTGTCAAGCAGGTCCTGGGGGATAGGGGATGTGTCAAGGAAGTCCTTTGGGTGGGACAGGTGTCCTAGAGGTCCTGGGGGTAGGGGAGGTGTCAAGTAAGTCCTTTGGGTGGGACAGGTGTCCTAAGGTCCTGGGGGTAGGGGAGGTGTCAAGGAAGTTCTTTGGGTGGGGCAGGTGTTCTAGAGGTCCTGGGGGTATGGGAGGTGTCAAGGAAGTCCTTTGGGTGGGGCAGGTGTCCTTTAGGTCCTGGGAGGTGTCAAGGAAGTCCTTTGGGTGGGGCAGGTGTCCTATAGTTCCTGGGGTAGGGGAGGTGTGAAGGAAGTCCTTTGGGTGGGGCAGGTGTCCTAGAGGTCCTGGGGGTTAGCGATGTGTCAAGGAGGTTTTGGGGGCAGTCGGCATGTCAAGGAGGTCCTTCGGATAGGGCAGGTGTCCTAGTGATCCCAGGGACAAGAGAGGGATGCCAGTTCCTTGGGGTCAAGCACGTACATTTGTTCTCCCACAGATAATAGCCAACCTTAGGTCACCTATCTTCTCTCCCTCTCTAACATGAATATTTAATACTGGGAAGCAGACGATGAGACAGATTGCATAGTTCATTAAATTGGCGAATAATACTCTACTTGATCAAAATGGTAATTGTTAATGGCAGTAATACAATTCGGATCAGTGGTAATCACAGAGGCTTATTCATCAGTTATGTTATGTTTATCTATTTAAAAATATTTTCCAACTTGGTTGGCTATTAACTTTCATATTCAATGTGTTTTTCAATGTTGAATACGGCTGTGACCTGGGTCAATATGAGCTTTCCTCACTTAGGTCATTGGAAACATTCATCAAACATCAGGTCACTGTGTAAAATACATCAAACTTTGTGTCAGTTTAACAAGAAATAATCCTGAAATGAATGTTAAGCAAAATTTTGTGTAAATTGGTCTATTGCAAATACTGTCCTTGAATCCTGTGTATGTATGTATGGATGTATGTATGGATGGATGGATGAAAAAGCAGTACCAACATGGTGGACATGTCCAAAAATTATTGCACCAGTGACATAACTTTTGACTTTTTCCATATGTTCCATGTGCTGTTTCAGATGAATAATTCACCTGCCTTTGTATGTGTTTGTGATGGTTCCACCAGCAGAGTATATGTTTCCTGGTATCAACACTGTTTGATTAACACATGCCTACATTCATACAAAGACTCTGCTTTTTGCGCAGATTTTCAATGATATCAGAAAGGGTTTGCTGGTTTGCTGGCATTAAAACCCATGAGTGACAGATTGTAAACTTATGACCAAGTAATTTTGAAAAACTCTTGAGGTCGTGAACCCCAGGAAGATGACTGCGCTATTTTGTGGATGTCTGTGGTCACCAGTTTTGAATTTCACTTTGTGAAGCCTGTGTTGGGTATCCCCCACAGGGTACTTTGTAGATCCTGTGTTGGGTATCCCCCACAGGGTACTTTGTGAAGCCTGTGTTGGGTATCCCCCACAGTGTTGTTTGTGGAGCCTGTGTTGGGTATCTCCCACAGGGTACTTTGTAGATCCTGTGTTGGGTATCCCCCACAGGGTACTTTGTAGATCCTGTGTTGGGTATCCCCCACAGGGTACTTTGTGGAGCCTGTGTTGGGTATCCCCCACAGGGTACTTTGTGAAGCCTGTGTTGGGTATCCCCCACAGGGTACTTTGTGGAGCCTGTGTTGGGTATCCCCCACAGTGTTGTTTGTGAAGCCTGTGTTGGGTATCCCCCACAGGGTTCTTTGTGGAGTCTATGCTGGGTATTCCCCACAGGGTACTTTGTAGATCCTGTGTTGGGTATCCCCCACAGGGTTCTTTGTGAAGCCTGTGTTGGGTATCCCCCACAGTGTTGTTTGTGAAGCCTGTGTTGGGTATCCCCCACAGGGTTCTTTGTGGAGCCTGTGTTGGGTATCCCCCACAGGGTTCTTTGTGAAGCCTGTGTTGGGTATCCCCCACAGGGTACTTTGTGGAGCCTGTGTTGGGTATCCCCCACAGGGTTCTTTGTGGAGCCTGTGTTGGGTATCCCCCACAGGGTACTTTGTAGATCCTGTGTTGGGTATCCCCCACAGGGTACTTTGTGGAGCCTGTGTTGGGTATCCCCCACAGGGTTCTTTGTGGAGCCTGTGTTGGGTATCCCCCACAGGGTTCTTTGTAGATCCTGTGTTGGGTATCCCCCACAGGGTACTTTGTGGAGCCTGTGTTGTGTATCCCCCACAGGGTTCTTTGTGAAGCCTGTGTTGGGTATCCCCCACAGGGTACTTTGTAGATCCTGTGTTGGGTATCCCCCACAGGGTACTTTGTGGAGTCTATGCTGGGTATCCCCACAGGGTTCATCCCCACAGGGTACTTTGTGGAGCCTGTGTTGGGTATCCCCCACAGGGTTCTTTGTGGAGCCTGTGTTGGGTATCCCCCACAGGGTACTTTGTGGAGCCTGTGTTGGGTATCCCCCACAGGGTACTTTGTGGAGCCTGTGTTGGGTATCTCCCACAGGGTACTTTGTGGAGCCTGTGTTGGGTATCTCCCACAGGGTACTTTGTAGATCCTGTGTTGGGTATCCCCCACAGGGTTCTTTGTGGAGCCTGTGTTGGGTATCCCCACAGGGTACTTTGTAGATCCTGTGTTGGGTATCCCCACAGGGTACTTCTTACTGTGGGGTCTATGCTGGGTATCCCCCACAGGGTTCTTTGTGGAGCCTGTGTTGGGTATCCCCCACAGGGTACTTTGTGGAGCCTGTGTTGGGTATCTCCCACAGGGTACTTTGTGGAGCCTGTGTTGGGTATCTCCCACAGGGTACTTTGTGGATCCTGTGTTGGGTATCCCCCACAGGGTTCTTTGTGGAGCCTGTGTTGGGTATCCCCCACAGGGTACTTTGTAGATCCTGTGTTGGGTATCCCCCACAGGGTACTTTGTGGAGCCTGTGTTGTGTATCCCCACAGGGTTCTTTGTAGAGCCTGTGTTGGGTATCCCCACAGGGTACTTTGTAGATCCTGTGTTGGGTATCCCCACAGGGTACTTTGTGGAGCCTGTGTTGGGTATCCCCACAGGGTGCTTTGTGGAGCCTGTGTTGGGTATCCCCACAGGGTACTTTGTAGAGCCTGTGTTGGGTATCCCCACAGGGTTCTTTGTGGAGCCTGTGCTGTGGGTATCCCCACAGGGTTCTTTGTGGAGCCTGTGTTGGGTATCCCCACAGGGTACTTTTGTGGAGCCTTGTGGAGCCTGTGTTGGGTATCTCCCACAGGGTACTTTTGGAGCCTGTGTTGGGTATCTCCCACAGGGTACTTTGTAGATCCTGTGTTGGGTATCCCCACAGGGTTCTTTGTGGATCCTGTGTTGGGTATCCCCCACAGGGTACTTTGTAGATCCTGTGTTGGGTATCCCCCACAGGGTACTTTGTGGAGCCTGTGTTGTGTATCCCCCACAGGGTTCTTTGTGAAGCCTGTGTTGGGTATCCCCCACAGGGTACTTTGTAGATCCTGTGTTGGGTATCTCCCACAGGGTACTTTGTGAAGCCTGTGTTGGGTATCCCCCACAGGGTTCTTTGTGGAGCCTGTGTTGGGTATCCCCCACAGGGTTCTTTGTGGAGCCTGTGTTGGGTATCCCCCACAGGATACTTTGTGGAGCCTGTGTTGTGTATCCCCCACAGGGTACTTTGTGGAGCCTGTGTTGGTTATTGCCCACATGGTTCTTTGTGGAGCCTGTGTTGTGTATTGCCCACAGGGTACTTTGTGGAGCCTGTTTTGGGTATTGCCCTCAGGGTACTTGATGAAGAACAGTTTTCAATTAGCAGCTCTGACACATGAGCAACATACTTCTTCATCCACACAGGGACGAGGTGGTTCACCAGCACCACAGTGGATGCTGAAAGTCAGGCATACTTACAGTTCCGCTGTACACTTATGGCTGTATGCTGGCTTGGGAAAAGAAACCTTTCTGACAAGACCAACAGACAGCTGTGAAACTTCTCCCAGTATGGAGTAGACCGTGTGATTCATCATTATTACAATATGTGAACCTGAAATGTTGGACATCAGCTGGCCTTGTCCATGTTGTCTGCTCTGGCTGCAGTCGCCGCACCCATGTATTACACTTGTCTCAGGCAATCATGAAGATTCCATCCAGAAGAAATATTAAAGTGGATGGAAATTTAACAGCGTGTCATGTCCTGGTGCCTCTGATTATCATCAGAAAAACTGGATCCATGTTTTGATAGCGCTGGTGGTTGCAGAGCATACATACATCTGGGTTAATCTCATTAAGGTAGCCTGGGGATATTGAATGAAGCATTGATCTGACAATGTTGTGAAAATAATTAAAAATACATCATAACCCAGTGTTCTACTAGATTATATCTTTGGTATAACGCGTGCCAGGACTTGTGTACTAAATAAAGGATTCATTAGCTAGATTTCAACTGTGATCTAACCTGTGCACCAGATAAAAGATGCATTGAGTAGATAGTATCTGTTGTACAACACATGCTTGGACTCCAACAACACTTGATAATGATTGTATCGGTTGGATCATCCCGGGTATACATAAAATGTCTGCAGCGTACATTGAAGCAGGCCTGGCACCTTCACCACATTGAGGACACTAAATATCAATGAAAGTCCTGGGGAAGATCATTCCATATCCGAGGAATAATTTGGCAGAGTTAATGCAGCGTTGTTTGAGATTCAGATGATGTCGTAAATGTCATTCAATTTCATCCCAGACATGTTCAATGGGCCAGGGTAACACTTAACACTATTCGGATTAAGATACTGTCGTACAACTCGAGCAATGTCTCGTCTGAGGTTATCATGTTGAAACGTCACTAAAGGTCAGTCCTGTAGCAAAAATGGTAAAGTGGCCAGTTGGAAAATCTCGTCTCAGCACCGTACAGCTTTCAAGTTCACCTTTGTCACAACCATTGGCATTCTTGCTGCAGCTGATACCCAACCCCTGATCACAATGCCACCACGTCCAAAACAGTCCCCTTTCAGAACACATTGTCTGATGTAAGGTTCACCTGTGTGCCTGTAGACACGGGTCCTGTCAGTCTGTTGAAGACGGAAACATGATTCATCAATGAAGAGAAATCTCTTCCACTCACTCAAATACCCCCTATCACGAGTGTTGCCTGCTCCATGGAGATGATGTTCTGGCATCGTGAGTGGCCGTGGGGCTGGGCATTTTGTACGGATAACATAGACCTGAGATGTTAACTGTTCTCGAAGATACACCTCTTTTGCCAGGTATGGTACGTGCTGTAAGGGTTGCTGGCTGGTACCTGTGCTAGAGGCGCATGTTTCTATTCCATTGTCATTAAAGTTGGATGACCACTGCGGAGATAAACCTTGGTTGGTTTTACCGAATGGTGTTTTTGTTGACACTGAATCAACAAGCAATGACACACTTCAAGGTACCAGACTGAATCATTCCCACAGCTCTCTGTCGGTCACTTTCCCCAAGTCGTGGAAAGTCATTCAAGAATGATGAATAGAGTTTTTTTCTGACTTCTGCACATCTTAAAACTCCATTTAATGGAAATGATAAGCATCTGGTTGTCTGGGCTTGAAAATGAACATTCTTGTTGAATTGTCTCCAATATTGTCATGCAAGTCAAACATGAACTACTTGGTTGCATTTCTTTGACCATTATAACACACATTGTCTCAGGTTCAAATGCAAAAGCTCATTCACAAGATTACCAATGAATAAACCATAACTCTTGCCTTGGAGTATAATCGTAGTATAATCGTGTGGTGTGTACTGTGCTTACTTGCTGTGTTGTCATCAGCATGTATTCAGTGGACCAAATGTATCAATACTAATCAAGAAAGAATGTATTTTTCTGTGTTTTCCACACCATGCCATTGGATACTCCTTGCAGCTGAAACTTATTCCAACAATGATGTCACTTTAACTTGGGGCTCAAGGCATGTGTTCTGATCCAGATTCTACCATTATCATGAAGTTCTGAGAATGCATTCTTTCTCTATTAAAATCATCTCCCAGGAAACACTGGAGGAGGAATCCCAATCTTCATGTGCTTATTGCAACCAATCATGACAGCTGAACTGGCTCAAGAGGCTTGATTGCAGGTTTTTCCTGTTGCTATTTGCTCTCACACATTGATGCATAACAATCACTTACAAAACACATTGTACTACTCTTGTCATCATTAACACACGATACATGAAAACAATTAGGGGAAAACTTTCATCAACAACAACAGTTTTATTCCTTTTTATTTACTGCTGCAGGGTTGGACTGGTCTTTGAAATTATATCATTTTGTTAGAAACTAACAACTACATTTAAATTGAAAAGAAATCCAGTGAGATGGGAGATTCGGAACCTGTGGAAAATCTTGGTTGGTTAAGGTCACAGCATTACCTTTAGTAAAGACTGAGTGGAGAGGACAGTAGGGGATGTACTGGCCAGAGACTACTGCAGTGTACAGGGTTATTGAATCTGGTGAACTTCGGTTGATAGGTACCCCATGTATGAAATAGCCACAGCCATTATCTGGTACCTTGTCAGGTTGAAGTATTTCTGTCCAACATGTTTCATCACTTGAGAAGTACAGACACAGTTGAATATTGTACTCTGTTAAATGATTTGGGGTTAAAGTTGAAAATGAAACATTTGATAGGCTTGTGTGGAGTATTAAATGAGACCACAGGAGAATTACTGCTTACTGTGGATAAAGCATCTCTGGAAGATGTGATGAATGTGAGTTGGTGCTATTCCCCTGTGTACACATCATATGGATTTAAGATTCATTACCAATGCTCACGGAAATCAGAAAAGGTCTTGCCCCTTAAGTACGCCATATCAAACTAAGGTTAATTTTTTGTGGTTAGAAAATAGACACATTGATTTTCAATGACTTCCTTTACACATTTGTTTGCCAGGGTTGTAAAAAATTCATCCATACTGCAGACTGTCCGTGACTCTGTGTCAGTCCTGGGGAAACTAGCTTCTTCAGGTCTATGTTTTTGCACTTGAGTATATTCAGAAAAAAGTTTCATTTCTTTATGATCATATATGTTACTCAGCCAAACAATATGCAAGCTTATGGTATGTGGTGCATATTGTTACTCTATGCTTCAGAGCAGACAATTGTTCAGTGTCTTGTCCCAGGCATATCAACACACATACATGTACAATATACTGTGCAGGAGATACTGTATAGAAATAGAAGTGGACTCTATATAGCAGCACCTGAACAACCTCCTGGATGTATGTATTCTACATGTACACAGAGCAGTGGCTCACACCCTTCAGCTGTTTGTCACATCGATGAGTCTGGGGCCTGAGTGAAGTTTTGTGTCTATGCTATGCTTCAATGATTCCCACAGAGTTCATGGTTTGCTGGCTGTGTCTGATGTTATGGCATCAATGATTGTACTTGGTGGTATCCTGCTGCTGAAACCTGGTGTGAAAATAACATACTTATGTTCTGCTTCTGTAAACTTCTGTATGTAAATCCTGTATGCCCAGAAGGGTAACATACTTGGTGGTGTACTTGGTTGTGTGTTCTGCTTCTGTGAACTTGTGTGGTGTCCCTGCCCAGAAACTTCCTGTATGCCCAGCTGCCCAGAAGGGCAGGCTGCCAGGTGGTGTCCTGCCCAGAAGGGTACTTGGCAGGTGTCCTGCCCCACTTTGGTAGGGTACTTGGTGGTGTCCTGCCCAGAAGGGTACTTGGTGGTGTGCTGCCCAGAAGGGTACTTGGTGGTGTCCTGCCCAGAAGGGTACTTGGTGGTGTCCTGCCCAGAAGGGTACTTGGTGGTGTCCTGCCCAGAAGGGTACTTGGTGGTGTCCTGCCCAGAAGGGTTGTGTTGCCCAGTGAGGGTACTTGGTGGTGTGTCCTGCCCAGAAGGGTACTTGGTGTGTGTGCTGCCCAGAAGGGTACTTGGTGGTGGTGTGCTGCCCAGAAGGGTACTTGCTGCCCAGAAGGGGTGGTGTGCTGCCCAGTAGGGCACTTGGTGGTGTGCTGCCCAGAAGGGTACTTGGTGGTGTCCCTGCTTGGTGGTGTCCAGCCCAGAAGGGTACTTGGTTGGTGTGCTGTACTTGCCCAGAAGGGTACTTGGTGTGCTGCCCAGAAGGGTACTTGGTGGTGCCCGCCCAGAAGGGTACTTGCCTTGTGTGTGCCCAGAAGGGTACTTGGTTGTGTGCTGCCCAGGGTACTTGGTTGTGTGCCCAGAAGGTACTTACTTGTGCTGCCCCTGCCTTGAAGGGTACTTGGTGGTGTCCTGCCCAGAAGGGTACTTGGTTGTGTGCTGCCCAGAAGGGTACTTGGTTGTGTCCTGCCCAGAAGGGTACTTGGTTGTGTGCTGCCCAGAAGGGTACTTGGTTGTGTCCTGCCCAGAAGGGTACTTGGTTGTGTATCCTGCCCAGTGTACTTGGTTGTGTGCTGCCCAGTAGGGTACTTGGTGGTGTGCTGCCCAGAAGGGTACTTGGTTGTGTGCTGCCCAGAAGGGTACTTGGTTGTGTGCTGCCCAGAAGGGTACTTGGTGGTGTCCTGCCCAGAAGGGTACTTGGTGGTGTGCTGCCCAGAAGGGTACTTGGTTGTGTGCTGCCCAGAAGGGGTAGGGTACTTGGTTGTTGTGTGTGTCCTGCCCAGAAGGGCCCAGAAGGGAAGGGTACTTGGTTGTGTGCTGCCCAGTAGGGTACTTGGTTGTGTGCTGCCCAGTAGGGCACTTGGTGGTGTCCTGCCCAGAAGGGTACTTGGTTGTGTCCTGCCCAGAAGGGTACTTGGTTGTGTGCTGCCCAGAAAGGTACTTGGTTGTGTGCTGCCCAGAAGGGTACTTGATTGTGTGCTGCCCAGAAGGGTACTTGGTTGTGTGCTGCCCAGTAGGGCACTTGGTGGTGTCCTGCCCAGAAGGGTACTTGGTTGTGTGCTGCCCAGAAGGGTACTTAGTGGTGTGCTGCTGGTGAGACCCAGTGTACCAGTTCACTAGACTCTCTGTGTAACAAGACATTGAGTTGGATAACTGGATGATGACGTAGCTACAATGGGATTGGTATCTAGTTATACTGGTCATAATACTTGGGAGGTCGTACACAACATGGCTGGCAGCTAGTCTTCCAGAAAACTCCACAAAGAGGGAATCTTTTTGCAGGATAAAACTGCACTATTTTAAATTCTGAGCAGTTCTCACCTGGTATTTTCAATTTGGAACCAATAATATTCTGATATTAAGTGTATACAGTTCTCATGTAAGCTGCCAAATTTATGTGACTCAATATGTAGGTTATTGATATATTCATCTGCAGGTTTCATTTATAGGTTTCAAATTGAGAGTAACACATTCTTGATTGTTCTGCTAGAATTAACCTCGAATTCTGTTATGGTAATACATAGGAATTGTTGTACAGTGGAATCACAGTGTCTCTGTATAACCAACAGAAATGAAGGATATTTGAGGGCAGATCAAAAATAGATATTAGACCAATTTGCTGAAACAGATTTAAGGAGCCAATAACTACATTGTTGCACCAGTATATGGAGTTCAAGGAGCTCATGCTATTCTTTAGTCACATGTTATGGTGAAATCCAATGGGAAATGTGATATTTTCAAACTCATACTTTCTTGACTCTTGATAGCTCTTCTTCAGCAATGGTCGTAATTATTGATACTTCATATCTATGATATATTTATAGTAAAGCTATTTTTGTTATCTCCATTGCAAATAGTGAAAGGTCACCTGCTGCTGCGTCTGCTCCATGTGCTACTGGTGCAAGATTCGGATCGGTACATGTACGTAATTCTGCTAATGAATTATGTATTATTCCATTGGCTTCATACAACTATTTTACATTTTGGTTGAAATGTAAATCATGTATGTCCTTTACCTTTGTTTGATTTTTCAATTCTATAAATCTGAGCAATAATCACTGTCTATCCTTACAGGGATATTCCACTGAAATTTCAAATCTACTATTTTTAAACTTGGATGCCTTGTTCTAAATCTTCAGTATCATAAAAACACTATAAAATAGCATTTAGTTCAGAAAGTGCCACTTTTGGCTGTCTTGTGGAGCTCTCAAGTTTGGTGTCGCAGACATCTTGCAAGAATGATATGAATGACAAACACCACTGAATCTCATCCAGACATGGCAGTAATAACCTATGAAGTCAGCAACTGAACACTTTCTGAAAATGGGGCAATGTAAAAGTTTGTGGAAGAGTGATTGATAGTTGTCAGTGTCATGATGTCATGTTAGGTTTGACATTCTCCATGAGTGTCTAGATTTCTGAAATAATTACTTCCCGGTGAGGGATACCTAGTACAAACATGTCTGTAGCACAATCAATGCTTCATGCACTGACTATTGGTGACTAAGAGTTTTATCGGTGGCGATCGCTCAATCCATTAAAAGCAAGATGCAATATTATAATTTTGTAAAATTGGTATTTTGTAAAATTGGTATACACATCTCGTGCAAACTCAAATTATTTCTCATGGACATAGCCTTAATTGTAATCAAGACTTGTGGAATTTCCATTAAATATAATGCTGCCTTTTTCGAAACACCAATTATCTAGAAAAGATGTTTTACTCAAATTGGAGATTAGGTCACAATAAATTAATCATGACATCCCCACCTGCCTCCGATTGAAAAACTTTGGATGGAAATCTGATAACATATTTCTAACACCTTTCAATTTCATCTTCCAATGCCCAGAGAGGTGACAATATGGTCGTGACACAATGGAGGGCAAAGTGGGTTCTGACATCAGTGGCTAACTTGACCATTTGCGTCCATTGTTGCACACATGCCACGGCTTTGTTTGTCTTCAACACCAATAGAATTCAACTGACTTTCAAAGTATGGATTCAATTTATTGCATTCATTCCTAAATTAAGACTTTGAAATATTTCTTGTGGAAGTGTACATAGATTCTGTCCTTCAGGGGGCATATAATGTATTTTTAGTCTGATGTCTGTAAAACCCTATTTGTGTTTGCGAGAATGTAAACAACTCGGGTATAGAATTTGGATCACGCAAGCTGAATCTGACTTGTAAAACAGGCACCTTAAAACAAAAAGGTACACCTCAAAGGACCAGGGTTTGTAGTCATATGATGGTAAAAATCAATATGAAAACACCACCTTGTGTGGAAGTGAAGTGTTGAGAGTGTGTCGTGCCACCTTAGATGAGCTTCTAACACAACTTCCTGGAGGGCAATGTTGGCTTGATGTTTGTGAGTTGAAACTTTAGAGACTCAAATATCTTGTGGGGACCATTTGGTTCCCTTTTCCTGTATGTAGCAGTAGTGGTAAAAACAAGTTTTATTGCTTGAGGTGGACAAGTGGTTTACTGCTTCCGTGGCCCGTTAACGGAGAAATGGCCATCTTATTAGCATATCCGTCTTGGATGTGCTGGAGGCAGCTGGGGATGGGAAGACGTTCTCTTTAGTCTTTTAGTTCTCTATAGTGCTGATCATTAGTAGGTTTTATGAGGAAAAGAAATCCGAATGCTCTGTTTGTAAATGGAACTGTATTCATCTGTAGTCCCTATCCATGCCTCAAGGAATCTGATTCAAACAGGATTAGAGTCTGAACATTTTGTATTTTTCAATGAGGAACCATACACTTCTGTAACATGCAACTGATAGCCCAGCACCTACTCACACTGCACATTTCTTCTGTCAAGCAATTAGTGAACACAACCCACATCACACATATTGTCAAACAATTAGTGAACACAACCCACATCACACATATTACTCCTGTCAAACAATTAGTGAACACAACCCACATCACACATATTGCTCCTGTCAAACAATTAGTGAACACAAACTGCATCAAACATATTGCTCCTGTCAAACAATTAATGAACACAAACGGCATCAAACATATTGCTCCTGTCAAACAATTAATGAACACAAACTGCATCAAACATATTGCTCCTGTCAAACAATTAATGAACACAAACTGCATCAAACATATTGCTCCTGTCAAACATTTCATGATCACAAACTTGATCAACTTGATAGCTGTCAAACAATTGGGGTCAACAACCCACATCACACATGTTGCCGCTGTCAAACAATGAGTGAGCATAAGCCACACATCTCAACTGCTGCTGCTCACTCACTCATACATTGCTCACTGCTGCTGTTGAAACACACACTGACTGATTGACTTTGGCAGACTGCACAGCACTGTTACTGAATACAGAATATGTATTGCTGAACTGTGTGAACCCATCACCAAGTGACTTGGAAATAGTCACTGGGAAATGTGCACAGCTGATACATCATTTCACAGCTTATCAATGGGAATTGTAGAATTTCTTGTATATAATGTAGAATTTCTTGTATATAATGTAGAATTTCTTGTATATAATGTAGAATTTCTGCAAGTTCCTGAAAGACTGTCTTGGACTTGTTCTGCTCATTTATGATATGCAAAATGACTATTCTATTTGGTGAATCCCGGATAGGACTCAACCTAACAAAGTACAAAAAACTGTACTTTACTAAGAAAGTGTAATCCCAAATATAACGTGTTATATTCTATTTGGAGCTGATTACCCAGGTCCAAATGTACACCACATGAATCTGGGGTGGGAGTATACTGGTCTACTGTTAGTACAGATATATACGGACAAACTGCATCCACACGTTATATCTACAGTTGTTGCTCATGATAAAAAAATAATTTAAAAAGGGGCGTGGAGTAGCGTAATGGTTAAAGCATCTGCTCATCACACTGAAGACCCGGTTTGATTCCCAAAATGGGTACAATGTGTGAAGCCCATTCAGTGGTCTGTCGTGACATTGTTGGAATATTGGTAAAATAGGCATAAAACTAAGCTCAGTCATGCCAAAAATGAAATAAAACATTGCTAGACATGATAATTCACTATTTATACTGTATTTCCTGTTCTGCTAGGCATTTTTTTATCTGTAGTGATTTAGACAGGTGTGTTTATTTTCTCATAAACTAAGCGAGATACAGCAATCAACTGTATACCCTCCCATTTCTAACAGATCTTAGTGTTTAAAGTTTAAAGATACCTTATAATATATCCGGCTCAAAGCATGTTCTGCTAATTCAAAGACATATATATGTCTTTGGATAATTCAATCTAAAAATTGTTACGTTTATATAATAGCCAAACTACCACAGATATGGCTCTGTTAAATTATGGCATTTATTATGTATGTATCCATTCCCTGACACTTAACATTAGCTTCAAGTTGTCAGTAACAGTGATCTGATGATGGTTGGTGGATTCAATGGTGAGTTGCTGTCATTTGCCAATGTGTCCACTATATAAACTCATTGTAGGCGTGTATTAGGCCCCCTCTGTATAAATGGTGAGTTGCTGTCATTTGCCACTGTGTCCACAATATAAAATCAGTGTATTAGGCCCCCCCTGTATAAATGGTGAATTGCCATGTCTCAGGTGGTGCTGGATATTGTGGGTATTTTAACAAGTGAAGGAACTAAACTGAAGAAACTATACTATTAACAAAATGTCAGATAAATGTTGATTCCAACATTTATATTACTGATTCTTTATTAGAATTGCTATCAGTGTATTGCCATCAAGGCACTAAAAATCTCAGGCTGCATTTAGTTTGATTTAACGTTACACCCTACGTATCAACCAACACTTAAAGTGTTACATGGGTCTTCTAACTATGGATCTGAGATCCTGACTCTAATGTTACATGTTCCTCAATATCATAATGTTACATCTAACATGTTTGTTTAACATGCTTTTTTGTTTATACACTAACATTTCTTACAAATGCACATGTCAAGCTGCACAGTGAGCCCTAGTATACTTGACGCTCCTATTACAAGAGATGAGATCTGTGCGATTAAAGAACTAAAATCATCCAAGAGTGCTGGGCCTGATCATATCATATCAGAATTTTTAAGTCCTCACAGGATATTTTAGTTCCCTATATTCAGTTGCTATTCAATGTTCTGTTTGATCGAAAGGTATTTTCCAGAATCGCGGGTGTATGGGTCTTATTGTACCTATACATAAAAAAGGGGACTCTAGTGTAGTTAACAATTACAGAGGTATATCAATTACATAAGTATCTTCAGCAAGCTGTACATACATATTCTGAATAATAGACTAACATTTTGGTGCTCTTTGCTATGAAAAAATCGTTGAATCGCAAGCGGGGTTTCTCGCAAAGGTTACAGTACTATTGATAACATTTTATCCTACAGTCCATTATTGAACGCTATCTCTCTCAAAAGGAGAGGTAAAGTGTATGCATGTTTCATAGACTTTTCCAAAGCCTTCGAATTTCGTGAATAGGACAAAACTGTGGAATATTTTAAGGCTAAGAGGAGTAAGCAGCAAAATGCTTAAATCAATCCAAGCCCTCTATGCAAGTGTTAAAGCGTGTGTCAAATTCAAAAATAATTTATCAACATGTTTTGATTGTCCATTGGGTCTACGACAAGGGTGTATCCTAAGCCCTCTTCTTTTTTCTATTCTTATCAATGAACTAGCTTATGAAATCGAAGCATGTTGCATTACCAGGAATTCAGCTTCATCCTGAACTTGTACAGTTATTTCTTCTTTTATTTGCTGATGATGTTGTGTTTATCTCTGATACAGTGTTTGGTTTACAGAAAAGACTTGATGTCCTAAAGATATTTTGTTCTGAGAATTGTTTGACGGTAAATATGGAAAAAACAAAGGTAATAGTCTTTAAGAAAGGTGGAAGACTGTCGAAGTATGAAAAATGGTTCTATAATGGTGTACAAATAGAATGTGTTTCCTGGTACAAATATCCAAATATCTAGGTATTTTATTCAGTAGGTCATTAGTATGGACCAAACACGGCAATTACAGAAAAATGTATGTCTGCAGGCTAAGCAAGTTTTATTTGGTATTTTTAGATCACTGTCAATGTTTAAGCCATTACCTTTTCACTTGTTCTTTAAGATTTTCGACACCAAAGTTTGTCCAATTTTTATTATAATGGAGCAGAAATATATGGGGACTGAATGTTGTTAACTAAATAGAAGTTATACATGTAGCAGCTTGTAAACGATTTCTAGGAATTAAATCCTCTGTTTCAAGCATGTTGTGCGAGGCTTAATGTGGAAGATATCCATTGTATATTTATACCATCAACAGGTCTATCAAATATTGGTGTAAAATATTGAAAATGTCAAATGAGCGATATGTAAAGAAATGTTATAACATGCTTGTACAAAATGGAAAGTAATGGTTGCAGGAGCTGGGCATCTAGGATAAAGCATATATTAGAAGTCTATGGATTTGGATTTGTTTGGCAAGAACAGATGGTCTTCAAGTGAAACGCTATTTTTAAATGAATTTCTTGGTAGACTCCAAAGTTTCGTATCAACAGGACTGGCATTCTGCACTAATAAAGGCACAAAAACATTTGATACACGTTGTTTAAACCTATGTTCCGTGTTGAATCTTATATCTTCATAGTAAGCTATTTTTAAACAAAGACGCGTACGCTTGCTCAGTTTAGATCGGGTCTCATAAACTACGAATAGAAACTGGCAGGTATATTAGTGAGGCTAGAAATGACAGATTATGTAATATCTGTAAATTGCCATATATAGAAGATGAATATCACTTCTTACTTATTTGTAATAAATATCAAGTATTGCGGCGACTGTATATACCTTTACACTTTTATGAATATCAACAATCCAAAAATTTAATGCAGCTTCTGCAATCATCAAATGCAAGCATCTTAAAACATTTATCGGCATATATATATCAAGCTATGTTACTGAGACAGTCCTCATTATAACATATTTTCTCACTCTGTTAAACAACATACATAGTCACTCACCTACCAAATCAACTCCTCCCCCCCACACACACATGCACACACTCCCCTACAACTCTACAACTCACCCCCTCCACACACACCTTTTGCCCCTCCCTTCCCAACCAACTTCCCCCACTCACTCACTCACCCACCAACTCACCAACCCCCATCTTTTTGCCCCTTCACTCCCCAACCAACTCACCCACTCTCTCTCATTCACTCACTCACCCAACTAGTGGACACTGCATACTGTGCCTCATGCTGACCAAGACGAGTATAAGAATGATATATTTCCATCCAGAAAAGCATATAGTAGCCTTGCATCCCAGTGACGGCATTAAATCCATCTACACAACTTCAGTCTACTCAGACACTGCTCAAATATAGGGTTTTATCAAGATCTCATTGTGAAATGAGACGCCATCAATATTACAGGGTGGACTACCGGAAAGATGTCTTGGTTTAATTGGACATTGGACCTAGTCTTCGTTTCTCATAGGCACTACAGACGTGAGCAGGTTTGAACAGAGGGCAAGGAAAACGGGGGTGAAAGAATAGAAAATATCAAATAATTTTCATCAGAGTTGTAAATGCCCAGCTATATGGGAAATGTTAATGCTTACATGAGACAAATTGAAAAAGAATATTTTTGAAATCATAGCTGTTCACTGTGGTGACAGTTAATCAATATTTAGCAAAGATTCAGGTTTCAGATTTTATTGCTTGCAGTTAAAAGTTCTTAGTGTCATCAAGCTTGAAATAGCATGAGAAACATGATTTGTGACCCAGTATCTGACAAACTCTGTTCATTAATCACTTGATAACTGGACTGCGTGAGCTGGCTCACATAGCATGTCTACTGTATGACATTGTGGTCCTCATGTCTGACATTGTGGTCTTCATGTCTGACATTGTGGTCTTCATGTCTGACATTGTGGTCTTCATGTCTGACATTGTGGTCCTTACGTCTGACCTTGTGGTCCTCATCTCTGACATTGTGGTGTTTACGTCTGACATCTGGTCCTCATATCTAACCTTGTGGTCTTCATGTCTGACATTGTGGTCCTCATGTCTGACCTTGTGGTCCTCATCTCTGACATTGTGGGTGCCTCTGTCTGACATTGTGGTCCTCATGTCTGACATTGTGGTCCTCATGTCTGACATTGTGGTCCTCTGTGGTCCTCATCTCTGACATTGTGGTCCTCATGTCTGACATTGTGGTCCTCATCTCTGACATTGTGGTCTTCATGTCTGACATTGTGGTCATTGTGGTCTTCATGTCTGACCTTGTGGTCCTCATCTCTGACATTGTGGTCTTTACGTCTGACATTGTGGTCCTCATGTCTGACATTGTGGTGTTTACGTCTGACATATGGTCCTCATGTCTGACATTGTGGTCCTCATGTCTGACATTGTGGTGTTTACGTCTGACATATGGTCCTCATGTCTGACCTTGTGGTCCTCATCTCTGACATTGTGGTCCTCATCTCTGACATTGTGGTCCTCATGTCTGACACCATTAGGACCGACGTAGTGGTCTTCATGTCTGACCTTGTGGTCCTCATCTCTGACATTGTGGTCTTTACGTCTGACATTGTGGTCTTTCTGTCTGACATTGTGGTCCTCATGTCTGACCTTGTGGTCCTCATGTCTGACCTTGTGGTCTTTACGTCCGACATTGTGGTCCTTCTGTCTGACATTGTGGTCCTCATGTCTGACATTGTGGTCTTTACTTCTGACATTGTGGTCCTCATGTCTGACATTGTGGTCCTCATCTCTGACATTGTGGTCTTTACGTCTGACATTGTGGTCCTCATGTCTGACATTGTGGTCCTCATCTCTGACATTGTGGTCTTTACGTCTGACATTGTGGTCCTTCTGTCTGACATTGTGGTCCTCATGTCTGACCTTGTGGTCCTCATGTCTGACATTGCGGTCCTTACGTCTGACATTGAGGTCCTCATCTCTGACCTTGTGGTCCTCATCTCTGACATTGTGGTCTTTACGTCTGGCATTGTGGTCCTTCTGTCTGACATTGTGGTCCTCATGTCTGACATTGTGGTCCTCATGTCTGACATTGCGGTCCTTACGTCTGACATTGTGGTCCTCATCTCTGACATTGTGGTCCTCATGTCTGACATTGTGGTGCTCATCTCTGACATTGTGGTCCTCAGCTCTGACATTGTGGTCCTCATCTCTGACATTGTGGTCCTCATGTCTGACACGATTAGGACCGACGTAGTGGTCCTCATCTCTGACATTGTGGTCCTCATGTCTGACACCATTAGGACCAACGTAGTGGTCCTCATGTCTGACATTATGGTCCTCATGTCTGACATTGTGGTCCTCATCTCTGACATTGTGGTCCTCATGTCTGACACCATTAGGACCGACGTAGTGGTCCTCATGTCTGACATTGTGGTCCTTACGTCTGACATTGTGGTCCTCATCTCTGACATTGTGGTCTTTACGTCTGACATATGGTCCTCATGTCTGACATTGTGGTCCTCATCTCTGACCTTGTGGTCCTCATGTCTGACCTTGTGGTCCTCATGTCTGACATTGTGGTCCTCATGTCTGACATTGTGGTCTTCATGTCTGACATTGTGGTGCTTACGTCTGACATTGTGGTCCTCATCTCTGACATTGTGGTCCTCATGTCAGACATTGTGGCCCTCATGTTTGACACCCTTAGGACCGACGTAGTGGTCCTCATGTCTGACATTATGATCCTCATGTCTGACATTGTGGTCCTCATCTCTGACATTATGATCCTCATGTCTGACATTGTGGTCCTCATCTCTGACATTGTGGTCCTCATGTCTGACACCATTAGGACCGACGTAGTGGTCCTCATGTCTGACCTTGTGGTCCTCATGTCTGACATTGTGGTCCTCATCTCTGACATTGTGGTCCTCATGTCTGACATTATGGTCCTCATGTCTGACATTATGGTCCTCATGTCTGACCTTGTGGTCCTCATGACTGACATTGTGGTCCTCATGTCTGTCATTGTGGTCTTTACTTCTGACATTGTGGTCCTCATGTCTGACCTTGTGGTCCTCATGTTTGACATAGTGGTCCTCATGTCTGACCTTGTGGTCTTCATGTCTGACATTGTGGTCTTTACTTCTGACATTGTGGTCCTCATGTCTGACATTGTGGTCCTCATCTCTGACATTGTGGTCCTCATGTCTGACCTTGTGGTCCTCATGTCTGACATTATGGTCCTCATGTCTGACCTTGTGGTCCTCATGACTGACCTTGTGGTCCTCATGTTTGACATAGTGGTCCTCATGTTTGACATAGTGGTCCTCATGTTTGACATTGTGGTCATCATGTCTCACATTGTGATCCCTATGTCTGACATTGTCAGAGATAAGGAATAGACTTTGTGGCTGAGAAATTAAACATTATGGTGTTTATTGGTACTTTGTTTCACTATATGAAAAGCTGCATTTAAGTCAAGGATTCCTTGTAACATACACAAAGTTATTATTTAAAGGCTTCCAATCTTCAAATACTATTAAAAATGCCCTCAAAGGCCCATGAAACCTGTTCAATTTCAAACACTTCTGTTATCCAGTTCAGTATATGGTCTGGATGGAACATTTTCTACTGGTTAATAGAAGAATGTTAATATAATAATTGTTTGAATTAGTAGTAGTTAAAGCTGAAAACTGTCATCAAGAGTCACGATCACATGGAGTACATTTGCATCCCATGACATACTGTTAAAGTCCACTATATATGCCTGTGTTGGGCATATTCCTTGTGTGTAGAAAGAGTCATATGGCTGTGTGTCAGGCAAGACAATGTATCAGAAATAGAAGGTCCTGGTGCTGTGTTTAGTGTCAATGTAGTCTGGATATGGGTCATCAAGGTATGTCACGAAGACATCAACTCACAGTATTGCCTTCTAATGGGCAGGACATGCTAATGACCTTTCTGTAATGAAGACATAGGGGACTTAAAGTGGATGGCAGTATTGTTTCACAGAAAGTTTGTGAGCCAGTGGGCAAAGAGATGGCTGTTCATGCTTAGCTGCCAGGATCCACTCCCTGTTCATGGATTCAGCTGGTTATGATCCTTGGTTTGTTAAGTGTGGTCTTGACGATGAAAAATAGGTGTTAAGTGTTGCCTGATTATGATCAATGAGTTGTTAAGTGTTGCCTGATGATGATCAGTGGTTTGTTAAGTGTTGCCTGATGATGATCAATGAGTTGTTAAGTGTTGCCTGATGATGATCAATGAGTTGCTAAGTGTTGCCTAAAGATGATCGGTGGTTTGTTAAGTGTTGCCTGATGATGATCAGTGGTTTGTTAAGTGTTGCCTGATGATGATCAATGAGTTGCTAAGTGTTGCCTGATGATGATCGATGGTTTGTTAAGTGTTGCCTGATGATGATCAGTGGTTTGTTAAGTGTTGCCTGATGATGATCAGTGGTTTGTTAAGTGTTGCCTGATGATGATCAGTGGTTTGTTAAGTGTTGCCTGATGATGATCAATGAGTTGCTAAGTGTTGCCTGATGATGATCGGTGGTTTGTTAAGTGTTGCCTGATGATGATCAGTGGTTTGTTAAGTGTTGCCTGATGATGATCAGTGGTTTGTTAAGTGTTGCCTGATGATGATCAGTGGTTTGTTTGTTGCCTGATGATGATCAATGAGTTGTTGCCTGATGATCGGTGGTTTGTTCAGTGATAATGATCAGTGGTTTGTTAAGTGTTGCCTGATGATGATCAGTGGTTTGTTAAGTGTTGCCTGATGATGATCAGTGGTTTGTTAAGTGTTGCCTGATGATGATCAGTGGTTTGTTAAGTGTTGCCTGATAATGATCAATGAGTTGTTAAGTGTTGCTTGATAATGATCAGTGGTTTGTTAAGTGTTGCCTGATGATGATCAGTGGTTTGTTAAGTGTTGCCTGATGATGATCAGTGGTTTGTTAAGTGTTGCCTGATAATGATCAATGAGTTGTTAAGTGTTGCTTGATAATGATCAGTGGTTTGTTAAGTGTTGCCTGATGATGATCAGTAGTTTGTTAAGTGTTGCCTGATGATGATCAGTGGTTTGTTAAGTGTTGCTTGATAATGATCAATGAGTTGTTAAGTGTTGCCTGATGATGATCAGTGGTTTGTTAAGTGTTGCCTGATGATGATCAGTGGTTTGTTAAGTGTTGCCTGATGATGATCAGTGGTTTGTTAAGTGTTGCTTGATAATGATCAATGAGTTGTTAAGTGTTGCCTGATGATGATCAGTGGTTTGTTAAGTGTTGCCTGATGATGATCAGTGGTTTGTTAAGTGTTGCCTGATGATGATCAGTGGTTTGTTAAGTGTTGCTTGATAATGATCAATGAGTTGTTAAGTGTTGCCTGATGATGATCAGTGGTTTGTTAAATGTTGCCTGATGATGATCAGTGGTTTGTTAAGTGTTGCTTGATAATGATCAATGAGTTGTTAAGTGTTGCTTGATGATGATCAGTGGTTTGTTAAGTGTTGCCTGATGATGATCAGTGGTTTGTTAAGTGTTGCCTGATGATGATCAGTGGTTTGTTAAGTGTTGCTTGATAATGATCAATGAGTTGTTAAGTGTTGCCTGATGATGATCAGTGGTTTGTTAAGTGTTGCTTGATAATGATCAATGAGTTGTTAAGTGTTGCCTGATGATCAATGTGTTTTCAGCACCCTCATGTTTTATCTTTCATCTATAGCCTGGGTAATTTTAAGGTTTCTCTAACATGAATTGACAAACCATGATGTGATATTATATAACGACAGAGACTAAGGTCGCTCATGTAACAGGTTCTATGACAGGAGGTTAGAAACACATTTTTCAAGTCTGGAGCCTTTGATCGCAATTATTCCAAAGCTTTTTAGACGAGGCAAAGAAATAATTTTATGATAAATGTTCTTATCATGAGTTGACATTTGTTCCTAAAATAGAGGCAGAAGTAGTGGAAATTAATTTTAGCATTCCGGGCAATTTCTGTTTTATGCAGCATGTGGAAGAAAAGCCCAAAAGATGTCTTTTTTTTCTCATTCAATCGATTGACAATTGCAGTGCCAAGATTGAAGCACTGAATTCTTGCTTAAAGGAGGCTTTTTCACTTTTTGATCATGTTGGTATTGCTTTTTGAGTAGAAAATGGTGGAAATATAAAAACAGCATTTAACACAATTGTTCAAGTGACACTGTGGCCAGTAATGTTGGCTCAGATGTGACTACAAAGATATGAACTTTCCAGAATCAAGACCAGGATCAGCTGTGCGCTGACTTGGTTGGCATGGAGAGTGACAAATGTCCCTTCAGGGTTGTGTGACACACTTCGAGGATTTAGAGGACACCAATCTACAATGTGTATGAACAAAGTCTGTAGGGGGGAGTCTCTCCACCTGGCCTCCTGACGAGAGAGGGTTTACAGTCGCAGTGCCAGGATTGGATGGTCCTGGGTCAAATCTGATTATGGTTGGTTGGTTTGTTGTAAAATTCTGCACTCAGCAATATTCCAGCTCTATGACGGCGGTCTGTAAATAATCAAATCTGGACCAGACAGTCCAGTGATCAACAGCATGATCATCGATCTATGATCATTGCAACTGGGATACGATGACATGTGTCAACCAAGTCAGCAAGCCTGACCACCTGAGTCATTAGTCGCCTCTTACGACAAGCATGGGTTGCTGAAGATCAGTTCTAACCCAAATCTTCATAGGTCATCTTATGAATATTGGAATGATACCTGTTCTTCACTTCTGTCTGTCTTCCCACATCACAAATACAATAGTCGCTCAATGATAGAAGCGAAAAACTCAAAGTCATGTTCCTGATTCTAGTAGAAATGCATTAGGTAACGTAATGTACATCTAGAACCTTCCCTAGACTGTTAACTCCCTTGCCTGGCTCGGCTGGCCATATTGACAGATATTAAGCCCACAGCTGTACGGGAGAATGTAGACTAACACTTAGTCCCTGAATATATATCATTTTGATAGTAACAAATAAACTCATTTAAACTGAAAGTAGCCCTGGTGAGTTGGGAGCCTGAACCTGAGGAAATCTAGACTTGCTTCAATTAGGGCTTTAGCATTGCAGGGAGGGCTGGGCAGTAGGGAAAATAATGTGGTTCAGGGACTGTGGGACAGACTAGGGAGAATGTGGCTGATGACATCCACAGCAAATGTCTGCCGTGCTTCAGTATCAGTGTCAACATTTAGTCTGTAGTATTTATTGTGTTACTTTATGCCATCAATTTGTACATGTACAGATCCATGGAACAGTTCAGGATACAATGATCATACAATGCATACTTGTACAACATTGTGGCTTCATTGGTTACTTCCACCTGCCGGGGGCAGTGGGGTAGCCAAGTGGTTAAAGCGTTGGCTCATCACACCGAAGACCCGAGTTCGAATCCCCACATGGGTACAATGTGTACAGCCCATTTCTGGTGCCCCTGCTGTGATGTTGCTGGAATATTGCTAAAAGCGGCATTAAACCATGCTCACTTACTCACTTCACTTACCATCATGACCTTCTCGTGCCTCATACTTATTGCTAGGAGCTGTTCTTGAACTTTTATGGTCAAATGTGTGGACAAATTAGTTCAAACAACCAAAACAACACATGGAGTCACCACCTGGACCCTAAGTGTATATAAATCAGATGTAATAAGCTTTCATAAATATTACTAACTTACTCTAATTGTTCAGAAGTGATTCTTATCGATAGAAAGTGTGTATGCCCATAATTAGTGTCGTCATATAGTCTATGCAGGAAATATCTTAAATTCTCAAAAATGTCCAAATGGCTCCTTAAAACTTCAAGCATGACCCACATTATTTCTAAGAGTATGTGTTTACTTAACTTTTTTTCAGGGCCTTGGAATTTTGTCACAGACTTTATATTGTCCAGTAAGTAGTTAGTAAAATAATTTTATTCCATATTTTCTTATTTTTAATAATTCAGGGCCAATACGGTTCCTTGCATGCTCTGATTGCATCTGATTACATTTTGGTCAGCACATGCATAGAGGATTAAGAATGTTTATTTTATTAGGATTGACCAGTCAGTATGTTACACATATGCTGTTTATGACTGTAGATAGGCTGATCTAAGAGATAACTTGACCCTAAAATCTGTATCAAAGTGTTTTGTCTGGTACATTAGCCAGACCTCCAACCAAGGTACATCTTCTCAGTCTGATCAATCTTTGGAAGTAGAACATCAACATGAATTACGCAACTTAGTCCTGTTGTTAAACTGCCTTGGACATGGTTATTGCATGTTTTGAATTAGGTTTGTTATCTAGTTTATCAATTTTGCTCAAAGTTCATATCGATGGCAGCGAAATTGTGTACCCCTCATTTTTCACAGCAACAACAATCATATCACAGCTATTCATGCCTCAAAACAAATCATAGTTGGTGACAGGTCAAATTGTTCCATACGTAAATAGTGTCATGCACGGAAGTCCTGACACATAACATTACTGATGATTATCATTGTTTTAAATCTATAGAGTAAAAGCTGGCCCAAAGTGAGTATTAAGACAGACTGTTTGTTATGATTGTTTTAAATCTATAGAGTAAAAGCTGGCCCAAAGTTAGTATTAAGACAGACTGTTTGTTATGATTGTTTTAAATCTATAGAGTAAAACCTGGCCCAAAGTGAGTATTAAGACAGACTGTTTGTTATGATTGTTTTAAATCTATAGAGTAAAAGCTGGCCCAAAGTGAGTATTAAGACAGACTGTTTGTTGAAGTCAGAGGAAGGGCACTTGCAATGTTTTCCCTCTTTGTAAATCAATGATACAAACAGTAATGACATGTTATTTTTCTGAAAGTAAGGAAGCACAATTCCAAAGACACATTGACACACTCTATGGTTGTCGCCAGAGGGTGACTTTACACTCGGCAGGTCATGTGAGTTGTTTCCATGTTGACTGCCATGTTCTTCTGTTCTGTGTGAACATGTCCAACACAAAGACTGTAATGGCAGCCTGCAGGGTGTTAACTGCTTGACAAACGGGAGGCTTTTTGTGGGTCTAAAAGCTATCATTGGTGTGACAGAATTATGGTCACTAGGACTCGTCCTTTGAAGTATGGGTTAGAATGGAATTAGAAAATAAAAAGTATGACACCTGCAACAAGCCAGTGATGGAAACTGACAACAGAGTGTACATCGGCTTGAGTGCCGGGAGTGAAAACAGTTGTTTTCACTCTTGTTGTGTTTGATGTGATTATTGATGTGATTGCTGATAGGATTATTGATGTGACTGTTTCAATCATGATATTGTGGTTCTGATGTGATTTTTGGTGTGGTTGTTGAGATAATTATTGATTTGGTTACTGATATGATTGTTGATGTGGCTGTGAATTGATTGTTGATGTGGTTGTTGATGTAGTTGTAATTTGAATGTTGATGTGGTTGTTGAGATAATTGCTGATGTGGTTGTTGTGGTTGTGGTTGTTGATGTAGTTGTAATTTGAATATTGATGTGGTTGTTGAGATCATTGTTGATGTGGTTGTTGTGGTTGTTGATGTAGTTGTAATTTGAATATTGATGTGGTTGTTGAGATCATTGTTGATGTGGTTGTTGATGTAGTTGTAATTTGAATATTGATGTGGTTGTTGAGATAATTGTTGATGTGGTTGTTGATGTAGTTGTAATTTGAATGTTGATGTGGTTGTTGAGATAATTGTTGATGTGGTTGTTGATGTAGTTGTAATTTGAATGTTGGTGTGGTTGTTGAGATAATTGTTGATGTGGTTGTTGATGTAGTTGTAATTTGAATGTTGGTGTAGTTGTTGAGAACATTGTTTATTTGGTTGTTGTGGATGTGGTTGTTGTGGTTATGGTTGTTGATGTAGTTGTAATTTGAATGTTGGTGTGGTTGTTGATGTAGTTGTAATTTGAATGTTGATGTGGTTGTTGATGTAGTTGTAATTTGAATGTTGATGTGGTTGTTGAGATAATTGTTGATGTGGTTGTTGATGTAGTTGTAATTTGAATGTTGGTGTAGTTGTTGAGAACATTGTTTATTTGGTTGTTGTGGATGTGGTTGTTGTGGTTGTGGTTGTTGATGTAGTTGTAATTTGAATATTGATGTGGTTGTTGATGTAGTTGTAATTTGAATATTGATGTGGTTGTGGTTGTTGATGTACTTGTAATTTGAATGTTGGTGTGGTTGTTGAGATCATTGCTGATGTGGTTGTTGTGGTTATGGTTGTTGATGTAGTTGTAATTTGAATGTTGGTGTGGTTGTTGAGATCATTGCTGATGTGGTTGTTGTGGTTATGGTTGTTGATGTAGTTGTAATTTGAATGTTGGTGTGGTTGTTGAGATCATTGCTGATGTGGTTGTTGTGGTTGTGGTTGTAGATGTAGTTGTAATTTGAATGTTGGTGTGGTTGTTGAGATCATTGCTGATGTGGTTGTGAGGTGATTGCTGATGTAGTTGTGATGTGGTTGTTGATGTTGTTGTTGATGCTGATGTACTTGTGGTGTAAGGATACAGAATACATAACACTCATTTGGACCAAAGATTCAAACCTTTACAATTGTGAACATTTTCTCTCAGCTTCAGGTAGGTTCACAATCTCCTTTTCAGACCTGCGCTCAGGGCTTTTCTCCAACATTAAGCTGACTCATAATGATAAGTGAAATACTGTTCAGGAGGGAGGGGTAGCCTAGTGATTAAAAATATGCTCCTCATGACAAACACCCAGGAAATATTTTCCATGTAGGAAAATGTACAATGTGTGAGGCCATCATCTTGTTTACCTGTGGTAATGCTAGAATATTGCTGAAAGCAGCATAAGATGATTCTCCTTGCTCACTCACTCACTCACTCACTTGTTGATAATTAATTCCGCTCAGTGATGGGGTTTTGATTGTTGTACCATAGATAGCATCTTCCTTCTACTCTGTTGGTGGAGGACTGTTGTTTGTGATCCCGGGTTTAATACAGGCCAGATACAGCAAGACACACCAGTAACAGTTCCGTGAATATCAGCCATTACTTCAGCTGTCAGCCAAGAGACATCCAGTTGGTGAGTGAGTGAGTGATTGTTCGCCAAGTCAGATGACAACTTTTCATGGCCAAGAATTGTTGTTTAATGTTACTATAATGTTGCTTTAATGTTACTATGATGTTACTACAATGTTGCTATAATTTTACTACAATGTTGCTTTAATGTTACTATGTTACTATAATGTTGCTATAATGTTACTACAATGCTGCTATAATGTTACTATAGTTGATCTATCAGGGTGAGACAGATTGTCTATAGTAATGTGAGAGAATCCTCCCTCACCTGCTATTGTAGTATATGTAGAATGATGGACTGGTTGTAGTGCAACAACAGACACAATCTACAGTTACTACCAGCGAAACAACTAACATTTTAAAGAAATCTGTTTCTTTTATTTACATTTTAACTTGGAAAAAATGACACTATCTAAAAGAAAATTAGTGTAATTGTTTGGAGCTGTCTTTTGAGAGCATCAATGGTGGACATCATCCTGTTGACAGCCATTGTGTAATGATGGTATGACGTAGGTGATGGCGCCGGGGGCGATGCCAGGGGGTGCACACGCACATGCATTGTTGGGCAAAAGGCCACGTCCGATTCCGTGAGCTCACTCTGTGAGGGCTCATTTCCGGGGAGTGGTATTGACTGTTTGACACCAACATTGGAAATCATTACAACAAAAATCAAATCTATTGTATGGGGACGCTGGTTTTAAAAGTACAGAAGTGAAGGAATCTGATTGTGTATTGAGGCCTGTGAATCAATGTAGCACATTATGACTGAAGCGTTGTTCTGTTTTTCTGTCTATTGACAAAAAGCCTGAGTTCAGATTGTGGTAATAATCCTTTTACCACTTTCTTCTACACACAGTCTTGTTCAATATCATCTTTAGAATGTTTTTGTGTTTTTAGTAAACTTAGAGTATATTTATCGTTCCATAATAAGTCTGTACATGTGCTCTCCCCGAGGAACTGACAAAGTCAAATTGATTTACATAGAAAACTGTTCACTTTTTTATTCATTGCCATTTATCTGTATGTATTCTGTTTTAGTGACCATTTGGCCAGCCTGTATTTGCATAAACAAGATCATTTATCCTGGCTGACAGTTTAGTGGTAGAATTGATTGTTCAATGTGTGTGGGTAATTTTAACAGTGGTTTCTTGTTGATGGTAAACGTGAAAACTAATTGATGTTGCTTTGTTATGTGACAGTCATGTTGTGCTGTGTGGCTCCAGCCAGGGTCAGACTTGCAGTTGTGTTGATCAATGGGGTTATTGGGGATATCAGCATTGACGTCCCCAACATACCAAACAGCACCTTTGTACTCTCTCAAGACACTGTGTCAGCCCACAACTCACCAGACTCCCAGTCTGTAACACTTGTCCTGCTGATATTTCTCCAACTTTCCAAAACGATTTTGTAAAAAGTCATCTGTGATGTCACTTAAGGTTGTATTTCGGAAGTTGATGACGCTTTTGCAACTAAGACGACTACACAGTGAATGAAGCCCTCTTTGCCTGATGCTTAGATCTCTCCCGTTCTCGGTCTGATCAATAGTGTGGGATTCATGACAGAATGGGTAACTGCAAGCATTAACAGTTTACGGCAGAAGCTAATCTTGCCTTGACTGCGGTGTGGTGTAGCAGAGCTTGGAAGTGGTGGCAGGAGACGCTGGTGCTTGTGCCCGAGCTCACTCACAGGAGCAGGTGGAGTACCATCACCCAGACACGAAGGTAGGACACCTGGATACCACCATTTCATACCATCATTTCATACCATCATTTTATATTGCCACTTCTTCATGTGTATTGCAAGACACTGATCTGTTCACTGAAAGGTCACTGGTCCATTGGACATAAGGGACACTTGTTGAGCTTCATTAGGTAATGTATTTTATATTTCTTAGAAATTTGTTATCTAATGTGATGCTTTCCAGCTAAATATGAAGAGGAATTGGGTTTGACTGAAAATCATTCTGAAATTCATCTTTTGAGTTTGAAGTATCACTTTGAGTTTCTCAGTGACAAGATAACGATGATTTGCTCATTCAGCATTCAAATCTGAGAGAAACATAATGTTTCTTGATGCTTGAAGATGATGTCCTGCAAGGAGAATTAGCCGGGGGATCTCACACTATTGTCTTAGGTAAGTGATAGGATTGGGAGAGTTGGCAATTGGTTGTGGGGAGAAGTAATGAGGAACAGATCCTCTGACACTGGCGGAGGATATTGGAACATGTTTGTTCCAGTAAGGGGAGGCTAGGGGATTACATACACTGTAGACATATGTCCAGAGCAATATCACCATTGGAGAACTTCACTGGTTTTACATGTTGAAATGTGTTAAACCGTTTTACCTTGTCTTAATGACAATGTAACATTGTTTTTCAACAGACCTGTTTTGTTTATTGTCCATTTATGTATGGCAGCATGGTGCTTCCTCTACTTTATAGTGATATATTGTAGTGCATGATGCATTTGATCAATGTAAATGCCTCGGACATTATTCTCGAGATTAGGAAGTGCTGACGTTGAATGAAAGAGACATGTCAACCGTTATGAGGGAAGTTAATGGCATCCTTCTGGATGTAATAAATGGACTTCGATATGTTGTACTTAACCAGTGTCTTTTAAAGTGATTGATGCATATTGGTGATACATAGTGATGATACATAGTGATGGTGCATGGTGGTGATGTTGATACATGGTGGTGATGGTGGTACATAGTGATGATACATAGTGATGATGGTGATGTTCAGATGATAATAATCCTCTGTGTGTTAGTATCCCGCATGAACATGACAGTGTATATCCTGCATCACCTTCGGCTTTACAGACTTCGTATTACTTTAATACTTGTAACTTTGTGTACTTGCGGTTAAATACCTTATTCCCGAGAGTGTCGAATCCTGGAAGCCCAGAATCTATATTTTCCTAAAGTATAATCCCAGATATAGGTAGTGTGAAGATTCAATATGCTTTTATATATTATTTGTTCCATTAAGCTCTTAGTGTAATATTAGTCTTATAACAAGTAAATGTAATTTATTTTCTAATATATTTAGGTATTTATCCAGTTGTCGGACAGTCTTCATACCTTTTCGGCTTGTGATTGCCTGATGCTGAAAGTACACCTCTGATTATAAGAACATTCATTGGGTACATGTCGAACCTTAACTTCCTCTTTCATAATGGCCATGAACAGGAAGAATCGCTGACAGGCAATTTGAAGCAATATTCATCACTCACTCTCTTGCTGTAGAATATTAACTTTGTGGAATATAAGATTGAATATGGTAATCCGGAGGAAGACTCTGTGTCTGCATGTTACATGGAACAAAGTGTAAATGGCTTACATTGTTTGGTGTGTCGAAGTATGGTTCAGAATGGAATATGTAAATCTCTGTTTGACAGTCGATATCTATTTCTTGCCTACACCTACCATTGACAAGCTGTATGGGTGGAGGAAGTGCAGTAAGCTAGCAGTTATCCAGGTTTTATTGTCCGCATGGTTGTAAGGTGTGAAGTCTATTTCTGACATGTCTTCACCCACCTCTCCCTCCCTGTGTACAACTTTAGCTAGTGGGTTTGAGTGTCAGAATACCAGTGAATCTGTTGTTTTAATGTTGAAGCCACAATCAAGCGACCGGGGTCCTCGGTCTGTGACAGGAATGTATGCCTTGACGTTGATGGAGGAGGACCACAGTCGCTCTCTCCTACACAAAACTGTCTTGTGTGTCAGTGGTGAGAGATTGGATTAAAGGATGGCTTGGATTATTTTCTGACATATGCTTTTTGTGTCTGATCCTTCTCCTACTCCTCAGTCCTTAGTTATTTTCTTACAGATTCCTCTGAAGGACATCACCAAGAAACAGGAACAGGGTTTTTATATCTTGAACTTTATTGAATTATTAAGTATTTTTAGATCGGATGACAGTTGAATACACTTGTGTAATCGTCTTGGGTGATGTGAAGCTAAAGAGCCATGAATCGAGTTGAAGATGTGACAGTATGGTAGGGGAAGTTGATCACATGAACCCGCCGGGACCATTTTACACCCATCACAGGAAGCACCCCATGGGCACGCAACACACCGTTAAATCAACGGCTACAAAAATAGCAAGTCTTTTATTGAGCTTAAATGATGTAAATTCTACAAATGTGATAAATGACTCTAAAGTGTATTTCTTATAAATTGAATTGAGAGGTGATCTGACTGAGGCCACAACATTCACTTGCAACATTAACAGAGCTTTGATGGTCTCCTGGATAAGCCAGGAAGTTGTAAAGCTGGGAGGCTGGGGGCAACTCCAGTAACTAGAGTGCTCCTTTTGGATGAAGTGTTGCTGATCACCTAGTCAACATTTCTTCCATTACTCTTCTTCCATCAAAGATTCGATGGGTCTTCCACCTGCTGTCAGAATTTGTCCTCTGTAGAATATTTAGTTTTTCATATGAGTTTTTCCTCTGTAGAATATATAGTTTTCATTTAGTTTTCATATTTAGTTTTTCATATGAGTATATACTCTGTAGAATATATAGTTTTTCATATGAGTATATACTCTGTGGAATATATAGTTTTTCATATGAGTATATACTCTGTGGAATATTTAGTTTTTCATATGAGTATATACTCTGTAGAATATTTAGGAATATTAAGTTTTTTGAGTATATATGAATATATATTTTTTCATATGAGTATATACTCTGTAGAATATATAGTTTTTCATATGAGTATATACTCTGTGGAATATTTAGTTTTTCATATGAGTATATACTCTGTAGAATATTTAGTTTTTCATATGAGTATATACTCTGTGGAATATTTAGTTATATATATGAGTATATACTCTGTGGAATATTTAGTTACAGTCAGCTCTCGTTAATCCGACACTCATTAATCCGACAATCACGTTAATCAAGTGTCGGATTAACGAGAGTTGACTGTATATATATGAGTATATACTCTGTGGAATATTTAGTTATATATATGAGTATATACTCTGTGGAATATTTAGTTATATATATGAGTTTATACTCTGTGGAATATTTAGTTTTATATATGAGTATATACTCTGTGAAATATTTAGTTATATATATGAGTATATACTCTGTGAAATATTTAGTTATATATATGAGTATATGCTCTGTGGAATATTTAGTTTTTCATATGAGTATATACTCTGTAGAATCCTTAGTTTTTCATATGAGTATATACTCTGTAGCATCCTTAGTTTTTCATATGAGTATATACTCTGTAGCATCCTTAGTTTTTCATATGAGTATATACTCTGTAGCATCCTTAGTTTTTCATATGGGTATATACTCTGTAGCATCCTTAGTTTTTCATATGAGTATATACTCTGTAGAATCCTTAGTTTTTCATATGAGTATATACTCTGTAGAATCCTTAGTTTTTCATATGAGTATATACTCTGTAGAATCCTTAGTTTTTCATATGAGTATATACTCTGTAGAATCCTTAGTTTTTCATATGAGTATACACACTGATGTATCTACTTATATGTGTGAGGTGGTGAGTGAGTTTAAACGACATTTTGAACTAGAACGGCTTGTGATGCAGGCCATAGATGTTAACCAATTGTGGTGAAATCCACACACATGGATATATCCTTGAGATACATCAGTGAATTGTGTGTCTCTTCAATGACTGGACCACCCATGCCCCCAGTTGCTAGATATGTTACTCATAGTTTGCATTTCGTAAAATCAACTGGATCACATTATCACTGCAACTCTACATTGTGAAAGTAGGTTCTGGAATATGTTGCGTTCATGTATTTTGTTTCTTGTCTTGTGGGGGTTCTGATGGCCAAGTTGTTTAAGCCCTCTAAATTTACCAAGCAGAGTTGCTTCCTTTGGACTTGCCAGGCCCCTGTGATCATGGGTTTGACTCCCTGTTCATCCTAATCAGGTTTCAGGTTTGTCAGTACCATAACCATCCTTCAGAGTGTCCACAAGTTGTAAATGTGTAAGACCTGCTTCACATAGGACTTTCCTGGCAGGTGTAGCTGACACTGTTCTCTGACTGAAATACTGATCAAGGTGGTGTAAAACCCAACTCACTTTCTCGCGTGCTTAAGTTTGACTACAGTACTGCATCTAGACTATGGTTTTGTCAAGACTGGATGTATCATGTAATACTGTTCAGAACTTGTCTGTTCACCACTGCACGGTTGTGTGTATGAGATAAGGTGAGGAGTATTACATGACCAGAGTGATACATGACCAGAGACTGGATGTATCATGTAATACTGTTACTGGATGTATCACTGGATGTATCATGTAATACTGTTCAGAACTTGTCTGTTCACCACTGTACGGTTGTGTGCATGAGATAAGGTGAGGCGTATTACATGACCAGAGACTGATGATTACATGACCAGTTCACCAGTACTGGATGATATCTGTATGTATGTAACACTGTTCAGAACTTGTCTGTTCACCACTGTACGGTTGTGTGTATGAGATAAGGTGAGGCGTATTGCATGACCAGAGTGAGGTTGTGTTGATCATATATGGTCATCTAAATGCAAATATTGGAGTTTCAAAATATAATCACACCTAGTATTCTACAAAGATGGTCCTGTGAGATGAACCTAATGATTATAGCTCTTTACCATTCAGCCAGACAGTGTTCCGATGTCTGCAGCCTTATCAGCTAGGAGTGCAGCCATAGTCACGTCTGCTAGTACACAGTTTCTACAGCCTGTGAATCTGTCACACCAACGTGACTTCCACTCCTTGTCTGTGATTGTGATCAGCACTTCTCTGACCAAGTGGAAGCAGGGCAGCTATATCTGAATCCTGAGCTACCAGCTTCCCTTGTTTTCCCAAGGATTTTACGATGTCCATTTGATGATTAATCTGGCTGTAACAGGATAGACTCAGATAGCCAGACTCACTCCTCAAGCATGTACCATTATGATTAGCAAATGGGGCAGAAAAAATAACTCTGTCCTGTGATAGATATATGATGAAACGAGAATGAAACACAGTTAAAATATTTTTTCTGTTTTATCTGATATAGTAAAACTTGAAGTCCACCAATCATGACAATTCACTGTCAGAACATGTTTAAAATTTCATAGCATTGCATGTCTAACTCCGTAACCTCATTACAGGAAGATGGAGATACGAGCTTCGTCCAGACTCACATACTTGTATGTACAAGAAAAGAACATGTTCATTTCACATGTAATCCGTAGGATGAGGAATAGTTGAAAGCAAGTGTACTTGAAGTTATAAGAGAAGATTGCCTAATTTCCTGACATGTGAAGATGGAATTGGCAATGGCGTGTGTAACGTCATCCACAGATTGCTCGTACAACTTCCTTCTTCGTGTGGATGTGTCTAACGGTACCAAGATGAAATATGCATCAAGGATTTGAACGGAGATTTCCGTTGACCTTAAATATTCAGTGTATTGGATCAGACCTAAAATACCTTGAATCGGAAAATACAGATCCCTGGAAAACTGATAAGTGTGTAGCATGTTTCCATACAGGTAAATACGCACACGGACTGTATATAGGGAGGATTGTAGCCCCAGTTGGCTCATTAAGCTCATCGCTATTATAGGTGTGAACAGGGCTGGATCAGCAGCTCAGGTGAATCAGGTTAACAGTGCTGAAGGAACAAACACATGAGGCCAGCAAGTTAGCCTAGTGGTTGGGGTGTTCACTTCTCACATCTCCAGGCTTGAACTTTCACAACAGCACCATATGTGAAGGTCATCCACGGCACCTGTCTGAAACTGGCGGAATGCTTTGCTGAGGGTTAAACTTCATGACACCTTAAAGGATCAATGGTACTGCCTGACCAATTCCACAGAGTGCTTGTGCTGCATCCGTTGGTGAACACATTCAGCAAGAAAATAGCATAAGAATACTCTCAATTTAACCTCTCAGTTATCCTATCTTTGTTTATGAGTTTAAAGTTGACCATTCACTTTGGGATTTTACACTGTTCCTTGTGGGATGTTAAAGAGTTCCATTTCAGATTTTAGGTTCTGCCTTGTGGGGTGTCAGGGATTTATACTCTGCAGGTTTTAGGATGTTCTTTTTGGAATTCTAGGTTTGTCCATGTAAGATTTTAGGTTATTTTGAAATGTTGATGTAAGGTTTCTCTTGTGATTTTAGGATGTTGTTCCATTGTTCCACAGGAAAAGTTAGATTGTTTGACTTAAGGGATAAGAAGTTACTTTTTTTCAAGTATTGCCCTGACAGACACATTTACTTCTGTTAATAACATTCATTTGGAAAAGTGGGACTGTGTTTGTTCACAGTGTCTCTTGTTCTGTCTGTGAATCAGAGTTGTTGATTTGTTCACTTGCTCTTCTTGGTAGTAAATAGGTTTTCCTTGTGACAGGGCAATCTTGTCTGTCTGGTACAACTGCACCGTCTCTAGATGTCTCACACTGCAATGGCAGCCCTTACAATTCACTTGGAATATTCACAAATTCTGCCTGATGAAGTTAAGATATTGTGTTCAGTATGTGTTACATGCTGCTATAAACACAAAAACCTATGTATCTCAGTGTGACACATTTATGCAAAAGGTCTTTAATAATTCCACCTACACAGAAACAATGTTGGTCAGGACTTCAGATATATATGTCAGCATCAGTAACTTCACACAGATTTTCAAATCATTAGCACAAAATCCTGAATCAGTGACATGTTTCAATGCAATAGCGATACACAAGCCACACCCTCTCTATTTTCAACCAATCAAGAAACAGCCGTCCTGGAGTGGCCTAAAATGTTTGGTACACTATACAAATGTAATTACTTGCAAATATTTATTTGTTTTTGTTTTGTCTATTTTTAGATTTAAGCTCCGACTGTCAGTGTGTGAGCTAGTTCCTGTGTGTAATTCATATGTTATTTTCAAGTTTACTTGAATGTACAAAACAAGAACGGTAACTAACACAATGGGCAGCTGCTGATCCTGCCAGAAGGTTTGGTCCTTCACAAAGAGATCAGCGCCAGTTCCTGACTACATGGACCGTGTACTACCCAGTAGAAGGTGTTCCTTACAAGTGCAGATCAATCAAGACTCCTCATGTATATAGATTCAGTTCAATGGAGATTTACGAGTCAAGTATGATTATTGTACTACAGGATGTGTGCTCATTTTCAAGCCACCCAACTGTTCACTATATCTTTGAGTTCTTCTTACGGATTATTCATAAATTTTGTTGTGTCTTTGTCGCCAAGTGATGAAGTAAAATCTGAAAGTGGAAGACCGAGTAACCTCAACACATTAGTCATGTCTGTGGTCAGATCAGTTGTCTAATGTCACCCAGTGTAGATTCGGGGTTAGAACACATCACCAGCTTCCTGTGATGGTCGTTAGAAGAGACCAGATGGAAGGATTGGTAGTTCTTGGTGACACATTGGGAGGTTGGGGGTCATTTGTTCCCCAACAACACGGATTGTTGCTCACAATAATAGTCACTGGATTGTCTGATCCAGACTCAAATATTTTGCTGGGATATTGTTGAGTGAGGCATTAAACAACAAACAAATACAGCATTAAGATGGAAATTGGGTTAGTTTGCCCAAGGACTATTCACATATTGAGCTCATCCACATTCAGCAGAGGTACATCTGAAACATCCCTGATTTGATGGGACAATGTGCCTTTAGCTAAGCCTGTCTGTGAAAACAAAACTATCCAAGAGGATGAGGTTTTCAGTACAACTTGTTCCATGATCAATGTTTTCTTCCATACTCTAAATGGCAGATAGAAATGTGGGATTGGGTGAATTAGTCACAATGAGTAAGTTAACGATTGCTTCCTTCATGTCTGTTCGGGATTGATTCTGATCACATTCATCCCGAGAGGTTAATCTGTAAACCTTTCTGTTGTGTTATTTTTTCCTTCATTACTAGAGAGCTAATACAGATTACCCAAATTAAATACCAGATTGTTACACAGTCACCTGATCACATTGCTCACGATCTATAGCTCGCATTAAGGCTTTCTAAAGATCCACTACAGGACACAAAATCATACTTTCAGAAGGGAAGCGGGCAAATACATGCTTTCCATCAGTCAGTTAGTGAGGCAATTGATCTAAAGAACCATTCTGAAGGTGAATCTAAAGGATCTCATTATTGAACTCACGTTTATTTCATTAAACAGTCCTGATTTAGTTGAGTTTTCAGGAAGTATGTGATTTGCACGAACTAGTGATATGAGTAAATGTCAGACATGACAGTAACTGTTGGTGATGCTCAATAACTGAACAGTAATATTGTGAATGGTGCATGTTCTATGTTGTCTGTGTGAATGCATGTTGAAATCTGTGAACAGCGATTCTATATTACCGATCATGGCCAATATTTGATATCAATATACTGCAAGGTAATCTTAAGAAACTGCATGTAAAATATGAAGAGTTTATTCAAGATTTATATACTAGGCTCATTGGGTTCATTTTGTGAAATTTACAGATCCGATCAAAGCAGCTTCCAGTGTTATTATGCAACTATGCAGTTTTTGTCAAAGTAATATATTACAATGACAGAGATATAAAACTGAAATGTCTTTATACTCAACTAAACAGAATCTGAGACTTCATCTAGTGTTCATGATGGCAGTGTTACAGAGATGACTGTTTATGTGAAGACGTTTTCTACCTTCCATCATTCAGGTTTATTGTTTCCAGTCTAGATGAAGCTTGGAGAAACATAATCTACATCTGTAATTATGTTTTTCTTCCACTGAATGTCTGAGATTTGTTTTCAGACAGGAATCCATATGTTGTTGTCAGCTTAAACATGTCAAAAGATGATTATTTTCGATCTAATGATCAATAAATAATTTTGCTTAAAAGCTTCAGATATAACAAACGCCATGATAACAGTATTGATTACAGCAGGGTAACTGATGAGCCAATAAAACAGTGCAGACTTCATGTTTTAAACTGTTGGATCGCCTCTTAAATATCTGGTTAAATCTCCCACAGAAAACCTAACTTATTCACCGCTAACTATTTTGCCATATGAAAATACACCAAGTACGATGTGACATTTAATATACACCAAGTATGATGTGACAGTGAATATATACTGAGTATGATGTGACAGTGAATATATATACTGAGTATGATGTGACAGTGAATATATATACTGAGTATGATGTGACAGTGAATATATATACTGAGTATGATGTGACAGTGAATATATATACTGAGTATGATGTGACATTTAATATATACTGAGTATGATGTGACAGTGAATATATATACTGAGTATGATGTGACAGTGAATATATATACCAAGTATGATGTGACAGTGAATATATATACTGAGTATGATGTGACAGTGAATATATATACTGAGTATGATGTGACAGTGAATATATACTGAGTATGATGTGACATTTAATATATACTGAGTATGATGTGACAGTGAATATATATACTGAGTATGATGTGACAGTGAATATATATATACAGGTGAGTATGATGTGACAGTGAATATATATACTGAGTATGATGTGACAGTGAATATATATACTGTGTAAGATGTGACATTTTATATATACTGAGTATGATGTGACATTTAATATATACTGAGTATGATGTGACAGTGAATATATACTATGTTTGATATTGCAATGAATATCTATCAAGTATGATGTGAATTGAATATATACTGAGTATAATGTGATAGTGAACATATACCATGTATGACATGGCAGTGACAATATATCATGTATTTTGTGAAAGTATATATATATGTATATATCATGTATGATGTTATTATGGAAGTATGCAGTTTCTGTAGAATTATGTTTTTTTCCACACTCTTAATCTGTTCTCAGCTGCCTGTGTTACTGATATGATTTTAGGCCAGATTCTTCCTTGGAGATGGTTAGCTAATGCATCCCTGATGCCATGTTGTGTGGGCAATCGACTGGGTCAGTCTGGTGTTTGGTGTTTCTATGAACAAAAGACAGCATAGTTGCATAACCACCGTTCAAAATGCTGAACCTCTTTACTAAGAGCACAGAAAGTCAACCCCATTGCCTGTCAAACATTTACAGTGTCACATGTCATGGACTCTCATGTTCATGGAGTTGTGTCCCCTTGTACCGTTATCAGTACAGCCGACTGGGCTTCTGGTCGGTCATACAGACCCTGAAACAGATGTACCCAATGCAGCCCATGCAAGTCTACAGTATGAGGCATGTCCCCTCACAGTTTCAGAAAATGAAGAAAGTCTCTGGGCTACTTTTATTTTATGTTATGAATATAATGTAGAAAGTGTTTATGCTGTAAAGATGTACATATCAAAAACTAACTGGGCATCCAACTCACTGGGTTTGCGTTTCCTTAAATGTTCCAGTGTGATATATATTTTCTACAACATGAAGAAATTGATCCAGTGATGCTTTAAATAGCTATTATTGAAAACAAATGAGTTTATCACCATGTAGGCATGCAGTCATGTGGAAGGTCTATCTATCATGGCAGCATCTGTATGTTGCACTGTGGGAGGGCCTATAGCCACATATTGGATTCCTGGCAATTGGTCTGTAGAATTGTCATGCTAGGATTTTAGAACTTATGTATAGGCCATTGAGTGAACCTGAATAGGAAACAATTTGAATATTTATTACATTAATAGTGTTATGTAGAGACAGTATTGTTTTATGTCTGGTGATGGCTATTTATGCTTAGCGGGCTTCTCGCTTGGCTGCGTCACAGACACAGTGTCGGAAATAGACATAGTTGTTGGTCTTCAGATCAGGACACGGCTTACTAATGCCCATCACAAAAATCTTCCAGCAGGCGTAAAAAGAATGTATTCTTGGAGATTTAAAATCTGTATCGTGTTGCCTTAGGTTCCAAGTAGATTCATATCAAGGTTGTATTTCAGAGAGATTTCTTTTCAAAGTGCTGGATTTAGACTATCATTGCAGCTGGGTTCAGTACAGTGTAAAACATCTAATAGTTGGTCTCTTTATTTCTGTCAGTGTGTCATGTATTGGTTGTGGTTGTGGGTTCAAGAATGTAATTCTCAACTAATTACGAGGAAATTGTGTACAGGAAGAGAGGAGTTTCCTTTTTGCTGCCTCTGCTTTGGGAAAAGAAGGAATGTGATGTGAAACCATTGCACTAACTTACTGTTCTTGCTGCAAGGAGCACCAGTCACTTCCAGATTGTGCCGAGTAAATACATGAACATGCATAGTTTAATGGCTATTTCAAGAAGGTATTGCATGTTAAGATGTGAGAGACGTAGTTAAGTATTCAGTTCAGCTATATGTAGTGGTGGAGGTGGTTGTGGTTGAAGTAGCAGCTGCTGTAGTTCATTGATGGTGGTTTTAGAAGTTGTGGTTGAAGTAGCAGTGACAGTAGTGATGGTGGTTGTGGTAGTAGTAGTAGTAGTAGCAGTAGTAGTAGTAGTAGTAGTAGTTGTGGTTGAAGTAGCAGTGACAGTAGTGATGGTGGTTGTTGTAGTAGTAGTAGTAGTAGTAGTAGTAGTAGTAGTAGTTTGTGGTTGAAGTAGCAGTGACAGTAGTGGTGGTGGTTGTGTAGGTAGTAGTAGTAGTTGTGGGTAGTAGCAGTAGTAGTAGCAGTGACAGTAGTAGTAGTAGTTGTGGTGGTGGTAGTGATGGTGGTTGTGGTAGTAGTAGTAGTAGTAGCAGTAGTAGTAGTAGAGTAGTAGTAGTAGTAGTAGTAGTAGTAGTAGTAGTGGTGGTGGTTGTAAGTAGTAGTAGTAGCAGTGGTAGTGGTGACAGTTTAGTAGTAGTAGTTGTTGTGGTTGTAGTAGTAGCAGTAATAGTAGTGATGGTGGTTGTAGCAGTAGTGTTTGAGGTTGTGGCAGCACCAAATAGAAACAAAGGCGTAGTAGCTATGGCACCAACAGTAGTACTAGTATATAGTTCCAGTGTCCGGGCTCCTTCATCAGCATACATCAGATGCAGATGATCCACCACCACATTATTACCATGCCGGTAGAGTTGCATCAAAGCAGATCATGTAAGGACACTGCATCACTAATCCCTCCCCATTATCCCTTCATAACATTTTTCAGCGCTTCACATGGTTGCAGGAATCTGTAGGATATCTCCGTTATGAAAGCCATTATGTTAGCACTGTGACCCACACTGGTACAAGGTCTTGTGTGGGTGGGGACACTCATAATCTCCTCCCCCTGGGGTGATTCCTGATACACATGGCCTTGGACAGGTCACTAGGGCTTCTGTTTAATGAGACAATGTTTATAATTACTGAACTTCAATAGCATAAAAAACATGGTGCCTACAGAAGACTTGCACTGTAAGTACAGTTCAGTTGAGGTGTTGGTGGTTGGACATTTATCTGACAGTATGTCAGATTGATCGAATTATAGATAAAAATAACCTTGTTTTTGTACCCCAGTTTCTTACTTACCAAGGGGAATCCATTTCATGATGGAACAATTTCATTGATAGTATATTCCAGCGATAATATTTTTTTCACTAAATGGTTCACTCAATTGATGTGCCACGCAAAGCCACAGTTGGAAAAAGAGGCCATTCTGTTGAGAAATCAATATCAATTAAACAAATATATTTCCAGAATGTATTCTACAAAGCATTGTTTGCACTGAAACACTTATCCCTGATTTCATTTTCTCCCCTTGGCTAATCTCCCTCATTGGTGCTTGTCCTCTTCTCTTAAACATGGGGTCATTGAAGCTGCAGTATTTTATTGACAGTCAGATCGAGGCAGGCAGTAAACAGATTAACTTGGATGGAGGCTCACATTACAGAAAATCATTCATGGTTGAGAATCATAAAGTTGTCTTCATATTTGAGTAGCACTGTGTTGTCAGATTCCTTTAATGTAGACTGTTTTGATCACTTGTGAAATGCTAGAACTCTGTCTGGTTAAACAATGAAATACACCCACAGATTAGACCCATCTACAGGATGTGAATCAGGAATCGCTGATTTAATGATGTGTGACTTAATAAACGTTACACACCCAATGATATCAGACTGGTTAGGGACCACGAAGGGGAATGGGTTGCTTTATTGACAAAAGAGGGCACTTAATCACATTCTCAGAGTTGAAGATGGACCACTTGATCTTTCTACTTAAAGTTACTGTAGTCTCAGTTTCGTAACCTCCAGCATGCTGAAGGTCATGGCGTGACAAAGTGGTATGTTCAACCAACATGAAGAGCTGCAATATCATAAAAAGTAAATGAGCATGTCAGCAAGAGTGAAGGAAATGTTAGACTTTTGTCAAAACTTAACTTTGTCTTTTTGTCACATTGGGATTTAGTTAGCATATTGTTAATATGAAAAAGAACATATTAAGTTTTATAGGATTTCCTTTTTGGTTAACATATTGTCCTACTGCGGCTAAACCACTGTCATTGGTGTTGTTCATCAAAGTCACTTTGCTGCTATACCTGTGTCTTTTGGTTATACCATTGTCATTGCAGCTATACCATTGTCATTGCAGCTATACCATTGTCATTGCTGGTAAACCATTGTCTTTTTTGCTGTAAATATTGGTCATTGTTACTATACCATTGTCATTGCTGGTAAACCATTGTCTTTTTTGCTGTAAAGATTGGTCATTGATATTATGCCAATGTTATTGCAGCTGTTCCATTGCTATGATACAATTTGATTATTTGTTGTTGTCACTGTGTATTTTCAAGATGAGACATTATTCCACATTCCACATGCAAGATGTTTGAGATAAAAAGGACGTGCATTGCTCCTGTCAAATCCTGGCACCTCCAGGTGGTTGTGGTTTATGATTGGTAAAGTAGGTTCTATTGTACATTGTAACATTTTACAGTAGTGCAGGTTGATTCTGAATGCATCAATTACAGTGACATTACAAGTTACCTGTCAACAGTTTCTTTAAGGATTGCAAGATTGCATTTAAGCAATGCTATCATTCATATAATTTTGCATGAAGTTCTTAGTGGAAGTAATGGGAGCGGATTGTTGTGTATAAAACAATTGTTTTGTCCATTGTTCCAGGAAAGTAGAGCATTGTATATTATTTACTGTTCTTATAAATGTAGACATGCCTTGCTAAAGGTAGCTTTGAGCCCAAGGCCAGAACACTGATGTACACAGTATTGAATACTGAGACTTAACAAGACCTCCTTGTAAGTTGCACTTCACTGGGTTAGGTATGGCCAATTTACTGAAAACAATGTCCAGAGGTGTCTAGCTATAATGTCCAAATTGATCTAAACACTGGCCAAAGGTACTTGAGGCTTGATAAATTTATGACATCAAACAGAATTTTGAGAGGCTGGTGTAAGGCCAATCCCAAGAATCTATGATATAGGCGATATTTAAGATTAAAGCTGATTTTGCTGCCCTGTGTTTCGACCCAGGTTTCATCTCACCCAACTATAGTCCTTTCTTGCATCATTAATGATCTCAATCAATAGGCAGTATATTTCCGATATGTCGCCATTGATCATTTAGTACAGGGTGTTTTGTTGGAGTGCCTGTGGACTTATCTTCAGGCTATTATGGAAGATTTGGAAGAAAATCAGAATTGATTAGTAGATACTTAACAAATTTAAAGCCAGAAGCTTTGATATGTGAACTTTGCTCTTTTGGGTAATGCACATCCAACATGAGATTGAGAATATTTTATGGTCAACTTGTTCGAATCATCTTCCTACAGCATGTGCAAGAGGGAAATAATGTGTAATCAATTGCCAAATACACTGCAGATGATTTTATTGGTGTGCTATATGGTGCTAGGCTTAAAATAGATTCGACTTGAGTCTTTGACCCCAAGATGATGTTTGGGATCTTCGACGTGGCTGATTTTGAATCCAGATTAGGGAGATTAAGATGACCGTTTTCTGGAGATTAGTGTAAACATATTCAGCGTGTCATACCTTAAGTCCACCTCCTACTGCGGGTTTGTTCTGGGTTGTGCTTCACCGAGTTTTTCTTGGATTTCTGAGTAATTAAATTATAATCCACACTAATTAGATCTAATATGTGTGAGGAAAGTATTCCAAGCATTCTTGTTTATACATTTGTGTGTGACCTGGTCATGTCTGGTTGTAGGCTGTGCAGTCAGTCGTAGTGCCAATTAGTGATCACCATTAGCATGTGGGCAGAAGCATTCTACAGACCAGGGACTAAATAAAACAAGCATTCATTAGGTTTTTGTCATCATCAATATTTCTTCATGATTTCATTCATTGCTGAAGGTACAAAACTGTCAGCTATGATATTGATGGGTGATGTTTTATCATCTGTTAATGTGGCTTAGAATAGATAAACAATAGGGTCATGTGAAGTACTTGTAAAGCCTTGTTTAATTTCTGTTTTGTTCTTCACAATCTATTTTCTAGTTCAATGTACCTATTGTGATAGTCATAGACATTTTCAATCAGGAAAGTTTACAACAGTGAGATCTGTTGGCATTAGGAGGCCATTGCTGAAATTGACAGAACATTCACTTGGTACCATCACTATTTGACATTGACCATTAGGCTATGCTTATACTGAAAATTTTATAGCAGTTTAAATCTTTAAAGGGCATTTAGAAGTGGAATACATAAGGAAAGCAAGATTTATGGATGTCAACTTCATGATTGTGAATAACACAATATTTCAGAGTGCATGCTTTCTCCTTCATATTGTTTTTTTACATTAATTTACTTACTTATTACATACCATGTCAAGATATGTCTGGCAAACAAAGTGTGAGGATCTAATGAAACATCTGTACTGACTCTGATCAAGGATGAACCATGAGATGCAAAACATCTATCACCAGTAATAACTTTTAATTAGTGTGATCGTTTCTGGTTTTGAAATGTATTAATGGTTGTTTGTCCTTATTATCCTCATTTTCAGAACAATGATTTGAGGAAGATATGATCAGTTTGTTACTGCCTGAAGTGCATTCACACTATGCACAGCAAAAATGCTTCTATTTGGAATGTTTTGTTTTTCCGACACATCAGTATCAGGGAATGAATATTGAAGGTGTACATATAGAAACATAAATGGAGAGTAGTTGTCAGGAATACTTATTCTATAACAAGTTCTTAATTGGATGACCATGTCAGCAGTATTCCCTTTCCTGAAGAGAACAACTAAGGACTATTTGATGAGATACTATTTCTTTACAACTGCCGATAACATGACCCAAGGAAATACCTTGTAGGAACATCACAGATTTTAGTCTGTTTGAAGTAATGGGATGCTACTGTGAGCACAACTGGTATTATATGCTGAAACTGGGAGATGCAATCATGTGACTGAGACACAGACTGTGCCGCCATTCCACTGGATTTCAGATACTCTGAAAAAAGGTTGACAGCCACCATTTACTCCTCGTTATCTTCTTTTGTTCCTCATTCTTTCATGCAAGTGGACAAATTATTACATGGAATCGATTTAATCTCATGTGAATCTTCAGTTTGTTTCAATTTTGTGAATTCTATCCTCGGGTTCCGCAGACACAAAATAAACAGGGAATTTGTCTCATGGCAGTTTTTCATTTTTGTAAGAAACACTTTGGGCTCAGTCTCCTAAAGGTTAACAGCATGTATTGATGAGGTTATATTGTTAGAAGACTATGACACATTGATGATATATACGGTTACCCGAAGATAAGTACCGGTATGTCTTTTCACTGAAAGGCTATGCTTTCATCTGTGCTTGAGAACTCTGAGTAACAGAAATGCCTAAGTCTGGCTCTTTCAGTATGAAACGGTAACCTAATAATTGTATGATGTGGTACAACTGAAGAAAAGACTTCAGTGTCTTTGAGATGTTCTTAAAAGATATGTTATTAGGAAACATTAACAGAATCCGAACAAAAGTGTTTGATTAGAATTGATGTTTTATCCGATGTAGATACCTAAATGTGAAGTGTATTAATGGGCAGGTATATGAGTTACTCACATTACTATCAAACTGGTTTCATTTCCTTCCTGCCGATCTGGAAGTTCAAGTCACATGACCTTGTATCCCCAAATCTTTAAATGTTTCGGTCTTGTGATAAAGTACATGTTAACTAATACAAGTGAAGTACAGTGTGTCTAAGTAAAGCATGTCATAAGTAAAGTTACCAGCAAATATTGGTCATGGGGAAACCTTTTACCATCTTTCAGGTTCCAATAAGCTCATCTTGTAAAGGGAAAACATAAGTAAGCTTATGTACTCTAGCCAGAAGATGAAATGGAAATCACATTTATGTAGATAACTGCTGTTTTTTCTACAGAACTATAGAATGAGGGTGAAAACTTTGTTGTTCTCACAAAACACCAGGGATAGAGATGACTTCACTGCCAGCCCAACCAACTCACCAGTACTTTAACGTTGTCACACAGTGAATCAAGAATTGTGAATAGATACTGTACAAATTGCCCACTAAGGATTTGGTTGGCTTGGTCGTTGTTTGGCGCCACACTCAGCAACATTACAGCTATATGTCGGCTGTTACCCTCTAAGGACGTCTTCCTGAATTTCTTTATATGGCATTTAAAGTTGATATAACAAATGAAGGTGATGTGTTTATGAGTATTGTTATTGTAATGAATTAAATGTAGATATTAGCACAGCATGAAGCAAGTGATGTCATAGTTATCAAATAGAGCCTTTATTAATAGGAACATGGTAAATATACATGACATGGAAGACAACATAAACTATTAAAAACAATAAAACCATTTCCATGCATAGGATAATACAACTGTTTACACATATTTGTAAATACATCTGTGCATATTTGATGGTATCTGTTTACAGTGCAAACGCAAATAACAGAACGAGTTCTTGTCAAAAAAGTTTTTGTTTTTAATTGGGTGGGGATGTCATGTGTTTTAAGGGGGTGGGTACTTTTTCAGTCTGTCCTGGATCGCATGTTGTCATGTTCACAGTATCCTTACTTCCATCATCAGTGGCAGAGTTAGATGTACAACATAATGAGTATTAAAGGAAAGAAACACTTTGGTTCCCTTCACATTTGTTATAACCAGATTCCACTGTATCACCATGGGAATATCATGGTGTCTCAGCCTGCAGGACAACTGGAACATACACTGTGTACATTAACATATCTCACTTCCAGAGATAATGTGTCTCATTTGTTGAAATCCAACATGTTTGAGTGTGAAGTCAATTTGGACAAATGTTCATGGAGTTTAAACCAGGCCAGCAAAACCATGCAGCATGTGCCATACATGGCTATAAGCAGGCTAGCTATTCTCGATACGTTCGTAGCCCTAGGAACCTCTTAAGCCCATTGTTAGCACATTGGCTACGATCAAAGTTAAGAATCCTTAGGGCTACGAACGTTTCGAGAATAAGGGCCCAGGTCTGTATCGATGACCTTGACTGTCAGGGAGCTCACAAGGTGTTTGTGAGAGAATGCTACAACTGATGTTTTCCTTACAGTAAAGCTACAACGCTGTTAGCAGCTGGAGAAGAAACAACATTGGGTATTTAGCATTAATGGGGTGGAAGAAATGCATGACTATTACACAGTTGTGTATAATGACGGCATCCCACTCGGATATGGCAATGTCTTACATCCTCTTCCTCCAGCTTCATCTTTATTCGGCTGTCAAATGAGGACATTAACATTGATGCTGATGTTTTAAACTCAGGAATGTTAGTGTAGTGGCTCACTTTAAAATGTTTGTGATATTATTTCATGTAATGCAATGTTATGTTTAATTTTATGCATGACCTTCTTCTGAATTATTTGTTCATTTGTTGTTATAACTGAGTCTGAACCAGACAATCAAGTGAATGACGTCATGAGCATCAATCAATGATGGCATGTGACAACCAAATCAGCAAACCTGACCATGTTACCACAAGATCCTGTTTTTCACCTATGACAAAGTGGATTGCCGCAAACAAGTTTAACCCTGATTGGGAGCCAAAGTTTGTAGAAGTTTCAGGTTAAAATCCGCTATAAATTATGGGCATCTTTTTGTGGTAGAATGGAATGAAATCATTGTGTCCTTAATTAACAACACACATTTATCGTGTAGAAAAGTACATAGCAATGGAATCAGACAACATACAAAGAAGTGATCCTGTATTATAGGTTAACACATCACAAAATGCTATCACGTTACTACATTGATACCGAAATACGAAGAAGCCTAACATCAGCCCTAAACATATCAGTTTCTTAATTACTGTGAACAAGAACTATATTTAAGTGTTTGAAGTCCATGAGTTGGTGGAGGTGGAGCAATCCCAAATGGCTTCCTCAGTCTCCCACTGGCCCTCTTCCTCCTTAATTTCCTCCACGGGTCATATCCCAGTATTACCATTGCTAAAAACATTTGTCAATCACTTGAAGTAGTCCAGCACTTCTCTGTGACTAACCCTGCTATAGTGCATTAAAGCCCCTGTGTGAGTGTATGTATGTGTAGAAATGGTATTGTATGACTATCCAGCTTCCTATGGATGATGGATCAGTTGAGGTGGACTGCCGGTGGCTTTGGCTGCTTCTGAACTGGCCGATGTCTCATGCTTCTATTACTGGCTTGGGGTTTAGGTAATGTTAGATTCAGATAAATCTGCCTTCTTGGTGGGTGACAATCTGAATGATTGTAGTCACTGGGATGTTCTCAGGCAAGAATAGCTTGCTCCCTAGGGCCCAGTCCAGTCCCATGCAAGTCTCTGCAGGAGAATCCCTGATCCATACTTCTGAAGGATTACACACAAAGGTGCTATTATGCACTGGTCAAGTGATAGTTCTTGTCTGTAGTTGCACTATAACTGAAATCACTGTCATAGGTAGAATATATTTCAATCCACTTCATGTGCTCAAAGATACAATAAAACTGAAATGAGAATTACTGGTAAAGAAGAGAGAAATGAAATCATTTCATGCATGATATTTATGTCCTCTTTCAAAAGTTGTAACACACATTGTGCTGTTCTATGCCAGTGATTTTACTGTCTCCCTGTGTAATGTTAACATTCAAACGTCAGGTTTTGGGGTGCTGCTTCACTAGCTTAGGCTGTGCAGTCAATACATAAACTATAATGACTGTTCTTAAGTGTTCTTAAGTAGTAGAATTTTAGTTCACATTCTCATTTGCTGGAATCCATGCTGAGATCATTCTATGAGAATGCCTTTGACGGAAGTGTGTTATCACACCTAAGATTAATAAACATCCTTTTGACTTGTATTTTGTGTTGATTTTCGAGTGGTTATAGTTACAATTTCTTTAGACACAATTCTATGATGTTCATCGTACATGCAACCTCATATATCATGTTAATACTATAACCCACTGTTGTCCTCCTAAACCACTGTGGCAGGTGATGAAAGGATGTTCAATCTGAAGGGGGTCGGCTTATCTATAGAACATACCATTATGATACTGATTTAAGGTGGTCGGCTTATCTATAGAACATACCACAATGATACTGATTTAAGGGGGTCGGCTTATCTATAGAACATACCATTATGATACTGATTTAAGGGGTTCGGCTTATCTATAGAACATACCATTATTATACTGATTTAAGGGGGTCGGCTTATCTATAGAACATACCATTATGATACTGATTTAAGGGGGTCGGCTTATGTACTGTAATTTACGGTACATATCAGGACTTCAGTGCAAGCTGCATTTCATCTCCTGTCATTGAATTTGTTTGTTACTGCAATTACCGTATTCTTTCACTACAACGTGTACCTGTGTTTTATATTCTTTCAGGTATTTCTTGCATTTAGTTAGCTGAAAACTTGTTTTATTTGAAAGTGTACACCCCCAAGCTTAGTCTTTCCCTCAGCAAAACGTTTAACTAAAACATAAATGACAGAGTTAGGACACTGGAATCCAATGGTTGATAGTTTGAGCATTAAGCTCAATGCCTGGCACGTACCCCAACGGTCAGCCTTTAGTACCTCGAGGTCTTCTGCATCCTGCCTAATCACCTGTATCTGGCTTGGTCTTGGTTCTCCAAGGGTCAGATGTATGTTGACAACAGAGCCTCACTGCAACACCCTACTACCCAAGTGGTCATACTGAACCAAATATTAGTGTTTCCTATCGAAGATGTCTAGACATATGTTCTGAAGAGACCTTCTGTTTTTGAAGACACTGTGATCATTACCCTTTCCCTGTGTTCAGTTGCTATTGGGAATCAACAGCATTGTAGCCTAGGTCTTCAGGATGTGTGTGTTCTGTCTGTCTTGTGTTCAGGTTGTCTGCAAGCCATTGATGCTACTACATCAAACTGATCGGGTGCAGCCTGAGTTATGGAGCTATGAACGTTGCTGGAACATCTGATACTACCTTTAATCAGGAAGAAGAATAATATTTATTGCCCAGTAGATCCACTTGGGAAACTGTACAAACTGTACAAGAATAAATTGTAACAATTACATTTTTAGTGTATACAGTATAGTATTAGGAAACATGGGTATAAAATGAAATGACATAAAAATTACAGATAAATGTACTATCAAGTTAAGAGGAAGTATATGCATGTTTCATAATAGAGTAGAGTATGTCTTGCACCATGGAGCCCCTAATGCTATCAAAGGTGAAACAGTTCATAGATTGCTGTTGAGACAGGAGATAGCAGCATTGAGGTTAGATAAGATAGGATCATATTTATTGAAAAAACATTCAGCTGAGCAACAGATGAAATATTCAAATTGCAGTAAAACATTTGGGTTCATACACACATATGGTCTTGAACTATAAAAATGGTGATTTGTAAGTAAATGGGTGCAGCTTAGTTTGTGCTTGTCCTCCGAGCCATTGAGAGTCTCCAATATCAGCATTTTGTGGAGATGACAGAAGGACCTTCTCTTCATTCTTGACTTCCTGTGCTTGTAGGTCATGGTATTTTTATGACAGCTGTCCTTATGACAGTATTGCATTATAGAGTTCTTGTCATGAAGATATTCAAATATATGTGTGAGTCCTATGATTAAAAGAACAGATAGAACTTGTAGAATGATCATGCATTATTCTTCTCGTCTGGTCTGCCTTTCATTCCGGTCGAAGACGAAGTGGTAACTCTAAAGTAGATCAGGTCCCAGTGCCTTATACTGGTGCTACACTACAACGAGGATTGGGTGTCCAAATAAAGGATCAAGTGGTCAGAATACACGATTCCATGGTCAGAGTGAAAGATTAGGTGAATAAAGGAATCGGTGGTGTCAAAATAAAAAATCATGTCATGGTCAGAATATAGGATTGGGTGGACAGAATAGAGGATTGGGTGGTCAGAATATGGGATTGGATGGTCAGAATATAGGATTGGATGGTCAGAATATGGGATTGGGTGGTCAGAATATAGGATTGGATGGTCAGAATATAGGATTGGATAGTTAGAATGGGATTGGGTGGTCAGAATATAGGATTAGGTGGTCAGAATATAGGATTGGGTGGTCAGTATATGGGATTGGGTGGTCAGAATATAGGATTGGGTGGTCAGAATATAGGATTGGATGGTCAGAATATGGGATTGGATGGTCAGAATATAGGATTGGATGGTCAGAATATAGGACTGGATGGTCAGAATAGGGTGGTCAGAATATAGGATTGGATGGTCAGAATATAGGATTGGATGGTCAGGTCAGAATATAGGATTGGATGGTCAGAATATAGGATTGGATGGTCAGAATGTAGGACTGGGTGGTCAGAATGTAGGACTGGGTGGTCAGAATAGAGGGTAACATGGTCAGAAAAAAGGATAACATGGTCGGAATAGAGGGTTGGATGGTCAGAATATGGGATTGGGTGGTCAGAATAGAGAGTAACATGGTCAGGATAAGGATTGATTAGGCCAGAATAGCACATTGGGTCGTTTAAATATAGGATGGGGTGGTCAGAAGTTTTGGGTGGAGTCAGAATGAAGGATTAGGTGCCATCATCGTCCAAGCGGGACGATTATGTTTATGCCTACCACTGATTGCTGGTTGAGTTATTTGCAGGCTGTTGCAACATTCCCTCACTGTTGTGGTAGCTCACAAGAGTCCAACTCCTTCTCTTGAACATGTTTCTCCCAAAACTGCAACCAAGAAACAAATTCCATATATGATTTTCCACCCTTTAAATATATAGTACCATCTCTTGCCATCTAATTTCCCCCCTGAGTGCCTCTCTAGGATCAAGGTCGATGGTGTGAAACATGGCGCGTTGCATCAAGGTACTTGAATAGTAACAGGCTGACATTCAGTCTGGCTGGTGTGTCGTGTATCCTTCGCTGGTATCCATGTCCAGCTTCTCTGTGACCAGCAAGGAGATTCAGGGAGGGCATATGTCATGTGTTGTTGTCCAATTAGCAGAAGTGAACATGTCATAGATTGGCCATAGTCCATGTAGGTTTGCCTGAGAGAAGATATTAAGTGTCTCTAGGGCAAGACATTGGTGTCAGACTACTTCTGTGTGTCAGCACAACTTCTTTCTGTCTTTCATAAACATCCACAGCCAAATCCCATGGGCAGTGAGCAGCTTGCATGCTAAGGACCCAATACATCGTTTTTCAGAATAGCAGACACAGAGTTCCTTTGGGTGCACAACAAGGTCATGGGTCAGTCTGTGGTTTCCAGAGTCAAAGATAAGGGTCTTTGTCACGAGATGGGAATATCTGCAATGTAGTGATTGTCTGAGACAATCATGTGATGTGTGCTATTGAATTCTAATAACCCTGTCACAATACTTTATGGGAGATGGTCAAAGAAGACTTTTCTTTTAGCATACTGGAAGGTTTGTAGTTTCAAGACATTACAGTTGTCATGAGAAGTCATATATCATTGAAATAACTTTGACTAGAAAAATATTTTAAAGGATAATTTTAAGATGATTTGTCATGACCTTGTATAGGAAGCAAGGCAGGCATATTTTGGGGATTGTTAGAGCTTGTTTACTCCAAGAACACAAATAGATTTAACCAGGTCAATACTGAATATTATGAAGTACAGACATATCCTGTAAATTCTTGATAATGTCTTTATTAGTTACAGCATAAGCCAAGACCCCAGCAATGATCACGGGAATATTGGATATATATTTGAACGTAATCTAAAAGTAGCCACTACTTTAGAACACCACAAAATGGTTACCAGCCGTAGACTCAGTGTTCCTGACCTTTAAATTGAGGAAGGTAGATAAACTCAACCAGCAGAAAGAACATGTACCTACTGTTTCACTAGCAAAATAGAAGATGAAAAACACTTTCCGTTGAAATTCCCATTTTAACAGTGACGGGGAAGTTAAGACATCACCCAGTATCACATAAATACGAGCAAATCATCCACCAGCAGCTTCTGGAAAAATTATCTCCACTTTCATTATGCAGAGCAAGTTTGCATCGCTTGCTTAACCCTTAAAGTGCATGTAAACTTAAAAACATTATCATGATTTTGCTGCTCAGTCAATTATCCTAGAGAGGAATATTCATGATATTTATAGAAGGCATTGAAATGTCAAAACAAAAGTGCTGAAATCACATTTTCTGTAACAGCTTCCAAAACAAGCCTATTTGCTGGTGTCGCCTGCAGCTACCTGTACAGTGATCCAATCTGTTACAAAGGCTAATATGTAGACTTGTCTGCTGCACATAACACTCTTGTGATTCTAGTTGATTTTCATACACTGATTCTGCCATTTACACTAAGTTTTTGAATGAGTGAAACTGTGAACCAGGAACCAGTGTTAGCAACAAGGAGGGAAATCCTCACAGTTGTGGAAGTTTTTCATGTGGGGGGCGATTTCACCTTTCATTTCTAATCTTGAATTTTTTAATTTTCACACTATTTCATTGTTCAATTTCATTTTGTCCTGGCATTTGACATTAAGTATCCTCAAATTAAGATAGCAATGGTTTTGTTACACTGTGTTTATCAAAGTATATAGCTTCCTTTATAGCTTGTCGTGTTTATGCTTGGTACCATGCTGCTGTGGGTGTGTAATGTTTAAAATATCTTCTTCTTCGACTTCTCCAGTTGGGTAGATCAGTTCTCATGATGTCAGTTTGATTGTCTCATCCACATCTGATTATTCACAGACTACAGTCATATAGCTGGAATATTGCTGAGTGCAACCATAAACAAACAAACAATCTCCACTAGATCTGTAGACAGTGGAAACAGGATCCTCACGAACTCAGCAGAGCTGAGATAAGATAGGATCAGTTTTTGTACATGTACATAGACTAGAGACTGGTATAGAAACACATTAGAGGGCCACTGATCTATGGCTAGTCTGTCTCACAGTCCCTGAACCACATTATTTTCCCCATTGCCTGGCCCTCTCTGCAATGCTAAAAGCCCTAAATGAAGCAAGTCTAGATTTCCACAGGTTCTGAATCTCTGGTCTCTCTGGGGTTCCTTTTCAATTTAAATGGATTTGTTATTTACTATCAAAATTATGTATATTCAGAGACTAAGTGTTAGTCTAATCTATGGCTTCAACCTGGTAGTCTAACACTGCCACCTCAGTCTCATTAGGTGCCGTGAGATGATTTGCCAGCGGAAACAACTGAGAGTGACATGAGACTGGGTTACTTTCTGGAGGGACAGTGGACATAAACTTTGACACAGTGTTTATAGGCATAGACACATATTAAAAGGGAACATGTATAATTCTCTTCTTCAACCTAGACAAACAAACAGAAAGATGGATGCCCATCAGATGCTGTTATTTGGAAATATATACTCATGCCAATAATGGTCACCCACTTCAATTTTTTTTATTGGAGAGGGGATGTGAGGTGTGTGTGGGGTTGGGGTGGGGAGGGGGTAACAACCATTATTGGCATGAGTATAATATAGAATAATTGCTCATTGTCGTCTAGCTAAATTGCTTTCTTTTAAAAAAAGGTGGGCATCATGAAAATAGTTGTCACATGTTGTGACCAACAAGACTTTACACCATTGTGAAAAACTTGAAACAAAGTTATTTGACCAGTTGAGAAACATTCACAAGGTATGATATCCTGAAACTTTATAGATATTTTACAATATTATTTGTTTCTTTGTCAGCTGCAGATGTATGGGATATTGTTCCCTTTTGTGGATATTACAGATACTTCCCCAAACAAGGTAACTACCTTGCCTCTTCTATGTAACTTTTGTCAGGTATAATCCATGATATTTGCATTTTGTTTTCATTATTAACTTGTAGCATTGAACAGAATCATTCCACCTCATTTTCGGTATTGATAGGAATTTTTCATTACAAGACGGACAACACAAAGTTGTTTTCACAATCCTTTTCATTGTAGGCATGTATGAGTAAAATATCATTCACTTGGGCAATTTATAAAATGCTCTTTATGGATGGCAGTAATCAAGGCAGTAATCAGATCATGGTTGCTGGGAATAATGTGAAATTGGTGCTAGCACGTTGTGGGAAGAAAGCGGACCCTCATGAACAACAGACCTTATGGTAAACAGAAGGTGTACGTGTATAAAGGAGGCGAAATAGGCATGCCGTTTTGACCACTGTTACTGTAAACAGCAATTATTGAATGAAAATGGGACTAAATATAACTTGTAATATAATAGATGTGTTGCATCATGCAATCATTATAAACACTCAACTGATGACATGTTTTTATGATTTAGTTGTCTCTCAGAAGTTGGTACCATGTTCAAAAGTGCATAAAAACATAAACGTAGAATAATAATGCTGATATTATGAGTAAAAAATATATATACATACATAAGTGTCTTTCCCTTTCTTTATTTCCTAACACTTTTAGTCACTCGAAATTAAACTTTGAAACTAAATTCTGGGATATCATCTGAGTAATCGAAGGAAAAAAAACAATAACAAAAGCAACAACCAGTTCCTTTGAAATTGCTCTCAATCAGTGTCCTTTTAAAGGACGTAAAACACAACTTTGCAGATTCTGATACCTTTCGGTATGGACTTACCGAAACAAATCATCAAACATGCAAATTCAACTTATAAAGTGGAAAAATAACGCTATGAAAAAACCCGCGCGAAATCGGAGTTCAAACGATTCACTAATTTTCCCCCAGCGCTGGGGGGAAAAGTGGTTTCAACAGCTGGGCTGCGCTCATAGCACATGTGCAGTGAAACAGGTTCGCGCAGCTTGGAAGATTGTCCGGATTATAAGGTCGTGAGCAGGAGTGGTCTAATCAAAACAAATAGTAAATAATCTACTCATTACGTAAAAGAACCTTGTTAGGATCTAGATCTACTCAGCTATGTGTCAACCAGTGAGGCGTTCGACATTTCAAGACGGAAAACCTTCGCTGGCAGTGAGTACTCGGTGAAGGCTTTGATATGAGCTATTTTTCTAATGTTTTGTTGATATTTCACAGGCGCAATCTTTTTTATATGTTATGACAGTAGATTACCGATTTAACTGTTTATATAATTTCATTTGTCTATGTCACCACACGTTCTTCTTACCGAGTCACTTTCTCAGTTCGATACTTAAAAAAAGCAATGTCATAATTTAGCGTTGACAGAATTTCTAACTGTGATATAGATATGTTGCTGTCACAGACAAAACTCAATGTCTGTTTATTGACACCCATGTGTCTGCCTGCCTGTCTGCTAATGACAATCTGCAATACACAACTTCGATCACTGACCACATGCAATTTGAACTTAACACCAATCAGGCTATACACCATAAACAAAATGCATTGATTGATGGCCCGAGTTTGGTCTCTGTCACATTATGTAATTACACAGACACGCAGGTGTGATACTTGTACACATGACATGTTATGATGTCTGTTGATTGCAAAATGTTATGTACACAAAAAATGAGCATGTATTTACAAATCCCAACATCTCTATATATACACACACAATGAGCCGTGAGGGCATCACCAAATGAACCAACCGTTACACTTGATTGCACACCCACCCACTCTGACTGGGTTCAGTATCCCGGCTGCTTCGTTTCCAGGGAAGTAAACCCAATTACAAAATATTGCACTTTTGATTTGCGATTGTTCGCTTATAATTTTGTTTACATGTTTTTTCATAATCAGCAATGTATATTATATGTCATGAATAAGTGATAATTGTGTTTTAATTATATTTGATTTTTTGGTTGCATGTGACCTTTAAGATTCAAGATGTAACATGAAATCATCCCCAAAATGAAACTCCACCTCTTCACCACTCAGAAAACCAGTCCTGGTGAATTGCTCTAGATCACTGAAACACATTATACATTATAACAGTTGTGAATATTACACTGTAATGGTAGTAATGGGCCACAGTGTCAGGGAACATAGTAGTAGCCCCTCTTCCTACACGGAGAGACCATGTGAACTATGATTTGTACTGAGTGGGCTGTATGGCCTGTACAGTCAGTGGCTGGATTCAGTAGGAGTTATAAAGCAGTATCACCATCAGAGTTGCTTCAGGAGATACTGGCTGGAAGTGATAGGTTGCTGGCTAGATGAAGGCTCTCCGTTAATTATCTGGTTTTCTTACATCAATTTTTCTTGATTCCCAGGATGCTTGTTGGAGAACCACACAGTATTTTGTGTCAAAGTGAAATGGAAAGGTCTCGATGTACAGAAGTTGAAATATCGTGAGATCCCTTTCACTGAAGGAGACGTTAGTGTGTGTAGTACTGCTTCATGTGAGTCTGCTACAGGGCATCAGTATGTCAGTGTGTGTGGACAAAGTCAGAGAGTTCAACAATATGAAATTATTTTTAAAAATATTACCGTATAGGATATTTATATGGCTCACATATCCACGCAACTAGTACATGCTCAAGGTGCTGGGTTTTTTCTCCTCGATCATTGGATGTCAATCTCAACATCACATCGTATTATCAATCTCAACTCCCTGGGGAACATACAACTCTTGCTGCCACTAGGCGCACTAAGTTATTGCATCTTTCCCATACGAGGAAATATGAGTAAGTCTTTGACACTTTCTTTAATTGTTAGAAAAAGTGCCTTCAGACCCCAGATACCATCCGCGTTCTACCATCCTGCCAGCCAGCTACTGTTTGTTGCAGGTTTTACAAGGTGTATATTTAATGGGCTAAACAGCCAGCTCTGACAGGTCCTCACTTCTCCACATCAAGTGGCCCACACACTCAGTGCTAAATGCTTGTTTTTGCTGCCTTATCTCTGCTTCCCAGTGTTGGCATGAGGGAATCCTCAGAGGGGATGAAGAAGATAGTGTAATTGTCAGCAGTTGTTAGACTAGCAGTATATAGACACAGGTGTCATCCCATCACGCAGCACACTCTACCTTCCGACTTCCTCATGTGACCTCCATTACCTAGCCACTTCAAACATGGCTTGAAGTCAAACTATTTCAGACAGCTTACCAGCAGTAAGCCATTTTCCCCTGCTTGAATGATCAACACACTGCCAGATTGGCAAAATAAGACTTGAACTATCTTTAGATCAAGTTGGTTTAATCTAATTCAACTGTTTTAGCAGATATTTGATACTGTGGTCGAAGATGTTTGTGTGAAATGAGTAAAGTGCACTGTGAAGGTTATCTTCTACATGGTCCTAACAACATTGAATGTGTCCAACAGCAGAACAAAGTCATTGTTTTCTCTTGCATGGCACAACGAATTGTTCCATTTCCATAGGTTCTTGTATACCAGATGTGAATGCGACCACAGTCCCACCGTAAGCTGCCCTGGCTACAGCTTCTGTCTGGACAGTGGAAGGTTGGATGTTCAGTTCCCGACTGCATCATGCTGAAAGATGGTACTTGTCATACTGACTGTCACACTGAGCATTATTAGGACAGAAACCATGCTGGTCGTCTTGGTGTACTAGGTCTGACTTCGAGCTCAGCTATGATACGTTGCTGCATGGCATGACCGGGCCAACTTAGCAGCATTAGTTTAGAGAAGTACAAGTAGACCCACATAGACAGACAGACACACATGCAGACAGACTCACATGCACATACACATACAGACACACATACAGACATGTATACACACACACACAGGCAGACACTCACATGCACACACATATATACACACACACACATGCAGACAGACTCACATGCACACACAGATATACACCCACACCCTAAAAGGCATTATCTCAATGTGTTACCAGTGCCATATATTTAAAACTGTTATAGTTTGTTTAAATGTTGCCTTGTTTGTATCAACAGGATGATAATGATCATGTACCAATGATAGAGGAAGATTTTTGTGATCACATGGACTTCCATGCTGGAGCAGGAAAAGGTTGTTAGCAACACAAGTTTTACCACCATGATGAAGGCCTCATTATCAGGACTGGTTTTAGCTCCATGATGAAGGCCTCGTTATCAGGGCTGGTTTTTCCACCAGGATGAAGGCCCTGTTATCAGGGCTTGTTTTAGCACCATGATGAAGGCCTCGTTATCAGGGCTGGTTTTAGCACCATGATGACGGGCTTGTTTTAGCACCAGGATGAAGGCCTCGTTATCAGTGCTGGTTATGATGAAGGCCTCGTTATCAGGACTGGTTTAAGCACCATGATGAAGGCCTCGTTATCAGGGCTGGTTTTAGCACCAGGATGAAGGCCTCGTTATCAGGGCTGGTTTTAGCACCAGGATGAAGGCCTTCGTTATCAGGGCTGGTTTTAGCACCATGATGAAGGCCTCGTTATCAGGGCTGGTTTTAGCACCATGATGAAGGCCTCGTTATCAGGGCTGGTTTTACCACCATGATGAAGGCCTCGTTATCAGTGCTGGTTTTAGCACCATGATGAAGGCCTCGTTATCAGGGCTGGTTTTAGCACCAGGATGAAGGCCTCGTTATCAGGGCTGGTTTTAGCACCAGGATGAAGGCCTCGTTATCAGGGCTGGTTTTAGCACCATGATGAAGGCCTCGTTATCAGGGCTGGTTTTAGCACCAGGATGAAGGCCTCGTTATCAGGGCTGGTTTTAGCACCATGATGAAGGCCTCGTTATCAGGAGCTGGTTTTAGCACCATGATGAAGGCCTCGTTATCAGAGCTTGTTTTAGCACCATGATGAAGGCCTCGTTATCAGGGCTGGTTTTAGCACCATGACGAGGGCCTCATTATCAGTGTAGGTTTTAGCACCATGGTGAAGGCCTCATTATAGGGCTGGTTTAATCTCTCAGATGAGGCCATTATTATTTGTGTAGGTTTTAGTAGTCAGATGAACCTTTCGTTATCAGTGCTAGTTTCAGCACCAGTGAGTGTCTAACGATTGTTTGAGCTAATAGCCAGGAAACAGTAATGGTTACTAATTCATTAATTTGTTTGTTTTGTTGCTCTGAGTTAAGGCCACAGTAGATAGAATACCACTAGGACTTAGGAACAGAGACTGGAAAGATGAAATCATTTATGTGTTTCTGTTTGCAGTGTTGGGCATCTTCCTTGTTTTGTGATCTGCTTACATGTGATTACTTATTTTTACAGAAAGCAGAATTCACAAAAATGTTTATAGATAGCTTGGTTGAACACACTTGTCCGCAGACACATGATTTTTACTGTCTGAAACTCAAAGGTAGTCCCCCTCTGTCTGCGTTGAAACTTTATCAAGACATTGAACATCTGGTGATTTTCAGTGATCCATTCATATATGTTTCAGTTGTCTTTTATGCCCAGTGGAATCTGTTTTGGCAGATTACTGAGATTAGTCTCTGCCTTTGATTTTCTAACATTTACACAAACTGAGCCTATGTTTTTGCTGATGGACTGACATATTTGTCTGTTTTGTTGTATGAAGTAATAAAAATGACTGGGCTGAGACATAAAAACTGATCACTATTGTGTTAAAAATGAACATATTTCTTGAGAGTTCCTTTTTGCTGTAAGAAACAATATCAGTGCCCTTATATTCACATGAGATGTAATTCAAAGGTTACAATCCATTTTTAGTTTCAGCAAAATCAGTTTGAAGGCCAGTGACAGCAGTATTGGTGGGTGTGCCATTAGACAAAACACAACCAGTTACTCTTCATGCATACTGTGTGAGTGGCAGGTGCTTCTGGTAAACCAGGACATGCATATCCTGGATTTGTGGGAAGCCTGTCATCGGCACTGATTTAGTCATATTGTTTACATCACTATGTGTTTTGAGTAGATAATCAAGTCATACAGCTCTCTGGCAGTGAGTTTACATGAGCTGTCATCCTAGCAAACAGTTTTCACATGTTAATATATTCCAACTGTTCATAAGTAATCAGTAAGTAAGTACTTATCTGATTATCAGCCATGTTCAACAGTTGTTTAGGGAATGACTCTTTTATTCATTACGGTAGTCATTAGCCAGTCTGAGGGGAAGTATTCTTAAATGAGGTATATGGTTTCATACAGTTCTTTAAATTTAGTAAACAGATTTGATATGATGCACTTAGTTAGGTAATCAACTCAGAGAAGTCTGGATGGACCAGGACAACTTATTGGGTGTGTATCTTTAACTGTCGATGAGGTGGGTCAGATCAGATCAGTTTGCTGGAGTAAATCAGGATAAGCTCGGTATGAGACAACTGGGATATGTGGTAAGTCATTTTCTCATTACTTTCCTAACTGCTTTACGTTTGTATGACATCCCGTAGGACTTGTGTTACCCAGCCATATGTGCAAGTAATACATAAGTGTGCAAAATGGTTCTGTTAGTTGTGAGTGGTAAAGATGACCTACAGAGATATGTTGTTCCACAGAATGTAATGATTATTATTTGGAACTGTGTTAGCTGCCATGACAGATCAACTGTTGTCATGAATTGGAATCTGATAGTCCTTACCTTTATTTTGAGTGGTACAGACTCAGTATTTCTTACAGAATGTTTTACAAGAAGATGGATATTTCATAAGTGTTGTTTTTTCCCAAACTTTGTACCATATCATATCTATATTGATTATCAAGAATCAGACATACAGTGTACTCCCAAATACAACAACCAGCACACAACTTCCCTCCACTGAATCTATACAGGAACAATGTAATACAATTACATCACTGTTTTACAATAAATAACTCTGCCACATAACATAATTCCCACCTCATATTCATTATGTTGTAATTAACTCACTCCCTAATGTCATGTCGGTGTGTTTATCAAGCATAAACTGATTAGTTATTGCAGCACATACATGTGGATCAAATCTTATATTACTCTTCCAATAACCACCTTCATCTCTCACAGAAGCCTACCGTTTATGTTCATGTCTGAATTCCAAACACAGTTCATCAGTATTGATGTAAATGTACTCTGGAAAACTGGGGGTTTTTTTTCATATTAATTTGTGCTGAGTACTTCACAAAGTTTGGAAGTGTGTCACAATATGGTGATATTAATAAAATGTTCAATTAAAGTAGAATAATGAAGTCCAGATGAGCGAGTTGCAGTGTATGTAAGTGGTTAGCAAACAATGAAATATATCTATTGATTCTCCTTATGGGAAAATTATATCGATCACATTTGTGATAAATGCATACACAAAGGTTTTGGACACATGGAACTTGCCTTCTAAGTTCTTTGCCGTCTAATTCCTGTCAACTGAAGCATGACATTATGCAAGATTACATCCAGTTGGATTCTATTGTCACTTATAATGAGACTGAACCGATGACCGGACTTTTTTTTCTCATGCATGTTTTCTAAACATGAAGGGTTTAGGTCAATACTTGACAATGCTGGTTGTGTAATATATGCCCCATGTGGATGCCTGAGAGGTGATAATCACTCTTAATAACATCCATGTGATGTTAGCACACACAACAGCTCATACTGCCCTGTGGGTGCATAAGGTTGGGACATACTGGTTGGGAATCCTTGTTTCTAGACTCCTGTAAATTGTACATTATCAGTTGGTTCATGCATTTATTCAAAATAATTGAGTATTCATGGCAAAGTTATCATTCCCTGCATTTTCAAGAAAGAACTATCAAAGTCTAGAGTTCACAAATCTTGTCTCTAACCGTACCTAGCATCCTTCAACATACAGTTTTTCTTCCTGTTCCAATAGTAATATAATATAATATCTACCAAAATTTATTTGCAGGTTTTCTGACAATCACTTTAAAATGTTTTTTGACGGATATTATTTGGTTTGATACAAAAGCCTCATTATTGGTGGTGGCGCGTGGTCCTGTGCACAGAGCTCAGATCATGAATCAGTTGAAGTTAAGCAACATCGAGCTCGGACCATCCTTGGATGGGTGACCGTGTTTGGCAGCTTGACTCCTGAGAGTTTCTAGGACTTCAGTCCAGCCCCACAATGAAGGACATGTGATGCATTTGGTCTCACCTTAGGCAAGTGAGTTTGTTCAAATTGCCTCTGTTCACCCAGCAGAAAATGGGTACCTGGTTGGATAAAGTCATGTGACTATAACCTTCTAGCCCCTAACAGGCAGCTTGGGTTATCCGGGGTAATAAGAATCAGATTCTGATTAAGCACCGCAAGCAATCGCTTGGTGTTTGGTGTTTGGAGACTGTGTGCTATAGAAGATGACTTATTATTATTATTATTATTATTGATGAAGGACACGTGCTACATAAGATGTGGTATGATGTATGCAAGACTCCAGTGAAATCATCTTGAGGAATGTACTACCACTCTGGAAAGCAGACACATGTAGAAACTATTACATTGTTGTCTTATTCTTACACATTCTTATCAAATGTAAAAAAAGATGTGTATTTCGAACACCAAATAATGTTTTGCATAAACACCTGATGTCCAGCCGGCAGTGTTGTTCAGTGTGAGATTAGTGTTGCTCAGTTGTGTAAGGCCACAGTATTGTTACTTGGATGTGTAAGGCCATAGTGTTGTTACTCAGTTATGTAAGGCCATAGTGTTGTTACTCAGTTGTGTAAGGCCATAGTATTGTTACTTGGATGTGTAAGGCCATAGTGTTGTTACTCAGTTATGTAAGGCCATAGTATTGTTACTTGTTTATGTAAGGCCACAGTATTGTTACTTGTTATGTAAGGCCACAGTATTGTTACTTGGTTATGTAAGGCCACAGTATTGTTATGTAAGGCCAGTAGTTATTGTTACTACTTGGTTGTGTAAGGCCACAGTATTGTTACTTGGTTATGTAAGGCCATACAGTATTGTTACTTGGTTATGTAAGGCCATAGTATTGTTACTTGGTTATGTAAGGCCATAGTATTGTTACTTGGTTGTGTAAGGCCACAGTATTGTTACTCAGTTATGTAAGGCCACAGTATTGTTACTTGGTTGTGTAAGGCCACAGTATTGTTACTTGGTTATGTAAGGCCATAGTATTGTTACTTGGTTGTGTAAGGCCACAGTATTGTTACTTGGTTGTGTAAGGCCACAGTTGGTTGTTACTTGTGTAGTATTGTTACTTGGTTATGGCCACACAGTATTGTTACTTGGTTATGTAAGGCCACAGTATTGTTACTTGGTTGTGTAAGGACCACAGTATTGTTACTTGGTTGTGTAAGGCCAAGGTATAGTATTGTTACTTGGTTATGTAAGGCCACAGTATTGTTACTTGGTTGTGTAAGGCCACAGTATTGTTACTTGGTTGTGTAAGGCCACAGTATTGTTACTTGGTTGTGTAAGGCCACAGTATTGTTACTTGGTTGTGTAAGGCCATAGTATTGTTACTTGGTTATGTAAGGCCACAGTATTGTTACTTGGTTATGTAAGGCCACAGTATTGTTACTTGGTTGTGTAAGGCCACAGTATTGTTACTTGGTTATGTAAGGCCACAGTATTGTTACTTGGTTATGTAAGGCCACAGTATTGTTACTTAGTATTGTTACTTGGTTATGTAAGGCCACAGTATTGTTACTTGGTTATGTAAGGCCACAGTATTGTTACTTGGTTTATGTAAGGCCACAGTATTGTTACTTGGTTGTGTAAGGCCATAGTATTGTTAACCATAGTATTGTTACTTTTATGTAAGGCCACAGTATTGTTACTTGGTTGTGTAAGGCCACAGTATTGTTACTTGGTTGTGTATAGGCCACAGTATTGTTACCACAGTGACCACAGTATTGTGGAGTGAGGTGAGTAGTGAGTGAGTGAGTTTGGTTTCTTTCACAGCTTTATAGCAATATTCCAGCAACATCTTGGCTGGGGACACCAGAAATCGGCTTCACACAATGTACCCATGTGGGGATTCGAAACTTGACGACTTGGTTATGTAAGGCCATAGTATTTTTCTTTGTTTATGTAAGGCCACAGTATTGTTACTTGGTAATGTAAGGCCACAGTATTGTTACTTGGTTGTGTAAGGCCACAGTATTGTTACTTGGTTATGTAAGGCCATAGTATTGTTACTTGGTTATGTAAGGCCATAGTATTGTTACTTGGTTGTGTAAGGCCAAAGTATTGTTACTTGGTTGTGTAAGGCCACAGTATTGTTACTTGGTTGTGTAAGGCCACAGTATTGTTACTTGGTTATATAAGGCCATAGTATTGTTACTTGGTTATGTAAGGCCACAGTATTGTTACTTGGTTGTGTAAGGCCACAGTATTGTTACTTGGTTATATAAGGCCATAGTATTGTTACTTGGTTATGTAAGGCCACAGTATTGTTACTTGGTTATGTAAGGCCATAGTATTGTTACTTGGTTATGTAAGGCCACAGTATTGTTACTCAGTTGTGTAAAGCCACAGTATTGTTACTTGGTTATATAAGGCCACAGTATTGTTACTTGGTTATGTGAGTGGAGTGAGTGAGTGAGTTTTGGTTTTACGCCGCTTTTAGCAATATTCCAGCAACATCACGGCGGGGGACACCAGAAATCGGCTTCACACAATGTACCCATGTGGGGATTCGAACCCGGGTCTTCGGCGTGACGACTTGGTTATGTAAGGCCATAGTATTTTTACTTGTTTATGTAAGGCCACAGTATTGTTACTTGGTAATGTAAGGCCACAGTATTGTTACTTGGTTTTTTAAGGCCACAGTATTGTTACTTGGTTGTGTAAGGCCATAGTATTGTTACTTGGTTATGTAAGGCCATAGTATTGTTACTTGGTTGTGTAAGGCCAAAGTATTGTTACTCAGTTATGTAAGGCCACAATATTGTTACTTGGTTATGTAAGGCCACAATATTGTTACTTGGTTATATAAGGCCATAGTATTGTTACTTGGTTGTGTAAGGCCAAAGTATTGTTACTTGGTTGTGTAAGGCCATAGTATTGTTACTTGGTTATATAAGGCCATAGTATTGTTACTTGGTTATATAAGGCCATAGTATTGTAACTTGGTTATGTAAGGCCATAGTATTGTTACTTGGTTGTTTAGGGCCATAGTATTGTTACTCAGTTGTGTAAGGCCATAGTATTGTTACTCAGTTATGTAATGCCACAGTATTGTTACTTGGTTGTGTAAGGCCACAGTATTGTTACTTGGTTGTGTAAGGCCACAGTATTGTTACTTGGTTATGTAAGGCCACAGTATTGTTACTTGGTTATGTAAGGCCACAGTATTGTTACTTGGTTATGTAAGGCCATAGTATTGTTACTTGGTTGTGTAAGGCCATAGTATTGTTACTCAGTTATGTAAGGCCATAGTATTGTTACTCAGTTATGTAAGGCCATAGTATTGTTACTCAGTTATGTAAAACCACAGTATTGTTACTTGGTTGTGTAAGGCCACAGTATTGTTACTTGGTTATGTAAGGCCACAGTATTGTTACTTGGTTATGTAAGGCCACAGTATTGTTACTTGGTTATGTAAGGCCATAGTATTGTTACTTGGTTGTGTAAGGCCATAGTATTGTTACTCAGTTATGTAAGACCAAAATGTTGTTACTCTGTTGTGTAAAGCCATAGTATTGCTACTATGGTTACATAGTAAGGCCACAATGTTGTGGACTGTACTTTGTAGGCCATAGCACTGTGCAGTGAATTCATTGCATGTCAAAGTATAATGCCATTACTGTTTAATATCAATGAGATATGTTTTATTATTGACATACTAATAGCTGTGACGTCAAAGGAGAGTGGATTTGCAGACACCTACAAGAAAACTCAATCAAAGATTTACTAGCTATTATGTTTTATGTTATATTGCGTGATTGGAAATTGAAATCTGAAATAATCTCATCATATGAAAGTATTGATGGCTTCCAGTCTGCGTCAGAAGGAGGATCAGGTAGACCTGTAGACTTGCACAAGTCTCTAAGTTTAAATGATAATTTCTAAAAAATAATAAATAACAGTCTTGGGTCTGACTGCTTATCTTGACTTGTCTCTTCGAAGGATGAAATCACTATGCATCCATGGGGTCAGCATTCAGTACAGCCTTGGAGAAAGGCTTGTAGACCTGCAACATCCGGCGATCTGGATGTGTACTAGCATTACAGTCCTGATACCATCAGGATGCCCACAGCTCAAATACCGGTACTTCCAGGTCCCGATGGTGTTATGAGCTGATAGGACGACAGCTTGTATACCAGTTATACCACACCCTGATGGTGCTATAAAACAGATGGGATGACAGCACAAATACCGTTACTTCCAGGTCCTGTTGGTGTTATGAGCTGATAGGACGGCAGCTTGTATACCAGTTGTACCACACCCTGATGGTGTTATGAGCTGATAGGACCACAGCTTGTATACCAGTTATACCACACCCTGATGGTGTTATGAGCTGATAGGACCACAGCTTGTATACCAGTTATACCACACCCTGATTGTGTTATGAGCTGATAGGACGACAGCTTGTATACCAGTTATACCACACCCTGACTGTGTTATGAGCTGATAGGACCACAGCTTGTATACCAGTTGTACAACAGCCTGATGGTGTTATGACCTGATAGGACGGCAGCTTGTATACCAGTTATACCACACCCTGATGGTGTTATGAGCTGATAGGACGGCAGCTTGTATACCAGTTGTACCACAGCCTGATGGTGTTATGAGCTGATAGGACGGCAGCTTGTATACCAGTTGTACCACACCCTGATGGTGTTATGAGCTGATAGGACCACAGCTTGTATACCAGTTATACCACACCCTGATGGTGTTATGAGCTGATAGGATGACAGCACAAATACCGTTACTTCCAGGTCCTGATGGTGTTATGAGCTGATAGGACCACAGCTTGTATACCAGTTGTACCACACCCTGATGGTGTTATGAGCTGATAGGACCACAGCTTGTATACCAGTTATACCACACCCTGATGGTGTTATGAGCTGATAGGACCACAGCTTGTATACCAGTTATACCACACCCTGATGGTGTTATGAGCTGATAGGACCACAGCTTGTATACCAGTTATACCACACCCTGATGGTGTTATGAGCTGATAGGACCACAGCTTGTATACCAGTTATACCACACCCTGATGGTGTTATGAGCTGATAGCACCACAGCTTGTATACCAGTTATACCACACCCTGATGGTGTTATGAGCTGATAGGACTACAGCTTGTTACACCACACCCTGATGGTGTTATGAGCTGATAGGACCACAGCTTGTATACCAGTTATACCACACCCTGATGGTGTTATGAGCTGATAGGACGGCAGCTTGTATACCAGTTGTACCACAGCCTGATGGTGTTATGAGCTGATAGGACTACAGCTTGTATACCAGTTATACCACACCCTGATGGTGTTATGAGCTGATAGGACCACAGCTTGTATACCAGTTGTACCACACCCTGATTGTGTTATGAGCTGATAGGACCACAGCTTGTATACCAGTTATACCACTCCCTGATTGTGTTATGAGCTGATAGGACGACAGCTTGTATACCAGTTATACCACACCCTGATGGTGTTATGAGCTGATAGGACCACAGCTTGTATACCAGTTATACCTCACCCTGATGGTGTTATGAGCTGATAGGACTACAGCTTGTATACCAGTTATACCACACCCTGATGGTGCTATAAAGCGTTGACATCTATGATACCAGTATTGGCACATACTTACTGCTTACTGATCACACGTTGTGTGGCCTTCCACAAAGTGGCTTTGTCTTTTCCATGGGTTATCAGGATAATGGTGATAATGCAAACTAGATAGAGTCAATAAACATTTATTGAACACTCTAAACCCATAAAGTTTCAACACAGACATGTGAGTATTAATAATCTTATCAATACATTATCATCAGGAAAGTAATCCGCCTGACTCTGGGTCATCATCACGGACCTGCAATTCGATCACACACATATATTTGATACCAGTATTCTCTGAGTGATTTTTCAGTTGTGTAGGAATATTGATTTAAAAAATAAATACCACAGAATATATATATACTATATGTTATGCAAACAGACAATCACATGATTATTTGTAACATAGCAACCTTCTCATTACACCATGGAGATACTGAGGGCACAGGAAGCGTTTTATGCTTAAATGACATCATATAACACAAAAATATACAATAACTGTAATTAAAACAGATTCTACTGTCGTCACACATGTCATGTGACTTGGGATAAGTAATATAGGTTACAAATAACTGATGACTGATTGATGGGGTGGTACAGGTTGTTTTGACAGTTTTAGTCATCAAGAAACATAGGTGACCCACAAACATTGACACACAGACTGTACAGGTACATCAACAGTCAGACGATACAGGTGCAGACACAGGTGAGGTCAGAGAAGGACAGGTAGACAGACAAAGATAGTCAGATGATGTCACAGAGGACAGTGGCAGATTGACATGTAGACAGACACAACCACAGGAGAGGGCAGAGAAGGACAGGTAGACAGACAGAGATAGTGAGATGGTGTCACAGAGGACAGTGGCAGATTGACATGTAGACAGCCACAGCCACAGGAGAGGGCAGAGACGGACAGCTAGACAGACACAGATAGTTAGATGATGTCACAGAGGACAGTGGCAGATTGACATGTAGACAGGCAGCCACAGGAGAGGGCAGTGAAGGACAGGTAGACAGAGATAGTTAGATGATGTCACAGAGGACAGTGGCAGATTGACATGTAGACAGACACAAACACAGGAGAGGACAGAGAAGGACAGGTAGACAGACAGAGATAGTTAGATGATGTCACAGAGGACAGTGGCAGATTGACATGCAGTAGACATGTAGACCACAGCCACAGGAGAGGGCAGAGAAGGACAGGTAGACAGACACAGATAGTTAGATGATGTCACAGAGGACAGTGTCAGATTGACATGTAGACAGCCACAGCCACAGGAGAGGGCAGAGAAGGACAGGTAAACAGACACAGATAGTTAGATGATGTCACAGAGGACAGTGGCAGATTGACATGTAGACAGGCACAGCCACAGGAGAGGGCAGAGAAGGACAGGTAGACAGACACAGATAGTTAGATGATGTCACAGAGGACAGTGTCAGATTGACATGTAGACAGCCACAGCCACAGGAGAGGGCAGAGAAGGACAGGTAGACAGACAGAGATAGTTAGATGATGTCACAGAGGACAGTGTCAGATTGACATGTAGACAGACACAAACACAGGAAAGGGCAGAGAAGGACAGGTAGACAGACACAGATAGTTAGACTTGGGCAGGCACATACAGGTAGACAGTCACAAGCAGAAACACTGACAGGCACCATTAGATCAATGTCCTTTACAGACAGGTAGACAGACATGATAGTCAGACATATTCAGCCAAATACAGGTAAATAGAGGAACAAGCAGAAACACATTGGCGGATCCAGAGGGGGGATTCAGGGGGTTCGAACCCCCCCTTTTAAAAAATGACTTAAGACCACATTGAAGATTATTTTTGCATTGCTGGAGCCAATTGGGCTTCCAGGGGGATCGAAACACACACACACACACACACACACCCCTTTCAAAATTCCTGGATCCGCCGATGAAACATATACATGGACAGACACATATAGTCTGATGTCACAGACATAACAGAATGGCATGTGTGGATAGACACATATAGATACACACATACAGAAAAATACAGGAACGCTCACACATGACTATCAGTCAGACCAGAGACCATATATCGGTATATGGTCTCTGGTCAGACAGAGCAACAGAAGTACCGTGAACAAGGAGGGTGAGTGAGTTGGGATTTACGCTGCTTACAATATTTCAGCAACATCATGGCGGGGGACACCAGAAATGGACTTCACACACATTGAAATATACCAAAAAGAAACTTCACATCAGGGCACTATAAAAGAACAAGAGATAGAAGAAATTGTTATTATTTCATTGCTGAGATGTGTGATGTACTCGATACACTGACAGTGCCATAATCAGTTCCATTAGGCTACACCGCCGTTCCAAAATTTTTGGGTATTCAGAATGTCAAGTCACAAGAATAAAAATGCGAAAATTTCTCAGGTCAATATCGTGTATGGCCGCCCCGTGCATTCACCACTGCCAAACACTGTCTCCTCATCGACTGCCTGATGCTTGTGAACACATGGTTGGGGATACTGCGCCATTGCTCTTGCAAGGCAGTGCCAAGTTCCTGCAAATTCTGAGGATGGTTCCTGAGACCACGAAGCCTTCTCCCAAGTGCATCCCAAATGTGCTCTATTGGATTAAGGTCAGGGGACCTCGATGGCCAGTCCATGACGTTGATTCCAGCGTTTTGAAGGAAATTTGGTGTCAACATTGTGGTATGCGGCCGAGCATTATCATGCTGGAACTGTAGACCTGGGCCATGAGCCGCCATTAAAGGAACGAGTTCAGGGGTGAGCACCTGGTCGCGGTATGCAGCAGCTATGAGGTTTCCACGGATGACCAGAAGTCGGGAACGGTTGTTCCCTCAGAAAGCACCCCACACCATGCAACTTCCTCCCCCGAATCTGTCGACTTCCTGTACACAACATTGGGCACACTGTTCACTGTCTCCAGACTCTATGCCTGCCGTCCGCGAATCTGAGGGTAAACCTGGATTCATCGCTAAAGACGGCTCGATTCCAGTCTCTCAGGGTCCATCGGAGGTGACGTTGGGCCCACAGCAGACGTTGACGTTGATGAAACGGCGTCAATATTGGCCCTCGATATGGACATCGAGAATTGACATTGGCAGCCCGCAACTGATTTCGAATGGTCTGTGAGGACAGTCGACCTCTAAACATCTCAGCCCTGGTTCGTGTAGCCGGCAGAAATCTGTTACGTAGGTGACGTAGGACGATTTGACGGTCTTATGCTCGTGACATCACACGTGGACGACCCGACCTTGGGCGATCAGAAGTGGTGCCAGTTTGTTGTAGACGACCTCGCAAGTCATACACAGTACGACGGCTGCATCCCATTGCTCTTGCGACGTCAATAACTGATCTTCCTGCTTGCAACATGCCAACGGCACGTTCACGTTGCACATTTGACAATCGTGGCATTTCAAGTACCTTTAGAACTGTGGTTTAAAAGTGTTTTTTTCAATTCTTGAGGCCAATGCAAACATGTGCATATGTAGCTGTGTGATATTTCATTCTGCTAAAACAGAAAGTGCGGTATTTTGTACATAGTTTGGGCATATGTCAGTTCATATTTCATTTTATTACAAAAATATAAAAAAAATAAAAATAAAACAAACCAAAAACAAACTACCTTTTTCATAAAATATTAAAATTACCTGAAGTGCCATGTGGGTGCTGTAATAGCAGGCATGTCATGTCATTGTCTGGTCTTGATTGTTTACTAACACTGGTCACCATCTTGGTTCCTCGGTTCTTCCAATTTTCACCCTCTTCTTTCTCTGAATTGGGAATCATCCCAATTCACTTCAATTCTTCTCTTCTATAAGAAGACTCACCTTATTGCCACTTACCTGCCACTGATTGGTTTCATATGCCAAACAATTCTCTTCTTGGCTGTGATTGGCCCTATTGGTTTGCCATAGTTTTCTTGTTGCTCACCTGTAGATTGTTCCTCATTGTGTGTACCTGTCCCCACTGAGAGACATTCTCCTTCTATATGCAGGTGAGTCAACCTTTCACAGTTTCATTGGAGATAAGTTAGGCATAGGTTTACTAAATTTATTAAAGACCCGTGAAGATCCGGGGTAGAATAGGTCTTCAGCAACCCATGTGCTTGCCATAAAAGGCGACTATGCTTGTTGTAAGAGGCAACTAACGGGATCGGGTGGTCAGGCTCGCTGACTTGGTTGACACATGTCATCGGTTCCCAGTTGCGCAGATCGATGCTCATGCTGTTGATCACTGGATTGTCTGGTCCAGACTCGATTATTTATAGACCGCCGCCGTATAGCTGGGATATTGCTGAGTGCGGCGTAAAACTAAACTCACTCACTCACTAAATTTATTAAACATGTTAAACATTTATTACAATTATCAACTATTAACTATCAACTAGAACATACTTTAATTTAAATTAACATTTATATGTCTGGTCAATTTATAAACTTAACAATGGCCATGTGCTTGTTGGCGTCGGCCATGACAGTTTTTCCATTACATTATGTAAAGTCATTGTTGGCACATGTGTTTGGTACAGTCACATACTGTTCATTGATGTAGTGCTTGTAATATTCATGTAATGTTGCTATGGTTGGCCAAACTGTACTGTTATAGTTGTTAAATGTGACAGTGTGTGTACCTGTCCCTCACTGAGAGACATTCTCCTTCTATATGCAGGCATGTGCACACAGTCATCTCACCATCCATAATAAAGAACATTCATAGTTGGCCCTGGTTGACTGTTGTATGTGCAGCGTCATTCAGAGACACGAGTATTATACCCCTGGACCACGGTCTCACATATGAAGAAAACTTTGATGCGAAGATCACGTGATCAACTGCACATGCAAAACCTGATTTGGCACTAACGTCATTTGCACGACGAATGGATGGGTTTGAGTGGGTTTTGCTAACATTTTTCTAGAGTCGAAAGATAGGGATCCCATTTCGGATACATAGATGTATCATAGGAGAAAAATTATTCATTATTTTTCAAATTACATTTTGTGAAGTTTCTTTTTTGACTCAGTATATATGAACCTGAAGATACAACCCACTGTGTGTGAAAGGCTTCAGGTGGTAGGAATCTATGTGCTCCTAAGCATCCAACTTAAGAAAGCTGATTTCCTTGGACATAATAGCTCTGTACAGACCTATGTCATATCTACATGAAGGGCTGAAGATTTATTGTTATTAATATATTCATTGTCAGCCTGCCTGAACATCCTGCTGAACGCAGTTCACATGAATCAACTGGCCTTATTTTTGTTTAGTTTGGGGAATTTGCATATTATATGTGGCCCATGGCCAGCTATTGCTGTGCTATACATTTGACCAATTGTTCCAGTGCAGGGTCTTTGTGTAGTTTGTCAGTTACATTGATCGAACATTTACAATGGGCTATCTTAGTGTTCATTGTTCAAGAACAGAAAGAAAATATGTATTTGCTGTTTTTATGTTTCATAATTCTAATATTCTTTGACAGACATTTTTGTCATCAAGCCCACATGAACAGTAGGAATTGTCCATGATGAATAATACATGACTATTGGTGATGACAAAATCCTCTCCATGTTTTATCTGCTCCAAGTCAGTACTATAGAAGGGTGAAGGACTTACATTGTCATGTTATTGTGTGGAAGTCAGAGTATGTGAGTTGGGTTTGGCAGTACAGTATTCCGGTTGTACACAGCATGTTACCTAAATACATGGGAGGAAGGTTCGAGGTGATGCCGGGTGTAGACAACCTGCGTAACGCCCTATATATTATAATGACAAACCAAACAGGGCTAAGCAGGATTTGAACCTACAGTCATAGGCTCAGGTGTGCCCAAAGACTTCAACTCTGCACGGTGAACTGTTCCACCTTAGAAGACTGACTGGGCACCATGCACAATGGGAATAAATGCAGTATTTAGTGAGTTGAGACTGATGCCAGTTTGAAACCTATCACTGTTTAAAGGCATGTATCAATGTAGCCAGGGGACGAGACTGATGCCAGTTTGAAACCTATCACTGTTTAATGGCATGTATCAATGTAGCCAGGGGATGAGACTGATGCCAGTTTGAAACCTATCACTGTTTAATGGCATGTACTGATGCCAGTTTGAAACCTATCACTGTTTAATGGCATGTATCAATGTAGCCAGGGGATGAGACTGATGCCAGTTTGAAACCTATCACTGTTTAATGGCATGTATCAATGTAGCCAGGGGATGAGACTGATGCCAGTTTGAAACCTATCACTGTTTAATGGCATGTATCAATGTATCGAGACTGATGCCAGTTTGAAACCTATCACTGTTTAATGGCATGTATCAATGTAGCCAGGGGATCTAGACTGATGCCAGTTTGAAACCTATCACTGTTTAATGGCATGTATCAAGCCAGGGGACCGGAGACTGATGCCAGTTTGAAACCTATCACCGTTTAATGGCATGTATCAATGTAGCCAGGGGACGAGATGCCAGTTTGAAACCTATCACTGTTTAATGGCATGTATCAATGTAGCCAGGGACGAGACTGATGCCAGTTTGAAACCTATCACCGTTTAATGGCATGTATCAATGTAGCCAGGGGACTAGACTGATGCCAGTTTGAAACCTATCACTGTTTAATGGCATGTATCAATGTATCGAGACTGTGCCAGTTTGAAACCTATCACTGTTTAATGGCATGTATCAATGTAGCCAGGGATGAGACTGATGCCAGTTTGAAACCTATCACTGTTTAATGGCATGTATCAATGTAGCCAGGGGATCTAGACTGATGCCAGTTTGAAACCTATCACTGTTTAATGGCATGTATCAATGTAGCCAGGGGATCGAGACTGATGCCAGTTTGAAACCTATCACTGTTTAATGGCATGTATCAATGTAGCCAGGGATCGAGACTGATGCCAGTTTGAAACCTATCACTGTTTAATGGCATGTATCAATGTAGCCAGGGATCTAGACTGATGCCAGTTTGAAACCTATCACTGTTTAATGGCATGTATCAATGTAGCCAGGGATCAGAGACTGATGCCAGTTTGAAACCTATCACTGTTTAATGGCATGTATCAATGTAGCCAGGGATGAGACTGATGCCAGTTTGAAACCTATCACTGTTTAATGGCATGTATCAATGTAGCCAGGGGATGTATCAATGACTGATGCCAGTTTGAAACCTATCCATGTATCAATGTAGCCAGGATTAGACTGATGCCAGTTTGAAACCTATCGTTTAATGGCATGTATCAATGTAGCCAGGGATCTAGACTGATGCCAGTTTGAAACCTATCACCGTTTAATGGCATGTATCAATGTAGCCAGGGACGCAGACTGATGCCAGTTTGAAACCTATCACTGTTTAATGGCATGTATCAATGTAGCCAGGGACTAGACTGATGCCAGTTTGAAACCTATCACTGTTTAATGGCATGTATCAATGTAGCCAGGGATCCAGACTGATGCCAGTTTGAAACCTATCACTGTTTAATGGCATGTATCAATGTAGCCAGGGATGAGACTGATGCCAGTTTGAAACCTATCACCGTTTAATGGCATGTATCAATGTAGCCAGGGGGATCTAGACTGATGCCAGTTTGAAACCTATCACCGTTTAATGGCATGTATCAATGTAGCCAGAGACTGGCCAGTTTGAAACCTATCAGTTTAATGGCTGTATCAATGTGCCAGGGGATGAGACTGATGCCAGTTTGAAACCTATCACCGTTTAATGGCATGTATCAATCACTGATGCCAGTTTGAAACCTATCACTGTTTAATGGCATGTATCAATGTAGCCAGGGACGAGACTGATGCCAGTTTGAAACCTATCACTGTTTAATGGCATGTATCAATGTAGCCAGGGGACGAGACTGATGCCAGTTTGAAACCTATCACTGTTTAATGGCATGTATCAATGTAGCCAGGGGATCTAGACTGATGCCAGTTTGCTGATGCCAGTTTGAAACCTATCATCGTTTAATGGCATGTATCAATGTAGCCAGGGGACGCAGACTGATGCCAGTTTGAAACCCTATCACCGTTTAATGGCATGTATCAATGTAGCCAGGGAGCCGAGACTGATGCCAGTTTGAAACCCTATCACTGTTTAATGGCATGTATCAATGTAGCCAGGGGAATGAGACTGATGCCAGTTTGAAACCTATCACTGTTTAATGGCATGTATCAATGTAGCCAGGATCTAGACTGATGCCAGTTTGAAACCTATCACTGTTTAATGGCATGTATCAATGTAGCCAGGGGATGAGACTGATGCCAGTTTGAAACCCTATCACTGTTTAATGGCATGTATCAATGTAGCCAGGGATCTAGACTGATGCCAGTTTGAAACCTATCACCGTTTAATGGCATGTATCAATGTAGCCAGGGGACGAGACTGATGCCAGTTTGAAACCTATCACTGTTTAATGGCATGTATCAATGTAGCCAGGGATCTAGACTGATGCCAGTTTGAAACCTATCACCGTTTAATGGCATGTATCAATGTAGCCAGGGGATCTAGACTGATGCCAGTTTGAAACCTATCACCGTTTAATGGCAATGTATCAGTTTGAACTCCTAATAATGGCATGTAGCCAGGGGATCTAGACTGATGCCAGTTTGAAACCTATCACCGTTTAATGGCATGTATCAATGTAGCCAGGGGATCTAGACTGATGCCAGTTTGAAACCTATCACTGTTTAATGGCATGTATCAATGTAGCCAGGGACGCAGACTGATGCCAGTTTGAAACCTATCACTGTTTAATGGCATGTATCAATGTAGCCAGGGATCTCGGAGACTGATGCCAGTTTGAAACCTATCACTGTTTAATGGCATGTATCAATGTAGCCAGGGGATCTAGACTGATGCCAGTTTGAAACCTATCACTGTTTAATGGCATGTATCAATGTAGCCAGGGATCTAGACTGATGCCAGTTTGAAACCTATCACCGTTTAATGGCATGTATCAATGTAGCCAGGGGACTAGACTGATGCCAGTTTGAAACCTATCACCGTTTAATGGCATGTATCAATGTAGCCAGGGGACTAGACTGATGCCAGTTTGAAACCTATCACTGTTTAATGGCATGTATCAATGTAGCCAGGGACGAGACTGATGCCAGTTTGAAACCCATCACTGTTTCATGGCGTATCAATGTAGCCAGGGACGAGACTGATGCCAGTTTGAAACCCATCACCGTTTAATGGCATGTATCAATGTAGCCAGGGGATCAGACTGATGCCAGTTTGAAACCTATCACCGTTTAATGGCATGTATCAATGTAGCCAGGGGATCTAGACTGATGCCAGTTTGAAACCTATCACTGTTTAATGGCATGTATCCAATGTAGCCAGGGGATCAGAGACTGATGCCAGTTTGAAACCTATCACCGTTTAATGGCATGTATCAATGTAGCCAGGGGGACGAGACTGATGCCAGTTTGAAACCTATCACCGTTTAATGGCATGTATCAATGTAGCCAGGGGCCGAGACTGATGTCAGTTTGAAACCTATCACCGTTTAATGGCATGTATCAATGTAGCCAGGGGACTAGACTGATGCCAGTTTGAAACCTATCACCGTTTAATGGCATGTATCAATGTAGCCAGGGATCTAGACTGATGCCAGTTTGAAACCTATCACTGTTTAATGGCATGTATCAATGTAGCCAGGGGATCTAGACTGATGCCAGTTTGAAACCTATCACTGTTTAATGGCATGTATCAATGTAGCCAGGGGATCTAGACTGATGCCAGTTTGAAACCTATCACTGTTTAATGGCATGTATCAATGTAGCCAGGGGACGACTGATGCCAGTTTGAAACCTATCACTGTTTAATGGCATGTATCAATGTAGCCAGGGATCTAGACTGATGCCAGTTTGAAACCTATCACCGTTTAATGGCATGTATCAATGTAGCCAGGGATCTAGACTGATGCCAGTTTGAAACCTATCACCGTTTAATGGCATGTATCAATGTAGCCAGGGGATCTAGACTGATGCCAGTTTGAAACCTATCACTGTTTAATGGCATGTATCAATGTAGCCAGGGGATCGAGACTGATGCCAGTTTGAAACCTATCACCGTTTAATGGCATGTATCAATGTAGCCAGGTGACTAGACTGATGTCAGTTTGAAACCTATCACTGTTTAATGGCATGTATCAATGTAGCCAGGGGACGAGACTGATGCCAGTTTGAAACCTATCACCGTTTAATGGCATGTATCAATGTAGCCAGGGACGCAGACTGATGTCAGTTTGAAACCTATCACCGTTTAATGGCATGTATCAATGTAGCCAGGGATGAGACTGATGCCAGTTTGAAACCTATCACCGTTTAATGGCATGTATCAATGTAGCCAGGGACTAGACTGATGTCCGTTTGAAACCTATCACTGTTTAATGGCATGTATCAATGTAGCCAGGGACTTAGACTGATGTCAGCTTGAAACCTATCACTGTTTAATGGCATGTATCAATGTAGCCAGGGATGAGACTGATGCCAGTTTGAAACCTATCACCGTTTAATGGCATGTATCAATGTAGCCAGGGGACAGACTGATGCCAGTTTGAAACCTATCACTGTTTAATGGCATGTATCAATGTAGCCAGGGATGAGACTGATGCCAGTTTGAAACCTATCACCGTTTAATGGCATGTATCAATGTAGCCAGGGGACTAGACTGATGTCCGCTTGAAACCTATCACTGTTTAATGGCATGTATCAATGTAGCCAGGGATCTAGACTGATGTCAGTTTGAAACCTATCACCGTTTAATGGCATGTATCAATGTAGCCAGGGATCTAGACTGATGCCAGTTTGAAACCTATCACCGTTTAATGGCATGTATCAATGTAGCCAGGATGAGACTGATGCCAGTTTGAAACCTATCACTGTTTAATGGCATGTATCAATGTAGCCAGGGATTCCAGACTGATGTCAGTTTGAAACCTATATCACCGTTTAATGGCATGTATCAATGTAGCCAGGGATCTAGACTGATGCCAGTTTGAAACCCATCACCGTTTAATGGCATGTATCAATGTAGCCAGGGATGAGACTGATGCCAGTTTGAAACCCATCACTGTTTAATGGCATGTATCAATGTAGCCAGGGACTCTAGACTGATGTCAGTTTGAAACCTATCACTGTTTAATGGCATGTATCAATGTAGCCAGGGGATCTAGACTGATGCCAGTTTGAAACCTATCACCGTTTAATGGCATGTATCAATGTAGCCAGGGGATGAGACTGATGCCAGTTTGAAACCTATCACCGTTTAATGGCATGTATCAATGTAGCCAGGGGATCCAGACTGATGCCAGTTTGAAACCTATCACTGTTTAATGGCATGTATCAATGTAGCCAGGGGATGAGACTGATGCCAGTTTGAAACCTATCACTGTTTAATGGCATGTATCAATGTAGCCAGGGGACGAGACTGATGCCAGTTTGAAACCTATCACTGTTTAATGGCATGTATCAATGTAGCCAGGGGATGAGACTGATGCCAGTTTGAAACCTATCACTGTTTAATGGCATGTATCAATGTAGCCAGGGGACGAGACTGATGTCAGTTTGAAACCTATCACTGTTTAATGGCATGTATCAATGTAGCCAGGGGACGAGACTGATGCCAGTTTGAAACCTATCACTGTTTAATGGCATGTATCAATGTAGCCAGGGACGCAGACTGATGCCAGTTTGAAACCTATCACTGTTTAATGGCATGTATCAATGTAGCCAGGGGCAGACTGATGCCAGTTTGAAACCTATCACTGTTTAATGGCATGTATCAATGTAGCCAGGGACTAGACTGATGTCAGTTTGAAACCTATCACCGTTTAATGGCATGTATCAATGTAGCCAGGGATCTAGACTGATGCCAGTTTGAAACCTATCACTGTTTAATGGCATGTATCAATGTAGCCAGGGACTGAGACTGATGCCAGTTTGAAACCTATCACCGTTTAATGGCATGTATCAATGTAGCCAGGGGATCTAGACTGATGCCAGTTTGAAACCTATCACTGTTTAATGGCATGTATCAATGTAGCCAGGGGACGAGACTGATGTCAGTTTGAAACCTATCACTGTTTAATGGCATGTATCAATGTAGCCAGGGGACGAGACTGATGCCAGTTTGAAACCTATCACTGTTTAATGGCATGTATCAATGTAGCCAGGGGACGAGACTGATGTCAGTTTGAAACCTATCACTGTTTAATGGCATGTATCAATGTAGCCAGGGGATCGAGACTGATGCCAGTTTGAAACCTATCACTGTTTAATGGCATGTATCAATGTAGCCAGGGGATCTAGACTGATGCCAGTTTGAAACCGAGACTGATGCCAGTTTGAAACATATCACTGTTTAATGGCATGTATCAATGTAGCCAGGGGATGAGACTGAACTGATGCACATTTAAATGATTCCCTGTGTTCTGCTGCAAATGATTGAGGTATGGGGCAAAAAGACTAGAAACATGTTATGGGGAATCAGAGATTCAAACCCAGAATCACATAATTTTGGCTGTCTAAAATGTTGGACAGGCCTAAACATTGGCACCTGACTAGACCACACATGCTCCATAGATCACTGTTTTGAACAAGGCGGAATCCATTATAGTTCCATCTGTATCTGACACCTCCTATGCTGCTCTGACAATGTTTCTTGTCCTACCTTACTCGCAATGTTTTTTCAGTATTATTGAGTTTTTTCTTCCTCTGCCATCTATTTCTACTATTTCTGTACTATTTCTGGCATGTGTCAACTTATATAAAAAACTCAGGTGGTTCGGTTTTTAAAACCAAAGTATGAGAACTGAAGTTTGGATGAATATTAGATTGAATTTGTCAGGTGAAAGTGATAGATTGCCATGGTTGTCGGTGATTGGCTATCGGACGAACACTTGGATAATGGGAAGTGCTGGACCTGCAGCCTCCAGCCTGCACCATCATGTGTCTGACTCAGGCTACATGCTACACATTCATGAAATACAATTCATCAAAGCAAATTACACCTTAATGACAGTTTGATCCAATCTGTTAAATGTGTACCACCTCAATGATCCTGAAGACTGATAATTTATTTAACATTTTGAAACATATTTACAGGAAAATATTTCAAGTAGAGAGTTGTCCCCTGAATCCCTAGGGACTTGAAACAGTTGTTGGATGATATGATCAAGTAACGAGTGTGATTACAGGTTTATTAGTACTGGTGGGAGTGGGGTGGACGGCTACGTCAGGGAACACCTTTACACACTGAAATAATACACTGAAACTGCCACGTCAGGGTCAATGTTTGCTCCCTCCTTGTGAATGTCCTGTAAAAGAAGCTTTTGTTGAGCTTGTAGGAAAGGAAACTTTGGGTTTCCTCTCAGTGCTGTCTTCTTCTGTTTTCGTCAGGTGTTGTTCCTGTTCCAGTCCCATGCTTTGCTGACCCATGATTATTTACAGACAGCTGGGATAGTGCTGACTACTGCATTATGCAGACTCAGTTATTTTTTATGATAAAATACTTTTCACCTTACATTAATAAACTAACTCTTTTCATACTAACTATATATGTTTTGTCAAGACAATCTAATTATATTCAAATAATTTATCTGATATTTGCATATTATATGTATTGCAGTGAAGATAGCTGTCATTGAGGTCTGATGACATGAGATAATAAATAGTCACCATGGCTACATATTTACGTTTCAGCATAAAACAACAGAGGCAGTTTATAGTTAGAGTTTGTTTGCAGTGAAAACGTACCAATGAATTTCACTTTAAACAAAAAAGTAAATCAAATAAAGTGAAATTAAGATTGCGAATCCTCATAACTTTACCTTGCCAACTGAACATTAAAATCTCACAATTTTATTCAACTTAGGATAAAAACTGTTTAACAAACGATAATAGTTTCAAAATGCTATAATTGGTTTGTATTACAAGGGGGTATACACATTAAATGAAACTCCCAAAAGAAGAAGGGTTGGTTTCTATGGTAGTCTAAGTAAACGCTCATCGCGCACCGCACATGCATTTGTTTCACTGTTCCAACTACTGTTCCGTGTAACACATGCCATGTCTTCTCAGGCCAGTGACTTCTTTGAAATATGCCTCTTTCCACCAGTCATGAAATGGGTACCTGGTAGGGTGAGATAACAGTGTTACCTTCAGGAACCACACATGCACACAGAGCTGAGATAGATATTTGAGTGCACACTGATTCTGGGGCATAATGGTTCACTTTCAGCATGATATATTGCATGACAAAAGCTCCAAACAAATGGACTATTATAAATCTACCATATTATGTGATAAATGAAGGTTGAGGCTTTTTTGTTGATACTTTGAGGGTTGAATCAAAAACATCTGAAATATAAGAACTTGCAGAAGCTTATATGTACATATGCTGAGCATACTCACTGGCGTGTAAGGAACATGTGCTTGATGTTAGTGTTTCATCATGGCCTGTCTGCTTTCTCCAGTGAAGCTGAAGATGTGGGCTGCCAGCAGACTGTGTGGCCCAGTCTGACAAGTGGGCATACACAACCCTGGCTACACTGCTGGTAGCATTGCAGCTATCCCAGAGTTATGGCCATGGTGTTCATGAAACCTCAGTCATCATCGTCATCATCATCGTCATCATCATCATCATCATCATCATCATCATCATCATCATCATCATCATCGTCATCATCATCGTTGTCATCATCATCATCACCAATGTTGTAAAAAGTACCTCATACACCCAAATGGGATGGGTGGAGCAAACTGTATTCATGGTATATGTCTGTATGCATGTAATGGATTGCCACACAGTTGTATAGGGAGACAGGGGTATCTATGTCACCACACAGTTGTATAGGGAGACAGGGGTATCTATGTCACCACACAGTTGTATAGGGAGACATGGGCCTCTATGTCACCACACAGTTGTATAGGGGAGACAGGGGCCTCTGTGTCACCACACAGTTGTATAGGGGAGACAGGGGCCTCTGTGTCACCACACAGTTGTATATAGGGGAGACAGGGGCCTCTATGTCACCACACAGTTGTATAGGGAGACAGGAGCCTCTGTGTCACCACACAGTTGTAGGGAGACATAGGGAGACAGGAGCCTCTGTGTCAACACACAGTTGTATAGGGAGACAGGGGCCTCTGTGTCACCCATACAGTTGTATAGGGAGACAGGGGCCTCTGTGTTCATGGTAGGGAGACAGGAGCCTCTGTGTCAACGCACAGTTGTATAGGGAGACAGGAGCCTCTGTGTCATCACACAGTTGTATAGGGAGACAGGAGCCTCTGTGTCACCACACAGTTGTATAGGGAGACAGGAGCCTCTGTGTCACCACACAGTTGTATAGGGAGACAGGAGCCTCTGTGTCACCACACGGTTGTATAGGGGATACAGGGGCCTCTATGTCACCACACAGTTGTATATGGGAGACAGGTGTCTATATTTAAACCTTTCATAATGGCCATGTGATCATTGTACAATGTATCACACTGAATGCAATCAAACCAGTGTAAATTATAGGTCTTGTTACCATTTTATGAGGTATTACTGTTACTCCAAAGGATTTGATGTGTTTAACATTTCAAAAACATCAAAGCATGGAGATAAGTTTTCCACACACTTGAGTTGGTGGATCCCTGGTTTAGTTGCAGCAAATTTGTTTACATTGTAACTGGGGATGTTAAAACAAGTATATTGAGATATGGGATATATCCACCAGCTGTTTTTCCCAGTAACTGCTGTAATACATAACAGGCAATGTCAACAGCACATGAATAATGATGACTTTCAAATAGGATCGGCAAGGTTTATCTTTACCTCAGGGAAACTTCTTAAAAAATCTGAGAGCCATTTTCACTGAAACAATTAATAGTGGATTTATGCTCAATAATTAAATGAATCATGTGAAGGGCCCTTTATCTTTTGCTGTGTGTGAGGACATGGCAGGGCATGTCTTGTGGCTGCTGAATGATTCGGGTTTCAGCGTACCTCAGGCCTCTTCAGCTGCAGAAACAGAGCACTGCATCATGTTTATAGATGTACGTAGAATGGAGAAAAATATTGTTCAGGAGAAAATCATTCTCTTTTTTCTTTTTCAATATTAATTTTCCGACTTGTAACAAAATTGGCAATAGATCAGTCCTATTCAATCCTAATGTAATACACAGATATTGAAGATAAATACTGATGGCAAAAAGAAACTATACACATAAAAATTAGATTTCACCATACAATGACAACTTGTTGATGTGCTGAAAATATCTACAGAAGATCTTACATATCATGTGACTAAAACATTTGACATGGAGCAGAAAGGAGTCAGAAGGGGAACTGGTTTTGCAAGGACAACTTATAATTACTTAGCTGAAACAGTTAGCCTTAATGCAGCAAAGTTCCAAACCACAGCTCTGATACTCATATCAAATACATCACAATGGAATAATCATTTCTTGTATGTTTCATTCTGTAGCCACTATAAAACATGGATGTATACGATACCCGTATCAAATACATCACATGGAATTATCATTTCTTGTATGTTTCATTTTGTAGCCACTATAAAACATGGATGTATATGATACCCATATCAAATACATCACATGGAATAATCATTTCTTGTATGTTTCATTTTGTAGCCACTATAAAACATGGATGTATATGATACCCGTATCAAATACATCACATGGAATAATCATTTCTTGTATGTTTCATTTTGTAGCCACTATAAAACATGGATGTATATGATACCCGTGATCAAATACATCACCGTATCAAATACATCACATGGAATTATCATTTCTTGTATGTTTCATTTTGTAGCCACCATAAAACATGGATGTATATGATACCCGTATCAAATACATCACATGGAATTATCATTTCTTGTATGTTTCAGTTTGTAGCCACCAAAAAACATGGATGTATACGATACCCGTATCCAATACATCACATGGAATAATCATTTCTTGTATGTTTCATTTTGTAGCAACCATAAAACATGGATGTATACGATACCCGTATCAAATACATCACATGGAATAATCATTTCTTGTATGTTTCATTTTGTAGCCACTATAAAACATGGATGTATATGATACCCGTATCAAATACATCACATGGAATAATCATTTCTTGTATGTTTCATTTTGTAGCCACCATAAAACATGGATGTATATGATACCCGTATCAAATACATCACATGGAATAATCATTTCTTGTATGTTTCATTTTGTAGCCACCATAAAACATGGATGTATACGATACCCGTATCAAATACATCACATGGAATTATCATTTCTTGTATGTTTCATTTTGTAGCCACCATAAAACATGGATGTATACGATACCCGTATCAAATACATCACATGGAATAATCATTTCTTGTATGTTTCATTTTGTAGCCACCATAAAACATGGATGTATACGATACCCGTATCAAATACATCACATGGAATAATCATTTCTTGTATGTTTGATTCTGTAGCCACCATAAAACATGGATGTATATAATCGATACCCGTATCAAATACATCACATGGAATAATCATTCTTGTATGTTTCATTTTGTAGCCACCATAAAACATGGATGTATAACGATACCATTGATCAAATACATCACATGGAATAATCATTTCTTGTATGTTTCATTTTGTAGCCAATTATAAAACATGGATGTATATACCAGTATCAAATACATCACATGGAATATCAAATACATCACATGGGTATAATACCATTATCAAATACATCACATGAATTATTCTTGTATTTTCATTTGTACACCATAAAGAAACATGGATGTATACGATACCAGTATCAAATACATCACATGGAAAATTTCTTGTATGTTTCATTTGTGCCACCATAAAACATGGATGTATACAATACCATTATCAAATACATCACATGGAATAATCATTTCTTGTATGTTTGATTCTGTATAGATCAAATACATCACATAAAACATGGATAGTATAAACATGGATACCATTATCAAATACATCACATGGAATAATCATTTCTTGTATGTTTCATTTTGTAGCCACCATAAAACATGGATGTATCACGATACCGGTATCAAATACATCACATGGAATAATCATTTCTTGTATGTTTCATTTTGTAGCCACCATAAAACATGGATGTATACGATACCCGTATCAAATACATCACATGGAATAATCATTTCTTGTATGTTTCATTTTGTAGCCACCATAAAACATGGATGTATACGATACCCATATCAAATACATCACAAGGAATAATCATTTCTTGTATGTTTCATTTTGTAGCCACCATAAAACATGGATGTATACGATACCCATATCAAATACATCACAAGGAATAATCATTTCTTGTATGTTTCATTTTGTAGCCACCATAAAACATGGATGTATACGATACCCGTATCAAATACATCACATGGAATAATCATTTCTTGTATGTTTCATTTTGTAGCCACTATAAAACATGGATGTATACGATACCTGTATCAAATACATCACATGGAATAATAATTTCTTGTATGTTTCATTTTGTAGCCACCATAAAACATGGATGTATATGATACCCGTATCAAATACATCACATGGAATAATCATTTCTGGTTTGCTGCCAGAAGCACATATGACACTCTGGGTAAGGCTGCAGTGTTGGGGAGTCTTCACATTCTCTGAAGGTGTCTTGGTGGGTTCGACATTCACTGTCTGGGCTGTGTCTAGAAGGGACAAGGATGATAATGAGCTTAACCAGTCTGATAGTGAGAGGATCACCCAAACCTTCTTTTCTGCCTTTATTCATTTTAATCTATACATAATAATGATGATGCATATATACAGCACTTGACTTCCACCTTAGACAGGTGCCTGGTCACTGAATCAGTATGCACTGGGATTTCATTCTGAACTTCCTTGGGAGTATAAAACCCAAGCTGTCGATAATGTGCTGAAAGGTGACCAGCACCAAACTGATCACAATGATATGCTAAATCCACTGTGTTAATGGATGTAATTATTATCATGTCTGTGCAAACACTGATCACGAATCTTTCATTGTCTGCTGCCACCCAACTCAATAATACGGGATTTTGTGCATGCCACTACTGACCAGTCCGGACTTCCTGTATTGCAGCAGCAGAAACAGGGGGCCCAGTGTTGATTCAGAGTAATTATTATTGATAGACAGACCCCCGTCTGATACCGGTGCCTGACACATCAGAGAAAGTTAGCCACCTCTACCTTACTGCCGGATCAGTGGTGCTATTGTTTTACCTGCCCAGTGGCATCAGTCAACCACACTATCAGCCAATCAATCGTCAGCTCGAGTCGATGAGTCTTCTGATTCACATTCCCCGATTGTGCCAACACCTAACCCTGGCCTTGATTGCTATTGCTTCTTAACATGTCCATTTCATAATGGGATTTCCTTAATCTGCCTATTACTGGTCTAGACCCATACACTTACCATCTGTCAGGGATTTCTTAAGTTGAGTTACTTTCACAGAGGCTGGTGGATCAAATATTAATGTCTCAGTAATGAGGATATTTTGTAGTAGTGAGGGAGAAAGTTTAAGTACAAGTTATTTCCTTTAAGAATACTTCAATGTATTGTGGATGTCACAAGTGGTCCAATGGATTAAGGGACCTGTCATTAATTCATTCCTGGCATTCCAGGTATTTTAAACTAATGTACAGAAGACCCTACCCTGAGTTTTAAAATCTTATGCTGATTCTGCCAAAATACTAATTTTGCATGCCCTTCCTCATAGGGCTGTGTATCTGTAATAAACTTTCAGGCAGCAATGTATTTTGTGTGTAAGAGTACTCTTTCAAGCCATTTACACTGATCTCTCTATTCACCTGAAATAAAATGAAATCTTTAAAAAGTCATTGAGTCTATTTTCATCCCAAGTAAGCATGGTGTGGTAAGCCATATATCTTTAAATAAATACAATGAGAGGAATTTTAAGTTATGTGCCCCTAAACAAGTGTGATCAGGTAGAACAGAGGGCACACGTGCCATTTAAGTCTCTTAGCACCACACCTCACTTTGCTGAGTTGTGGATGTTGTGAGACCTGCATCCGTCAGGTTATCCTCCCACAAGTCGCTGACAACAGACCCTTGTGATGATGAGTACAGGTATAGGCAACTTAAGGTGTGTGATATACAGTGTCAGTAACATGGTGGGACCCACAGTGCTCTATGAAGCACATAAAGAAATATCGTCACAGTGCATGTATCGCAAATAGCTGCTGCAGACCATGCATGATGGGTGATGCAGTCATCCCATAATTCTGCAGCCCTAGACTGTCTCACAGTCCCTGAACCACAATATTTTCCCTTCTGCCAAGCCCGTTCTGTAATGCTTAAGCCCTAAATGAAGCAAGTCTACATTTCTTCAGGTTAGATCACTGGGGCTTGTTTTCAATTTAAAACAAATTATTTGTTTTTATTAAAATTGTATATGTTCAGAGACCAAGTGTGAGTCTACTGCATCCCTCGCTCAGCCAGGTAGTCCATGTGAGAACATTCAACTCCGTTCCAGGCTCGTTACTCCAAGTTTCAACAAAGTGGTATATGTCTGTAACCTGCATCACTCTCGGCTTTAACTGACATACTATGATACAACTGACATTCTTTACAGTGATATTAAACTGACACTCTACGACACAGTTTAGACTCTTGAACATTAAACACAACTCATTCCTGACAATGTATGCTACCAGGAAGTCACTAAGTACCAGTTCTGTCAGGTCATGCATGGAGTGAGGGTCTGTCTGAGGATGGTCACTATTGACATTGAGATTCAGTTGTTTGGTTCTGGAAACATGTTTAGCATTTCAACAGGGATCACTGATCATTGGTATTTTAACTGTAATATTACTGCTTCATGTTCAGGGGGTTACACTTGACAAGAAAATGCTTTGTCATCATGACGATGGTTGCAAACAATAACTTAGTGGAAATCCTTAAAATTCAGATGACTGTGAAAAATAGAGACTGTTTTATGAGTGTTATACACATTGTGTCAAAACTTACATATTCAGCTATAAGAAATGTACAATACTGTGTATTAGTCATGCGTTTGATGCACCATATATATCACTTCAAAGGATATTATTGTATACACAATGTGCTGTCTACAAAACTGTTTACTCCAGTCTACTGAGACAGCGGTGGCCCCAGTAGACTGTTGTACTCCAGTCTGTTGGGACAGTGGTGGCCCCAGCAGAGTGTTGTACTCCAGTCTGCTGAGACAGTGGTGGCCCCAGTAGACTGTTGTACTCCTGTCTACTGAGATAGTGGTAGCTCCAGTAGACTGTTGTTTTTGTCTACTGAGACAGTGGTGGTCCCAGTCGACTGTTTTATGAGTGTTATACACATTGTGTCAAAATTTACATATGATTCAGCTATAAGAAATGTACACTACTGTGTATTAGTCTTGTGTTTGATGCACCATATATATCACTTCAAAGGATATTATTGTATACACAATGTGCTGTCTATCACTTCAAAGTCTGAGACAGTGGTGGCCCCAGTAGATTGTATACACAATGTACTCCAGTCTGCTGAGATGGCAGTGGCCCCAGGAGAGTGTTGTACTCCAGTCTGCTGAGACAATGGTGGCCCCAGTAGACTGTTGTACTCCTGTCTGCTGAGACAATGGTGGCCCCAGTAAACTGTTGTATCCCTGTCTACTGAGATAGTGGTAGCTCCAGTAGACTGTTGTGTTTGTCTACTGAGACAGTGGTGGTCCCAGTAGACTGTTGTACTCGTGTCTACTGAGACAGTGGGGCCCCAGTGGAATGTTGTACTCTTGTCTGCTGAGAAAGAGGTGCCGCCAGTAGACTGTTGTATTCCTGTTTAGTGAGACAGTGGGGACCCCAGTGGACTGTTGTACTCCTGTCTACTGAGACAAAGGTGGCCACAGTACACTGTTGTACTCCAGTCTACTGAGACAGTGGGACCCCAGTAGACTGTTGTATTCCTGTTTAGTGAGACATTGGTGGCCCCAGTAGAATGTTGTATTACTGTCTAGTGAGACAGTGGTGGCCCCAGTAGACTGTTGTACTCCTGTCTAGTGAGACAGTGGCAGCCCCAGTAGACTGTTATACTCCTGTCTACTGAGACAGTGGGACCCCAGTAGACTGTTGTACTCCTGTCTACTGAGACAGTGGTGGCCCCAGTAGACTGTTGTACTCCTGTCTGCTGAGACAGTGGTGCCCCAGTAGACTGTTGTACTCCTGTCTGCTGAGACAGTGGGGCCCCAGTAGACTGTTGTATTCCTCTTCTGAGACAATGGTGGCCCCAGTAGACTGTTGTACTCCTGTCTGCTGAGACAGTGGTGCCCCCGGTAGACTGTTGTACTCCTGTCTACTGAGACAGTGGGGGCCCCAGTAGACTGTTGTACTCCAGTCTGCTGAGACAGTAGCAGCCCCAGTAGACTGTTGTACTCCTGTCTACTGAGACAGTGGTGGCCCCAGTAGACTGTTGTATTCTTATCTACTGAGACATTGGTGGCCCTAGTAGACTGTTGTATTCCTGTCTACTGAGACAGTGGTGGCCCCAGTAGACTGATGTACTTCTGTCTAGTGAGACAGAGGTGGCCCCAGTAGAATGTTGTACTTCTGTCTGCTGAGACAGTGGTGGCCCCAGTAGAGTGTTGTACTCGTGTCTACAGAGACAGTGGGGCCCCAGTGGACTGTTGTACTCCTGTCACGTGAAACAGTAGTGGCCCCAGTAGACTGTTGTTGTCTGTTACATTGCCATTCATCAAAGCTTAGATAATATCAGGACATAACATGTCTCCTGTGTACAATCAATGCTCATTACTAATTGTCTGAGTGGCAGAATGTACAACCATCTGTACGGACGACCAATATGCCCTTGAATCGGGAATTAATTCGATTTTCCAACATTTATTGCTTAGTACAATGTGAAGGCAAAACAAACACGTCAGTGTTACTATATTAGGTGTACAGAAAGGCACAGGGAAGATTGTGTATGTCGCCAGTGATTGTAATTAGACCTCATGACATCACTGCACGTCTCCATATGTCTTTAAGTAAAATACACTTGAACTTTGTATCCATTAGACAGGCCATGGCTGTGTACTCCCAGGATGGGATAAAGTAAAGATCAATGTTTCTCTCTTTTATTCACAAAATACTCCTGTCCAGAGATACTGACTTTTTGTCAGTGTTTTATCCATCCTAGTCGTTGTGACAATATCATGACTTTTTCCCGTTTTCTTACAATTATATTGTGTCCTTGAGTTCTCACAGTAGCATTGTGTCCTAACATTAGCATTGTGTCCTGACCAGAGCATTGTGTCCTAACTGTAGCATTGTCTCCTAACCAGAGCATTGTGTCCTAACATTAGCATTGTGTTCAAACATTAGCATTGTGTCCTAACCAGAGCATTGTGTCCTAACCGGAGCATTGTGTCCTGACCAGAGCATTGTGTCCTGACCAGAGCATTGTGTCCTAACTGTAGCATTGTGTCTTGACCAGCATTGTGCATTGTGTCCTAACATTAGCATTGTGTCCTGACCAGAGCATTGTGTCCTAACTGTAGCATTGTGTCATGACCAAAGCATTGTGTCCTAATATTAGCATTGTGTCCTGACCAGAGCATTGTGTCCTAACTGTAGCATTGTGTCATGACCAGAGCATTGTGTCCTAACATTAGCATTGTGTCCTGACCAGAGCATTGTGTCCTAACATTAGCATTGTGTCCTGACCAAAGCATTGTGTCCTAACATTAGCATTGTGTCCAAACATTAGTATTGTGTCCTAACAGTAACAATGTGTCCTAACAGTAACAATGTGTCCTAACCGGAGCATTGTGTCCTAACCGGAGCATTGTGCCTATAGAGTAGCCTTAATAATAATAATAATAATAATAATAATAATAATAATACATGTGTTCATAAAGTAACATTTAATCCTGACAGTATCACTGTGTCCTCACACTGACAGTGTGTATATTATCACCAGTGACATTCATTCATCGGAGTATAACAAGTTAACATGATCTGTTTCAGGTACTCTCTCCCGCTCCCTGCTACCAACCAGCAGCACTGACTGAAGCAGCCGGCCGGCCTGCCTGCCTCCACACTCGATCCATCGTGTCCCTTGTTATAGCTGTGAGCGAGCTCAGTGACAGTGGAGGAGGGTGAGCGCTGTCTACCTGCACACTGCCTCCACCTCTGCCTAATGTTTTGACACTCTGTTGACGTGGGTTTGGATACGTACACAGCCAGCCAGGGAAGACACCCGGATTAATACTCTGGTGGATGTGGTGAGACGCTCAGCAACACCAATTGGTGAGTTAGTGGTTATGTCATACTTGTCACTACATCTGTGTTATATGTCAGGTTCCAGCTGTGTGATACGAGATGTATATCACAGGTTGGCTAACTCATGGAGGAGGTAATGTCTGGGGCTAACTGCCAGTTATTCAGTCGTTTGAACTTGTAGATTACAGGTCCAGTATCCAAGTTTGCTCGGTACTGAGGAGCTTAGCATTTCCTTGGAAGCTTATTTACATTTAACTGAATCATTAAATAGGATAACTGTCTGCGGCACATGCTGTTTGTGTTGGATTCTGTAAATGTTGTAGGAGCAGGTGATGGAGGCAGTCTGTTTGATTGGATAAAGTTATTAGTTTCTTTACAAAGTAAATTGTATGTGCAATCTCACTCATTACAGGAGTGTTATAGAGAGGTAATGACAGAGACTAGTTATCTGTAAATGGTCTCTGGTAATAATCAGGATATGGTGTACACATTTACCTAGGACAGAGATTAGGGGTGATACCTGGATTCAGTATGTGTGATCGGTGAGCCCGGTGTTTGATAACTCCTGTATTGACCCAGCTGTCCATTAGCACTTGGTCCTCCAACCAATCACATTACATATTCCATCAGCATATTATATAACTTCTCAGCATCAGTTCTCCCAGAAAACACAGTCGATCTTTCTTTTCATGGCCATCAGTTCAGGGGGCCCTTTAGAAATAGAGGCATTGTTTGTGCTGTGGAGATTATGAGTAAAGTGTATGTATTAAAACTCTCCTCTTTATGGCGTTGACATTTCTATGTACTTTATGGCATGGTGTTGCTATTTGCGATTGTTAATTACCTGACATTACATGCATGGTGCCTTCTGGCTTTATGAAGGGCCCCTGGTGCCTCACAGCGGGACTGGGGTGTGTCTTTGAGAGGACTCTGGCACTAGTATATTGACCAGCATGTTCCTACAAATCCTTTAGTGATGGGGTTCTGCAGGCTGGAGTTAGAGAGATGTTTCTACCAGCATTACAAACTGCCTCAACTGTGTTCATGTGTTAAGTTCTAGATATGCTAAGGTGGCATTTAGAGTAACACTTTGGGTTTCATTTATGATATGGAAGGGGAGTTGGAATTTTTACCATCTTGACTTTAGAGGCAAGCCTCATAAATCCGCATTCATTCATTTTGTTTCGGTACATTACACCTATGTATGTGATGGCCTTGCCAGGATCAGATATACAGGAGGATGTCGAGTGATTTATGGCAGTCTAATAAGTGAATGCTGTTTTTAGGTTCTACAAGTGTTCTGATTACATGATCATCAGTTGACATAATACCCTAATCAACAGCTGGATCAATGAGCTTTGTGACATAACAAAGTGGATGTTGGGAATTGATGTTGAAATCCCTTGAGCCGTCACACAGCTTGATTTGAAGAGGTACCCCACTCAATGTGCAGTAGAACCGGTTTTAGGGAAACATGGACTTCTGTACAGTGTTCAGGTGGAGTGAAGTTTTATTGTCAGTGAATGTCATGGTTGAGTGATCATAGCTTCATTAAACCGTGAAGTCACTGAGGCACTGAGTGGCAAGGAGCAGGGGCCAATCTCATGCAAGACATTTCACATGTGAGGGATCACTGAGAAGACATCAAAACTTCCTCGCTTGAACTGTGTGAAATGCACATGTTGGATGCTTCAGCTTAGACTCAGCTGACATTTTATCAAGTTTGCGTGAAGGTATGTGGAAGTTTGCATAAATGTCATCCAGCAATACTGATAGCAACAGCACCAATTTGCTTTGAAGAAGGAATATTCAATATACATGTATTGAGAATCACATAGGTAGAAATATTTATGAAAGTGAATATTTTCTATATCTTGGAATTGATTTACTAGAATGTAGATCTAAATACATGGAGTATTTCAGGACACATTACACAAAGTGGTAATGTACGTCCAGCTATAGCCAGCTCAATGAGGGTTTAAGAAATGGATTTGTCTGAGAATGTGAGAAATATATGTTAGATATTTCCCCTTTGATGGAACTCCTTAAAAAGTAGGTGTGGGTTTCGAGTGGGTGTTACTTCAATATTTGGAATGAGAAAGTGGAGGTGTATTTATAGCGAAGTCCATCTGCAGGAACATGGTGTGTGACGAGGTCCCGCTGACTGGCGTAACAAGTGGTTTGTTTAACAAAGGTGTGTTGTTGAGCTGAGCACTGTACTCATTAGCTGTAGGGGAGGGTGGTGCACACTGACTGCTGCACAGAACTTGCATGGGGGGAGGGCAAGTGGGAAACATTAACTCTTCATGTGCTAGAAGTGTTGGGGATCAGACTATAACTATGTGCCAGGAGGTGTCTGAACTGAGTGAATATCCAGTGAAATGTGTCAAATGAACATATGTTGTATCTAGAATTACACTTTCTCCATAAAGTGTTTCTTTTACTGCCAAGAGGATTTGAGGTGTATGCTTGCTTATGTTTGATGAAATGTTTTGGTTTGAGGACTTGTTCCATAGACAAAACGGCTGAGGCAAGTAGGTAACATGTTAACTCTTTCACTGACATGGTTAACTGAGATAACTGACAGAAAACCACTGACATAGTTAACTAAGGTAATTAGCAGATTAACCTTTTCACTGACATGGATAACTGAGATAAATAAGAGATTATCTCGGACATGGTTATCTGAGATAACTGACAGATTAACTCTTTCACTGACATGGTTAACTGAGATAACTGACAGATTTACTCTTTCACTGATATGGTATTTGAGGTAAATGTCATTTTAACACTTTTACTTTCATAGGTGTTCATGGTGACTCAGCTGAGATATGGTGATATATTCTCTGACACAGAGTCTGAAGAAAAATATAGCTATAGAATCAATTAGACAAACATGATGTAAATGCTGGCCCCATTGTCAATATGTATTCAACTCAAAAGGAGTTAAAGAACAACTACTGTTTATATATGTGGATAACTAATGACACAGCCTTCAAACTGCTGAGGCTGGACTTGCCAGGATCACTCAACCTCTCTCTGCGATGCATGTTACTGTAAATGTGTACTTAAATATGATAATAGGAATAATAAGAAGAAGAATTCAATGTATGAGCATAATAATAGGTTTGGAGTAACATTTTGGGTTTCATTTATGATATGGAAGGGGAGTTGGAATTGTTATCATCTTGAATTTAGAGGCAAGCCTCATAAATCATACCATTCATTTTGTTTGTGTACATTACACCTACGATATGTATGTGATGGCCTTGCCAGGATCAGATATACAGGAGGATGTCGAGTGATTTATTAAGTGTGACATGGTTATCTGAGATAACTGACAGATTAACTCTTTCACTGACATGGTTAACTGAGATAAATGACAGATTTACTCACTGATATGGTATTTGAGGTAAATGTCATCTTAACACTTTTACTTTCATAGGTGTTCATGGTGACTGATATGGTGATATATTCTCTGACACAGAGTCCGAAGACGATGAGCTTAACAAGCCTGACTTTGCCAAGATCACCCAACCTGGTTATCTGAGATAACTGAAAGATTAACTCTTTCACTGACATGGTTAACTGAGATAAATGACAGATTTACTCACTGATATGGTATTTGAGGTAAATGTCATCTTAACACTTTTACTTTCATAGGTGTTCATGGTGACTGATATGGTGATATATTCTCTGACACAGAGTTCGAAGACGATGAGCTTAACAAGCCTGACTTTGCCAGGATCACCCAACCTCTCTTTGCAATGCACTCTACTGTAAATGTGTACTTAAATGTAATGATAAGAACAATAATAAGAATTCATGTATTTGCATAATAGGTTTGTTAATTTGGAAGTTAAACATAAGCACAAGGAAAAATTTCTTTGAATTCTTACAGTTGTATCAGTTGAAAGGGATGAATCACATTTATTAGCTAAATTCAAAACCTTTGACACATCTGATAGGCCCATGGGCCTACACTAGCAACTTTATGATAGTCTTGGATGTCTTTGAACTTTGCAAGAAATATTGTTTTTGAAAACATGCTAGAAAGGTTAATTAGCAGTTTAGAAGGTATTTTGGTCAGCAAATGGGGATATGGGTTTTGTAGGGAGGGGTGCAATCACTGAGGTCCAATACACCTGGGTTCCTATCATTGCAAGCACCTGTGGCAGGGTGGTCATATTGATTGATCCTTCTGGCAGGTTTTACAACATCTCAGGGCCATTTATTTAAAAGTGCCACAGTTCAAGATGCAGCCATCTCCTCTTTTCCCTGAAGTCAAACCAGTGACAATGTTTCCCGCACATTTATAAATTCATTCAGCAAAGTTTTGGAAAATAGCTTTTCAAACTGTCTCATTCATACAGAATAAAATGAGAGGATTTGAGCAGTCAAAGGTAGAAGTTATTGCATAGTTTTGTATGGACTTCCGGTGTCTGTTTGTGATTGCCAGGGAGAGCCTTATTCACCTCAGTGATTTCTCTGTTTTTCAGAATACACTGTGTGGATGTTGTTGTCCTGTGTTGTTGTGACTGTTGTCTCATTATTCAGCCTTCAGCCAAGTTCTGGTTCATGCTGGCAGCTCCTGCTCATGCTAATATCACGGTGAAAGGAATATGCTAAACTTGTACTTTAGGAGCATAAACTCAGTCATTATGCTATTTGAACTGGACTTGATACCAAGGAGAAATTGATACATTTGTGCACATCGACAGAGATTATGGAAATTTGTTCTTGGCTGACTGATTGACATGCATTCAGGGAACGATTAGTTAGATGGTTGAATGACTTTAATTTTGAATCAATGTAATTCCTGATGGTGCAATACACAATTGTGAACTCAAGTTAGTACTCTGCCAAATAGCATGTCACACCAAACTTTGTACAAATGTTCCACATAAAAAGCAATGTGGTGTCTATTTAGAATAATTCATATCTTGAATTGCTACTGCTATGTAAATTAAAGAAGTTTGTAGTTTGGTGCAAAAGTTACATTGCTACGTAACATTGAATATTTCAGGATTTTAACAGCTTTTATTAATTGGAAGTATTATACATTGGGCAAACTATGTTCCAGGTGGTAGTTGAAATAAAAGTGAATATGTTGTTATCAGGAGACCTCACTCTGGAAACAATGTAGCAAAAACTGTCATATTCCGTCTACAGGGGGCAATTTCCTGCCGCAATTATACTGCATGGTGCAGGTTCGGGAGTTTTTATGGAAGCGGTGAGACGATGTATGTGTGTGAACGGAAACAGGTTCCCTCCCTGCAGCTAGCTCTGCCCGGTAACAGCCACGATATGGAAGGTGTGTGTGTGCAGTGGCTGAACCATGTATTGTATGGGAGTTCAAGGTGTTACTTCATTCATATTGCTGCAGCTGAATAATATCTAATTATTAGTCCGTCATGCAAGTCAGTCTCATTTACAAACTCATTTCAAAGGAATGACAGAATTGATTTTGTAAGTCTCATCAAGACCACATTAATATTTCAAAAATATAGAAATTAGCTCATTGGATGATTGGATCAATGCTGCTTTTATCAATCTTTATATTTGTATGAATTCCTTTTGAAGAGTTATTTTGAAGAGTTAATCTCAACTGAACCTTGATGGTGTCTTGTTTAATTCTGTATCCCAGTGTTTTGACCTGTGAAACTGGTGAACATTGTGATTAATTCCCTGAGTAATGAACTGAGTGATGTTTCTAGCAGAGATTGTGATGTAGATATATGAGGAACTGAGTTTCCATTATACCTTTGTACATATACTGTCCTTTCTACAAATATTCAAATTGCAGTGGCCTTGTGTCACCATGCCTGACACTGTAGTGAAAGAATAACTCACTCACTGACTCAAGAATTGTAGTGGTCTCTATACAACTGGTCAACAAGAAGAACATGGCTGCCATGACTCCGTCTGCTGCAAGGCTATACCAATGGAGTTACCCACTGGGTTGAAAGTTCACAAACTATGTAAAGTAAAACTATGGGCAGTAAGTGGATGAATTGTTGGCCCCAAACAGTTTTACAGCTTTGGTCTTGTGACACATTTTACCTGTTATCCCTTCAGGCAAGAGAGATTCTAGTACTTTCTTCTGTTCACCATCAGTGAACATGAGTTTAGCACATCATGAAAAACCTTTGGTACTATTGATATTATTTTAGAAGGATAACTTCTGAGTAAAATCCCCTGCTATCTTCAGTGGAAGCTGATAATGAGACACAATTAGTAAAACTTACGTGATGAAAAAACAATGTACAGCCTCAGTCTCAGTCAAGGATACGATCTATGACATGCTTTATTCAGTATTATCTTGTAACATTATTTCTCCAGTTACCTGTACACACTGTGACTTGACAGGCCCCAACTAATAACATTTTACTTTTATCATGTTTTATCAATCTATTGATCATGATTTAGTATTGTCCAGAAATAACATTAGGCCAGACCAATTTTATTTCTTGTTTTACGGATCCGCCGGCCATATTTTTTCAAGAATAAGAAAAAAAATAAAAATTAATTTTCCCTGCTCAAAAAATAAAATCCTAATGTTTTTATTGGCCAAAAATGTAAACTTACAAGAAAATTTTTTTTGATAGTTTTTTGCCCCATATACATATCATAAATTGCCAGAAGTAAAATACTTTTAATATTTAGAAGGAATATTACTTTGACTTGTGATTTTATTTTTATTTTTTTCTCCCTTCCCCAGACAAAAGTCTGTAAAACAAGAAATATAATTTGTCTGGCCTTAAAGACATCATTTTCCAAAAGTAAGCACTTCTGATCCTTTGTATTCCAAATTACAGTCTCACAGTATGCCTAGCACATCTGATGATATATCGTGAATAAAGTATTATAACACTACATTGTGACTCTGCAGTGTCACAAACACCTACACATGCTATATGAAGAACATGATTAATAATTGACAGATGTTTCCTCCATTAAGCTGAGGGATATTCCCTGGATTTTGATCACATGAAGCTTGTTAGGTATTGGGTTGTTTGGGATGATAAAAACTACATTATAAGAAATGCTATTCCCCATGTGTGTGATAACTACAATCAATGTCCTGCAAATGTTGGAATTACATGACTGTCAGGAACAGTTAGAAGTGCAGTCATCAGCGGATTATGCTTTAAACCTGCAGAAATTTCAAATATTTAGATCCCCAGTACTCAATAATTCTCTCTTTGAATGAATTTGTGTACAGAATAGGCACCATGTGCCTCACACTTGTCATTATGTAAAGCTGCCAGATTCGCTGCCCTGTATCCCATGCGGGTCTAGGACAATTGCCACCAAGGACAATTGCCACCCAGGACAATTGCCACCCAGACTGTGAATTGCCACCCAAAACATAAACACATAATTCAGTTTCTTTACTAACTTTTATTGAGTTTGACATGGTAATTCATAACAAATAACAACATATTCTTTCATATAACCAACTTGACAAATCTTGCACAAATAAATACCCAATTAAATTTTTTAATTACACATTTCTTAAAAGCAATTATCCTAGGTGGCAGTTGTCCTAGGTGGCTGTTGTCCTGGTGATAATTGTCAGGTGGCAAATGTCCGGGTGGCAATTGTCCTGCTCCCACCCCATGCCTGTCTGTGTGTGAGAACACCAGGCCAAATCAGGCTGGGTGCCCTCATAGTTGAGTAGTGGATGGCTACAGGGTATGACCGGGCTGACCTCCTGTTGTACTCCATAATGTTGATTGTTGTTGATGGGGTCAACCACTAGTTTGCAAGGTCAAGGCTGTATTATCGACAGACAGCTGTATCAGTGCTGCATATAACAATGCTCATTCCTTTCGAGGTTTCACTGTGGTTTCTGTGGAAACCCATTGAGTGTCCTTGTACAAGGTGTTTATATAGCCTCAAAGTGTCACTCCTGTCTCCGGGCTTGCACTGACATTAATACTCAATAGTAGATATCAAATGGCTAGCATTATCTTCTTGCCTCTCACCTGAGGTAGTGAGGTTGACTGAAGATTTGGGGGTAAATGCTTGTAACAGAAATATCAGTTGGCATTTCACATGATGGGGTATTTGTATGGGCAGCTGAGATTATACCTGTGTTTGTAGTCATTTATTGTAGCAGCATATACCTATGTAGGTGTAGTGACTGGGCAGAGATGACACACTCAGTTAGGCAGCAGCCATGTTTGACACTGCTGAGACGTCAGGAGCATGTGTCCGTCTGGTAACCCGATCAGTGTACGGCTATCTACATCCACCCTGGGTGGGGAATAGGCAGTCTTAGATGGCTCTGTGTCTTGTATCTATGCTTATCATTACTGTTTTGGTTTGTCTGAGTTAATTGGAAGGTGATATCAACTATATGTGGGTGAGGGTGACAAAGAAAGAATAGGTTTGTTCAGGGACATTTGATTACGGGAGAAAGTTATGTGGGAGGATTGGTGCTAAAGTTGAGGAAAGAATGACATGGGTTTTAGTAGTATAACAGTAAGTAGATTGGGAGGAGAAATATATCAAATATTAATGAAGTACATGACATTGTTACTTCTTATTTCTGTTTCCATAAAGAGCTTGATTCTTTTATTTTGTTTCTATCACTGAAACCTCAAACCTGACCAGGAAGCTTAAACAGGGCCATTACCACACATCTGTTTGTTCTGCTGTCTCTGAGAACCTTGGACTAATGGCACCTACTACAGTAGTAGAATTGTATAATCAGGGTGTAACTTCTCAACTTGTGGTTTGATCAAGGTGTTTGTATGTACGTGTACTACTTGCCACAAGCACGCTTGTGTGAGCATCTTTTGTCAGTCCAGATTATTTGGCTCTCTCTATATTCATTGACGTCAAAGACATGTAAGCATGACCTAATGATATCATTTTCTTTGTTGTCAATTGTATGCTAAAAAATGTGTGTGTCCTTTGTTGTCTGTTTCAAGTTAGAGTTGTGTTTGATAGAGTGTTTTGTGAGGTAACATGATAGCTGACCTACCTACTGATGCTGTGGAAGTTTCTACTGTGATGGTCACCAGGTGTTGGTGGTGGAATTGGGTTTAACGTTGTGCTTGAGAATATTTCGCTCATGTGTATGTGCGGCTGCTTGTACTAGACCAGACTTAAGCTGGTTTTATAGTGCTAGCCCACTGAGATACCATGCTGCAGTGAAGCATGAATACCCCACTCAGACACATTATACTGACTGCGAGCCGACCAGTCCTTGATGTACCCATTAATGCCGAGTGCCAGGCAGGGACCAACAAGTACCATATTTTAACGTATTTTGGTATGACACGGTCGGGGATCGAACCCGCGACCTTCCGCTCTCCGGGCGGACGCTCTAACCACTACAACACGGAGGCGGTCTCTACTGTCATGGATTATAGATATTGTTAAGTAGCTAAGAATTCTATTTACTTAACCAGTCACTCCTTGCAAGGGTGGGTGGGTCGGAGAGGTTTTTGATGCACTAATGTGGTGAAATTATTGCTCTAATGGATTTCATATTTTTAGATGTGCTTTTTCTCCTTGTCAGTGTACATATATGTCATGACCCTCCCCAAAAAGAAAAAATATAAAAGCACTTTACATCAGCTATGTTTCAGAATATTTCATCAGCTATGTTTCAGAAGTGTCATCAGCTATGTTTCAGAAGTGTCATCAGCTATGTTTCAGAAGTGTCATCAGCTATGTTTCAGAAGTGTCATCAGCTATGTTTCAGCAGTATCACAGTTTCCATGTCTCTTAACCCCTGCTTTGTACAGAATGTACTTTTTTAAAGTAAAGGTTATTTCCACTGTCCTGCAATGTGACATGGGTATTTATCACATTTGGACAACAAAGGAAAATGGAGGAAGTGGTGTTCACAGAGATTAGTGTTTCAGTCAGGAGTAATCCTTCCTCCTTAGAGGGATGGGTATCACTGTCCTGCTGGCTGCTCCAGTAACTGTGACAGCTGAATCTCTACCATGTTACCTGTTACAATGACATAGGACAATACCCTTGCATCCCCCATGTTAAGGAACAGCACCAGACAAACAGCAACAGCTGAATCTCTACCCATGTCAGATTCCCTGTGGAGATAATCAATCTGGTTAATTAAATGTCTTTGCACCAGTTTTCCTTGGTCTGTCTCCCAGACCATGGGAATATATTATAAAGGAGTCTAACTCAAGGCTAGAATGATGTGGCAAGTCTACATTGCCTAAGTAGTTCAGTTTGAGAACTGTTCTGGGATTCTTTTGGATTTTATTCAATTTTGTTTGGATACATATTTCCAAATGAGATCATTCTTTATCTTGGATCAAATGTTTTAGATCATTGATTTCCTCAGTGTTTAAGTTTGCTTTTGTATGAGATTGACCGTACATAAAATTGGAGTTTAGTGCCAATCAAAATCGTTACCATGAAACCGTAGTTCATGGTCAGTAAATCCTTACCATGATGCTATGATCTAGTTCGAGCACATCCTTATCATCACATTGGAGTATATATTAGTGTCATTCTTTAAGACATATCAAGTAAGTACATGTGCAGTCAATTGTTGTCATTGATTCTGGTATAAACTGATTCCTATATGATTAATCCTTACCCTGAAAGTGATCCAAGATTGGACCAAAGTGACATCTTGATAATATCATTTCCAGATACCATCCATAACCCCTCCAGGATGAGTCAGAAGGCCATGTTTGTTTATGGGAATCATTCAGTCTTTCAGGAGATTCATTCCCGGAAGTTCATTTGCTCCAACCAACTACTGACACTTGAGGTGGAGGTCTTGGCTTCCCCAGTCAACAAATTATTAAAATATTTGTATGCAGTTCAGTAGATTTTACAGGCATTAATCCACAAACAGAGACAGTCTCAGCTACTCTTCAGTGTCAGGAATGGGCATCATGATATGTGGTAGAAGCCATCAATTCTCTGCAGCATGTAAATGCCCCTGGCAAGGCTATGTGAATGTTTATACACAGGTACCTTACACATTTCTGTGCTGAGAATTAATCCTTTCAATTATGCTGTGACTGTTGGAATGTCTCAGTTCAGAGGTTAATTTTGCAGTGTCTGACTTGAATGTCAAACGCCAGGGGCAGGCGGCAGGTTGCCTGAGGTGACCCTCACGCTGTGTAGAGAGGGTGTGAAGGTTCACCACCAAAGGCAGGGTGACCAGGTTGCCTTAGGCACCAGAGTCACTGCACAGAAGTGTTGTTGTGAGCAGATACAAACATCATGGCTTCAACTTCTAGGTGTGAACTGACTATGATGGCTACAGATTTACCACAATTATTACTTTCTAGAATGAGATTATAATATTGTTTTGGTATCAATTAATCTGAGCTTTAATGTTTCCTTATATTGCATAGGCAACTGATAATTAATGGTGTTTTAAAGCATTTGATTAACAATGCCATTTTCCTCAAACAAATGTAAGGTTTGGCAGGAGTAAAAATGGTATGTAAGCCTTGGAGTTTCCCGCCAGTCTTTCCTGCAACCTGACTGGCCATGACAATTGAATTACATTCAAGTGGTGTTTTAACTCACTCATTCACTCACCTTACATTACCAGCTGCGTTGTTTATGCCAGTTAGTGCGGAACAAGGAATGCTATTAATTGCTTGATAGCCTGTGTTAATTTCCATATTCTGATAAATGTATTCCCTTCTACATACTTGTCGTAGATTAATTCATAACAAAGTATATTTGACTTAATGCTAACTACTCTGTCACAAGTGGCAAGTCAGTAATACTTGGTAGGTCACAACTTGATATGTTCACAGAAATCATGAAGGAGGCTACTCACTGCGATACTAGTTTCTGACCAATAAAGTAAGGTGTGAGTCATGAGCTTCTGTTGGGCTCAAACAACAAAACCCAGATAGCCTTAAATCCTTCTTCCTTTGGGAACCACTGTATAAACTGATGTCGCTGATTACCTGTGATTATTTAGTCTGGACGTTGTTACTCAGCTTGAGTTCTTAATTAGCAGGTTATTGTGAAATTTGGTACCTATGTACACTGCATCCTATGTAATCCATTGAATACATTCTCTATGAAAACCTAAGATATCAATAAGAACATGTATAACTTTATGGATAACAAGTTCTGGTTTATTGCCTTTAGCAATGTTTGCTATAGATGTTCTTTGATGTCGTGTGGTTTATGTAAATGCGACACCTACTTACTTGTAAAGTATTCAGTTTCAGTTCCATGACGAAACTCTGATAAATGCAGCTTGCAGCTTAGATCATCAAGTAACAGTTGTGTTAAACAAGAACAGAAATTCATGCGAAATATGTCTTTCTTCCCAGAACTTGTATATAATCAGACATGAGTTATGATTTTGGAATTTTATGAGTTCCGTTTCTATAAGACTCTTTGACACTATCTGTATGGTGGGTACACCTGAATGTTTCACCAGACTGTTTGCTGTTTCCTGTTTGAAAAAGGATCATTAAAATCATTTAAATATGTCATGTGTATCCACCCAAGGCCAATAACATTTCAGAATTACACAATACCAAAGAAAAGGGCTTTTTATGCAGTAGATTTCAATGATGTGGATTACTGGGTGTGTTGTATATCACATTATCATCCTTCAATAGGTCAAGCAATAGGGTTCATCTTATACAGTGTCACATCTGTCAGTTGTTATATAACACTGTTGCACCCACCTGACTTCTGTAGGTGATACGCTCTGTAAACAACATTATATGACTTCTGTAGGTGATACGCTCTGTATACAACAGTATTGCAAGTGTTAAAGTATTGTATACACCAGTATTGCACCCACCTGACTTCTGTAGGTGATACGCTCTGTATACAACAGTATGGCAAGTGTTAAAGTATTGTATACACCAGTATTGCACCCACCTGACTTCTGTAGGTGATACGCTCTGTATACAACAGTATTGCAAGTGTTAAAGTATTGTATACACCAGTATTGCACCCACCTGACTTCTGTAGGTGATACGCTCTGTATACAACAGTATTGCAAGTGTTAAAGTATTGTATACACCAGTATTGCACCCACCTGACTTGTGTAGGTGATACGCTCTGTATACAACAGTATGGCAAGTGTTAAAGTATTGTATACACCAGTATTGCACCCACCTGACTTCTGTAGGTGATACGCTCTGTATACAACAGTATTGCAAGTGTTAAAGTATTGTATACACCAGTATTCACCTGACTTCTGTAGGCACCCACCTGACTTCTGTAGGTGACAGTATTGCACCCAACAAGTGTTGAATGCTCATTGGCTACCTGTTACATACAACAGTATGGCATCCATAGTGTTAACAGTATTGTATCCCATCCACCAGTATTCGGCACCGATCATTCTCTTACTCCGCGCCGGCCACCTGACTCTCATGTAGGTGATAATTGACTCTGTATACAACAGTATGGCAAGTGTTAAAGTATTGTATACACCAGTATTGCACCCACCTGACTTCTGTAGGTGATACGCTCTGTATACAACAGTATGGCAAGTGTTAAAGTATTGTATACACCAGTATTGCACCCACCTGACTTCTGTAGGTGATACGCTCTGTATACAACAGTATTGCAAGTGTTAAAGTATTGTATACACCAGTATTGCACCCACCTGACTTGTGTAGGTGATACGCTCTGTATACAACAGTATGGCAAGTGTTAAAGTATTGTATACACCAGTATTGCACCCACCTGACTTCTGTAGGTGATACGCTCTGTATACAACAGTATGGCAAGTGTTGAATTCTGTCTTCTGTAGATTATAATCTTTATCCAATGGTATTGCACACATCTGACCTCTGCATTTGATTATGTTTGTATTCAACAGGATTGCATCTATCTGACGTCTTTAGTTGATGTACCCATCTGACGTCTTTAGTTGATGTACCCATCAGTTTTTGTAGGTGATACTGTCTGTATGCAACATGATTGCATCTATCTGACCCCTTTAGTTGATGTAACCATCTGATGTATTTAGTTGATGTACCCATCTGTTTTCTGTAGGTGATACTATATACAACAGCATTGCATCAGTCTGACCTCTTTACTGTTTGTTTTCAAATCTAGCTCTACATCTACATCTCATTCGTGAAGATTCACTTGACACTAGCAGACAAATGTATTGATAGTAATCAAGGAGATCGTCTCAGAATTTCTGCAGGTTTGTTTCAGGAACGCCGGCCTTGTGTGATTTATACTGGAAATTCAATAAAGCTGATATGCCTCCAGCAAGTCTATCTACGAATCTTGATTGGGACCAAGGGAATCGGAGACAATAAATGTGTATTTTAAGACCATTGAACCAGGAAACAGGCCTTTTGAGAATTTCAAAGTAATGCTTTGCTGGAAAGGTGATTCTATCAAGGAGCAAGTGTTACTTTGATGGCTTTGGAGTGGAAATTACTTTTCAATGCTGAACATTATCTGATGGAGCTGTGTTTGTTGAGCCAAGATACTTGCAATGGGTCTTTGATGTACTGGGTCAAGATAGTCTCAACTTTCATCACTGATGTTAAGTTCACATCTATATTAGTTTGATGACCTCATCCACTTCTGTCAAGTGATTGTTATGGTGTAATGATGTTTGATCCAGTGAGCCCTGCAGTGCAAACACATTTATGCTGAAGTAAGTGAGTGAGAGAATATGGCAGTATCATTTATTGAATGAGGGGTTCAATGGGTCAAATGAATGGGCTTACGCCATTCATTTTACTGTTTAGAGTTGCTACCCTTGTTCACCAGGATTTGCTGCTCATGTTTCAATCCCATATTGGCATCTGGAGGACAGTTCCTGCTGACACACCATGAAAACATTTGGAATTTCTTCCATATATTTGACTCACCTTGATAAAACTGGACCTTCCTTCCACATCTGACTGAGAGACCATCTTAAAATGGACCTTCTTTCCACATCTGACTGAGAGACCATAATAAAACTGGGCCTTTTTTCCACATCCGACTGAGAGCGTAATAAACCTTCTTTCCACATCTGACTTAGAGACCATAATATAACTGGACCTTCTTTCCACATCCGACTGAGAGACCATAATAAAACTGGGCCTTTTTTCCGCATCTGACTGAGAGACCATTATAAAACTGGACCTTCCTTCCTCATCCGACTGAGAGACCGTAATAAAGCTGGACCTTCTTTCCACATCCGACTGAGAGACCATAATATAACTGGACCTTCTTTCCACATCCGACTGAGAGACCGTAATTTAATTGGACCTTCTTTCCACATCCGACTGAGAGACCATAATAAAACTGGGCTTTTTTTCCACATCCGACTGAGAGACCATAATAAAACTGGACCTTCTTTCCACATCCGACTGAGAGACCATAACAAATGTGTCATGGATCATTATGGCCCAGTGCTGTCTTAATAAAGAACAAAAAAACGGCTTCAGCTTGAATATATGTTTGAATAACAAGACATGTGTTTTAAGTGTCCCTTGCAACCATTCAGCTTCAGGTTGAGCTTTTTGCATGGTCAGTCATGATAAATATAGCCCAGTTCATGTGCCATGTGTCTTCCAAATGTATGTATCTAAAACCATTGGTTTCAAGTATTACAAACAGATATTAACAAGTATCAATTTGTTTGAATTATTCATTGTACCGTATATATTTTGTCAAATTGTGGCAGAAATACAGAAGTACTTAGAATAGACAACTGTGGTATGGGTGAAATATGTAATCACATCTGTAACATGTAATCAAAGCTGAAATATGTAATGAAGGAACAGGTGGAAGGTGTTTCAGGACATCTTGACCTAGATAGTTCCCTGTTCTTATTACATTACATCACAGTATGCACGTAATAGCTTTTCGACAGAATTAGAAGTGTAAATTTATATGACAGTGGGTTGTGTGTTGGGACTCAACCATGCATGTCTTCAAGGCTGTATCAGGTCCCTGTTAAGACCATAATAAAACTGAACCTTCTTTTCACATCCGACTGAGAGACCATAATAAAACTGGGCCTTCTTTCCACATCTGACTGAGAGACCTTAATATGACTAGACCTTCTTTCCACATCCGACTGAGAGACCATAATAAAACTAGACCTTCTTTCCACATCCGACTGAGAGACCATAATAAAACTGGGCTTTCTTTCCACATCCAACTGAGAGACCGTAATATAACTGTACCTTCTTTCCACATCCGACTGAGAGACCATAATAAAACTGGGCCTTCTTTCCACATCCGACTGAGAGACCATAGTAATACTGGACCTTCTTTCCACATCCGTCTGAGAGACCATAATAAAACTGGACCTTCTTTCCACATCCGACTGAGAGACCATAATAAATGTGTCATCGATCATTATGGCCCAGTGCTGTCTTAATAAAGAACAAAAAGTGGCTTCAGTTTGAATAACAAGACGTGTTTTAAGTGTCCCTTGCAACCATTCAGCTTCAGGGTGAGCTTTTTGCATGGTCAGTCATGATAAATATAGCCCTGTTCATGTGCCATGTGTCTTCCAAATGTATGTATCTAGAACCATTGGTTTCAAATTACAAACAGATATGAACAAGTATCATTTGTTTTTAATTATTCATTGTACCGTATATATTTTGTCAAATTTTGGCAGAAATACAGAAGTACTTAGAATAGACAACTGTGTGGAATATGTAGTCACAGCTGTAACATGTAATCAAAGCTGAAATATGTAATGAAGGAACAGGTGGAAGGTGTTTCAGGACATCTCGACCTAGATAGTTCCCTGTTCTTATTACATTACATCACAGTATGCACGTAATAGCTTTTCGACAGAATTAGAAGTGTAAATTTATATGACAGTGGGTTGTGTGTTGGGACTCAACCATGCATGTCTTCAAGGCTGTATCAGGTCCCTGTTGGACCTTGTTGTCATGTGTGGCTGTATAAGTCATGTGGGTTGTGTGTTGGGACTCAACCATGCATGTCTTCAGGCTGTATGTGTGGCTATATAAGTCATGTGTGTTGTTGTGTGTAGCGACTCAGCCATGCATGTCTTCAAGGCTGTATCTGGTTCCTGTTGGACCTTGTTGTAATGTGTGGCTATATAAGTCATGTGGGTTGTGTGTTGGGACTCAACCATGCATGTCTTCAAGGCTGTATCTGGACCTTGTTGTCATGTGTGGCTATATAAGTCATGTGTGTTGTGTGTTGGGACTCAGCCATGCATGTCTTCAAGGCTGTATCTGGTTCCTGTTGGACCTTGTTGTCATGTGTGGCTATATAAGTCATGTGGGTTGTGTGTTGGGACTCAACCATGCATGTCTTCAAGGCTGTATCTGGACCTTGTTGTAATGTGTGGCTATATAAGTCATGTGGGTTGTGTGTTGGGACTCAGCCATGCATGTCTTCAAGGCTGTATCTGGTTCCTGTTGGACCTTGTTGTCATGTGTGGCTATATAAGTCATGTGGGTTGTGTGTTGGGACTCAACCATGCATGTCTTCAAGGCTGTATCTGGTTCCTGTTGGACCTTGTTGTAATGTGTGGCTATATAAGTCATTTCGGTTGTGTGTTGGGACTCAACCATGCATGTCTTCAAGGCTGTATCTGGTTCCTGTTGGACCTTGTTGTAATGTGTGGCTATATAAGTCATTTCGGTTGTGTGTTGGGACTCAACCATGCATGTCTTCAAGGCTGTATCTGGACCTTGTCATGTGTGGCTATATAAGTCATGTCGGTTGTGTGTTGGGACTCAACCATGCATGTCTTCAAGGCTGTATCTGGTCTCAGTTGGACCTTGTTGTCATGTGTGGCTATATAAGTCATGTGTGTTGTGTGTTGGGACTCAACCATGCATGTCTTCAAGGCTGTATCTGGTTCCTGTTGGACCTTGTTGTAATGTGTGGCTATATAAGTCATGTGTGTTGTGTGTTGGGACTCAACCATGCATGTCTTCAAGGCTGTATCTGGACCTTGTTGTCATGTGTGGCTATATAAGTCATGTGGGTTGTGTGTTGGGACTCAACCATGCATGTCTTCAAGGCTGTATCTGGACCTTGTTGTCATGTGTGGCTATATAAGTCATGTGTGTTGTGTGTTGGGACTCAACCATGCATGTCTTCAAGGCTGTATCTGGTTCCTGTTGGACCTTGTTGTCATGTGTGGCTATATAAGTCATGTGTGTTGTGTGTTGGGACTCAACCATGCATGTCTTCAAGGCTGTATCTGGTTCCTGTTGGACCTTGTTGTAATGTGTGGCTATATAAGTCATTTCGGTTGTGTGTTGGGACTCAACCATGCATGTCTTCAAGGCTGTATCTGGACCTTGTTGTCATGTGTGGCTATATAAGTCATTTCGGTTGTGTGTTGGGACTCAACCATGCATGTCTTCAAGGCTGTATCTGGACCTTGTTGTAATGTGTGGCTATATAAGTCATGTGTGTTGTGTGTTGCGACTCAGCCATGCATGTCTTCAAGGCTGTATCAGGTCCCTGTTGGACCTTGTTGTCATGTGTGGCTATATAAGTCATGTGTGTTGTGTGTTGGGACTCAACCATGCATGTCTTCAAGGCTGTATCTGGACCTTGTTGTCATGTGTGGCTATATAAGTCATGTGGGTTGTGTGTTGGGACTCAACCATGCATGTCTTCAAGGCTGTATCTGGACCTTGTTGTCATGTGTGGCTATATAAGTCATGTGTGTTGTGTGTTGGGACTCAACCATGCATGTCTTCAAGGCTGTATCTGGTCTCAGTTGGACCTTGTTGTCATGTGTGGCTATATAAGTCATGTGGGTTGTGTGTTGGGACTCAACCATGCATGTCTTCAAGGCTGTATCAGGTCCCTGTTGGACCTTGTTGATGGTGTGGTCACATAAGTCATTTCAGTGAAGTGCCACCCAAGAACACACTGAACTATTTTGGGTGAACTCCCCAGACATATTGAAACTGTCACCAGTGTTTGATGAGATGCACTTACAGTAACAGAGAGCACTTGGTAACTTGTGGAAGAGGTCCAGTTATAGGTGTAGACCAGTCAATACTAGTGTGAAGCCCGATGGAGAGACACATGAGGTATGAGCTGGAAGTAATGGAGCAAATTCTTCATCTTGAAAATGATCAGCAGAATGAGTCTTGGGGCTGCCCGTACAAGGTTATTAGGTCTGAGTACTAATTACACCCCACTGATTGGGGTGACAAACAGAAGGATGTACTGGGTCACAGCGGGCATGGAGGAAGTGGACATGTTTGTTAGAGTGGACAACCCCGGCAGATGCTGAGCAGAAGACAGTTTACCCCAGGACACCCAACAGTACCGAAGTGGAACAAGTGCAGCTCTTTGATGCAGGAGATCATGTGTGATACATGTGACTCTCTGTATTATCTAGTGTCATATATCCAGCTGTAAACAGCCTTGTGAGTCAATCCTTACAAAGTAATAAGGTTTGGTAGAGGATAGGACTATATCCTAGTTAAAGACCGAGGACACTATATAATGCTAGGTGTGATATATCTTCCTGATGGCAATAAAAAGGTCTGTATGGAAAACAATAAATTTGACAGTAGAAATGTATTTGTGTCACCTGTTGTGATTGTAAGTGTTCCTATGTGCTGTGCGATATAAAATTTGTTTCTGGGATTCTGTACCACAATGATAGAGCATCTACCTCATGGTACATACCGATGACTTAGCAGGCTGCACAATGATGGACTTAAGGGTACACACTGAAGACTTAGCAGGCTGCACAATGATGGACTTAAGGGTACACACTGAAGACTTAGCAGGCTGCACAATGATGGACTTAAGGGTACACACTGAAGACTTAGCAGGCTGCACAATGATGGACTTAAGGGTACACACTGAAGACTTAGCAGGCTGCACAATGATGGACTTAAGGGTACACACTGAAGACTTAGCAGGCTGCACAATGATGGACTTAAGGGTACACACTGAAGACTTAGCAGGCTGCACAATGATGGACTTAAGGGTACACACTGAAGACTTAGCAGGCTGCACAATGATGGACTTAAGGGTACACACTGAAGACTTAGCAGGCTGCACAATGATGGACTTAAGGGTACACACTGAAGACTTAGCAGGCTGCACAATGATGGACTTAAGGGTACACACTGAAGACTTAGCAGGCTGCACAATGGTGGACTTAAGGGTACACACTGAAGACTTAGCAGGCTAAACAATGGTGGACTTAAGGGTACACACTGAAGACTTAACAGGCTGCACAATGGTGGACTTAAGGGTACACACTGAAGACTTAGCAGGCTGCACAATGGTGGACTTAAGGGTACACACTGACAAACTTGGCAGGTTGCACAGTGGTGGATTTAGGCTTTCATGAGGACAGACTTAGCTGGTCGGTAGAGTAAGGGTGTTCACAATACTACGCCTGGCACAATGGTGAAATTAGCTAATCTGCGGCTTGCACATTACAGCAAGGTTACCAGTCGGTGTATACAAGCTGTTGGAAGGAGTACAGTGTTTATTTTATATACAATTTCCATGAATTCCTACATAGATTTATCACAAAGTCAATACAGACACAGCAATTATCCAGTACCTCACTGGGTATGAAATTGATCCACAGATGAGAGTGTTATGCACTGAATCCATACTTTTCATCACAGACTGTTTCCCTATATACACATGCCATAGGAAACTGCAAGGACAAACCATTTTTAATCATCAGCGATAACAGGTGGTGTGATTACTGTGGATGTGCCGTCCTTCAGTAGAGGGAAAGTTGTAAGTCATCGTCATGAACATGGATACCAATCTCACGTACAGGACACCTGGTCCGTCGAGTTTGGCTGCATCAGCACCTGGTCATGACATCCAGACAAGATGACACAGCTGTCCACAACCGACCCATGAAGGTCAGGGTTAGAATGAACCTTCAGTAACCCATGTTTGTCGTAAGAGACGACTAAAGGGATCGGTGGTCAGGCTCGCTGACTTGGTTTACACATGTCATAAGTTACCAGTTGTGCAGATCGATGCTCATGCTGTTGATCACTGTATTGTCTGGTCCAGACTTGATTATTTACAGACTGCTGCCATATAGCTGGAATATTTACTGAGTGCAGCGTAAAACAAAACTCACTCACTCACTAACTTTACAGCCTAATGGGAGACGAGTGTGCAGTAACCTAAGCTTGTGTCAACATGTCTGTGACATTGGTGATTTGCATGTCACTCTGCCCCAGTGTCTTGGCCAACTGCATGTCACTGTGTTCTGAAGAGTTGGCATATTCTCATGCTTCCGGTCTGGAGTGGCCATGTTTTGGACAAGAGCAGCATTCAGTCATCACACAATAACCTGTGTTCGTGCACCTAGCACCACTGACAATGGCTCTTGCAACAAGTAACACGTACTGAAGACCTCTTATAAACAATGAATTGAGACTTAATTACTTATAGGATCACTTCATATCAGTTTGTTTTCTTGTACCGGAGATGAGAAGATGACTATACCTCTTATGGCATGAAGGTCTTCATTATTCCCACAACGGCGTTTTGTGGGAGGTATTAGAATAGACACGGATGATAAACATACAATGTTTCTTTCCAAATTTGGAAAATAGATAGGTCTAGTGATGAACCAGTCCCTTCTGATAGTCTGGGATGTTTCAAAAACATATTTGTCGGGTTTCTGGAGCAACAGTTGGACTTAAGCTTGAAACTGTGGCAGTGCGCATTTAAGAAGCAGATCTTGAAAAAACATAGCATATTTCAATACCGAAGTCTGCACATTGTTAGGAGTAGTGGTGAATTGTTGCCTTTTGGTAGTTTTTTTAATTTTTTAAATATGTTTTTTGAGTTCCAATGTCAACAACTTTGACAGGCTGGAAGCTATGTTAATGCTGGCTGGCACCATATCAGTGATTCTTCTTTGCTTTTTCTAAATTAGAGATAGTTGTTTTCATCATAGTATAGGTATACTGAGTATGTCCAGCAAACAGTTTCAGTACAGTTTATATGCAAATGCAGATCACCCATCATGCATGACTCTGTGCTAATTGTTACCACATTGCTTTCCAATACACGGCATGGATTAGAAATTTTCATCAAAGAAGAAATTGATCATATGTCTCTCCCACTGCGATTCAAGCGATGTCATGTGTCACCCATATTGATGTAACGTTGTTGTGTGCAAACCACCAACGGCTGAAAAGTGTGAAAAGTGGTACTTGGCAGACTGAGTAAGTTAAAATTCAATGTCACATTGCCATTATTCTTGCAATAAAGCAAAGAGAAGCATTAACATGAAAGGGAAGAGGTTTATGAATAGTGAAACCCAGCACAGAAGTGATACAATGTAGGTATGACTGACTGACTGAGTTTGTATTTACGCCACTTTTAGTAATATTCCAGCAACATCATGGTGGGGGACACCAGAAATGTTGTAGGTATGAAGTATATTAGTAAAGTTATCATTGCTAAAACCAATATCACAGGTAATGAAGATTGAAAACATAATTCAGATAGTTTGATAGCTTGTGAACAGAAATGTTTTTACAATCTTATTCTTGTAGAAGAAAATTTCTCCTCAAACACTGTTACATCTTACATGCGATCAGTTTAACTAGCTGATGTTTTCAAAACAAGTATTTACCATTGCAGGGGGTATATCGATGACTTCATCTTCATGTTAAGAGAGTGAGTGAGTGAGTGAGTTGGATTTTGTGTTGCTTGTAGCCTTAATGCAACCATATGTGAGACTGGGGCACCAAGAACTGGCTTCACACTTTTGGAGAAAGAAAAGAGTCCATCAGTGAGAGGGGCTGAGGCTTGAACCAGTAGGCAGCACAGTTCCTCTTAGTGGAATATGAGCATCCTGCCCAGGCCTCCTCATCAACTTGTCATCATCATGTTGACCATGTCCTTCTGTACACCAGAATGCCTTCCGTGAATCAATCTGTCATAGGATGCCTTCCATGAATCATTATCTGTCATAGAATGCCTTCCGTGAATCAATCTGTCATAGGATGCCTTCCGTGAATCAATCTGTCATCTCCTTACTTTTCACATTGTCCAATAGTTAAGGCGGCAGGAATGTAATGAGCAGCCCATACAATGTGTTGCTTACCTCGGCCATTGATTCCAGCACTGCTGATCCATGCTCCAACATAATGCCCCATACTTCCTCAGTTAATTTGTTCATCTAGGATTATCGATGTACTTAATGATAAAAGGCAACGAGGGGTGTTCAGTGGGCTATTTTAGCACTTTTGAAGACCAACGTCTATGTTGTTATCAGCCATAATTCATGCTTTGCAAAGAGAAATTGATTTAAATGAGAATATATCTTGCATAGGCCAATGCTCTGCTCAATAGGTTTAGGAGTTATTGAAAGGGCTCAATTTAGTTTAAGATTCCTAGTTCATTATCAATAATCCATTTATGTATGATGTATTTGACAATCCTCAACATCAAACAATTGTTGTCCAAGATAATTGTTTTTTGATATCTGATTAGTATTTTTCCTGTATCTAACTTCACCATGTTTTCACAGACTGTACTATATCAGACTTCACCATGTTTTCACAGACTGTATTATATCAGACTTCACCATGTTGTTTTCACAGACTGTATTATATCAGACTTCACCATGTTTTCACAGACTGTATTATATCAGACTTCACCATGTTTTCACAGACTGTATTATATCAGACTTCACCATGTTCTATTCACAGACTGTACTATATCAGACTTCACCATGTTTTCACAGACTGTACTATATCAGACTTCACCATGTTTCACAGACTGTACTATATCAGACTTCACCATGTTTTCACAGACTGTACTATATCAGACTTCACCATGTTTCACAGACTTCACCATGTTTTCACAGACTGTACTATATCAGACTTCACCATGTTTTCACAGACTGTACTATATATCAGACACCATGTTTTCACAGACTGTACTATATCAGACTTCACCATGTTTTCACAGACTGTACTATATCAGACTTCACCACCATGACTTCACCATGTTTCACAGACTGTACTATATCAGATCACCATCAGACTGTACTATATCAGACTTCACCATGTTTCACAGACTGTACTATATCAGACTTCACCATGTACTATTCAGACTTCACCATGTTTTTTGTACTATATCAGAGACCTGTACTATATCAGACTTCACCATGTTTTCAGACTGTACTATATCAGACTGTATGTTTCACAGACTATATCAGACTTCACCATGTTTCACAGACTGTACTATATCAGACTTCACCATGTTTTCACAGACTGTACTATATCAGACTTCACACATGTACTATATTTCACCATGTTTTTCACAGACTGTACTATATCACCATGTTTCACCATGTTTTCAAAGACTGTACTATATCAGACTTCACCATGCTTTTTCACAGACTGTTTTCATCAGACTGTACTATATATCAGACTTCACCATGTTTTCACAGACTGTACTATATCAGACTTCACCATGTTTTCACAGACTGTACTATATCAGACTTCACCATGTTTTCACAGACTGTACTATATCAGACTTCACCATGTTTTCACAGACTGTACTATATCAGACTTCACCATGTTTTCACAGACTGTACTATATCAGACTTCACCATGTTTCACAGACTGTACTATATCAGACTTCACCATGTTTTCACAGACTGTACTATATCAGACTTCACCATGTTTTCACAGACTGTACTATATCAGACTTCACCTTGTTGTTTTTACCAGACTGTTCTTTGTTGACATTTTGTTTATAAATATGGAAAACAGTATTATGAAAATGGATGGAATGGGTACAAAAATTATGTTGTCTTCATTTAACAACTTCCAGGTGTCTGTGCTTATCAGGAGATGGTCGTTGTTTCTTCAGATTTGAAACAAATGCCAGATTTCAGTCATACGATAATTGTTTCATAAAAGCTTCAATTTTAATTAGGACTGACACTAAACAGGATTTGTCAATTTTCAGTTTCTTTGAAATTTTCATCAAAGGGATATCGTGTTTAACCAGCCAAAACATTGTATCCCCAATGTCTTGTGACAGAACCAGAGACTTTTGTCCTCCGCCTTGGTGTAGTGGCCTTTCATGTGTAATAACTTTGGTTCGCAATATGCAATAAATGTCTCATCAACACTTCATTCATAGTGCATGTTAAAGTCCTGAGTAGGCGCTAGCAATTGATTTTCAATTCTGTTTTAATGATTTGAGAGCGAATTTAGTAGAGGTACTAACTCCATATCAGATTTTATATGAAACCGTTAATGTTGTTCTAGGTAAACTGTGCCTTCTATAAAGTGAAAAATCTTCAAGAAAGTAACATCTGTATAATGCTTCTTGTTTAATGTTGCTTAACTTTTCCAAACGCTTCATTGTGTTTCTCATCATTAGTAGTTGTAGAGATAATATCAGCAACTTGTCAAGTGTTGTCTTCAAGCAGTATCACACTTACAAGTTTAGATACTGATACCCTTCAGCAAAGATGAAAGAGAGGAAAATTATTCATTTGAAAATATCTGTAGACTTTTGCTTTAGTTAATGATAAGTTTTTTTCTAAACCATAATTTCCACTGTGAAAGTGAAGTATCAGCTGTCTTAGTACACTACTGTAATGTTTATGGGTTATACCATGTTTTCATTGCACACCAATTATTTATGAAATGTATTTGCACATGTTTGTAATAAGAAACATGTGTCTGTATATCTTTATCGAAAGTAGTATATCCTTGAATCTGTTGCTTGCTGTGTGATAGACATGCACATAATAAATATCTCACCTCACTGAGGTTTGAAAGTTCATTAATACCCTCCAGATTGAATACTTCAGATGTATATTCAATGCTGAATACAAGTCAATAGACATCAGTCCCACAATACCTGAACACAATTACCCATTGTCACCTGTAGCAATGAACCATTATGTCCTGTTTGAAAACTGTTTCCCTACCACCAATATTTAAAACACGCTCATGCACTGGCAAACTGCAATTTCCCAAACAGCTGATTTCATTGTGGTGATAATTTACTTTATCTGGGACACTGCATCAAGATTGCATGCTATCAGATTTGTCAAATGAATACACTGGAACTTCTCAATATCTTGGAATGATACAGGAATGTTTACAGCTGATTGAAGTGGTAGATTGGTTTCTATACTACAAGCAGTGTCATGGAGTTATTCAATGCAGTTTATGTACAGCTGTTACATAAATAACAACAAAAACATCAAAATTAGATTTGACAAAACTAATTGCAAACTAAGCAGAAACCTGGTGCCTTGTTGTGTCAGCTCAACAGCACCAGGGCTTGTACGTTGTGAGTTGACTGGTGCCTTGTCGTGTAACCTCAACATCACCAGGGCTTGTATGGTGTGAGTTGACTGGTGCCTTGTTGTGTAACCTCAACATCACCAGGGCTTGTATGGTTTGGACTTGCCTGGTGCCTTGTTGTGTAACCTCAACATCACCAGGGCTTGTAGTGTGAGCCTGGTGCCTTGTTGTACAGCTGGAGTGACTGTGCCTTGTGGTGACTTGTTGTGTAAGGACAACTTGAGTGTTTGTACAAGTCTGGCCTGTAGGCGATGGACCTTTCTACGATGTCTGCGATGGTGGCTGGCATCGATAACACTATTATACAAACTGCCAGACATCAGAATAAATTCATATTTGATTGCCAGAGTATATGCACATTTATGCTCAGACTGCATCCTAATTCCGTTTGCTGATAATGACAGTATTGTTGCTGGATTAGCAACAGATACAAATCCTCAACTTCTTCATCAGAGTTAATCTTTTGGAATTAATGATGTGATTCAGCTAAGGAGAAAGTCCCTTTAGGGCATTGTGAACAAACTGTGTACATGTTGATTACTCAGCTCTATCTGGGAACTGGTTGGTGGTCCGCTTCTGGTTGATTGATCAAGACTGTTGCAACTGATTCACAGTCAGCACTCTCTGACTACTGGTTGATGATTTGAAACTCTCTGGCTACTGGTTGATGGTTTGACACTGCCTGGCTACTGGTTGATGGTCTGTCTCTCTCTGACTACTGGTTGATGATTTGAAACTCTCTGGCTACTGGTTGATGGTTTGACACTGCCTGGCTACTGGTTGATGGTCTGTCTCTCTCTGACTACTGGTTGATGATTTGAAACTCTGGCTACTGGTTGATGGTCTGACATTGTCTGGCTCCTGGTTGATGGTCTGACACTATCTGGCTACTGGGTGATGTGGTCTGACACTGTCTGGCTACTGGGTGATGTGGTCTGACACTGTCTGGCTACTGGGTGATGTGGTCTGACACTACCTGGCTACTGGATGGTGGTCTGACACTGTCTGGCTACTGGGTGATGTGGTCTGACACTGTCTGGCTACTGGGTGATGTGGTCTGACACTGTCTGGCTACTGGATGATGTGGTCTGACACTGGCTACTGGGTGATAGTCTGACACTGTCTGGCTACTGGTTGATGGTCTGACACTGGCTACTGGTTGATGGTCTGACACTGTCTGGCTACTGGTTGATAGTCTGACACTACCTGGCTCCTGGTTGATAGTCTGACACTATCTGGCTACTGGTTGATGGTCTGACACTGGCTACTGGTTGATGATCTGACATTGCCTGGCTACTGGTTGATGGTATGGCTCTCTCTGGCTACTGGTTGATGGTATGGTTCTCTCTGGCTACTGGATGATGGTCTGACACTGTCTGGCTACTGGATGATGGTCTGATACTGTCTGGCTACTGGATGATGGTCTGACACTGTCTGGCTACTGGATGATGGTCTGACACTGTCTGGCTACTGGTTGATGGTCTGACACTGTCTGGCTACTGGTTGATGGTCTGACACTGTCTGGCTACTGGTTGATGGTCTGACACTGCCTGGCTACTGGATGATGGTCTGACACTGTCTGGCTACTGGATGATGGTCTGACACTGTCTGGCTACTGGATGATGGTCTGACACTGTCTGGCTACTGGATGATGGTCTGACACTGTCTGGCTACTGGTTGATGGTCTGACACTGCCTGGCTACTGGTTGATGGTCTGACACTGTCTGGCTACTGGATGATGGTCTGACACTGTCTGGCTACTGGATGATGGTCTGACACTGTCTGGCTACTGGATGATGGTCTGACACTGGCTACTGGTTGATGGTCTGACTGTCTGATACAGGTTGGTGGTCTGACACTGTCTGGCTACTGGATGATGGTCTGACACTGTCTGGCTACTGGTTGATGGTCTGACACTGTCTGGCTACTGGTTGATGGTCTGACACTGTCTGGCTACTGGTTGATGATCTGACACTATCTGGCTACTGGTTGATGGTCTGACACTCTCTGGCGACAAACTGAGGCTCTAGTTTCAAACGCTACAGACCTGTTACCTGCTATTATAAAAAAAATTATTCATGGAATTTCACTTGTTAAGAAACTGTAACAAACAAATGTAGGTAAAGCTGTTCTTACAATAACTATATATTTTATATCTGTTCAGAAAGTCTGCAAAATTCTAATAAAACCTCACATTTGGTTGTTTTGATGTTTTGCCACAAGTGTTACGGTGTTCATGATGTTTTGCCTTGAATATTAAAGGTATTCTTGATGTTTTGCCATCAATATTTGATGTTTTGCCATGAATATTAAAGGTATTCTTGATGTTTGCCCATCAATATTACAGGTGTTCTTGATGTTTTGCCATGAATATTAAAGGTATTCTTGATGTTTGCCCATCAATATTACAGGTATTTTTGGTGTTTTGCCATGAATATTAAAGGTATTCTTGATGTTTTGCCATCAATATTACAGGTGTTCTTGATGTTTTGCCATGAATATTAAAGGTATTCTTGATGTTTTGCCATCACTATTACAGGTATTCTTGGTGTTTTGCCATGAATATTAAAGGTATTCTTGATGTTTTGCCATCACTATTACAAGTATTCTTGGTGTTTTGCCATGAATATTAAAGGTATTCTTGATGTTTGCCCATCAATATTACAGGTATTCTTGGTGTTTTGCCATGAATATTAAAGGTATTCTTGATGTTTTGCCATCAATATTACAGGTATTTTTGGTGTTTTGCCATGACTATTGAAGGTATTCTTGATGTTTTGCCGTCACTATTACAGGTGTTCTTGATGTTTTGCCCTGTGTGACAGGTGTTCTCCATGATGTTTTACCCTCAGTATTTAAGGTGTTTTTCTCTGTTTTAGCATTAATATTAAAGGCATCCTTGATATTTTGACCTCAGTGTTACTGGTGTTCTCCTTGGTGTGTGACTTAGATAATTTTAACATTCTACCCCATAAACAACAGATATCTCATCATGGCTGCTATGAACAACACTGATAAGCACAGTGTTGAGTTCTTGAATAACACTAATGAATAAATGCATAAAAATTATACCCAGAATACATTGAACATTAAATATAACCAGGTAATAAATCAACAGGACACACGGGCATACTTTGCAGATCTGCTGGCATTGCATTTTTTATCATAGCAGTAAAAATATATGAATTTTAAAAAAAGTACATTTCATTAAATTATCAAATAGCATACATACCATACACAATAAATTTCAACCACATTTTCTTCAGTATCATCTGTATGTGGATACTTACTACTGATTTAGGTGAGTACAATGTTAATAACAAGTTCTTAGAATAACTATATACATTTTTTTAATTAAATTTGAAAATTCTTTGGAAAAGTTAGTACTAATTTTGGGCCAAAAATATTAATTTTTGCATCAGTTTTTGGCCAAAGTACTAATTAGGCTAAATGAGGATTGAATATCTGAATATGTGTTTGCTTTAGGAACACAGTAATAAATAAATTTACTGTATGTAGAGTATTTGACACAGGGGTTGTGTTTCAGTGAAGCATGTGTGCTGTCATGTGATGTTATGAAATAGTTGCAGTACTTGCTGACACATCCACTGTGATACTGTCAGTGAGTGTATGTGTTTTGTAAATGAAGCAGTGAAGTGTAAATGTGTTTAGTAATCATGAAGTTTGTAATGTTTGTTAGTAAATGGTGAACACTGTAGACAGGTGTGCCAGCAGCCATGTAACTGAGAACCATGAACAAATTATGTGCACTGTCATGTGAAAGGTGCTGACAGTTAAATCAATTAAATGAATTACAGAATACATCAACTTCAGGTTATATTATGTAGGTTCTTTGGTATCATTGTGTAAGTACAATTCTCAAACATCTCACAGAAATTTCAGAAGAACTCCCCAACATCTTACTTAACCCCAAGAACAACTCTCAAGCAACTCTAGAACAACACCATTGCCTTGGAACAATGTCCCTTGCCAACTTTTCTAAGGCCTATGCACCATTTGTGATCACCAAACAGCTCCCACATAACCTTTCAGTAAGGGATTGCAGGTTTCGGTTGCATACTCTCAAACAGACCCAACCAGAGGTGACAGAAAGACTGTCCTTCTTTCATGTAAATACAGGCAATACAGACCCAACCAGAGGTGACAGAAACACTGTCCTTCTTTCATGTAAATACAGGCAATACAGACCCAACCAGAGGTGACAGAAACACTGTCCTTCTTTCATGTAAATACAGGCAATACAGACCCAACCAGAGGTGACAGAAACACTGTCCTTCTTTCATGTAAATACAGGCAATACAGACCCAACCAGAGGTGACAGAAACACTGTCCTTCTTTCATGTAAATACAGGCAATACAGACCCAACCAGAGGTGACAGAAACCTGTCCTTCTTTCATGTAAATACAGGTCCTTCTTTCATGTAAATACAGGCAATACCCAGGTGACCAGAGTCCTTCTTTCATGTAAATACAGGCAATACAGAAACACTGTCACTGTCCTTCTTTCATGTAAATACAGGCAATACAGACCCAACCAGAGGTGACAGAAACACTGTCCTTCTTTCATGTAAATACAGGCAATACAGACCCAACCAGAGGTGACAGAAACACTGTCCTTCTTTCATGTAAATACAGGCAATACAGACCCAACCAGAGGTGACAGAAACACCAGAGGTCCTTCTTTCATGTAAATACAGGCAATACAGACCCAACCAGAGGTGACAGAAACACTGTCCTTCTTTCATGTAAATACAGGCAATACAGACCCAAATACAGACAGGCAATACCAACCAGAGGTGACAGAAACACTGTCCTTCTTTCATGTAAATACAGGCAATACAGACCCAACCAGAGGTGACAGAAACACTGTCCTTCTTTCATGTAAATACAGGCAATACAGACCCAACCAGAGGTGACAGAAACACCGTCCTTCTTTCATGTAAATACAGGCAATACAGACCCAACCAGAGGTGACAGAAACACCGTCCTTCTTTCATGTAAATACAGGCAATACAGACCCAACCAGAGGTGACAGAAACACTGTCCTTCTTTCATGTAAATACAGGCAATACAGACCCAACCAGAGGTGACAGAAACACCGTCCTTCTTTCATGTAAATACAGGCAATACAGACCCAACCAGAGGTGACAGAAACACTGTCCTTCTTTCATGTAAATACAGGCAATACAGACCCAACCAGAGGTGACAGAAACACTGTCCTTCTTTCATGTAAATACAGGCAATACAGACCCAACAGGAGGAAAACATCTTTTATGATGTTGTTCAATCAAATTTGGGCTGAAGCTGTAGCATCTCGAGTTGTCACTGGCACTGACCCATCTGATGGGAGGCCATCTTTAACTGATCTGTGGAGCAATTGACATCACCGAGAAGTCCTTTTTCTGGGAATCAAATTTACCTTGATTGAAAGGATCACAGAGATGACTGCCTTGAAGCAATCAGACAGTCACACCTCACTCAGTTCAAATTGGAAACACTTTGCACCATGGAGACAATCTAGACACTAGATGTTCATATATTCATCTGGTCACACTTGTCTGATTCTTCGATTGCATTTATGAAATATTTGAGAGGCAGCCTACCCTTCGTCCACTCTGTGAATGTCTGTGACAGTGTCCCCATGCAGGCCTGCTGATGTTTGTACAAACACCTAAATAGTGTTAAATATGCCACATATACTGGCTTCAGGAGATTTGGTATTGGGTCTCTGAGTATTGTTGATGACAGACCACTGCCCAAAGGGATGAAGTTATTATTTACTGACAGGGATAATGTTACGCTGTTTCTTTGAAATGTCTGAAGAATGTGGAACTGTGTGTTATCTATTCTGTGAAGGTGACTGTAAGAGCCTGATCAATTGAGGCTGTTCTTTGTGGAAGGAAGCAAACTTGTGGCCTGTACTTTGAAGTTGGTAAATCAAGCTTGGAGGTTACAGTGTGTTAAATATTTTATCAATTTATATTGATGTTGCATTAGAAGTGTATTTCTATGCATGGCTGCAGTGTCTGACTCCATCAAAGCACAACATGGTGAAGTTTCTTCTGATTTCCAAAGTTAACTTTGAGTATTCTTCGTTAATTGATTAGCAACCAAACTTGGACGTCTGCGCTGAGCGAGAGTTTGTCTGACAGGGAGATCACCCCTATACCTGTATCTGTACTGTCTACAGGGAGTATCGCACGAAAGGCCTTTCACAAAGGAACATTGAACGTGTGGACCTAGCCAGAAACAGATGGACATGATGACTCATTACTGTCACGGAATTTGATCATTCTGTGCATGAAGTTCACTCAAGATCACTTTGATCATGCCTGTCACACGTGTCCTTTTTCAAACTTTCCTTTCTCAAACTCAGAAACTAATTGATCTTTCCAGTCTCATAGGCTTGGTAAAGTTTCAGAAGTTTTCAGGGCAGATCCTCAATGCTTGAAGTATATTTTTAGGCTTGAAGTAAAGCCAGTCATCATATTTCAGTCATGTCAAACATACACTATGCAGGGATAAGTGAATCAGTGTTGAATCAAGAGTGGGCCTTGTAAACAGCTATAATTTCAATGCTTGTCTCATCTGCTTTTTAAGAATTGAAAATCTGCTCATGTCCAAGATCAATATCATTCATCAGTGATTCTAGATATGGAGAAAATTGATTTATTCTCATCAGACAGATATAAGGATCAAAGAAAAGTTACATTTGTGCTTCACTGTATATGAAAATGAAAAATATGAAAAATCTCTTCATTGGGACTTGTATGGATCTTTTACTGTCACAGGACCTTTTCATATCTTCCTGCAAATTGTATGGATTTAGCAGATCTTAAGTTGGGATGGATGTGTAAATCAATGCATATTTGTGGAATCATTTTTTGAGGTTTAAGGGAAAATATGTGGTGAGGTTATGCTAAGCTCCTTTGCCTGAGGTGCCTCTTCAATAAAAATGTTTGGCTCGTATCTCATGACGAAGAATTTGCCTGGCAGAAATGAGAGTTTTATGTGATTTTTCACGCTTAGTTTGTTTACATTTCATCGTGTTCCTGCGGCTCCAGCCTCTGTCCTGTGTGGAATACGCTAAGGAAACACTGCAGAGGTCAATAATGTCGAATGTCAGCATTGATTTCAACTCAAGATTTGGACACACAGAAAGAAATGTTTCTTTTTAACCAATTTTCATATTTGAGTAGTCATTGAACACCCTTTATGTTGTGGATTATATTGATGGAATTCTGAACACAATGTTACCTACAGAAAGTTTTTACCCACAGCATGCTGAAATCTAATCTTGAAGTATTGTTGTGATATTTGCTTATGTCTTCCATTTGTCAATGAAAGAAGTAGTGTTAAAGGACTAGTGTAAACACACAAAACAATGTATATTTCACTACTCTGATAGCCCTGTACCCTGCAGTATATTAACTGTGCTCTCTCGAGTCTGTAAATAAAGTCTGGACCAGACAATCTGGTGACACTGGGGATATGTGATCACACACACATGAGTCATGTCACAGAACCTGACCTACCATTCCCTGTTGTAAATAGCTGTTATAACAAACATTGGGTGCTAATTATAAGTGCCTCTGTTCACATGATGTCCCATGAGGATAGCATGCATACAAGATTCAGTGTCTGTGTAAGATAAATCATGGGATTTTAAAACCGTAAAGAAAGCCGAGGTAAAGAAAAACCAAAAAGTGGAGTTTTCTTTCAATTATTCTCTTGTCTCTTGACAAAAATGGATGCCAAGCTATTTCTTCCATCTATTGAAAAAAGAGAAATAAAATCATTCAGATATGATACAACATTACTATGAACAGTTAATTAATTTACTAGATGTGAAAAAGACCAACACAATTTATTGCATACTCTAATTAATATTATATAGTCTTTCCTAACTATACATATGGTCTAAGACATACTTCACTGGGGTTTATTGTAATAACACTCACAGCACGTACAAACGAAACCTTATTTCAAAATGGAAGAAGGAATATATCCTGCTTGTTGTTGGTAATATTATAGTTCCAAGCATCATTGACAGTCCAGTTGGTATTCTGGGCTAGAACTGGTCTACGGCAACCCATGGTGGCCATGAGAGGTGATCACATGGTCTACGGCAACCCATAGTGGCCATGAGAGGTGATCACATGGTCTACGGCAACCCATGGTGGCCATGAGAGGTGATCACATGGAATGGTGGTCAGACTCACTGACTTACTTCATGTGTCATTGTGGCCGAGGAGAATGGGACACGACTTTCATCAGTGTACAACTAACTTGCCTTGCTGAGATTTCTTAAAGTTGTTTTAGTGTAGAAATTCTATTCATTGACTCAGTCACATCACACGACCATGAGGCTCTCTGGATGTAAGACACATGCTTGATATGACGGGTCAATACAATTTTTTTTGGTACTTTACACAATTTATGTATTCAACCCATTTGTTCTTGCGTTGTTTCCAGCCATCACTGGTCTGTCTCAGACTTCGTGTCTCGTGAAGCTCACACCTGACATTCATATCCCCACAGTCGGTAATCGACTTGGTAGTCATCGATATTCAAACATGAAATCAGGCTGTGTATATGATGACTACATGATAAGGCCCTCACTGCTGTAGTGGACATAAAACTGTCCTTGTAGAATGTGTCTGTTCCCTCAGGCTCCTTTTCACAAAAATTGACTGGAGATCACAACAAATGTACTTAAAAGCATATCTGTCCTCTCTGAAGGTTGTATCAAATATCATCCTTAATTCTCAGACCCTGTTGAATCGATTTGTTGACGGGATGAGGACAAATCGGTCATAAATGTTTCTGGGAGTACACAGTGATGTGACCTTGCTGGCACATCACTGGGAATTATGGGTTTGAGTCATTGCCCGAGATCATAATGTCTTCCTCACATCTGAACCCAAGGCAAGTTGTTCACAATCGTACCCATCCATGAGAGCAGCAGGAGCAAGAGGCAGGGGTCTAGTACCAGCTCCAGAAGCTGCTAGAAACAGAGACCTGAACTACACAGGTGGTGACATATTGTTTCATACATTGATGCAATATTAATAGAGATGAATCAGTGTTTTAAGGTTAAACGAGTATAGGGTTATATAGATTGTCCTTCTAACCTTAAAAGGGATATAATATCAATAGTAGATATTTTGTATGTGAAATTTATAAGGTATCCATCATGATCAATAGGCTGAAAACAGATAATGTTTCCATATTTTTGATAATAATAATAATATTTTATTGCCCAATGACAGAATTCTTTCTTAAGGCTGAGAACAGAGATTATGTCCTTTTGATGAGTAAAACGAATATGGCATCAATCCTTGTTTGAAAGGCTAACATGGTTGAGGAATCCATATTCTAAAGGGATGAAACAGATGAGATCCTTCTTATGATCAAGAGTATCACAGATGAGAGTTTTCAAGTACATGCTCATATTTCAGCAGAGCCAGTTAACCTGTATGTTCCAGCTGTACTGTTTAACTGTACAATGGAGGTGAGCATGATTTAGTCCCTGCTATTTCTGTACTTGACAATTAGCGACTACATTGCACATTAACAAAGTTGTTGATGTAGTCAGCACAGAGACTTATTAACCATTACTACTGATAACATTGCATAGACACTTCCCTGTTACCAGGAATATCCTTTTCTGTGAGAGATGGGCAATTTCCCCATTTAATCAATAGAGGCACTGGTGTAGTCACTTTTCACCCTGAAGCAGAGCAAGGTGTTTTGTTGGGAAGACTAGATCAGTATCAGTTGTCTGTACATAGAACAACAGTCTCCTCAACTTCGGGGTCATTGTCTCACACAGTTTTTCCGCATTTCATGTATGTCTGATTAGAACTTTTCTTTTTTATAATGGATGCAAATATATGTTTCAAAACAAAAACATTTCCTGAGTCACTGGCATTGTGATGAGTGTTTTTCAGTGAGGTGTTATCAGCAGTGTAAATTAACCCAGTGAAGGGACCTGGCTGTTGGTTACTAGAGGCCAGGTGCAGTTTCACGCGGACAGGTGGTTCAGGTATGAAAATGCATCATGGACTCAGATATGCATGGCGCCAAATGTTCAACTGATGCAAAAAATAAGCAACTATATTTTATTGCTGTGTGTTGTAGGAAGATAGGTATAACGATTTATAGAACCAGCAGATGAAGGAGTAGTGCCATCCTAGCAACAATAACCACCTTTAACAAAAGCAATGACGCACTGTGTGATCAATATGTGCAGCACGTTCCTGTCACCTATGGAGTGTGCAGTACAATGACTTTAATGAAACCATCTAGTCTTGACCCTGTTTATCCAGAAAACCTACCTGTACACGATCATTCCTTCAAACACCCTTCCTCTACTAAATCATAGCCACAGGTCCGGTATAATGCTGTCCTCACACAATAACATCCCCCTGTACACGATCATTCCTTCAAACACCCTTCCTCTACTAAATCATAGCCACAGGTCCGTTATAATGCTGTCCTCACACAATAACATCCACCTGTACACGATCATTCCTTCAAACACCCTTCCTCTACTAAATCATAGCCACAGGTCCGTTATAATGCTGTCCTCACACAATAACATCCCCCTGTACACGATCATTCCTTCAAATACCCTTCCTCTACTAAATCATAGCCACAGGTCCGTTATAATGCTGTCCTCACACAATAACATCCCCCTGTACACGATCATTCCTTCAAACACCCTTCCTCTACTAAATCATACCCACAGGTCCGGTATAATGCTGTCCTCACACAATAACATCCACCTGTACACGATCATTCCTTCAAATACCCTTCCTCTACTAAATCATAGCCACAGGTCCGTTATAATGCTGTCCTCACACAATAACATCTCCCTGTACACGATCATTCATTCAAATACTGTATTTTCTCTAATAAGAGCCTCCGGAACTTATTTTTTCAACGGACCTCCAGACCTGGCCCTTATTAGATGCCCGGCGCTTATTAAATTCCCTGTATTTTAAAAGCGGGGATGAGTACATGAAGTTATGATTTAAGGGACCATTCCTTAATATATTTATTTTTAGACCAAGGGAGAATACATTTGCAAAAAAATGCAAAGGTCTATACTCGGGGCTTATAAGTGACCCGACGCTTATTAGAGGCCCGGCGCTTATTTCTTAAAGCACTGCTTTATCCCCGGCGGTTATTAGAGGCCCGGCGCGGTGGATGAGCTGACTAAGGTGCCAGGCTAGTGATCCAGCGAGGTTGAGGTGCCGGGATCGAGCCCACCTGTGACCGGGTGTAAAAACCTTGGAGTCAACTTTGTGTGCAGACTCAGTGTTGTCACAACCCCTAGTGTAAAGTACACAACCCTGTGCACTTAAAAGAACCCACGAATCCATTGGTATATGACCAGATGGTGGCCACATGAATACGTGCAGACACCTAGTTGCTGGTACCACAACGTGCAGTGAACTTGGACAAAGTACTGTAACTATGTGTCCCAGTCCACCCAACTGTCAATGGGTACCTAGTTAGGATGAGAAAGCCACAATAACTCGGTGCGCCTAGTGGCAGCAAGAGTTGTATACTCCCCAGGGAGTTGAGATTGATAATACAATGTGCTGTTGAGATTGACATCCAATGATCGAGGGAAAAAATACCAGCACCATGAGCATGCACCAGTTGCGTGGATATGTACGCTATATAAATATACTATAGAAAAAAAAGGAAAGAATCTTTGTATGAACAGCATCTCACTGTACACTGGAGGATTATTGGACTAATCTCATCATCTCACTGTACACTGCAGGATTATTGGTCTAATCTCATCATCTCACTGTACACTGCAGGATTATTGGTCTAATCTCATCATCTCACTGTACACTGCAGGATTATTGGTCTAATCTCATCAACTGGACTTAAGTAGTTGCAAAACAAAACTAAAGTACATCAGAGTCTTTGAATGGCATTTAGAAGTGCTACACATAGCAGCAAGAGTTTTATGGATGTCATCTTCTTGATTGTGATGGACATTGTGTCAGTCACAATAAATAAGTTGACATCCATAAAACTCTTGCCTTTAAAGTACATCAGGTAAAGTACATCAGGTTTCAGAAACAATCTGTCTGCCCATATCATAAACCTATTGCAGCATAGAGAATTCAATAATCTTTATACTAGAATTCCTTTGGGAATCCTGATCTCATATCTTTATGTATTGACATCTTCATGAATATACATGATCAATCTTGCGATGTATGTTACTTGTAGGTCTGATGTAATGAGATTGGTATCCATACTAGTGTACAAGATTTTAGTGAAGTGATAATGGTTCTGTGTCACAAGGGAGGCCAGCATCCTACCAAGGGGTTCTCACATTAATAACCAGTAATAGTACACCCTTTCTGTTATCATGGAAATACGTTTTAAGTTTCTGTTCATTTAGGCAAAGCTTTGCATTTACATTTCACAACTTTTATGGTACAATGCTGCCCTATGACTATGTCGTATAGCATCATATTATCTTTGCTCAGAAGTTGCTTGGTTTGGTTTACAGCTTAAAAGATCTCTGGGAAGCTTTCAAAATGTTTTATGGTAGATATCTCCATATTTAATGCATCAGTGACAAATGCAATACAATGCAATTCACTAGTTTGACTTATACCATATTTTCTTGTACATTTTTGTGTTGAACGTTTAAATTGGCTTTGCATGTGTTTGTGATGGTGCCACCAATGGAGCAGGATACGATGACCTTTTGTTATCACCTATCATCATCTCTCTTTAATAGTGATTCACATGTTCATGATATAGAGGGAGTCGTACAATGAAGAGATGTCTGATGATTATGATAAGGGTTTTGTTGTTTTTATTTCTGTTCCTATAGTCCAATCTGGTGTCCCCCGCTGTGATATTGCTGGAATATTGCTAAAAACGGCATAAAACCTAACTCACTCACTCATAAAGGCTAACTATTGATTTTACATGGTTAAAGATTTGTCAGTTCTTTAATACTTTGGATGTTTTCTTTTCATGTTATAATCAGTTATTCTAAATTAAAGGGAGCTTAAAGGGAGCTGCACTACAGATTTCCGTGTCCCTTCCAGTCAATGACAACACAGTACAAAGTAATTTATCATTGTTTGCATTGTTTGATCATTTTCCTGCTGAATAAATAACATGTAATCATTAATTTGGTGGAAGATCTTTTGGTGTTTATTGTCCTTTTTGTTTTCCATCTGCAGGGTCCCACCTAAATATGTCTGTGATCCAGTTAATGAAACAGTTATCAATATTACGGCAGAAAGCGTGAATTATTAATGGTAGCTTTCTCACCACATGAAGAAGTTGTAGTCCATAAACTCGGTAGTGGCTGCATCTATGGCAGCCGCTGCAAGGCTGATCAGGAGTGGACAGCATGTTGGCTTAAAGCATCAGATATTCACCTCATTAGCCAACTACCATCAGATATTCACCTCATTAGCCAACTACCATCAGATATTCACCTCATTAGCCAACTACCATCAGATATTCACCTCATTAGCCAACTACCATCAGATATTCACCTCATTAGCCAACTACCATCAGATATTCACCTCATTAGCCAACTACCATCAGATATTCACCTCATTAGCCAACTACCATCAGTCATTCACCTCATTAGCCAACTACCATCAGACATTCACCTCATTAGCCAACTACCATCAGATATTCACCTCATTAGCCAACTACCATCAGACATTCACCTCATTAGCCAACTACCATCAGATATTCACCTCATTAGCCAACTACCATCAGATATTCACCTCATTAGCCAACTACCATCAGATATTCAGCTCATTAGCCAACTACCATAAGATTTTCACCATGTTAAAAAAGCTAGCCTTAGATAATCTACATGTTAGCCTTCTGGCATTAGATAACAACTACATGTTCTGTGAATTCAAGATCAAAATAGGCCCCCACTACCTCATGATGTTGTCATGAAAAACTCTATGTTAGGATGCCGAGGTCAGGACCTGTGACTGATTGTGTATCAACATGCTTTGATGTTGAGGATCCTTGCATTCAGTCACTGGTTTGTCTAGTCCAAACTGATGTAATTGTTAAAGATCAAAGGTTTGCATCTTATGTTTGTGTTTCTCTTCAATCTTCAAGGGGGCATGGGAGGCCTCAGAGGCTAGACTCTGACACTGCTGCTTGCTGTGGTTCCAGCACAGCTATACAGATAGGCTTATGTGAGGAACAGTTTCAAAAACTATCCATTATTTAGCCTCCCAATCTGATTAACACATGGTTCTTATTGGTGTTGAATATTTATATTTAAATCATTTTACATTCCTGTATAAATGTTTTTAAGATTTAAGCTTTTTCTGCCACTTTTTATATTGTGTTATTTTTTAACCATCCAACCAACCAGTGCATGGATGTATCGAGTGTTGTGGGAAGTTGCAGGTGTGGTCATCGATTCAGTGATAATTCAGTAAATGAATTAAGTTTGTCTTGTTCAGTAAGATGTTTACCTAGCAGTGAGATAGCTCAATAGTCTATCATCTCAATAACAGAGTACACAGTATGAAGATGGACCGAGCGCATGCTGCTGGTCTGTTTCCATAGGTATGGTATTCGAAATACACAATGCCGTTTAGAATGGTATTCCTTGTGTACATGTTACGCAGTGTGGACATTTAGCTGATGGGACTAGATGACTAATGTAAACAAGCTGCAGAAGAATAAAGATTTGTCATCAATGGTTTCCTTTATCATCAATTAATCATCAATGATGATGTTCATGTGTTATTCTGTGTTATCATTATCGACTATCATGATCAACAAACTGTTAATAGTATGTGTTGATATCTTGTACGTGAATTTCATGTGATTCCAAATATTATTCTGGAAGGAGGCCCATTGTATTGGTAATGTGTGTTTTGTTCTTTTATGCAAATACTGTGTCTTCATGAATGAGAGTGAGACATTGACATAAGAAACGGTTACTAAGAAAACTAACTACTGTTCCTTGTTTGTGACCAATCCAAGAGTCCCTGCTCTTAAGTGTCACCTTTTTGTAGGTTTGAATCCTAGTTTCACCCTGATGTTGAACCCTGAGTTGTCAGGACCACAATACAGGACTGTTTACCGTTGTGGTAATTAGGCAGTTCCAGTTGTTGCATTAAGCCACCACTTTCTGGAAGAAACACTGGCTGCATTGCTACCCTGCACTGCTTGCAGTAGCCCAGTGGTTGCAGCATCTTCTCATTACACCATGTGTCCATGTTTAATTCCTACATCTGCAGCTACCGTGATGGAACAGAAATACTGTTTTAAGTGGTTTCAGTCCAAGTCTCCCAAGTATTCACTCCTGCATGTGAGTGTACCATCTGTGGCCTACTGCCTCCCCGTACAACATTGTACATTCTCAGCCCTCTACATGTGACAGACGTAATGTGTAGGTGTGTGGTATAAACTGCTCGTATTTATTCATTGAATCATGTTGAAGAGACAGTGGTATTATTTAGGTTTATTCCAACATTCACTGCTGACTGATGAGACTAGTGTCCAATGGCCTCCTGGGAAGTGTTTACTTATTGTTGTCTGTGAGTTATCATCATGGCTGCTGGGTGTGCTGTTGGTTAAACCAATCAAAAGGAGGAAGATACAATTATTATAGCCCAGGAGATATCAGGGTTTCATTGGATGAAGAGTAGGTGTTATGGACGTAATGGACATTGTTCACTGTCGCTCATTGTAATTACAGGACATGTCAGAGATGAGTCCTGTGTTTGCTCAGTGGGGAACCTACAGTCTCTGGCTGTACATTCGTTAACCATATAGCATGTCCAGACTACATTTCTTTTGAAACAAACCCCATAAAATTGAAACATCACATTTGAAGTGTGCTCCCATATTACAAAATCCATGTAATGACTTATCAGTCACTGATATAGCAGGCAACATTTTTCCTCAGGAAACTTTCAGAAGTCGCACGCTTACGTTCAGCCATTTGAGTAATGCTGCTAGATCTTAGATGGGGATGAGTATAGGCTGGTAGAGGTGAGAAGGGGATGAGTATAGGCTGGTAGAGGTGAGAAGGGAATGAGTATAGGCTGGTAGAGATGAGAAGGGGATGAGTATAGGCTGGTAGAGATGAGAAGGGGATGAGTATAGGCTGGTAGAGGTGAGAAGGGGATGAGTATAGGCTGCTAGAGGTGAGAAGGGGATGAGTATAGGCTGGTAGAGGTGAGAAGGGATGAGTATAGGCTGGTAGAGGTGAGAAGGGGATGAGTATAGGCTGGTAGAGGTGAGAAGGGGATGAGTATAGGCTGGTAGAGGTGAGAAGGGGATGAGTATAGGCTGGTAGAGGTGAGAAGGGGATGAGTATAGGCTGCTAGAGGTGAGAAGGGGATGAGTATAGGCTGCTAGAGGTGAGAAGGGGATGAGTATAGGCTGGTAGAGGTGAGAAGGGGATGAGTATAGGCTGGTAGAGGTGTGAAGGGGATGAGTATAGGCTGGTAGAGGTGAGAAGGGGATGAGTATAGGCTGGTAGAGGTGAGAAGGGGATGAGTATAGGCTGGTAGAGGTGAGAAGGGGATGAGTATAGGCTGCTAGAGGTGAGAGGGGATGAGTATAGGCTGGTAGAGGTGAGAAGGGGATGAGTATAGGCTGGTAGAGGTGAGAAGGGATGAGTATAGGCTGGTAGAGGTGAGAAGGGGATGAGTGTAGGCTGGTAGAGGTGAGAAGGGGATGAGTATAGGCTGGTAGAGGTGAGAAGGGGATGAGTATAGGCTGGTAGAAGAGGTAGAGGTGAGAAGGGATGAGTATAGGCTGGTAGAGGTGAGAAGGGGATGAGTATAGGCTGGTAGAGGTGAGAAGGGGATGAGTATAGGCTGGTAGAGGTGAGAAGGAATGAGTATAGGCTGGTAGAGGTGAGAAGGGGATGAGTATAGGCTGGTAGAGGTGTGAAGGGGATGAGTATAGGCTGGTAGAGGTGAGAAGGGGATGAGTATAGGCTGGTAGAGGTGAGAAGGGATGAGTATATAGGCTGGTAGAGGTGAGAAAGGGATGAGTATAGGCTGCTGGTAGAGGTGAGAAGGGAATGTCTGTAGGCTGGTAGAGGGTGAGAAGGGGATGAGTATAGGCTGGTAGAGGTGAAGGAAGGAGACGAGAGTATAGGCTGGTAGAGGTGTGAAGGGAATGAGTATAGGCTGGTAGAGGTGAGAAGGGAGATGAGTATAGGCTGGTAGAGGTGAGAAGGGAATGAGTATAGGCTGGTAGAGGTGAGAAGGGAATGAGTATAGGCTGGTAGAGGTGAGAAGGGAATGAGTGTAGGCTGGTAGAGGTGAGAAGGGAATGAGTGTAGGCTGGTAGAGGTGAGAAGGGGATGAGTGTAGGCTGGTAGAGGTGAGAAGGGGATGAGTGTAGGCTGGTAGAGGTGAGAAGGGGATGAGTGTAGGCTGGTAGAGGTGTGAAGGGAATGAGTATAGGCTGGTAGAGGTGTGAAGGGAATGAGTGTAGGCTGGTAGAGGTGAGAAGGGAATGAGTGTAGGCTGGTAGAGGTGAGAAGGGGAATGAGTATAGGCTGGTAGAGGTGAGAAGGGAATGAGTATAGGCTGGTAGAGGTGAGAAGGGAATGAGTGTAGGCTGGTAGAGGTGAGAAGAGGATGAGTATAGGCTGGTAGAGGTGAGAAGGAGATGAGTATAGGCTGGTAGAGGTGAGAAGGGGATGAGTGTAGGCTGGTAGAGATTAGAAGGGGATGAGTATAGGCTGGTAGAGGTGTGAAGGGGATGAGTATTGGCTGGTAGAGATTAGAAGAAGAGGATGAGTATAGCTGGTAGAGATGAGAGAGGGATGAGCAAAGGCTGATAAATCTTAGATGGAAATAGAGTACTGACCACTCGTCCATTCTCAAGCTCATGTAATTCTCAGCTCCAGGAGCCGGTACTCAAGAGCCTGTACTCATCCCCATTCTCAGCTCCAGGAGCCTGTAGTCATCCCTCAGGAGCTGTCAGGCCAGAGCCGTACTCAATCCATACTTAGCCAGGAGCCTGTTGTCATCCCCTTCTCAGCTTCAAGAGCCTGTACCCATCCCTTTCTCAGCTCAAGTAGCCTGTACTCATCCCCCGTAGTCATCCACTGTCTCATCCCAACATATGGAAGTCCTTCCTTCTCTCCAGCTGAGACAGATTGGAAGAAGTCTGTTGTGCATATGAAACTGAAATATTTAATTTCTTAATTGCATATATTTCTCAGTAGTAATAGTTGCTTTTAAGGCACTCTTATGTCTTTTTAAAGAACCTTGCTTGTCCTACTTTTGTTCTCTATGTGTTCTAATAGATTACAGAGATGTGTAAGATAGCTCTTTTAGGGTGCCCTCAGTCTTGAGGCAATAACCCAGATGCTTTCTTCATGATGTGTTGGCTGCTGCTGCTGTATGTCTCTGACAGTGAAGTGATACCAGCTTGTTCATGCATCTCCACAGAGGAGCTGTCACAACAGCTTTGACAAGCTGTAAAAGCAAATTCATGTTTCATAATATCTGATTTCAATTTCTATCCAAACATTTTTTAAAGCCTTTGCTCAAGCCATACAATTTGTGAAAAATATAGTAATTTCAGTTTGGAGTTTGAAACCAGCGGATATCAAAACTTGTTTTGTATTGAATTATTAATTATTCAATAGGAAAAAGAAAGCCCTATGTCCTAGAATGTGCAGTCATTACATATTCTCTTCTGTAAAACTATCAGCCTTGGATATCTAACCCCCTCCACTCGGAAAACCTTCAGGGGATTTCGTAAGAAATGTATGTCATAAAGTAACAAGATATGCTTGAAAGATGCCTGTCTGCTCTTAAGCTGGATGAAATCAATTCCTTTGTGTGAGTGAGTTTTACATATTGTGTTTTTAACCCTGTCAACATTCTGTAAGTCCAGAGTTCCATGGATGGAGGGCATTACCATCACAGTGATGAGTCTGGTGCCATGGATCATAATGCTTTCAAATGTAGAATTCAAACCCATGACAATCAATTTTGTGTTATTTCTTTCAATTTGTACTTGAAGTCTAGCAGTACATGCCCTTGCTTGCTCATTTTACAGGTCTAGGTTTTATAGGAAATAGTCATTTACATATGTGACTTGCCTGACACAGATTGCCAGTGAGAGTTGGCCCCGAGTATATCAACTTATCCCCAAAAGACTGTTGGGTGGCCACACTGATTTGGGTGACTAGGTGCTGTGCTGCAGCGATCATTGCTCCTGTTTTCAGTCACAGGTTTGCTTGGTCCAAACCTGGTATACTAATGAAATTTGTCCCTCTCTTTTCCTTCTTTGGGTTGGTTGCCAATCTTTTCTTGCGCTACATCTGTAATCAAACGATGAAGTACTCACGTCTGCTTCTGAAACAATGGAAGCTGGGTAATGCGCTATGGTAACAAGTAGATACCTACTGTAACTGTCTACAGAAGTGTGATAGCTTGTGTAACAGCTGTGTCAGGTAGAGATGCTTCAACACAATGCTTATTGGCCAGACACTTTCCACAAATTGAAGATTAGGAAGTCTTCATGGAGAGAAAAACATCAAAATCTGGTTGATAATTTCTGGTGTGATCCTGTAACTGTCAATACAATTAGCGTTATCATTCATCAAGTGAAGCAAATCCCCAGTTGCTGTGTTCATTATCTTTTCTGAAGACAACAAACATCCTCGAAACATCTTTTTCAAACTGGTGATTTGCTTAAAATTTTGTTTCAATGAATATATTATTGATTTCTGTGTAAGAGGTGTGGTGCTTTGGTTGAGGAAGCTCTACATACAATCTGTGCGTTGAGAGATGCTGGGTCACTGACTTGAAGGGAAGTCTTGTATCTTCTTTCGGAAGTGGGGACAGCTATGGATGGCCAGTCATCTGAGGTGCTACAACATACAAGAAACTTTATAGTTGACATCTTTAGAAACTTTTCTTTAGAACACAATAAACTGATTTTAAAAAAAATGTCCAGCTACTGCAGAATGGTAATTAGTGGTAATTATCAACTTAATTATCTTCCCAAAACTGTAAAATGATGCAGAACTAGTTTGATTGAGTTCTCTCAAACCTCTGCATTATTGTTTGACTTACTGATCGTGTGGATTATATTCCTGTTTTACATGCATATTTAGTTGATTTGTATTCGATGCCTGCTCCCACTGATATTTGTCCCTGGTGGAAGGCGGAGTGTTACTCGCACAGTATCTGCTGCCTTTGTAATCTGTGTGGCAGTGGTAACAGGCAGCCACCATTTTAATGCATAATAATGAGTTGTGTAGCTGGCTGCTGGGGGTTTACCTCATTGTCTCGTAAAGGTGACATATCTCCCAGAATATTGATAGGAAAATCACATCATGATGGGAAGGTGTAAAAAATTACCTTGTAATGTAATGACAAGTTGTGTAATTATATCCTGTCACCACTCGGGTATTAATGCTTATCCATGGAATGGTTAAATAATTTTGAAATACATGCCCTGCATTTGTGATATTGAACAATGATGATTGTGTTGCCTTGATATGTTGACCTGTAAGCCTGAGATTTCTTGGATGCCTTAGTTATTTTAATTTGTTGTATGGATAGTAGTTTTCTAAGTGAGCAGTAATCATTTGAAAATGAGGTGATTATGTTCAACTGACCAAGGTGATTGTTACAGCTGTTGCAGAAGATTGTAATTAAATACCATACAGTTTGCGTCAGGAAGGGCTTGGTTTTAGACATAATGCCCATAATTGTCTGTCATAGTCGCAGATTGATGGTGATAGGATTGCTGGTATCGCAGCTTGATGACATGGGGTCTTTTACACCTATCAGTCTTTCTGTCTTGCAGTCATAGGGCAACTTGTCTTTTTGGCATCCACATAGAATGGCATGTGTTTCCGGCTTTGCACAATGAATATGGTATGAAGAGTTTGTCAAGAATAACATCATTGTGTTAGTGAGCATGGAATGAAGACATATGTTGTCCACATGATATGAGATACAGAGGAGTCTGCATCACATGGATGAGTACAGTTGCTCTGTTGTTGCAGGTCGATGACCAGAGGCGTACCTTCAGGCCAGGATGGGATGCTGCAACTCCAAGAAACTGCCAGATGAGGACATCGAGTTCCTCGTGTCCAACACCAACTTTGAGAAGGGTGAAATTCTCAAGTGGTACAAGGGCTTCATGGTAAGTTTTGAACAAAATTATGACAGGGCTACAAGTCTTGAACTCATTTATGACAGGACTACAAGGAAGACATCTTGACCTGACATCTCACAGATAAGCAGGACTACAAGTGCTCCTAAGATCAACATGGCAAGCAGGGGTACTGGGGACTTGTTCATTTTGACAGGACTACAAGTCTTGAACACATTATATGAACAGGACTAATAAGTCTTGAACAGTGCTGTGGCATGGACTACAAGTCTTGAACACATTCACATGGCAGGACTACAAGTCTTGAACACACTACAAGTCTGAGGAGGACTACAAGTCTTGAACACATTCATGGCAGGACTACAAGTCTTGAAACACAGGGCTTCTTAAGTCTTGAACAAATTTATGACAGGACTACAAGTCTTGAACTCATTCTGTGGTATTGCTGGAACATTGGTAAGCCCCTGCCAAACTCACTCACTCACTGGAACATTGGTAAAGCGGCCTAAAACCAAACTCACTCACTCACTCACTTGAACACATTCATGACAGGACTATACATCTTGAACACATGTTGGATCTTCAAAGATATTGGATAATGGTTTATGAACATCACTGTATCACTTTTCCAAATGATCAAAACCCTTGCTTAAGCATCAGTAGTTTCACCTTCAACAGACAATATTACACACCAGTGTGATATTGTAGTCTCTCCATTTGTCTATCCTTCTGCTATCCTTTTTTGTCTGAATCATATCTCGAAGACTATTGAGTATGTTATCTTCATGAAACTGTGCACACACAAAGAGATGGTTGGAAACTCCTTCCTTTTCCTATTTCGGGATTTTTAGAATTTATATTTTTTTTAAAGCAACAAGTTTAACTTTCTCACAAGACAGTAATGTTGTTTTTTTAGTAGTATATCTTCAAAACTACTGGTATTGTTCAGTATGTGCACACAATTACCAAATTGTAAGGTGGTGCTTTTAATTCTTGACAGAATTTCAGTTATTGTGTTCCAAATCACCATTCCATGATATAGTTATAACTCAATACATATGGTACTCGTGTATACAGTCAGACAGATTAGATAGGACAAACCTCATCAAGTTGGACTCTCTTGGAGAACATGCTGTAACAATCAGATAATTTGTTCTTTCTAATTTGTGGGGGCCAGGGGGATTTGACATTTTCTGATGATTCTTGTTTAATGCTCTGTGTAGGGAGTTGGGGCTGTTTCACTGAGATGGTTTTCATTACAGTAAAAGGTTTGAAGGTTGATGACTTTGCGAGTACCATAGCATCCGTTTACTTTGGTAGGATGTATTGAGAATGTCATGTTGACAGCTGATATATATCGAAAACAAATATATACTAAACATTGCGTAGGTAATTATCTGAAGCTACACTAATTCATACAGGTTGTGAGTCAGTCGTTTGACTTTGTAACCAAGTCCACTCTGCCAGTAATAGCTCCCGAAACACAAAGGAGTTCTTCATGAACACCTTAGTGAATAACTTGTCAGAATACAAGTGTTGATGAATCTTAAACTCTTCAGAGTCAGGTGGACTGTGTTAGTTCTAGTAATCTGTATTGATGTCTTATTAAGCTGACATCCTACTGGGACGGTAACCAGCTCAATCAGCTCCTCACTACCTATAACACTGAATGGCCCACAATGCTCTGTGGGTGTTATAGAATGCCTTAAACTAACAGCAAGGTTTCCACAAGCACAAGGTCCTCATGTCACTGCATGTGTCAATGGCTGACTGTTATTCTGGGGACGTCAATGTGTTTACAGAAGGTGTGTATAATGTATGAAGTGAAAAGGAAGTTGAGGAGAATACAAATGACAGTTGTCTGAGACTGAATTTGTCTCCTGGCAAGCATGAGATCACATGGAAAGTTATGGAGGTAAAAATAGTATTTTCTGTGTTAAAAAAGTCGGCCATTCATCTGAAAACAGGTCTTGTGAGGCTGTTCAGTATGACTAGTCCAATGTAAACATGCATTTTGTACATAATGCAGTTCATCACAGCAGAATGAATGACAATAACCCTGCTATATCATTGCTGTCCCTATTAAACTGTCCTTCAACTTCCCAAAACTATAAATAGAACTAACCTGTAAGAAAGTAACCTGTGAAAATCAGAATATCCAACACCTTCAACTCTCAGTGTGTAACCCATGTGTGTTGTGCCATATCCAACACCTTCAACCCTCAGTGTGTAACCCATGTGTGTTGTGCCATATCCAACACCTTCAACCCTCAGTGTGTAACCCATGTGTGTTGTGCCTATCCAACACCTTCAACCCTCAGTGTGTAACCCATGTGTGTTGTGCCATATCCAACACCTTCAACCCTCAGTGTGTAACCCATGTGTGTTGTGCCATATCCAACACCTTCAACCCTCAGTGTGTAACCCATGTGTGTTGTGCCATATCCAACACCTTCAACCCTCAGTGTGTAACCCATGTGTGTTGTGCCATATCCAACACCTTCAACCCTCAAGACCTTCAACCCTCAGTGTGTAACCCATGTGTGTTGTGCCATATCCAACACCTTCAACCTCCCTCAGTGTGTAACCCATGTGTGTTGTGCCATATCAACACCTTCAACTCTCAGTGTGTAACCCATGTGTGTTGTGCCATATCCAACACCTTCAACCCTCAGTGTGTAACCCATGTGTGTTGTGCCATATCCAACACCTTCAACCCTCAGTGTGTAACCCATGTGTGTTGTGCCATATCCAACACCTTCAACTCTCAGTGTGTAACCCATGTGTGTTGTGCCATATCCAACACCTTCAACCCTCAGTGTGTAACCCATGTGTGTTGTGCCATATCCAACACCTTCAACCCTCAAGACCTTCAAACCTCAGTGTGAAAACCCATGTGTGTTGTGCCATATCCAACACCTTCAACCCTCAGTGTGTAACCCATGTGTGTGCCATATCCAACACCTTCACTCCTGTGTAACCCATGTGTGTTGTGCCATATCCAACACCTTCAACCCTCAGTAACCCATGTGTGTTGTGCCATATCCAACACCTTCAACCCTCAGTGTGTAACCCATGTGTGTTGTGCCATATCCAACACCTTCAACCCTCAGTGTGTTGTGCCATATCCAACACCTTCAACCCTCTCAGTGTGTAACCCATGTGTGTTGTGCCATATCCAACACCTTCAACCCTCAGTGTGTTGTGCCATATCCAACACCTTCAACCCTCAGTGTGTAACCCATGTGTGTTGTGCCATATCCAACACCTTCAACCCTCAGTGTGTAACCCATGTGTGTTGTGCCATATCCAACACCTTCAACCCTCAGTGTGTAACCCATGTGTGTTGTGCCATATCCAACACCTTCAACCCTCAGTGTGTAAGTGTGTATGTGCCATATCAACAACACCTTCAACTCTCAGTGTGTAACCCATGTGTGTTGTGCCATATCCAACACCTTCAACCCTCAGTGTGTAACCCATGTGTGTTATGCCATATCCAACACCTTCAACCCTCAAACCCACCTTCAACCCTCAGTGTGTAACCCATGTGTGTTGTGCCATATCCAACACCTTCAACCCCCTCTGTGTAACCCATGTGTTGTGCCATATCCAACACCTTCAACCCTCAGTGTGTAACCCATGTGTGTTGTGCCATATCCAACACCTTCAACCCTCAGTGTGTAACCCATGTGTGTTATGCCATATCCAACACCTTCAACCCTCAGTGTGTAACCCATGTGTGTTGTGCCATATCCAACACCTTCAACCCTCAGTGTGTAACCCATGTGTGTTGTGCCATATCCAACACCTTCAACCCTCAGTGTGTAACCCATGTGTGTTGTGCCATATCCAACACCTTCAACCCTCAGTAAGTGTAACCCATGTGTGTTGTGCCATATCCAACACCTTCAACCCTCAGTGTTTTGTGCCATATCCAACACCTTCAACCCTCAGTGTGAAAACCCATGTGTTTTGTGCCATATCCAACACCTTCAACCCTCAGTGTGTTGTGCCATATCCTTCAACCCTCAGTTTGTTGTGCCATATCCAACACCTTCAACCCTCAGTGTGTAACCCATGTGTGTTGTGCCATATCCAACACCTTCAACTCTCAGTGTGTAACCCATGTGTGTTGTGCCATATCCAACACCTTCAACCCTCAGTAACCCATGTGTGTTATGCCATATCCAACACCTTCAACCCTCAGTGTGATGTGCCATATCCTACACCTTCAACCCTCAGTGTGTTGTGCCATATCCAACACCTTCAACCCTCAGTGTGTAACCCATGTGTGTTGTGCCATATCCAACACCTTCAACACTCAGTGTGTAACCCATGTGTGTTATGCCATATCCAACACCTTCAACCCTCAAGTGTGATGTGTGTGTAACCCACCTTGTGTGTTGTGCCATATCCAACACCTTCAACCCTCAGTGTGTAACCCAGTGTGCCATATCCAACACCTTCAACCATGTGTGTAACCCATGTGTGATCCAACACCTTCCATCAACACCTTCAACCCTGTGTGTAATGTTGTTGTGCCATATCCAACACCTTCAACCCAGTGTGTAACCCATGTGTGTTGTAACCCAATGTAACCCATGTGTGTTATGCCATATCCAACACCTTCAACTCTCAGTGTGTAACCCATGTGTGTTATGCCATATCCAACACCTTCAACCCTCAACACCTTCAACCCTCAGTGTGTAACCCATGTGTGTTGTGCCATATCCAACACCTTCAACACCTCAGTGTGTAACCCATGTGTGTTATGCCATATCCCACCTTCATCCAACACCATATCCAACACCTTCAACTCTCAGTGTGTTACCCAATGCGTTTTGTGCCTTATCCAACACCTACAACCCTCAGTGTGTAAAGTAAGTCTGATGACTTCGTGGGTGTGGTATTTGCAAGGTGATATCAGAGCACTAAGGTGACCAGGGTGTGGAACAGTAATGCATACCTGATAAGACTGTTGGTCCATCTTAGCATCACTATTGATGTTACACTACCCCAAAGTTCAAGAAACACGCTCACAGTTTCCTCTGGTGGTATTGCAAAATTATCAAAACACAGCTGCTGTCCTTCATGGACATAATTTGTCTCATTTCTGTGTGTCCATGACAATGCCTGAATGCATTGGAAGAATGTAGCTATTTTACATGAATCATGCACATATATTGATGTTCTGCTATCATCTGTTGCAAACTTGATTAATTAGAACATAGCTGACATATTCATTGACTTGGACGTCACGCCAAAGACCCGGGTTCGAATCCCCACATGGGTACAATGTTTGAAGCCCATTTCTGGTGTCCCCCGCCGTGATATTGCTGGAATATTGCTAAAAGCGGCGTAAAACCATACTCACTCACTCACTCATTGACTTGGAACTGTAAAGTGTCTTACATAGCAGTTGTCAGTTTTTGAAACTTACATTCAGGTTTAGAATCTTAAAGGACAACAAAATGTCACATGTTAATAGAACATCAACTAAGTAGACAGTCATCAGACAGATTACATTAAACATAAGGGAAAAGTGCTATCCCAAGTTTTAAAAATTGATTGAATACCCCAAAATAACCTGCCTTCTTAATGTGAACAACCTATTTGTATCATGTAGATATTTATGTAGAACATTCGTTGACAACATGTTGATTTTAATAATTTTGTTTTTATTGATCTGTGGAAATAAATCAAGACATGGCCTGATACCCATGGCAGATGCCCATGCACCACTGCCATATGTATACAGGACAGCAGTAGACAGGGACATGAGACAAATATAGAATAATTTCCACAGTTATGTGAGACTAATTGCAAACAGGACCCGAGGTTAACAAGGTATCACAGATGTCTGGCATCGCAGACCCAATGAAGTTACAGTCGCCGCCTGTCATGACGTCTGCGGCAGCAGCAGGAGGTATTGACTGTGCTCACAGAGGCAAGATAACGGGTAGACAGTGACAAGTCATGTGTTCACCTGCATCTCAGACATCGCAACTCCTGGAACTGATAACCCATTTCAGCATCTCACTTACACCACGAACAACACACATGAGTAGACCTTTGTCATCAAACACGTCAGATGGCCATTTTGTCCAGGACAAGATTGATCTTATGTCAACTTGTTTCCTAAATAGTTGTTGATCCAGCCAAAAAGTGTCCGTCTGTAGACTGAACATGACAGTACAAGTCAAAGAGGAGATATAGATTGGAAAACACTCAGCCTTGAACAAAGTGGTTTATATTTAGGCATGAGTGATGCCTGACATGCACGACTGAGTCTGGGAATGAGCCCAAAGATGAGCATCAAGGTTGAGAACAGGTGCTCCTAGTCTGCTGCAGTAGCAGCTATTGTTGTAATAGCTTGTTAAAGGAATAAAGTAGGTCAGATAAATACATTGTTAGCACACTTACACTGGTGTACTGAATATTCCATATATGTGTTACAAGGCCAGTGCCCTCATCATTAGTGAATTCTGTGAAGTATACTGCTCAAAGTACTTATGGACTATCCAAATGGTTTATGCCATGACATGAACTATAGGAATATGAAGGTACTGGGTGGCCCTTAACTTTTGGCCAGTAAATCGTGCTGCACAGGCTATATTCTGTCTTGGTCTAGACACTGAAATTAATATCACTTGGACTTTGTCTCTCTGTGACTGGGGTAGTCATGCACTGCTAAATTGGTATAGATAATAAAAGGTTCCCTGAAAGGTCTCCACTATACGATAGCCCTCTGCAGTATAGACCAGCCTGGACCAGGCAAACCAGTGAGAGTCTACAGGCTGTTCTGGAAGATTCCCACTTGGAGTCTATACGATAGCCCTCTGCAGTATAAACCAGCCTGGACCAGGCAAACCAGTGAGGGTCAACAGGCTGTTCTGGAAGATTCCCACCTGGAGTCTATACGATAGCCCTCTTCAGTAGAGACCAGCCTGGACCAGGCAAACCAGTGAGGGTCAACAGGCTTTTCTGCAAGATCCCCAGCTGGAGTCTATACGATAGCCCTCTGCAGTATAAACCAGCCTGGACCAGGCAAACCAGTGAGGGTCAACAGGCTTTTCTGGAAGATTCCCACTTGGAATTCAAATCCCATCATGGGCACAATGTGTGAAGCCCATTTCTGGTGTCCCCCGCCGTGATATTGCTGAAATATTGCTAAAAGCAGCGTAAAACCATACTCAATCACTCACTCCCACCTGGAGTCTATACGATAGCCCTCTGCAGTATAAACCAGCCTGGACCAGGCAAACCAGTGAGGGTCAACAGGCTGTTCTGGAAGATTCCCACTTGGAGTCTATACGATAGCCCTCTGCAGTATAAACCAGCCTGGACCAGGCAAACCAGTGAGGGTCAACAGGCTGTTCTGGAAGATTCCCACTTGGAGTCTATACGATAGCCCTCTTCAGTATAGACCAGCCTGGACCAGGCAAACCAGTGAGGGTCAACAGGCTGTTCTGGAAGATTCCCACTTGGAATCCATTAAACTGCACCATATGGTAATCTCTGTGGGCAAGCTCATTAAAACCAGCTTTTCCCCGTTCTACTCCAGCAGCCACACGCATTCATGCACATTGCTGTACAACTGAACTAAGACTGTTGTATGAAGCCTCATTTCACCTCACCTCAGCTATAACCTGATGCAGTGTGTTGTACTTGTGACTGTGTAACCTATGTATATATCAATCTGAAGTGATAACCCATTGGGACCCAGTGTTAACCCATTTCAAATAATCTCTTACTCTCTGACACAGAGGTTTTGTACAGACTGATCCCCACATAACGATCATAGTGTTAGATCCACAAATCTGAAGCAGTCGGTACAAGAAGAGGCAACACAACAGTAAACCTGTACAACCAGATAGTGACCTCATCAGACGTCTGCCCACCCTTCCTGTCGTGGTAATGTACAACAGCTGTCTTGGCGTCGGTATTTTATTGGAAACTCCTATGTTTTTATCAAGCAAGTCATTCTGATGCGGACACATCTGATCCATCAGAAGGTCTTGGACAACCCATGCCTGGGTTTTTACTTCAAATACTGGGCATAATTCATCCATCTTTGACTGCAGACTGTGTTCGGGAGAACCAGCCAGGACCGACAGATTGGTCTGGTGGTTCCACTTAACTCAGGGAGATGTCCAGGGCCATTTAACAGTGCTGAGTAGAGTGTTTACCGACAGGAGACACATTTATTTTGCATCCTGTATGGAAAGCTGGTTTCTGGTGCATCATGGGTAAACCTAGGTGATCAGCTCATTTATCACATATGATGCGGAGACTTACTTGTCACATGTGCTATCTTGTTCTGCTATATCTTATATATGACACCCATGTATGTTAACATACATATCAAGCGGTTGTTTTACGCTCAGCTGGTTGTTCAAGTCAAATGTCTTTATATTCCAGTGGTCGGTTAACTCTGAGACCACATCCCTAATTTCTAAGGAGTCAAATGAGCTGTAGTTGGTATGCTCTGAGCTGCAGCTACATCCCATCTATTTCAAATTTATTTAAAGGTACAAGGTCATGCAGATCACCAGTCATCTAAAGTGCTGCGTTTCGCTGTGCCAAGTTGTGTGCCCCTGGCATGCCCGAAACATGTGATTGTTGGTTTGTCCCCGTATGATTATGTTTCTAATTTCCTTCAGCACCATTACCATGTTTCACCTTAAACATAAACATCTAAGATATCCATCCCTTTAGGTTCTTCCGCCAATATCAAGATGACACAAAAAGAATAATAATGTTCAAACAGTATTTAACCACACTCACTAAATCATCTCTCATTCAGTCACTGTGGGTGTTTGTTTTCCTTGTTTTTGTAATTGATAAGACAAACAGATAACTATTACATGGCTTCTCTCTTGCTGCCATCCTGCCATCACCTGCATGGTGACATCAGTATAGTTGTTGCAGTTTTAAAAAGATGTGGGGGAGGTAGGGTAGCCTAGTGGTTAAAGTGATCACTCGTCACGCCGAAGGCTCTCGGGTTCAATTCCCCACATGGGCACAATGTGTGAAGCCCATTTCTGTGTCCACCGCTGTAATATTGCTAAAAGCGGCATAAAACAGTCAGTATAAGAGATGAAACAGATGTGTCAGTGCTGTCTGTATGTTACTGGGATGGAGCATTATTACTTAGCTGCCTTATAAATATACACTCAACTTTGTATAGGAATTATTTGTCCACTGGTTTATGTAAAACACATATATAAATACATGGCATAGAAAATACAATGAAATGTTATCTTTCACATTTAATGTGATTATACCAAAAGCTATCAAGGCCTCTGATTAGTTTGAAACATAAGTTTGGGTCTAAGTGGCAAAATACCATTGAAAATTACCTTAATGGATCACTGAAAACCATTGATGACATCAGATGTTCCCAAACAGGGTAAGCATAGTTGAGATGCTTTGGGATTTTCTATTTACGTGTCTGTTAATGCCTTGAACAGTTAGATTTACTATTTCTTTTGGTGGCTTTTTTGAAAGTGTGATTCCTATTTTAAAATTGGAAGAGATTTCTAAAGCCATGATTATAATGGCAAGTAGATTTAAGTGCATGTGTTTTGAATAAGTAGGCTAGAAGTATTAAGATAAGGAATAAAGTAGACTTTATCTTTCCGAGTTAGGAGTACAACTGACTTTTAGTGGGAAGAAACTGAGAATGTATGTTGACAGTATTTGGTGATGTTAGTGAATTTAGATAATTATGACAGACTATTATTGACACAACTTCTGATTTTTACATCCAATATATTTCATAGTGACAAACTACTTTACCCTAATTGCCAGTGATTGCCAGATGGTTTTCGTAGTAAGACAAACACATGGCCTAGCTGTGACCATGTGTAATAAGAGAAATCACCTGCAGGGTGATATTACTCATTGATCAGTTAATAAAGGGGAAAAGGTTACAGTGTGTCCTCTGGTCCTGCGATAACTGATAACTATGGTTATCAGTAGCCGGGAATAAACATAACAACAACAATATGCTATCGGCAAGGCATTAAACAAGGAACTGCTTCACTGATCAATATCTGTGAGTGTCTAACATGTTATCTATTGCTCTATTATGGGCATGACAAGAGGAAGGACCTGTCACTCATTGTAGTGATGTTTTCTCTGATTTCGTACACTTCCCTTCCCTCCCTCCTGGTGGCAGCAGGACAACTATCTATATACAGGTACCGGATTTGTAGTAATAAGTGTCCCCCTGACAAACTTTTAAAACAATCAGCAAATAATCACATTTTTTGTGTGTACATAGTGTATCTTTTTACAGAAAATGCAGCATTGTAGAAGGGTTATGTAGTTGCATAGTAACTATAATAAAAATGGTAATGGTCTCATCAGTGTTGGAACTAATCTGAATGTTTCTACAGTATCATGAACATCAAGTTAACTCAAGCATGTAAATTCTCTAACTGTCCAAGGCACATACTATGGCAAATATAGTATTGAGTGTTAAACTTGTTCCATATAGACATGATGTATCTCTGGAGTGTATATGCCAGCTAGTAAAAACGGCTGTTTATCGAATCAAGTAACTTCGGAATGTGTATTTTAGGAACTACTGGTTACTTTTAACAGTTAATCAAATACGTGGGGATCAGTTTCTAATCAGCATGAAACTCGGAGCAGGCTGTTTAATGTGTCCATATACAACACTGCCTTTGTGACTTTACAAGAGGCAAGTGGAATCCTTGAAGAAACATTGATTACTGCTGGTAGTTCCACAGATTCCAACATTCAGCAAGGATCAGTTGACAAAAACAGTGTTAGTGCTTGGCGTCCAACATATAAGACAAATCAGACAGTTTTAATGTGGGCAGACATTCTGAATGACCTTTTCTTGAATGAACTAAACATGCTCTGTACTTTGTGACATTTAATAAGGATACCAATGAGTCCATGGCTTATTGATTATTCAGTATGATTACTGTATATAAAATCTTTGTATTGATCACCTTTCAAATGCAATCCTGTGTCCATGGCAATCATAGTGTTTAAAAAAAAAAGTTTATGCATTTGGCTGTTTATTCAATGTGTAGGTTTTACACATGCAGATGTGTTAGAAAAGATAAATCCTGCGATGTGTTCTCTCTGTGTATTTCTGTGTTATATCCCCCTACTGATTCTTTAAACATCTGATTCTGATCCTATGTCTGTCAACATCATCAACCGGCTGTGAAATGACATGCCATAATATAACTGAAATATTGGTGAAAGCAGGATTCAAACCCCAGCTCATCCCATTATCTTTGCCACTATTGGATTTCTATTAAAGTTTAAATGTTGTTGAGTGTTCAAAGGACAAGTAACTCCCAAGGTGAGATCAAGTTATTGGGGCTATTTCTGGAGGCATATGACTACTACAGAGTCATGGCTTAAATTACACAATTCAGTTTTAGATGAATGTGCATTTATGGCATATTAGTCATGCACTAAATATATTAGGCAAAATGTCATTTTAAAATGGAAGACTGAATTATAACAGATTTCTGCAATAGAGAACATCCCAGTCACCCTCAGCAATATGTGTTGCATAATGAATTAATATCTTTGACATTTCTGATAACGAGTTCAGCTGGACAATTCTTTACAGTTGTGGCAGGTGGTTATATTCCTCTGAAGACGAAACCAATTCTTTTGTGGCTCATTCATATCATAGGGCAGTTTAATTCCATATTTTCTTTTGTGGCTAGGGGCACTTTAGTTCCAAATGTCGGAAACATTTAAATCAAGAACAGATGCAAAAGTTCTCACTTCACAAGCATTCATTATTTGTGTCACTTCACCTGTCCATTGCACTTGTTGGAGGCAGCCGGAGCTTAATGTCTATCCACCATACCATTCCAGTAATATCATATCCAGTAGGAAAGCCAACTATTTTGTACAGCATGTATGACCATTTTGTTGAACATCTTCATACTTGTAACTTTCATGTGGATGACAGTGCATCTAATTAGATATCAAGAAAAGAAAACAGTCAAATTCATTTACTCATTCAAAAGTTAAATATCTTCCTTCCCCTCTCTGACATTGCAGTGAGACAAGATGGTGTGTTCGCCCCTGTCTGACGTTGCAGTGAGACAAGATGGTGTGTTCACCTCTGTCCGACGTTGCAATGAGACAATATGATGTGTTCTCCCCTGTCTGATGTTGCAGTGAGACAAGATGGTGTGTTTGCCCCTGTCTGACATTGCAGTGAGACAAGATGGTGTGTTCACCCCTGTCTGACATTGCAGTGAGACAAGATGGTGTGTTCGCCCCTGTCTGATGTTGCAGTGAGACAAGATGGTGTGTTTACCCCTGCCTGATGTTGCAGTGAGACAAGATGGTGTGTTCGCCCCTGTCTGATATTGCAGTGAGACAAGATGGTGTGTTCGCCCCTGTCTGATATTGCAGTGAGACAAGATGGTGTGTTCGCCCCTGTCTGATATTGCAGTGAGACTCTGTCTGACGTTGCAATGAGACAAGATGGTGTGTTCACCCTGTCTGACATTGCAGGTGGCAAGTAGGAGCTACTGGTCTCCCAGGAACATGGTGTCAGGAGCTGACATGTACCAGGCACTGCGGGGAGCTCATGGTGTAATACCCAGTTAGGATTAGGACACATTATCGTCAGTGTCAGAACTGTTGGGCCTGTCTGTAGTTTCCAGATGGGTTATGAAGGCTACTGGAACTCAAGGGACCTCTGGCCATCATAACAATGTTCTGCTGAGTGCAGCTTAGTGCTCTGTCACAGGCAGCAATGTGGATACACTGACAGGCACTGCCATTATCTTCAGAGCTGGAAGATGTAGAAGATGACATGTGATGAGTAGATTTGGGATAAACTAATAATATATGCATTCACTGTGTAGGAAAATGCTTGGATAGAAGTTCTTCTATTTCAATGTGATCAACTTTAACTGGCAATGTTTTATGTTGTTGTAGTTTCCATCGGCATCTAACACTACCAGTTTTGAAAATATTTAAGAGTTACCATAATCAATGCATGCAGTATGGGCTCTGGGCTCGCAACTGAACTTTACATGGTTCAAACTGTGACAGTTCCCCAGGTGACATTACAGAGAAACGTGGGACCACCTTGATTCAATCCGGGGCCAGTTGGTTTACTTACTTCCTTCCTTTGATCTATTGCATGCTGCTTGTTTACTCTACTGGAGGCTTCGAAAACCTGCTCTTTTTCTAAAAGAAAAACGAGAAATGAAGGAAATTGATGGAGACTTGCCGACTTCCCGTGTAAGGAACTATTTTCTGGGCATGGGAGCACCTGCTGCACTAGAGTCAGACAATGTAGATGGATTACTGCCTGTCTCTACCTGATTTGTTACCCAGACGACTGTCCCATTGCCCTATATGTTCACTCTTACTTAATATCACAGGTTGTTTTCTGCACCTCTCTGTTTTGTTCAGTTTTTGCTTACCATGACAATTGAGCATTCAAGATCCACATGCAATTGTAAAAATAAGAGTTTGGGAATATCAGAACTTCCTTTCCTAACAGCATTCCTGCAGGTCTGGAACTCTGAGTGATTGTGAATATTATTACTACAGATATGTTGGGGGGGGAACATCTTCATCAACTGAATGTTGGAGATGTTGTAGCAAATATTGAATTTCATCCCAAAAGTTATTTATTACATTGACATAAAAGATGCTTGTCACTTTAAGGGATGTCCACTTTATGAAATTGAATTTGAAAGTTTTATGCCAGCAGATATTCAGTGGCAAAACAGAATCTGTGTAAAGGTTTTTAGATTATTGATAAACATAAGTGAATCTCTGTAGGATAAATCATCTGAGTTTACAGAGTTTCTACTTTTGTGGCCAATTTAGGTGAACCATAGAACAGGTGTGTACACTGTATGAGATAAGATAAGACAAGATATTTTGATTGCGCAAATATGCCATGTAGAAACAGTGATGTTATTCTATAAACTACATAAACAAGAATGTAATGAATCAAAGTAACAATGCATACACTAAAACAAATCTGTATAACACTCATAGGACAATGTAGAGATCTTCTAGATTTGTATAAAGTTGTACATATGGTAGCAGATTATTTCTGTGCTATTTTTGGTTCATTATTTGTAAACAGGAGGTTAAATGTTTCTGTGGTAGGAAGGCTCTGACACTTATTATCCTGTATATACAGGATCAAATACCTTTTTGTTTTGTGTGTAAGGCTGCACTGGCAAATTCAGTGTCTGAAGTCCATCAGTATGAATGCACCCAGATGAATGTCTGCTCTGCAGCCACCCTTTTGAAGATCCTGTCAGTTATGGTTCATAACCTGTGTCAATGCTTGTGCTTGTCCACTGACCTATCTCAAAAGCATGTTTTGGGTTGCTAACTGACTGGTGTATAATATGGTACATGATCATAGAATGTTTTCAGTGGAAGTTGCTGCTAATGCCCCTTGTCTTGTCTTGCAGGAAGACTGTCCAGATGGACAGCTGTCAAAGGAGAAGTTCAAGAATGTCTACGCCAACTTCTTCCCGGGAGGAAATCCAGATGCCTTTTGTGAGCATGTGTTCAGGTCATTTGACCGTGATGGAAGTGGGTCAATAGAATTCAAGGAGTTTCTAATGGCGATCAACATCACATCACAAAAAGGAAAAGCAGAGGACAAACTCAACTGGGCCTTTGACATGTACGACATTGATGGTAATGGAACCATTGAGAAGAATGAGATGGAGAGCATTATAGAGGTAAGGTGGACAGTTCATAGCAAGACTATAGTGGGTGCATTGCAGGGATAAGGTGAATATATAGCAGGGGTAACATGCATGTATAGCATGGGTGAGTTGAATATGTATCAGGGTTGAAGTGGATATATCTAGGGTGAGGTGAGATAGATTTATTCGGGTGAACTGGATATATATCTGGGTTGAGATAGATATAAAGAGGTGAGATAGATATATTGGGTGAGGTGGATATATAGCAGGTGTGAGATAGATCTGTAGAGGTGAAATAGATATATTGGATGGGTGGAGTAGGTGAGTCAGTGAGTAAGTATGGATTTACGCTGCTTTTAGCAATATTTCAGCAATATTATGACGGGGACCCCAGAAAAAGGCTTCACACACTGAACCCATGTGGGGAATCACCCTGGGACTTCACCATGACACGCAGATGCTTTAACCATTAGGCTACCCCACCACCAAAGGATAGGGTTGATATATAGCAGGGGTGAGATAGATCTTTAGAGGTGAGATAGATACATTGGGTGAGGTGGATGTATAGCCAAGTTGAAGCAGATATATTTAAGGAGAGAGATAAGTGTGAGGGTGATGTTATGTTGTTGGCTGGTGAAGTCACAATCAAACACCAAGCGTGAGCAGAAACTAATCAAGTGTCTGTATGCAGGACAGTGCCTTTGTTTTATGAGCCATCAATATCAGCAGCCACGACATCGCCGTCACAGATGGAGACGTTTATCAAATTGACAGGATACGTTTGTTATGATGGAGTTGTCAGTTGTCTGAGAGACACTGATGGCAGGTCATAATGGTAGGATGCAGGTACACTTCAGGAAAGGCCTTCTTGATTGACATTGGTGCCAGTTATTGACATAATTTGTGTCATCCGTGAAGCAACACTAGTTATTTCAGTTCCACTAGTAAAGTCTAGACTGAATAATCGTGGAAACCAGTGTATCATGAGCTGTAGACAAAGGTCACTCATCATGATCCTCCAGAAACACAGGATATCTCCGTATATGGAACTGCTTGGTGTAGTACTGGCGTGTACATGATGATTGGTTGTAGGCTCGGTATTACCCAGGATGCTCAGTGCCAAATGTCACAGGATAGAACAACATATTCATCATATTACATGCATGACTTACATTTACTGAAATTCAATTGATGTGTTATTAATCATCAATTAAATGTTGTCCAAAATTGTTCACATATACAAACTCAAAATGATGGGATTCATTACTGTTTTCAGATTCCTCCATCATGGTTTTAGCATTAATTATTGCTAACAAAATCTTAGCTTTTCACTAGAAATATTTTTAGAAGAAGATCATGCTACTTTGATTTACACAAATATAATTTGTACTGCACTGTGTAACATACATTCATATCAATCACCATTTAGATGTCCTTTGAAATACATCATCAAATGAACTAAGTATAAAACTGACTTATCCAATGATTGCCTTGTAAACCTAATCAGGTTTGCCATTACTGATATTTGTTGACATGAACTCACCATATCACATTATGGGTTAATCCCAATTGTCATGTCGTAACTGAGATGTAAGAAGCACGCCAGAATAACATGATTATGGATGATACAGCCAGTATGAATGGGCTGATAATGCTTAAACTTAGTTATGTCCGTATATGTAAGCAATCTCTAATATTTATTGTCTAAAACCTTGTGTCTGGACATTGTTCGTACACGTTTATGGAGGCTGCCTGATACAAATAGGGATACTTCGAGTTCACGAGCCGTAGAGGATTGATGTACTCTCTATGTCAGTTGATGTCCACAAGCCCTGTACTCTCTATGTGTACGTTCCAGTTGATGTTCCACAAGCCCTATGTTAGTTAATGTTCCACTCTATGTTAGTTGATGTTCCACAAGCCTTGTCATGTTAGTTGATGTTCCACAAGCTGTCTATGTTAGTTGATGTTCCACAAGCCCTGTACTCTCTATGTTAGTTCTCTCTGTTAGTTGATGTTCCACAATAGTGATGTTCCACAAGCCCTGTACAAGCCTTATACTCTCTCTCCACAATACTCTTTCTGTTAGTTGATCTTCCACAAGTTAGTTGATGTTCCACAAGCCCTGTACTCTCTATGTTAGTTGATGTTCCACAAGCCCTGTACTTCCACAAGCCCTGTTAGTTGATGTTCCACAAGCCCTGTACTCTCTATGTTAGTTGATGTTCCACAAGCCCTATACTCTCTCTAGCCCTGTACTCTATGTTAGTTGTTCCACAAGTTGATGTTCCACAAGCCCTGTACTCTCTGATGTTAGTTGATGTTCCACAAGCCCTTATACTCTCTCTGTTAGTTGATATTCCACAAGCCCTACTCTCTATGTTAGTTGATGTTCCACAAGCCCTGTACTCTCTATGTTAGTTGATGTTCCACTCTCTGTTAGTTGATATTCCACAAGCCCTGTACTCTCTCTGTTAGTTGATGTTCCACAAGCCCTGTACTCTCTATGTTAGTTCTATGATGTTCCACAAGCCCTGTACTCTCTCTGTTAGTTGATGTTCCACAAGCCCTGTACAAGCCTTATACTCTCTCTCTCTGTTAGTTGATGTTCCACAAGCCCTGTACTCTCTCTGTTAGTTGATGTTCCACAAGCCCTGTACTCTCTATGTTAGTTGATGTTCCACAAGCCCTGTACTCTCTATGTTAGTTGATGTTCCACAATGTTAGTTGATGTTCCACAAGCCCTGTACTCTCTATGTTAGTTGATGTTCTGTACTCTCTGTTAGTTGATGTTCCACAAGCCCTGTACTGTACTCTCTATGTTCTGATGTTAGTTCCACAAGCCCTGTACTCTCTATGTTAGTTGATGTTCCACAAGCCCTGTACTCTCTCTCTCTGTACTCTCTATGTTAGTTGATGTTCCACAAGCCCTGCTCCTAGTTGATGTTCCACAAGCCCTGTACTCTCTCTGTTAGTTGATGTTCCACAAGCCCTGTACTCTCTTTGTTAGTTGATGTTCCACAAGCCCTGTACTCTCTATGTTAGTTGATGTTCCACAAGCCCTGTACTCTCTATGTTAGTTGATGTTCCACAAGCCCTGTACTCTCTATGTTAGTTGATGTTCCACAAGCCCTGTACTCTCTATGTTAGTTGATGTTCCACAAGCCCTGTACTCTCTATGTTAGTTGATGTTCCACAAGCCCAGTGAGTGTACTTTCTGTGTTATTTAGTGTTCCCCAATCATGTATTTTGCTGTGATCTAACAGTGTAAATTGTCTCAGTATGCCACTCCTAGTGTGATCAAGATATGTGCTGTACTGTAGAGAATCCTCACTGGACTCGTGATCTGTCAACAAAGGGTGACTGAAATAGCAGAACTCTGAGGCTCCTGCAGGTGTAATATGTTTGATATCAAACAACACGAGGAAAGATTGTATTTATTTTCCCGTATATTTCTGAAGCATGAAGTACTCTAAGAATGTTTTAATTGGAATATCACATTATGTTTGACGTCATCTTACACGTTATGAGGCACATCATGATGGAAGAAAATATTGACGTGGACTACTTTCTTCCTCCAGGTCATCTTTTCGAATAACATTCCACTTACATGTACACAGTCTGTATATTCTGTGTACAGAACACTCCACAAAAGGGAGCACATCCTGCAACTAACTTCAACTTGAAATTGGTATCAGGGATCAAGCAGAGGAGACAAATCTTAGTTCAAACATTAATGTAACTACAATTTTGTGATAAAAGGCTACTAGGCAAGATGATTGACAACTTTGAATTGTATTTCCCAGGCTGGTTGAAATGTCTCAAAGCTGCAGTCAATATTTTCTTGTGTGATTTTGTCTTTGATAACCTGGAAATAGTTAGCACATTGTTTTATCACAGCTCCCCTACTTTACCTGTGACTTGGCTAGGGGTGCTCAATATGATTACTTACTGATGTTTAAGTCAGTTTAAACATTTTGAGTTAACTTTATGATATTGAATTAAATCATGAATAAAATCAACAAAATACATTTAAGACTAAAACATAAATATGCTTCTCATGATTTAGAACAAGATTCATGGGTGTACCTCATGCTATTCCATGCATTATATATAGCTTATACGTGGTAGTGTATTTACTTTGTTTAATCTGCACTCTCTTCAACACAGCAGTTTTCCCCCAGGTTCCAATTAAAGCTACTTGCAGCTTGGTAGAGAAGGTGGTTCGGGGCACTTCTTGAAGATGAGTGCTCAATAAAGTATAAGTCACTTGACTTGTGCAATCAGCCAATAGGAAAGTGAACTCAGAAGATGTGTGAAGTATCCTGCTGAAAACACACACACACATGCAGACACACATGCACACACATAATATATATATATTTACTGGTGAAGGAACCACACTCCCCCCCCAAACGCAGTAGTGTGGAAGTACTCAGGCATTAAACCATCATATATATTATACAAACTGATAGCATATGCTCAACTGCTGGCTCTTACAATAATGAATTTAGTATTCATCATTGTTCTTGCTGGTGCAGAGCATCAGGTACTGACAGAGCTAGGTCAGCTGGCAGCAGCTGTATATCGTCCATGCGATAAAATTCAGCTGTTGTAGGGTTTGTAAAACTGTTGATTGCAGATTGAAACTATGTAACTATAATACAGAATATAGATAGTTGAATATTATAAATGGCATTACCTCACAAAAGGCTTAGGTTAATGGTTTCATAGTTGCATGTTTCAAAGAGGCCTGATAGAGGATGCAGGTGAAAAATATCCCAATGTCACACTCATGAAATAATAGTTTACAATGTAAATCATAATCGTATATATAATCAGCGACATAAAAGAACACAACATTCTGCTGCTTTTTGTGTGTGTGTGTGTGTGTGTGAGAGAGAGAGAGAGAGAGAGTGTGTGTGTGTGTGTGTGTGTGTGAGTGCGTGAGTGAGTGAGAGGTCAGGCAGGAGGGAGAGGTGTTGTCAGCCTGGGGGGTGGGGGGGGGGAAAAGAGATATAGTCAGCTAAATGTAAATTCTGCCACTTTCAAATAATTTGACTGTAAAAATCCCATGTATATCTGAATTAAGCCTTCAAACATATAAACATAAACGTTGTTTGTTTCTCTTTTACTACTATGAATGAAAACTGAAACGGTCAGTGAAGATTCTGAAATGATCTTTATCAAGTTTGTTCAAATCAGCTTTATCTGAAGAACCTTCTGGCTTTCACTGCAGTTATGCTAAAACTATTATTTTAGGGCCATTTTATCAGGTAGTTTGGTTAAGTTTGTGGCTGGCATGCAGCGAGCTTCAACATAGACAGTTTGTATCCCACGACTGTTGTTTCATCATTCACTCTCCCCTACAAAGATCAGTTGGATGAAGGTGAGCTGCAGAGCTCCAAGCTCTCTGTCTTATGTAGGTCAGTGACATGCATGCAGCAGACTGTATGTTTGTAATTATGAAGGTGATATTTCAGATTGCCTTAAGCTGTAGTTGAAACCACTACATACAAATTATTATACAGAATTTGAAATGAGGCAATTGGTGGGAAGTGACAGCTGGTAAACTCCAGAATACGTCCTAAAAACAGCATCAAAGAAATACTGATTAGAAATCTGCTTTAGAGTCAGCTTCACAATGATTCCTTCATATCTGATTTTTTCCCAGAAAAATCACTTTCCAAATTGGCTGTGTACATACCAAACCATAGCAGGTCATTTCACATCAATAACAGTAGAAGCTATTGCCAAATCTGCCATCTCAATGATTAGTTTACCAAATGTGTAGCCTCCTTCATCCTAGACTTATGCCTTAGTATGTACTGTCGGTGGAGAGTCAGCCCCTTCATCCACTAATAATTGTCTCATAAATATAGATAATGGTTCCCTATCTAACCTGCACTGTTATATTCGTCCCATGTTTGCCTACATGATCTGGGTCACCTTGAGGTTGAACGTTATTTCCGTTATGCTCATAATGCCTCAATAAAGGAGACATCCAATTAAGGGCCATGACTGTTGCCCTGTTTCCCCACTAATAATGTTAATGGGCCCTCGGACTGCATGGCAGAATGCTGTACCTACATTTCTGCTCTTGTGACTGGCAGTACAATCTCTGGTTTGGCCTACAGTGTTAAGCAGTATTTACTCTCTATCATACTACTACTTTTAAGTGAGTTTTATGCTGCTTATAATGTGGTCAGTGGTGATGTGCATATGTATGATGTATCAAATCCACACCCTAAAGCTTGCATTATTCCTGCTGAGAATGGACCATTGTGAGCTCATGGGGAGTATCCAACCCAAGCTGTCTAATTAGTGTCTAATCATCTCATTCTACAAGGCCCATGTTCTCTACGAGATGAACAGCGGCAACAAACAAAGTCTCATGCCTACCGTGACACCACATGTAACATGGTTTCAGTGGATGCCATAACCACATTCTTAGACACTGTCAGGGGTTAAGTTGTCAAACATTGTCACTCACTCACTCTCCATAACCAGTGTTGCTCTATTTGACCTGACTTGTAGTCTGTGCTCTGTACATAGAACCACATGCCACCTCTATGTCAGTTACTTTCACCTGACTGGAGCTTGAGAACAAAGGGGCAGTTGGGAAGAGACTGTAGACTCGCAAAAACAGTAGCCTTGAAAGGATAAGAGAGACAACTTGCGACTACATTCCTGCTATACTGTATAATGGTTTAAACTGGCGTTGTTGAGGAATACTTAACTGAGCTTCAACCTCAATTAAAACTTTAATTTTTTTATACAATGGAGATATTTTCTTTGATGGATTGTATATCAGATATTATGTATCTTTTGCTTTCATTTTGCAATTCCTTTTCAAATAGCATGACAATCTATGTTTGTCTTATTGGAATATTGACATTTGGGTTTATTAAACAGACAGCTGAAGGGCATTTTAAGGCATTTACTCCGGCCTCGATATCACCTGCTGGAGTCAGAAGTGGCTGTAATTGTATAGCATGTTGTATGAAGGAGAGAAGCAGATAGGAGAGTTGCTTCTACAGGGATTGTGCCATTTCCATAGAAAGTGATTCTGGAATCTTTATGTTCAGGGCTTGTCAAAGCAGGATGTCATCCATTTTGGCAAAAAATTATAGACTGATCTCAACGAGAATGTATCAAGTTTTGCTCCGAGTAGCACAAGTCTTCTCATGTACAACTCTTGACATTTTCCACCTCTTAAACCCAGGGCAGCGCTGCATCCCTGCCTTTGTGAAGGATTCTCTTTGCGTCAATTATGTTCCACCAGTTCCAATCTAACAGAAAATTTGGTGGTTATTCATTTCAAGAAGGGTTTTATACTCCCTGCCGTCATGACAACGGACGTCATAAGTATTACATGTGTTCGTGTGGAGAAATATCAAGTTTTGTCACACATAAAAAAGATAAGTTTATGAAAGGTCTAAAAGTGATGCATTCATCTCTTGGCAGTGCTAGATCAATATTATCCAATTATACTGTGCTATATACAGAGACGTTCCACTGCCAACCCTGGCACCAGGGCATCAGGCGCCAAGACCTATATCACTGTCAGGAACATTGGAACTCTCTGTAATTGGTCAGATATTGGTATAGCTTGACCAATTACAGTAATTCACATGGGCCACACCAAATGCTTGTCCACACTCATGGTTGCAACATTATTATGTCTTAAATGCTCTTTAGCACTGAACATGTTAGTTGATATTCCTGACCATAGATGCTTTTTGTAATATTTGAAATTGCCACAATCAAGCCTTGTTATTGTCGCAAGAATGACCTTTTCTACTGCGGAGAAATGAGATCCATGATTAGTTTATGAGAGATAGGGAGACATCAGGCTTTGATATTTAAACATGCTTCTAACCTCAGCCACACAAAAAGAAAATCACTTTACAGTCGCTGAAACTATTTCAGAGAAAATGCCTTTGGTGTCAATTCAAATGGAAAAATGTAATTTTCAGAAAACAAAAATTTCAATTATAACACTTCATTAGTTTTTGTATTTGATGTATTCCCACTTTAGTGTGAGCTATATTTTATACATCCCCTGGTAACTATTCTCAGCAAGGTTGGGTTGATATTGTTCTGATTCCAAACATTTGGTTTCAATAAAGTCACGTGGCAATAAATGTGATTTTCTTCACAAATTGACCTCTGTGTGGTTTAATTCCTTATCACAATTTTTGTCATAACTCATTCTTCCTAAACTTTTAACAGGCTCATCTGGATAGCCACATGCACTGTGAGAAAGTTGGCTTATTGCTAAAACTACCACTGAATAACTGTTTCAAGAATAGGTTACTGTTTCAACACACTTTGATTATGAAATTTTTGGGAATTTGTTGCACAGTGGCCTAAGGTATTGCTAATGGTACAGTAATTTGCTGGAGAGAGTTGTATCTCTTGAGTTCTACCAGGATCTGATTGTTGGAGTGCAGATTCATGGCAGTTGTCATCCTTTGTCTGTCAACACTGTACTCAATTTCATTGAATCTTTATTGTCTGAGTCCTTCTTCATTTTCAGCTTTCCAACTAAATTAAAACCAACAATATTGTTCAAAGCTAATGAAAACCCAGTTTGCTCACTCACTCACTCACTCACTCACTCACTCACTCACTCACTCACTCACTGAATTTTCAGAAGTTTTATGTGAAGCAATAGGAGTTATAATCATCATACAAAGCTCTTTGTAGAACAGGTTGTTGATCACCCCAAATCAAGGTTTACACTAACTGTTGAGGTCTTCCTAAGTATAACACCAGGAGGAACTGTACCAGGTGTCATGGAAACTGGGACTTCAATTGTCATGTAGGTCATGTGGTCATTGGCGTCTTTCAGCCTTGTTTCCTTCAAGAAGGTTTTTCATTGTTTCCAAATGTCTGTACCAGTACTTGTGAGATCTCCATCAAGTGAAGCCCAGCTGACTAATGCAATCCTTCACCACATGAAAACCCTAGAGAAATCTGCAGAGTCCTGATCTGTTACCTGAAAGTGAATACTTGACACATGAAAACAACTGCTTCTCAGAATAGTCAACTTTTGCCACCACTGAGACCAGCTATGGTTCACTGCCATGTGGGGACTGGCCTCCTGCCTGACTGGGTGACAACATCAAGTTAACATTATCTGTCATCTCTCTCACCAGCCACTGCACTAGGTGTCAACACCACTGACAAATATAGAAATATTGCTCACATGTGCACTCACATGTGCAAATCCAACGACTTGCCATGTGTGGCTGAGTGGAGAGATAAAGCATTGTATTACACCAAACTCATCCACTGGCAGCTTTCTGATGTAACATCAGGAACGTCGGCTTTTTCAGCATGGTACGAGAATGCGATCACACAACAAAGCTCAAGGTTTTATAGTTCCACTTCATGAGTTACTACATTATTGTTCAAGGAGAAACATTTGTCATTGAACAAGCAGATAGGCTGGGGAATGTCAGTATTGGATTATTACTGCATGTTGTGTAGTTTTAAATGAGTTTTTTAAGGGCTGCCTGTGTCTCCAACACCAGTTCTTGAACAAGAATAGTATCACTGACCTGGGGACTGGTGTTACTGACCTGTGGACTGGTGTTACTGACCTGTGGACTGGTGTTACTGGACTGTGGACTGGTGTTACTGACCTGTGGACTGGTGTTACTGACCTGTGGACTGGTGTTACTGGACTGTTACTGGACTGTGGACTGTGGTGTTACTGACCTGTGGACTGGTGTTACTGACCTGTGGACTGGTGTTACTGACCTGTGGACTGGTGTTACTGAACTGTGGACTGGTGTGGACCTGTGGACTGGTGTTACTGACCTGTGGACTGGTGTTACTGACCTGTGGACTGGTGTTACTGTGGTACTGTTACTGACCTGTGGACTGGTGTTACTGACCTGTGGACTGGTGTTACTGTGACCTGTGGACTGGTGTTACCTGACCTGTGGACTGTGGACTGGTGTTACTGACTGTGGACTGTTACTGGACTGGGGACTGGTGTTACTGACCTGTGGACTGGTGTTACTGACCTGTGGACTGGTGTTACTGGACTGTGGACTGGTGTTACTGAACTGTGGACTGGTGTTACTGACCTGTGGACTGGTGTTACTGACCTGTGGACTGGTGTTACTGACCTGTGGACTGGTGTTACTGACCTGTGGACTGGTGTTACTGACCTGTGGACTGGTGTTACTGACCTGTGGACTGGTGTTACTGACCTGTGGACTGGTGTTACTGACCTGTGGACTGTGGACTGACCTGTGGACTGGTGTTACTGACCTGTGGACTGGTGTTACTGACCTGTGGACTGGTGTTACTGACCTGTGGACTGGTGTTACTGAACTGTGGACTGGTGTTACTGACCTGACCTGTGGACTGTTACTGACCTGTGGACTGGTGTTACTGACCCTGTGGACTGGTGTTACTGACCCTGTGGACTGGGTTACTGACCTGTGGACTGGTGTTACTGTGGACTGGTGTTACTGACCTGTGGACTGACCTGTTACTGACCTGTGGACTGGTGTTACTGGACTGTGGACTGGTGTTACTGACCTGTGGACTGGTGTTACTGACCTGTGGACTGGTGTTACTGACCTGTGGACTGCTGTGACTGGACTGTGGACTGGTGTTACTGACCTGTGGACTGGTGTTACTGACCTGTGGACTGGTGTTACTGGACTGTGGACTGGTGTTACTGACCTGTGGACTGGTGTTACTGACCTGTGGACTGGTGTTACTGACTGGTGTTACTGACCTGTGGACTGGTGTTACTGACCTGTGGACTGGTGTTACTGACCTGTGGACTGGCTGTTACTGACCTGTGGACTGTTACTGACCTGTGGACTGCTGTTACTGACCTGTGGACTGCTGTTACTGACCTGTGGACTGGTGTTACTGACCTGTGGACTGGTGTTACTGGACCTGTGGACTGGTGTTACTGACCTGTGGACTGGTGTTACTGACCTGTGGACTGTTACTGGACTGTTACTGACCTGTGGACTGGTGTTACTGACCTGACTGTGGACTGGTGTTACTGACCTGTGGACTGTTGACTGGACTGGTGTTACTGGACCGTGGACTGGTGTTACTGACCTGTGGACTGTGGACTGTGACTGGTGTTACTGACCTGTGGACTGGTGTTACTGACCTGTGGACTGGTGTTACTGACCTGTGGACTGGTGTTACTGACTGTGGACTGGTGTTACTGACCTGTGGACTGCTGTTACTGACCTGTGGACTGGTGTTACTGACCTGTGGACTGGTGTTACTGACCTGTGGACTGGTGTTACTGACCTGTGGACTGGTGTTACTGGACCTGTGGACTACTGTTACTGGACTGTGGACTACTGTTACTGACCTGTGGACTGGTGTTACTGACCTGTGGACTGTGTTACTGACCTGTGGACTGGTGTTACTGACTGTGGACTGGTGTTACTGACCTGTGGACTGGTGTTACTGACCTGTGGACTGGTGTTACTGACCTGTGGACTGGTGTTGTTACTGACTGTGGACTGGTGTTACTGACCTGTGGACTGGTGACCTGTGGACTGTTACTGGGTTACTGTGGACTGACTGGTGTTACTGACCTGTGGTTGACTGGACCTGTGGACTACTGGTACTGTTACTGACCTGTGGACTACTGTTGTTACTGGACTGTGGACTGGTGTTACTGACCTGTGGACTGTGTTACTGACCTGTACTACTGTGACCTGTGGACTGTGGTGTTACTGGACTGGACTGTGGACTGGTGTGTTACTGACCTGTGGACTACTGTTACTGGACTGTGGACTGGACTGGACTGGTGTTACTGACCTGTGGACTGGTGTTACTGGACCTGTGGACTGGTGTTACTGACTGTGGACTGGTGTTACTGACCTGTGGACTGTGGACTGTGGGTGTTACTGACCTGTGGACTGGTGTTACTGACCTGTGGACTGCTGTTACTGACCTGTTACTGACCTGTGGACTGGTGTTACTGACCTGTGGACTGGTGTTACTGACCCTGGTGGACTGACCTGTTACTGGTGTTACTGACCTGTGGACTGGTGTTACTGTTGACCTGTGGACTGTGTGGACTGGTGTTACTGGACCTGTGGTGTTACTGACTGTGGTGTTACTGGACTGTGGACTGGTGTTACTGGACTGTGGACTGGTGTTACTGGACTGTGGACTGTTACTGGACTGTGGACTGCTGTTACTGGACTGTGGACTGGTGTTACTGACCTGTGGACTGGTGTTACTGACCTGTGGACTACTGTTACTGGACTGTGGACTGGTGTTACTGACCTGTGGACTGCTGTTACTGTTACTGGACTGTGGACTGGTGTTACTGAACTGTGGACTGGTTGATTACTGATTGCTGTTACGTGGACTGGTGTTACTGAACTGTGGACTGGTTGATTAATTCTTGGACACAAATTGTTTTGTAATATTTCATCTTATTTGGCTAGTTGTTGGAAACACACACAAGACACACATCACACTCAGTGGATAAGACAAACAAGTGAATTTGAAACGTTTTTCTTATAAGAGGTGAGAATAAGACTACGAATCTCTAGAAAGCAACAGTAAATCATCAAGCACAAACTGAATGCCAAAGACTCACATGAAACAAAAATCACCAACACACATCTGTGAAATGCTACATCCTTTCCTTTCCAACCGATGTTATTACAGGTACAGATCATCACAAGAGGCATTTCTGAAAAGTGCAGACCCCATAGACACTTCTTTGTTTTGAATGTCTAGGTTGCAATGTGTAATTTTCAGAAGCTGTACCTTCTGAATTTGCTCAGAAATATTCCAAAATGTCCTGAAATGTTCTTAACCCTTCTGTTCTTGTTCCAGGCCATCTACAGCATGCTGGGGAGCCATCTGTCGGAAGATGTCACAGACTCGCCAACAGTACGGACAGAAAAAATATTTGACACAATGGACGTGAACAAAGATGGCGTATTGACAAAGGAGGAGTTTATTAAAGGTTGTATGGAGGACACGATGTTGTACCAGATGCTGACAGCAGATGCAGAAGCCTCGAAGGAGTAATACCACACTCTCATTCCACATGCCTCACCAGGAAAATGGGCCTTAACATGCATTTTCAAATCAAAAGATATATGTATTGGATTTATGCAAGGGAAATAACTCTGTGCACAGAGAGAGATGAGTAGGTGAGACAAAGGTCAAGGTCAAGATCATTCACAGGAAGTGATTCTGTAACAACTGATGTCATCACTTTTCAAGAATTATAAAGAAGCAAACTGAACTCAGCCAATACAGTTATTAGCTTACCACTAACACAAAAAGGTATTCTAAGTATGTCTTCTAGCAAAAAGTACTTTTGAATATAAAACTACCAACATTGATCCAGCCAATGCAGTTTGCATTCAATGAACAGTTTTAAGAGAAATTGAGGGCAATCATTTTCGAGCTGTGTACCTTCCTGGTTTTTTTTCTCTGTATGTATATAGATATGTGGAGAAAATGTTTTTGTTACAAAGGTAAATCTTACCTGATGCAGATGGATTACCCGGAGAAAGAGCCCACAACAAATTCATGTAATACGGACCAACTTCATATCACCATGGCAACTGTTTGTAAGAGCAGGGCCCTGTCTTTGTGGTGGAATCATCATGTTTGTATGAAGTGTATGCATGGTGTCATGCATATTGCATATGTCAGTGCTTTCTGTAGTAAGACCAGGCACCTGTATATATGTGTACAGGTGCAGCTGGACATATTCTAGAGCAGCTTCTGGTGACCTCAGCCAGATTGCAGCAGCTATTAGCATGACAGTTGCTTTAAAGGGGCTCTCTGATCATGGTGTATCATAAAGCTCAGCAATGGAGTAGTTAATGAATAAAGTTCATTGTGCTTGAAACAAGATTGAAAGATATGAAAATTTTAACAGTGGAAGTGCTTTACTGTCATTCAAAGAGCCCCTTTAACATTTTAGATTTCCCTCCACACATTCCCAAAACAGCAAGATTTATGTTGTTATCCCCCGTTAAGGTTTGGATGTGCATATACTGACAGATAGAGCAGGATAGTGGTTTAGTCGTGTCTTATTTGAACACACTTTATCATGACTGGAAAACCAGATTATGTTTTACAAATCTTTTAATGTGACATTACTCTATCTGCCCTTTGCAAAGATACCAGTCCTTTATACAAAGGGAATGCTCACATGACGGTGAATAGATTTTATAAACAAACCTTTCCTTACACTTCATGTAAACCCAAAAGCCAGTATGAAGTTTCTTGTTCAGAAAAGGTCATTATCAAAATCTGATCTTGCACTTTCAAGGCCTCTGTTCATAGAATCTTTTCGCATATTATACTCACACATTGACAAATATGAAACCAACAAATAGTTTGCCATTGCTTACATACTAGAGTTTGCATGAAGATGTCAAACCGGTTTTGTGTTGTATTTCCCCACCTAGACAGGTTCCTGGTTTAGTTGTACCAGCTCATGTCATTCAACTTGTGTCCTTTCCGGAGGAGATACCACATCATTCATCTTTTTAATACTTTTGTTTCCAGCCCAAGAGCTGCTGTATGTTCACATTTTGCATATCTATGTCATCTACCCACCAGGAGAAGGAATATTCTGCACATGTTGTGTCCAGAAAACAGAATGCCATATCCTGCCTTCAAGAAGCAGAATGGCATGTTGTGTGTTCTGGAGATGAAATGGCATGTTCTGTGTTCTTGAGGTGAAATGGCATGTTCTGTGTTCTAGAGGTGAAATGGCATGTTCTGTGCTCTGGAGGTGAACTGCCATATTCTGTGTTCTATGGTTGTAGAGGATGCTTGTGGAGGGTGATTAGCCTACTTGTGGCTGGTGGGCAAGGCAGATGCCACCTCTGAATGAGTGATGCCATCTTGACACTTTGTCAAACCGTTATCACATTTCAGCTGAATATATTCATATATATATATTACTTGTACTCTCTGTGGAGTTTATGTAAGTCTCAAATGTCTGTCCATGATTGTGTTCGCGAATGTGTGAACACCACACTGACATGAAGAGTAAACAGTCCACTATCTCTGACAACATCGGAATATCACACATGCATAAGAAACAACTTGCATTCACTGAACAGACCTGAAAGATGGGCTTTCTTTTCTTATCATCTCAAACTTTTCCATATATTTCAAAATTTTCGTAACATATGAGCCAATTGGATTATGACTGAAGCAAGAAAACAATGTCTGACGACAAAGGAAGTGATAAATTCTTCCACTTGAATCGTAATTTGACCATCTTCCCTGAAGGCTGCTGGACCTTTTACGAATGCTTCAAAGTTCATTGATTCTCTAGAACACTGCACTATCAATATTTTATAAGTGCTTCAGGGCTGTAAACATGCCGGCTCAGAAGCTTATGAACAAGGGTAACTCCATTCTGTTTGTTACCAGCATGGCTGGGGACTCTACATTGTTGCATATAGAGGTTGTATCTCATGTCCGCTGTTACCACTGCACGCAGCAGGCTTGTTATCTGAAATATATCACCTCAACACCAGGCAACAATCAGTCACAATGACCTACCTAATCAGATTCTATTAGGCATCAAACACATAACTGCAGTGTAAATTTTAAGAAAACTCAAGTAGGATCTTGTGTTGTTTACTCTTCCATCTGTTGAGTTTCTTTGACCTGAAACTGAAAACTGAAAAGGAAAGAAGTTAAAACAATTTTGAGAGATTGGCTGACAAATTTAACATGGCAAAACAAATACTTAAGTTGCAATTTAGTGCTTTTAACTTGGCCTCCATGATCATTTGTAAAACACAGAATCTGTTGCAGGCATTAGTTACAATCTAAACGGTATCAAGTATTTGTTTAGAATGGAGCCAGATATGTTTCTTTACAAAAAATTAAATGATGCCCTCATGATGCAGTAGAATTAATTTTTAATACTGTATGGTAGTTCCTCTGTGCTAACAATCTAAATGAGCATTTCATTGTATCTTGCTTCAAGTTGAATGTGTGAGTGGTTTGCTTTCCTGAGTCATGTAAAAAAAATGTGCCCCCTTCCCCAAGCTGATGTCAGTAAAGTAAATTTGATACTTTCTTGCAAAATACAGTGAAATGTTGGTGTATGGCCTGGTGAATCTTGAAATGAATCATTCATTAGTGCACTTGTCAATGCTGTGTGTGCCAAAGTGTACTGCACCAGCCTGGCATGGCCATCAACAAGGTAACAGTAATGGTGTTCGGGCTGATTACATCAACTGTGAAAGGCAAGAACTGTCTATCTACTTTATTGAAGGTTCTGCTTCCTATGTTAGCACACATCTCTCACCACATCAATTACACGCTGCAAAATCATCATCAAACTACTTTATAAAGCCATTAGATAAGTATGTTGGGTCTTCATTAATCAGGAACTAGGGAAATCTGAAACAAAATTGAGCTTGGTGTATCTTGGCAAAGTGTCTTCATACATGTTTTCATACCAATTATCCAAAATACTGTTGTTCAACATTGGCTAAAGCATAATCCCAGTCTGTGAACAAACACCGAGGTCATGACCTTGGGTTATGCAGGTATATTGAATTACTCATTCATGGGTGAGGTGATCATATAGTTTTCATGACATATCGATTAACGCACATTTTGACTGTTGTCAAGCAAAAAGTTACCTCAATGTAGGTTAAAAACCAGGGAAACATGATATGATCGGTTGAGAGTATGTTTGTAAGTACCCTGGGGAAGACGTCACAATATCTTCTGTCAGAAGTTGCTAGTGGTTTCCTTGCACTGTGTATTGTGCTTTTAAGATAACGTTTCCAGTATCTTTGATATTGTTTTGTGTCTGTGGTTACGTGTCTCACTCAATTTGTAATGTGAGAAATCAGTGGCAGCTTGCAGGGGAGGATTCTGACAGACATGAGGACACTGGCAAAATATGTGTTTTTTGTGACCCCTTTCTATATTATGTGATGGAAACTATATTATATATATGAGAGACTGGTTTGTTACCAAGGATCATTGGTTGTACCACCAATTGGGTTGGAGGAAGCTGTTTATCAATCACCTTACAGAGATTGGGATTTTGCAAGACATTTGTGAAATAGGAAAACTAAATGTTGAAATTCTGTGAATAGTTCTTGTAACATCACATTGATGGACACTTCATTTGGCTGATTGAATGTAATCTTTTGAACTGAGACAAAATACACAAGTTCACATTTTGTTTTTATAGAAAATACCAGGGTTCCGACCCCATGACATATCAATGAAATGGTGAAGAGATGTCAGCAGCATTCCTACAAGCTGATCTACACGCATCGTTGTACTTGCTGTCGGGACGGAACATCCTGTCAGTAGACATCAGTCCATTGATTCCCATAATACTCTAGACTGACATGCACTTCAAGACACTCATTGGGCAATGAAGCTCCGGTGTGGAGCATTTAACTGGCTTCATATTGCATGATTACAGTGTTAAAAGGATTCACAGCATTGGTTTGATGTTAATGGAAACAGTTTTTGCAGATATATTTGACACAATGTAATTAGGTTTCAGAAAAAAAGCAAACTTATAACACTTCCTGACAAGAGAGTTACCATGTGTTAATACTTCCTGATAACTGTTTAGACTATGTTAGAGGGAAAATGTTCTGTTTTTGAATTATATATCACATTTGCCATCAGAACTTCATAGTTTATCATGCACTAGTTATTTGGGTGAACATATTTTTGTTCCTAGATATAAACTGTTTCATGCCTAATGATCTTTTTAAGTAGATGTATGAACTTTGGCCATGCATACACATCCCATCTCTGACAGTGTAAATTCAATTATTCTTCGGGAACATTGGCCATCTTCATGTCAGTATGTGTTGTATGGAAATGTGAGATGTCACAGTTGAACTGTCAACCCATCTGTGGCTATACTACCTAGGAAGTTCTTCCCATCAGTGGCTATGCCATGTAGGCAGTTCTTCCCATCAGTGGCTATACTACCTAGGCAGTTCTTCCCATCAGTGGCTATACTACCTAGGCAGTTCTTCCCATCAGTGGCTATGCCATGTAGGCAGTTCTTCCCATCAGTGGCTATGCCATGTAGGCAGTTCTTCCCATCAGTGGCTATGCCATGTAGGCAGTTCTTCACCCAAGGGGTAAATGTGTAGGTTTCAAAATATGGAACTATGCATTGCATATGAGCTTCACCACACTGACCCTGCTATAACGCTGTTATAACACAGTTATACAATACAGGCCAATCATCATGAAGGGAACAGTAATGCTAAACAATTCCAAGGAAGAAAAACATTCTGGTGTGCATATGATTGGTTGAAACTACTTTCTCTGTAAAGCAATTTATATTATATCTGGATTTTGAAACAAATATCAATACATCTCTAAACAACTTATTGAAAAATTATGCAGTATGGGATGATTGTTAGTTAATGATAGTCTGACATTTCTTCAGTATGAAACATGCCACAGCCTGGAGTCTCCTGTTATTAGTTCTGTACTGGGACAATTATTTACATAATATGGTATGTATGTCATCTTGTGGGCAAATGTAAAATTGTTGACAATGTTCTTGTTTAGTAAGTTTATAGGTCATTAAAAGTTTTTTTGAAGACAATGTATGTTAAATTTCCATTGATTTTGACTAATGTTTATATTTTGTTATGATACTATCCAGACATGTATGTTGACAATGGTCTGTTCTGACAGTGTATTGTCCTGTGTTCCATCACCATGATTGTACCCACCACACCAGGTTATACAATAGCATATTTCTATGTTCATAGTTTACTTGTATATTTGGATCCATTTAGCCTTACATTTTGGTGATGGGTAGGTGTTCTGCTACTGGCTTGTTGATAATCTTACCATGACATTTGTAGTAACTAGAAACATTTTGTCAAGTGCTGTTGAGTCAGATGCCATCTTCAAAATCCAATCAGACACTGCCAGACAAATGAATTCTCCATAACAAAGTAGCTGTCTAGTAACGGACTAGCAGTCAGATGTTACTGCCAGGATAGGGAGATATCATGGAAAGTAGATTGGAGCTGAATGTTGCCATGACAATGACTGTTTGGTGTTTGTAAGGCTCTGACTCAAAACACTGCCCAAGAATGATTAGCTATGTATAAGAAGGATGTCGTCAAGTTTCTGGGAGAAGCACATTTTATCAAGTGGCATTTGATGCATGTGACATTTGTTACCACATCTTCATGGGGGCAGTTCATATGTATGCACCCTTGGTTGTTACCAAGCATTTGAATGTACTTGCAGATATTTGATGACATCCCTTCTCACTAGTTTGCTGAAGCAGACTAGAAGTGTTTGGCTATGACTGACTTGCCTTGTACAATTAGCAGTACCTGTAGCTAGTGTCCTGTACCACATACTGTCCCACACACTCACCTGGCTGCCTGGAGGGGAGGGGGGCTAAGACGAGGGGGGGCAGTGTTGATGCTGAGAGACGGATATGGGCAATTTAAGTGTCCGTGGCATCGAGGGTAGATGGACCTTGAATATGATTGCTGTGGACGATGGACCTTCAGTGTAGATGGTGGATGTTGGTGGACCATAGGAGTAGATGTTGGTGGACCATAGGAGTAGATGTTGGATGTTGGTGGACCATAGGAGTGGATGGTGGATGTTGGTGGACCATAGGAGTAGATGTTGGTGGACCATAGGAGTAGGTGGGGGATGTTGGTGGACCATAGGAGTAGATGGTGGATGTTGGTGGACCATAGGAGTAGATGGTGGATGTCGCAGGACCATAGGAGTAGATGGTGGATGTTGGTGGACCATAGGAAAAGATGGTGGACCTTGAGGACCATAGGAGTAGGTGGGGGATGATGGTGTAGATGGTGGATGTTGGTGGACCATAGGAGTAGATGGTGGATGTCGCAGGACCATAGGAGTAGATGGTGGATGTTGGTGGACCATAGGAGTAGGTGGTGGATGTTGCTGGACCATAGGAGTAGATGGTGGATGTTGGTGGACCATAGGAGTAGATGGTGGATGTTGGTGGACCATAGGAGTAGATGGTGGATGTTGGTGGACCATAGGAGTAGATGGTGGATGTTGGTGGACCATAGGAGTAGGTGGTGGATGTTGCTGGACCATAGGAGAAGATGGTGGATGTCGCAGGACCATAGGAGTAGGTGGGGGATGTTGGTGGACCATAGGAGTAGATGGTGGATGTTGGTGGACCATAGGAGTAGATGGTGGATGTCGCAGGACCATAGGAGTAGATGGTGGATGTTGGTGGACCATAGGAGTAGGTGGGGGATGTCGCAGGACCATAGGAGTAGGTGGGGGATGTTGGTGGACCATAGGAGTAGATGGTGGATGTTGGTGGACCATAGGAGTAGATGGTGGATGTTGGTGGACCATAGGAGTAGATGGTGGATGTCGCAGGACCATAGGAGTAGATGGTGGATGTTGCTGGACCATAGGAGTAGATGGTGTACTTGGTTGCCCCTGAGTGTAAATGGGTTACATTGGTGGACCGTTTTGGTGCAGATGGTGGGCCTTGGGTGTTGCTGATAATGCTTGGTTGTAGATGTTGGTGATGGCAGACCATGGGTGTAAATGGTGTTCTTTGGCTGTAGCTGGTGTGCATTGGATGTGGGTGATGGAGCTACAGTGTAGAGGGTTGACTCAGGGTGTAGATGGTGAATCTACAGTGATTGATATAGGCCCCCCTTCAAGTGAGAGGAGCGTGTGAAGTGTAGTATGACCAGGGTATAAATTGTTTAAACAGGACCACAATGCCTACTCCCCTTACCACCATGCAACCAGATGAGTCAGGACTTTGCTGTTTTGGGAAATCCTTGTTACCTTGTTTGGGCATCATCAAATCAAGGGTGCACTTGTCAGAGGATATCAACTGCAATAAACATTCGATGAATAAATCACAATAACAACAATGTGAAGAGTTTTGTTTTTGTCTACAGCTGTCTGTGGTTCAGGGTTGCATCTTCTAGACTTATTGGTACAGGCATCCACAAAACCACTGAGTTAGTTGAGCCAGGAATATATGATGTTACAGTGAGTGTGAGTGAATTTAGTTTTTCGACGCACTCAGCAATATTCCAGCTATATGGCGGCAAGCTGTAAATAACAGAGTCTGGACCAATCAATCCAGTGACCAACAGCATGAACATCATTCTAGGAATACATGACACACACTCTGGATCTCTCTGGTCACCCCAACATCCTACCTCCAAAAGGAATACATGACACACACTCACGATCTCTCTGGTCACCCAAGATCCTACCTCCAAAAGGAATACATGACACACACTCACGATCTCTCTGGTCACCCAACATCCTACATCCAAAAGGAATACATGACACACACTCACGATCTCGCTGGTCACCCCAACATCCTACCTCCAAAAGGAATACATGACACACACTCACGATCTCTCTGGTCACCCCTACATCCTACCTCCAAAAGGAATACATGACACACACTCTGGATCTCTATGGTCATCCTACATCCTACCTCCAAAAGGAATACATGACACACACTCACGATCGCTCTGGTCCCCTACATCCCTACCTCCAAAGGAATACATGACACACACTCACGATCATCTCTGAATACATGACACACACTCACGATCTCAACATCCTACCTCCAAAAGGAATACATGACACACACTCACGATCTCTCTGGTCACCCCAACATCCTACCTCCAAAAGGAATACATGACACACACTCACGATCTCTCTGGTCACCCCAACATCCTACCTCCAAAAGGAATACATGACACACACTCACGATCTCTCTGGTCACCCCACACATCCGATCTCTGGTCAACCTCCAAAAGGAATACATGACACACACTCACGATCTCTCTGGTCACCCCAACATCCTACCTCCAAAAGGAATACATGACACACACTCACGATCTCTCTGGTCACCCCAACATCCTACCTCCAAAAGGAATACATGACACACACTCACGATCTCTGGTCACCCAACATCCTACCTCCAAAAGGAATACATGACACACACTCACGATCTCTCTGGTCACCCAACATCCTACCTCCAAAAGGAATACAAGACACACACTCACGATCTCATCCTACTGGTCACCCAACATCCTACCTCCAAAAGGAATACATGACACACACTCTGACGATCATCTCTGGTCACACCACTCACATCGCTCTGGTCTACACCTCCAAAAGGAATACATGACACACACTCACGATCTCTCTGGTCACCCCAACATCCTCCCTCCAAAAGGAATACATGACACACACTCTGGATCTCTCTGGTCACCCCAACATCCTACCTCCAAAAGGAATACATGACACACACTCACGATCTCTCTGGTCACCCAACATCCTACCTCCAAAAGGAATACATGACACACACTCACGATCTCGCTGGTCACCCAACATCCTACCTCCAAAAGGAATACATGACACACACTCACGATCTCTATGGTCACCCCAACATCCTACCTCCAAAAGGAATACATGACACAAACTCTGGATCTCTATGGTCACCCCAACATCCTACCTCCAAAAGGAATACATGACACACACTCACAATCTCTCTGGTCACCCAACATCCTACCTCCAAAAGGAATACATGACACACACTCACGATCTCTCTGGTCACCCCAACATCCTACCTCCAAAAGGAATACATGACACACACTCACAATCTCTCTGGTCACCCCTACATACTTCCTCCAAAAGGAATACATGACACACACTCACGATCGCTCTGGTCACCCAACATCCTACATCCAAAGGAATACATGACACACACTCACAATCTCTCTGGTCAACCCACCACAAAATAGGGTCACCCACACAGGTCATGCAAAGGAAACCTTTTTCGTCTTCTATCATAGATATATCCCTGTCTTTTTGAAACAAGCAGGAACTGGTTAGCAAACTGACAGAAGAGACGATTGTAAGTATTTATGAGTACTCTAGTGATGCTATCAAAATCCAGCTTGAAATAAGGTCCACTTCACCAAACAAACAGTGTTACAAGAGTGCCAAATTACCATTGTTCTCAAGAAAATACAATGAACAAACAACTGTCAAAACAATATTCATTTCTATTGCTAAGTGTCAGTTTAGCTCGCGTCTACATGTGATACATGCGATCGTGAAACGTGCCTGCCAGGAGTTGTGTGTCACTCTTGAATCTGACGGTCTTGGCACAGAGCAGCTTAATTGCACTCTGTTTTGAACGTATTAACTCTTATTGCTCCCAAAGTACATATTTCTTAACAGTGTAGTGTATTATATCATTAAGGAAATGAACGCTAGTTTTTGTAATCACATCCGTAGGTTCCATGTCCAGGGCAACGTCATTGTTTCTTCTTCTGTCCACCGTTGTCCATTATATCTATGTTTACATCTCTAGGGTTGGTCAGTCTGGCATTCCGACAGTATCCCGTGTACAGGATACGGCTGCTTGCTGGACTGATTAGAAGCTGAGTTGGAATCACAACTCGACGTATTTCTGTTCTTATTCTTTTATTAAAAAACCTACAGACAGAATTTGTCCAACAAAGCGATGCTTCGTTTTCATTCTGAATTAGTTCCAACATCGGCATACCTGTTGTCATCGTAATAGAATTACAAACTCAACCTGATACTAACGAAAAACGCCGATAAAAGTGACTTTTGGAAAACACAGAAGTAGTTGTATTCGGGAAAAGCATGGTACTCCAAAAACTGTGCAATTGTAGTTGAGCGTTTACGCCGCTTTTAGCAATATTCCAGCAATATCACTGGGACACCAGAAATTGGCTTCATGCGTTGTAACTTTGTTGGGAATCGAACCCGGGACTCTGGCGTGACGAGCGAACGTTTGAACCACTAAGCTACCCCACCGCCATCTTTCTTAGTGAATAACCACTCTAAGTGTTGTATTATACAGCAAGTGCTGCCGTTACCATTTGTCTATCATGACGTATGCATGACTTTCTTGTCTCTGTGTAATAGTTTTAAAATGGAACGTATGCATGAAGGACGTATGCAAAATAAAGGCAACAGAAACAATTTCTATTGTCATTAGAACTCCCTGACAAAACGGTCGATTCTGCCATTCCGACAACGCCATAATCATGTGTTTATGAATCACTTTTAAATAATGATGTAGGCAGGTGTTTGCGAACAGGTGAGCTATTCTGTCCTACCAGGAGCACCTGTCATAAACACATTGAAAGACAAGTAAATTGTTCACCTAAAATACCACGGGAATGATGTTACAAGTCTAAATGCGGGGGTGCATCCTCCCGTCTCAAGCGTTTTGTCGCCATAGACTATTCGGGTCACGTGGGTTGATTGATAACAATGGAACCTTTTGTTTCGGTCAAGACGTCACAGTGGTATACCCACAAACGTTGTGTCAACGGGGCAAATTGTTTGACTGTGACAAGCTGGGACAGAGACCTTTGGGTAATGCTGAAAAACTGAGGAACATACAATGATCCAGTACATTCAGAAAAAAAGGCCATCCATAAAGATATACGAAAAACACCGTGGAAGGATGCGGACGGTGGAGTTTAAGGCTTTGAAAACGACCCCAGTGTTGGAAGGCCTGGAACATCAACAACACCAGACATGATTCAGAGAATTACGATATATGGAGTTGGCAGACCGCAGCGTCACATTTCCAGCTCAGTAGACATTTAACGAGAGAACTAACCAACACCACAGACACGGTTTGTTTGTTTTTGTTTTCTTTAAAGCATCATTTGTTAGCAATAAAATTTCATGATTTTACATTCCCTGTACAGTGTCACGTGGATGGACATACCAGGGTTTTCGGGTTAAAAATGATAGGTCATAATTAATAATACAGTTGTCATAAGTGTTAAAAACTATGCACATAGAGATTTTACATTTTTTCCAGTATGTTTCAGTATTTTATAATGTACTTTTAGATCTACAAGTTTAAAAATTACAATCACTTCCAGTGACTTTGTAGCGATACACTATAAATTTAGCAAACATCAATACATAATTAAATAATTTACAGTCTTCAGAGTCTCCATTCAACCCATATAATACAACATCTCTGTAATTTGGATATACCTTATCTTGAATATTTGCTTTAGCCCATTTAAAATAGGAAAGCCAGAATGGCTAAATGAGAGCAAAAAAACAACATATAATGTCTGATAGTGTCAGCATTGCCACAGTGTTCACATAGTTAACTATATTTAGCATTTAACTTGTTCAGATATAAATTGCAAGGCAAAATTGAGTGAGGAATTTCAAACTGTAATTGTTTGTATTTATTTTCTAATTCTGAATATCAGCAACTTTTACACCGTTTACATCTGGGCACACATCACTTTGAAAAGAACAAGTCATATATGTGTAATAAACATTTTGACCAATAGCTCTTTTTATGGCATTGGTATACACTCTGTATTTTCTTTGCGAAATTTCTAATCCATATATCCTAGCTAATGTTTGTCTTTGCAGGAAATTTCCAATTTCTCTTAGTAATTGCCAAACATAAATAATACCTGCTCTTTCCAATCTGAGTCATATAAACTTTTTCTGTTTATAAGCACATTTTTATTGTTCCAAATAATTTGATTAAAATGTCAATATCTTTTTAAAGTGGAATTTCGAGATATTCAAGATATCCTTATAAAATAGTGGAATGTTTAAATTTAGTTTGTGTAGGTAAAAGTTGCAGTTTAATAAAAACTCAAGGGAACCTACAGTTTCTAATATTGGTTGAACGTGATAGCTCCAAAATTTCTTATTCTTGAAATATTTAGAAAGCCATACTGGTTTAAGTGCTTTACTAAAAAAATCAAAATCTATAGCTTTAACGCCCCCATTTTCATAACCTTGTATGAGACGATTTCTTGAAACCTTCTCAGATTTGCTATTCCAAATAGCAATAAATAGCTCTCTGTTAATAGACTTGACAACTTATGGGGGCAATGATATACAGCTTGTCTGATGAACAAGCCTTGAAATGCCTTGTGTCAGAATAGAAAATGATCAAGATATACTGTCAGAAATTAAAGATTTTTATTCTATTCAAGTCGAAACACAAATACTGATGAAGACATTTTAGAGTATTTTAATCAAGATGTACCTCAGATTCAAGAGGAAGATAAACCCATGTTTATGAAAGATATTGATTTCCATGAGCTTTATAATGCCGAATAAGACGCCAGGTTGTGATGGTTTAACCTGTGAATTGTATACATATTTTTGGCAAGATTTAAAAGTTTCCTTTTAAAAGATCACTGGAATATTCTTCCGAAATACATACATTAAGTGTTTCACAAAAGACGTACGTGGTGTTATATCATTAATTGACAAACCCAATAAAGATGTAACATATTTGATAAATTGGAAGCCTATTACTTTACTTAATATTGATTATACAGTTTTTGCTTAAGTTTTAGCAAATAGGAAAAAGTCTGTTTTAGATTATATAATTCACGACACTCAATGTGAGATTGTTATTAGATATCATTGGAACATACGACGATGAGGGACATATATTATGTTTAGACTTTGAGAAAGCATTTGATTCTGTTGAATTTAAGTTAATTACCAATGCTCTGAAAAAAATTGGCTTTCCAGCTATGTTTATTAATCTAGTAACCCTTTGTTATAATGACATTTCACCATGTGTTATTAATGGTGGCTGATCTACAGGTTGGTTTGAAGACTTTAGAGGAACAAGACAGGGGTGTCTGGTTAGTCCATATATACTGTTCTGAGTTAATAAACAGCAAGTTTCGTAACATAGATTACATCAATGGCTCACAGTCTGCAGGAAGAGTTGATAGGTATGTATTACGCTGATGACTGCACCATTATTATAAGATAAAAAGTCAATCCAGAAGACCCTTGATTTTTATGTTCAACAAATGGATTTCAGGGACCTAAAACTTAATTTAGACAAATCAGTCCTAATGTCTCTAAGAAAAGAGGACTTTTGCCCACCTTATGAAATTCAGAAAGTATCGAGATACAAATACTTAGGCATAATGTTAGACCTTAATGACTTTGTTTGTTTTCATGATAATGTTGACGATTCACTAGAAAGTCTAAAGAAAAGATTTGAAATGTGGAAGTCAAGAAATTTGACAATTGATGGTAGACTCCTATAAGTAAATCAGAAGACCACAGACACGTTTGCAATGAAAAGAGGGTCCAAGAGCGTTCGTTTTGCCGCTCTCGAGGTAGTTCAGGGTGGTGGGTGGGCGGAAGACAGAAGTCAGGTGTGAAGTTGAATGACGACAGCAGCAATGTTTATAACAGTTGGGTATTACTTGTAGAATAGTGGTACTTGAGAGGTACGTCAGTCGATAATTATCAACAGCAGGTCATAGACGATGTGATATCTGATGTTCTGAAGATTAGATTTCATCCCCAGAAGTAGAAGTAACGTTATTTGATCAGTACAAGTACATAATCCAGCACCTCAAATGAATGCGTTTTTATTTGTGAAACCTGAGGACCTAATAATTTTGTCTATTATTTTTACACACGCATTCATGTCATGACGGATGTATACACGCACGCACTCAGGCTTACCTGTTCTCAACGTTAATCAATACATACAGATATTTTGCTTTCTTCCAAAACAGAGGTTTATTTTCAGATCTTCATAACATTCGATATGTTGTTTGGAGACAATGTTTAATCAGTATTGTCGGCGGTATCAGCTGATAAAGAGGTTATACAGAGGGTACGGTAACACAAAATGCAATCGATTTTCTATTTGCCAACCGTTAGAATAATTACACAATCTCTATCACCGCCAACTCCAAGGTAATGTGTTGTTATTATATCTACCTGTTTCTATTAGTAATGAATTGGATAAAAGTATCGTTCAGGCAACTCTATCTCTTTCATTGGGCTGTCTTCACCATATGTGGGGCACAATGGTTGATGACGTACACCCATTCTTCTTCTGCTATGTCAGCCGTTGATGACGCATGTTCGTTATTCCTCTGTGATGTCAGGATTTTAAAGAGTGAGTGAGTGAGTTTAGTTTTACGCTGCTTTTAACAATATTCCAGCAATATCATGGTGGGGGACACCAGAAATGGGTTTCACACATCGAACCCGGGTCTTTAGCGTGACCAGCGAACGCTTTAACCACTAGGCTACCCCACTGCCCCGGTCTTTTTAGATGAACCTCATGATAAGACACCATTTTACTCACAAATTAATGAAACCGTAGATAACAATGCGTCACGGACCTGTGGTATATTCAAAAGGCGACTAACGGGATCGGGTGGTCAGGCTCGCTGACTTGGTTGACACATGTCATCGTATCCCAGTTGCGTAGATCGATGCTCATGATGTTGATCACTGGATTGTCTGGTCCAGGCTCGAATATTTACAAACCACCGGCATATAGCTGGAATATTGCTGAGTACGGCGCAAAATAATCTCACTCACTCACTCACTCACTCCTGCACACAGATTAAAAGCCGCTTTTACTTTTCATGTCGGTGCTCTGCCTGTAAAACATAACATATCAAAATATATTCCTTTCGATGCAATATATAATGTTTACAACCAAGCAAAATTAGTGTGCACTGTTCGACATCTGTATTCTTCTTTAAAACTGCAGAGCTCAATTCTTGTATACACTATGTTCTACAATGTGAACAAATGTATTTATACTGTCTCACATGCAAACAAAAGGCAAAACACAGAGAAACACTATGGAATATTGTTCCAAAATAGTTAAGGGGCGGTGGGGTAGGCTAGTGGTTAAAGCGTTGGCTCGTCACGCCGAAGTCCCGGGTTCGAATCCCCACATGGGTACAATGTGTGAAGCCCATTTCTGGTGTCCCCCGCCGCGATGTTGCTGGAATATTGCTAAAAGCGGCGTAAAACCAAACTCAGTCAGTCAGTCAGTCCAAAATAGTTATGAATGAACACTTGCTGTTTGCACAGTTTTTCATGCATTTGGAAACGCTGTCTCGGGTTTATTATATTAGGGACCGTTCATAATTTATGGCTTAGGGATGATGATTTTTATGGAAAAGCATGTACAATGTAAATGACCCCCCTAAAAGTTATGTACAAAGTACATGACCCCCCCCTCCCCTTTCCATATTTTTAAAGCATAATTTTAAAATATTTTTATGTACAAAATTGATGACCCCCTACCTCCCCATAACAAAATGGGTGACCCCTAAAACATCATTTCTTCACCACACACACAAACACAAACACACACACACACACACCCCAAAAAAAATAATTAAAAAAAATAAATTATGAACAGTCCCTTACTGAAGAACTATTCTGTTTGATTGGCATTTTAGAATTTGGAGAGTTGCAAGAAAGGAAAGCTATTTTATGGATGACAACGTCTCTATGATATTATGACGCGACAGTTCGGTATAGATTCTTACGCCGTTGTCTTATACTTTTGTTCGACAACTGTGTAAGATTCTATATCGAAATACATCAAATCATAATATGATAAAGAACTTTGCATGCATAAAGTTTCTGACCTTTTTGTCAAAACGTCTTGTTGGAAACACGTTCAGCCAGTCTATTCAGACATGCGCAGATGATGTTATTGCGACGATGCAAAAGCTGGACGAGCACGTGAAAGAGATGTTACAGGTAAGCTTGAACTGAGGTGTACGAACGATGTAAATGTCCCCATTGTTTGAAACAAATATCCATTGTGAAGATCGCACAGCATGCAGTTACTGTGCAGTCCTGAGCTTCCTTTAACCGTCCCTAAATATTGGTCCCAACCTCACTGAACAAACCCACATTGTAACAGACGATTGTGTTTTACTGCATTAAATAATTTAGCTTTGAAGGAAAACTATCTTTGTATTTTCGATGATGACGCTCCATATTTTTGCTTGCAGCATGTAGGTATATAATCTTTCAATGCTGGCATGAAGAATTACTCAATTAGTTGATCTTCCTAAACATAACACTTCTAATATTTTGATAATGCTTGTTGCCATGTTAAACAAAACAATTTTATGTGAAAGTAAGAATTGTACTGAAACGCCAGTCAGTACTGGGAATCTCCTGGTGTAGTGGACTGTGTCTGAAGGTGGCTACCTCAGTCAACTGGTCTATCATACCAAAAAGCATTAGGGAATGGTAGTGCTTGTAACCCCACCTTGGGGGCTAAAACCACTGGTCAGTTGGTCATATGTGTCTGAGTTTGGTATCTGAGTGGCGGGCAGTATACAACCTCCATTAGTCTGGCTTATACAAGCATCAGCAGACACTCACATGTCAACTCTGACTAGTTCCGTTGAGCCATTTCAAATTCAGATGTTAATTGAAACGCCATGGGTACATATTAACACTTTAACAAAAGATTCACGTTTCATCTCATTCCTTTCTGCCATTGAAGGCATATTTGAAGTGATTTGTTTGAGTGGCATTTAGAAGTTGGTGTGATACAACCTTTACATCATTTATTTGATAACGGTGTTGGTAGCTATGCCGAAACGTCGCTCATATTATATCAAAGAAATTATATTAAAGTAGTTGTATATCCATAGAACTCTCCTCGTTCATATTTTAGATTGCAGTATTTGAAGCAGCAGTAAAATATAATTGTATTTGTGGTGTCTCCATGCCTGATTCTATGCTTGTAAGGTGAAGCAACTCTTCTGAGCTTAGTTACTCTCTAGAGCCTATCTGAGCTCAACAATTGCATCAGTGAAGGATGTGTACCACAAACTGGTATTACAAGGATTTACCTTGAGTCCTGTATTTAAGTGTCCCTTGGACTCATGCTTATAATTCTCAGAGGTCCTGGACAACAAAATGGGCGTCCTAGACCACAAGTGATGACAGATGTTTATAAAAGTTAAATATTTGATTCCACGTGTGGCTTCATCCACCTATTGATGAGAATTAAAAAATAAATTTGGTGCCTTATGATTAGGGCTAAGGCTAATGCACACATTAAAATAGGATTAAAAGGGAATAAATGGTACATAACACTTGATGAATGGGGTGTAAATTACAGGTATTATTACAGGATTATATAGATGGCTTAATGGTAAATGTCATGTGCAGTGTCAAGTGTTGACAGCCTGAAGTAACGTCGCTTCTAATCTCTAATAGCTATTCCTCTGAGTGCTGGCACAGCGAGTGGAACTATAAGTTGAGTCATGCGATGCCTGGGTTAAATGCTTAGAGATGAAGCATTCTCGTTGGAAAAGTGCATAAGTGTAATGCCAATACCAGAACTATTGGTGGTAGCAGTGCCTGTGTTACGCTAATACTAGAACTATTGGTTGTAGCACTGCCTGTGTTATGGTTGTACCGAAACTATTGGTTGTAGCAGTGCTTGTGTGTTATGCGTATGCTAGAACTATTGGTTGTAGCAGTGCCTGTGTTATATTAATAACTTTATACTATAGCTAGAACTGTTGGTTGTAGCACTGCCTGTGTTATGCTAATAACTTTATACTATAGCTAGAACTATTGGTTGTAGCACTGCCTGTGTTGTGTTTATACTAGAACTATTGGTTGTAGCACTTCCTGTGTTATGCTAATACAAGAACTATTGGTTATAACACTGCCTGTGTTATGCTAATACCAGAACTATTGGTTGTAGCACTGCCTGTGTTATGCTTATACCAGAACTATTGGTTGTAGCACTGCCTGTGTTATGCTTGTACTAGAACTATTGGTTGTAGCACTGTGTCAACACGTGGATATGTGTCGACTTGGGAACTAGGTAATATTTAAGACGAAGGAATACGTTGACGAAGATGAAGGCATAGTTGAGTTCAAACTTCTTTAGTTACATGACAAACAAATACACAAGACATAAATGAGGTGAGCGGAGTACCTGCACAACCCTAGGGCGTTTCCTACGAGCGGCATTCTCCTGCTCGTGGTCGTCCCTACAGACAGTCGGAATACCGGACTCGTCTCTGTTTTTCTTCTTCCATATACATGTAGATGTGAGCACATATATATATACAGTTTTTAAAAAGAATGGACAGGTGACGACTCAACAATGGACACATAGAGAAACAATAGCACTTCCTTGACCAGTTGATGTGATGGCAGACACGGCCAAGGGGGGAGACCAATTAAGGTTATAAATGTCTTATACAGTAATTAATGGGCTGACAAGTCAATGTACAATACGGTAGTGATTAAGAATACAGGTTAGCGTCATATATATATATTACAATAAAGTCTCACATGTCTTGAGTACATAGTTTTTTACTTTTTAAATATTTGGACGATGGCTGTCCTGAATTAGTCCCTATAACAACTGCCTGTGTTATGCTTGTACCAGAACTATTGGTTGTTTCACTGCCTGTGTTATGCTTGTACCAGAACTATTGGTTGTAGCAGTGCCTGTGTTATGCTTGTACTAGAACTATTTGTTGTAGCACTGCCTGTGTTATGCTTGTACTAGAACTATTGGTTGTAGCACTGCCTGTGTTATGCTTGTACCAGAACTATTGGTTGTAGCACTGCCTGTGTTATGTTTATACTAGAACTATTGGTTGTAGCACTGCCTGTGTTATGCTTATACTAGAACTATTGGTTGTAGCACTGCCTGTGTTATGCTTATACCAGAACTATTGGTTGTAGCACTGCCTGTGTTATGTTTATACTAGAACTATTGGTTATAGCACTGCCTGTGTTATGTTTATACCAGAACTATTGGTTGTAGCACTGCCTGTGTTATGCTTATACCAGAACTATTGGTTGTAGCACTGCCTGTGTTATGTTTATACCAGAACTATTGGTTATAGCACTGCCTGTGTTATGCTTATACCAGAACTATTGGTTATAGCACTGCCTGTGTTATGCTTGTACCAGAACTATTGGTTATAGCACTGCCTGTGTTATGCTTATACCAGAACTATTGGTTGTAGCACTGCCTGTGTTATGTTTATACCAGAACTATTGGTTATAGCACTGCCTGTGTTATGCTTATACCAGAACTATTGGTTATAGCACTGCCTGTGTTATGCTTGTACCAGAACTATTGGTTATAGCACTGCCTGTGTTATGCTTATACCAGAACTATTGGTTGTAGCACTGCCTGTGTTATGTTTATACCAGAACTATTGGTTGTAGCACTGCCTGTGTTATGTTTTATACCAGAACTATTGGTTATAGCACTGCCTGTGTTATGTGTTTATACCAGAACTATTGGTTATAGCACTGCCTGTGTTATGCTTGTACCAGAACTATTGGTTGTAGCAGTGCCTGTGTTATGTTTATACTGGAACTATTGGTTGTAGCACTGCCTGTGTTATGCTTATACCAGAACTATTGGTTGTAGCACTGCCTGTGTTATGCTTATACCAGAACTATTGGTTATAGCACTGCCTGTGTTATGCTTGTACCAGAACTATTGGTTGTAGCACTGCCTGTGTTATGCTTATACCAGTACTATTGGTTGTAGCACTGCCTGTGTTATGCTTGTACCAGAACTATTGGTTGTAGCACTGCCTGTGTTATGCTTGTACCAGAACTATTGGTTGTAGCACTGCCTGTGTTATGCTTGTACCAGAACTATTGGTTGTAGCACTGCCTGTGTTATGCTTGTACTAGAACTATTGGTTGTAGCAGTGCCTGTGTTATGTTTATACTGGAACTATTGGTTGTAGCACTGCCTGTGTTATGTTTATACTGGAACTATTGGTTGTAGCAGTGCCTGTGTTATGTTTATACTGGAACTATTGGTTGTAGCACTGCCTGTGTTATGCTTGTACCAGAACTATTGGTTGTAGCACTGCCTGTGTTATGCTTGTACTAGAACTATTGGTTGTAGCACTGCCTGTGTTATGCTTATACTAGAACTATTGGTTGTAGCACTGCCTGTGTTATGTTTATACTGGAACTATTGGTTATAGCACTGCCTGTGTTATGTTTATACCAGAACTATTGGTTGTAGTAGTGCCTGTGTTATGTTTATACCAGAACTATTGGTTGTAGCACTGCCTGTGTTATGTTTATACCAGAACTATTGGTTATAGCACTGCCTGTGTTATGTTTATACCAGAACTATTGGTTATAGCACTGCCTGTGTTATGCTTATACCAGAACTATTGGTTGTAGCACTGCCTGTGTTATGTTTATACTAGAACTATTGGTTATAGCACTGCCTGTGTTATGTTTATACCAGAACTATTGGTTGTAGTAGTGCCTGTGTTATGCTTATACCAGAACTATTGGTTGTAGCACTGCCTGTGTTATGTTTATACCAGAACTATTGGTTATAGCACTGCCTGTGTTATGTTTATACCAGAACTATTGGTTATAGCACTGCCTGTGTTATGCTTATACCAGAACTATTGGTTATAGCACTGCCTGTGTTATGCTTATACCAGAACTATTGGTTGTAGCACTGCCTGTGTTATGTTTATACCAGAACTATTGGTTATAGCACTGCCTGTGTTATGTTTATACCAGAACTATTGGTTATAGCACTGCCTGTGTTATGCTTATACCAGAACTATTGGTTGTAGCACTGCCTGTGTTATGTTTATACCAGAACTATTGGTTATAGCACTGCCTGTGTTATGTTTATACCAGAACTATTGGTTGTAGCACTGCCTGTGTTAGGCTTTATACCAGAACTATTGGTTGTAGCACTGCCTGTGTTATGTTTATACCAGAACTATTGGTTATAGCACTGCCTGTGTTATGTTTATACCAGAACTATTGGTTATAGCACTGCCTGTGTTATGTTTATACCAGAACTATTGGTTATAGCACTGCCTGTGTTATGTTTATACCAGAACTATTGGTTGTAGCACTGCCTGTGTTATGCTTATACCAGAACTATTGGTTGTAGCACTGCCTGTGTTATGTTTATACCAGAACTATTGGTTATAGCACTGCCTGTGTTATGTTTATACCAGAACTATTGGTTGTAGTAGTGCCTGTGTTATGCTTATACCAGAACTATTGGTTTGCAGCACTGCCTGTGTTATGTTTATACCAGAACTATTGGTTATAGCACTGCGCCCTGTGTTATGTTTATACCAGAACTATTGGTTATAGCACTGCCTGTGTTATGTTTATACCAGAACTATTGGTTATAGCACTGCCTGTGTTATGTTTATACCAGAACTATTGGTTGTAGCACTGCCTGTGTTATGCTTTATACCAGAACTATTGGTTATAGCACTGCCTGTGTTATGTTTATACCAGAACTATTGGTTGTAGCACTGCCTGTGTTATGTTTATACCAGAACTATTGGTTATAGCACTGCCTGTGTTATGTTTATACCAGAACTATTGGTTGTAGCACTGCCTGTGTTATGCTATTGGTTATAGCACTGCCTGTGTTATGTTTATACCAGAACTATTGGTTGTAGCACTGCCTGTGTTATGTTTATACCAGAACTATTGGTTATAGCACTGCCTGTGTTATGTTTATACCAGAACTATTGGTTGTAGCACTGCCTGTGTTATGTTTATACCAGAACTATTGGTTGTAGCACTGCCTGTGTTATGTTTATACCAGAACTATTGGAACTTACGTTTGTAGCACTGCCTGTGTTATGTTTATACCAGAACTATTGGTTATAGCACTGCCTGTGTTATGTTTATACCAGAACTATTGGTTGTAGCACTGCCTGTGTTATGCTTATACCAGAACTATTGGTTGTAGCACTGCCTGTGTTATGTTTATACCAGAACTATTGGTTATATATGCTTTATACCAGAACTATTGGTTGTAGCACTGCCTGTGTTATGTTTATACTAGAACTATTGGTTATAGCACTGCCTGTGTTATGCTTTATACCAGAACTATTGGTTGTAGCACTGCCTGTGTTATGTTTATACCAGAACTATTGGTTGTAGCACTGCCTGTGTTATGTTTATACCAGAACTGCAGAACTATTGGTTGTAGCACTGCCCTGTGTTATGCTTATACCAGAACTATTGGTTGTAGCACTGCCTGTGTTATGCTTATACCAGAACTATTGGTTGTAGCACTGCCTGTGTTATGCTTATACCAGAACTATTGGTTATAGCACTGCCTGTGTTATGCTTATACCAGAACTATTGGTTGTAGCACTGCCTGTGTTATGTTTATTGTACCTGTGTTTTGAACCAGAACTATTGGTTATAGCACTGCCTGTGAACTATTGGTTGTAGCACCGCCTGTGTTATGCTTATACCAGAACTATTGGTTGTAGCACTGCCTGTGTTATGTTTATACCAGAACTATTGGTTATAGCACTGCCTGTGTTATGTTTATACCAGAACTATTGGTTGTAGCAGTGCCTGTGTTATGCTTATACCAGAACTATTGGTTGTAGCACTGCCTGTGTTATGTTTATACCAGAACTATTGGTTATAGCACTGCCTGTGTTATGTTTATACCAGAACTATTGGTTATAGCACTGCCTGTGTTATGTTTATACCAGAACTATTGGTTATAGCACTGCCTGTGTTATGTTTATACCAGAACTATTGGTTGTAGCACTGCCTGTGTTATGCTTATACCAGAACTATTGGTTGTAGCACTGCCTGTGTTATGTTTATACCAGAACTATTGGTTATAGCACTGCCTGTGTTATGTTTATACCAGAACTATTGGTTGTAGCAGTGCCTGTGTTATGCTTATACCAGAACTATTGGTTGTAGCACTGCCTGTGTTATGTTTATACCAGAACTATTGGTTATAGCAGCACTGCCTGTGTTATGTTTATACCAGAACTATTGGTTATAGCACTGCCTGTGTTATGCTTATACCAGAACTATTGGTTATAGCACTGCCTGTGTTATGTTTATACCAGAACTATTGGTTGTAGCACTGCCTGTGTTATGTTTATACCAGAACTATTGGTTATAGCACTGCCTGTGTTATGTTTATACCAGAACTATTGGTTGTAGCACTGCCTGTGTTATGCTTATACCAGAACTATTGGTTGTAGCACTGCCTGTGTTATGCTTATACCAGAACTATTGGTTGTAGCACTGCCTGTGTTATGCTTATACCAGAACTATTGGTTGTAGCACTGCCTGTGTTATGCTTTATACCAGAACTATTGGTTGTAGCACTGCCTGTGTTATGCTTATACCAGAACTATTGGTTGTAGCACTGCCTGTGTTATGTTTATACCAGAACTATTGGTTGTAGCACTGCCTGTGTTATGTTTATACCAGAACTATTGGTTATAGCACTGCCTGTGTTATGTTTATACCAGAACTATTGGTTGTAGCACTGCCTGTGTTATGCTTATACCAGAACTATTGGTTGTAGCACTGCCTGTGTTATGCTTGTACCAGAACTATTGGTTGTAGCACTGCCTGTGTTATGTTTATACCAGAACTATTGGTTATAGCACTGCCTGTGTTATGTTTATACCAGAACTATTGGTTGTAGCACTGCCTGTGTTATGCTTATACCAGAACTATTGGTTGTAGCACTGCCTGTGTTATGTTTATACTAGAACTATTGGTTTGTAGCACTGCCTGTGTTATGCTTATACCAGAACTATTGGTTATAGCACTGCCTGTGTTATGCTTTGTACCAGAACTATTGGTTGTAGCACTGCCTGTGTTATGTTTATACCAGAACTATTGGTTATAGCACTGCCTGTGTTATGTTTATACCAGAACTATTGGTTGTAGCACTGCCTGTGTTATGTTTATACTAGAACTATTGGTTATAGCACTGCCTGTGTTATGTTTATACTGGAACTATTGGTTATAGCACTGCCTGTGTTATGTTTATACCAGAACTATTGGTTGTAGCACCGCCTGTGTTATGCTTATACCAGAACTATTGGTTGTAGCACTGCCTGTGTTATGTTTTATACCAGAACTATTGGTTGTAGTAGTGCCTGTGTTATGTTTATACCAGAACTATTGGTTATAGCACTGCCTGTGTTATGCTTATACCAGAACTATTGGTTATAGCACTGCCTGTGTTATGCTTTGTACCAGAACTATTGGTTTGTAGCACTGCCTGTGTTATGTTTATACCAGAACTATTGGTTGTAGCACTGCCTGTGTTATGTTTATACCAGAACTATTGGTTATAGCACTGCCTGTGTTATGTTTATACCAGAACTATTGGTTATAGCACTGCCTGTGTTATGTTTATACCAGAACTATTGGTTGTAGTAGTGCCTGTGTTATGCTTATACCAGAACTATTGGTTGTAGCACTGCCTGTGTTATGTTTATACCAGAACTATTGGTTATAGCACTGCCTGTGTTATGTTTATACCAGAACTATTGGTTATAGCACTGCCTGTGTTATGTTTATACCAGAACTATTGGTTGTAGCATTGGTTGTAGTAGTGCCTGTGTTATGCTTATACCAGAACTATTGGTTGTAGCACTGCCTGTGTTATGTTTATACCAGAACTATTGGAACTATAGCACTGCCTGTGTTATGTTTATACCCCAGAACTATTGGTTGGTAGTACTGCCTGTGTTATGCTTATGCCCAGAACTATTGGTTGTAGCACTGCCTGTGTTATGTTTATACCAGAACTATTGGTTATAGCACTGCCTGTGTTATGTTTATACCAGAACTATTGGTTATAGCAGTGCCTGTGTTATGCTTATACCAGAACTATTGGTTGTAGCACTGCCTGTGTTTATGTTTGTACCAGAACTATTGGTTGTAGCACTGCCTGTGTTATGTTTATACCAGAACTATTGGTTGTAGCACTGCCTGTGTTATGTTTATACCAGAACTATTGGTTATAGCACTGCCTGTGTTGGTGCTTATACCAGAACTATTGGTTATAGCACTGCCTGTGTTATGCTTTGTACCAGAACTATTGGTTATAGCACTGCCTGTGTTATGCTTATACCAGAACTATTGGTTGTAGCACTGCCTGTGTTATGTTTATACCAGAACTATTGGTTATAGCACTGCCTGTGTTATGTTTATACCAGAACTATTGGTTATAGCACTGCCTGTGTTATGCTTGTACCAGAACTATTGGTTGTAGCAGTGCCTGTGTTATGTTTATACTGGAACTATTGGTTGTAGCACTGCCTGTGTTATGCTTATACCAGAACTATTGGTTGTTTCACTGCCTGTGTTATGCTTATACCAGAACTATTGGTTATAGCACTGCCTGTGTTATGCTTGTACCAGAACTATTGGTTGTAGCACTGCCTGTGTTATGCTTATACCAGAACTATTGGTTGTAGCACTGCCTGTGTTATGCTTGTACCAGAACTATTGGTTGTAGCACTGCCTGTGTTATGCTTGTACCAGAACTATTGGTTGTAGCACTGCCTGTGTTATGCTTGTACCAGAACTATTGGTTGTAGCACTGCCTGTGTTATGCTTGTACTAGAACTATTGGTTGTAGCAGTGCCTGTGTTATGTTTATACTGGAACTATTGGTTGTAGCACTGCCTGTGTTATGTTTATACTGGAACTATTGGTTGTAGCAGTGCCTGTGTTATGTTTATACTGGAACTATTGGTTGTAGCACTGCCTGTGTTATGCTTGTACCAGAACTATTGGTTATAGCACTGCCTGTGTTATGTTTATACTAGAACTATTGGTTGTAGCACTGCCTGTGTTATGCTTATACTAGAACTATTGGTTGTAGCAGTGCCTGTGTTATGTTTATACTGGAACTATTGGTTGTAGTAGCACTGCCTGTGTTATGCTTGTACCAGAACTATTGGTTGTAGCACTGCCTGTGTTATGTTTGTACCAGAACTATTGGTTGTAGCACTGCCTGTGTTATGCTTGTACCAGAACTATTGGTTGTAGCACTGCCTGTGAATTTATGCTTGTACCAGAACTATTGGTTGTAGCACTGCCTGTGTTATGCTTGTACCAGAACTATTGGTTTGTAGCACTGCCTGTGTTATGTTTATACCAGAACTATTGGTTATAGCACTGCCTGTGTTATGCTTATACCAGAACTATTGGTTATAGCACTGCCTGTGTTATGCTTGTACCAGAACTATTGGTTGTAGCACTGCCTGTGTTATGTTTATACCAGAACTATTGGTTGTAGCACTGCCTGTGTTATGTTTATACCAGAACTATTGGTTATAGCACTGCCTGTGTTATGCTTATACCAGAACTATTGGTTATAGCACTGCCTGTGTTATGTTTATTCCAGAACTATTGGTTGTAGTAGTGCCTGTGTTATGCTTATACCAGAACTATTGGTTGTAGCACTGCCTGTGTTATGTTTATACCAGAACTATTGGTTATAGCACTGCCTGTGTTATGTTTATACCAGAACTATTGGTTATAGCACTGCCTGTGTTATGTTTATACCAGAACTATTGGTTGTAGTAGTGCCTGTGTTATGCTTATACCAGAACTATTGGTTGTAGCACTGCCTGTGTTATGTTTATACCAGAACTATTGGTTATAGCACTGCCTGTGTTATGTTTATACCAGAACTATTGGTTGTAGTAGTGCCTGTGTTATGCTTATACCAGAACTATTGGTTGTAGCACTGCCTGTGTTATGTTTATACCAGAACTATTGGTTATAGCACTGCCTGTGTTATGTTTATACCAGAACTATTGGTTATAGCACTGCCTGTGTTATGCTTATACCAGAACTATTGGTTATAGCACTGCCTGTGTTATGCTTGTACCAGAACTATTGGTTGTAGCACTGCCTGTGTTATGTTTATACCAGAACTATTGGTTGTAGCACTGCCTGTGTTATGTTTATACCAGAACTATTGGTTATAGCACTGCCTGTGTTATGCTTATACCAGAACTATTGGTTATAGCACTGCCTGTGTTATGCTTGTACCAGAACTATTGGTTATAGCACTGCCTGTGTTATGCTTATACCAGAACTATTGGTTGTAGCACTGCCTGTGTTATGTTTATACCAGAACTATTGGTTATAGCACTGCCTGTGTTATGTTTATACCAGAACTATTGGTTATAGCACTGCCTGTGTTATGCTTGTACCAGAACTATTGGTTGTAGCAGTGCCTGTGTTATGTTTATACTGGAACTATTGGTTGTAGCACTGCCTGTGTTATGCTTATACCAGAACTATTGGTTGTTTCACTGCCTGTGTTATGCTTATACCAGAACTATTGGTTATAGCACCTGCCTGTGTTATGTTTACCAGAACTATTGGTTGTAGCACTGCCTGTGTTATGCTTATACCAGAACTATTGGTTGTAGCACTGCCTGTGTTATGCTTTTGTACCAGAACTATTGGTTGTAGCACTGCCTGTGTTATGCTTGTACCAGAACTATTGGTTGTTTCACTGCCTGTGTTATGCTTGTACCAGAACTATTGGTTGTAGCACTGCCTGTGTTATGCTTGTACTAGAACTATTGGTTGTAGCAGTGCCTGTGTTATGTTTATACTGGAACTATTGGTTTGTAGCACTGCCTGTGTTATGTTTATACTGGAACTATTGGTTGTAGCAGTGCCTGTGTTATGTTTATACCTGGAACTATTGGTTGCAGCACCGCCTGTGTTATGCTTGTACCAGAACTATTGGTTGTAGCACTGCCTGTGTTATGCTTGTACTAGAACTATTGGTTGTAGCACTGCCTGTGTTATGCTTATACTAGAACTATTGGTTGTAGCACTGCCTGTGTTATGTTTATACTGGAACTATTGGTTGTAGCACTGCCTGTGTTATGCTTGTACCAGAACTATTGGTTGTTTCACTGCCTGTGTTATGCTTGTACCAGAACTATTGGTTGTAGCAGTGCCTGTGTTATGCTTATACCAGAACTATTGGTTGTAGCACTGCCTGTGTTATGCTTGTACTAGAACTATTGGTTGTAGCACTGCCTGTGTTATGCTTATACCAGAACTATTGGTTATAGCACTGCCTGTGTTATGCTTGTACCAGAACTATTGGTTATAGCACTGCCTGTGTGTTATGTTTATACCAGAACTATTGGTTGTATAGCACTGCCTGTGTTATGCTTATACTAGAACTATTGGTTGTAGCACTGCCTGTGTTATGCTTTATACCAGAACTATTGGTTATAGCACTGCCTGTGTTATGCTTTATACCAGAACTATTGGTTGTTTCACTGCCTGTGTTATGCTTGTACCAGAACTATTGGTTGTAGCAGTGCCTGTGTTATGTTTATACTGGAACTATTGGTTGTAGCACTGCCTGTGTTATGTTTATATACTGGAACTATTGGTTGTAGCACTGCCTGTGTTATGCTTGTACCAGAACTATTGGTTGTAGCACTGCCTGTGTTATGCTTGTACCAGAACTATTGGTTGTAGCACTGCCTGTGTTATGCTTATACCAGAACTATTGGTTATAGCACTGCCTGTGTTATGCTTATACCAGAACTATTGGTTGTTTCACTGCCTGTGTTATGCTTGTACTAGAACTATTGGTTGTAGCAGTGCCTGTGTTATGTTTATACTGGAACTATTGGTTGTAGCACTGCCTGTGTTATGCTTGTACCAGAACTATTGGTTGTAGCACTGCCTGTGTTATGCTTATACCAGAACTATTGGTTATAGCACTGCCTGTGTTATGCTTGTACCAGAACTATTGGTTATAGCACTGCCTGTGTTATGTTTATACTAGAACTATTGGTTGTAGCACTGCCTGTGTTATGCTTATACTAGAACTATTGGTTGTAGCACTGCCTGTGTTATGCTTATACCAGAGTGAGTGAGTGAGTGAGTTTAGTTTTATGCCGCACTCAGCAATATTCCAGCTATATGGCGGCGGTCTGTAAATAATCGAGTCTGGACCAGACAATCCAGTGGTCAACAGCATGAGCATCGATCTGCGCAATTGGGAACCGATGACATGTGTCAACCAAGTCAGCGAAACTGACCACCCGATCCCGTTAGTCGCCTCTTACGACAAGATAGTCGCCTTTTTATGGCAAGCACATGGGTTGCTGAAGACCTATTCTACCCCGGATCTTCACCAGAACTATTGGTTATAGCACTGCCTGTGTTATGCTTATACCAGAACTATTGGTTGTTTCACTGCCTGTGTTATGCTTGTACTAGAACTATTGGTTGTAGCAGTGCCTGTGTTATGTTTATACTGGAACTATTGGTTGTAGCACTGCCTGTGTTATGTTTATACTGGAACTATTGGTTGTAGCACTGCCTGTGTTATGCTTGTACCAGAACTATTGGTTGTAGCACTGCCTGTGTTATGCTTGTACCAGAACTATTGGTTGTAGCACTGCCTGTGTTATGTTTATACCAGAACTATTGGTTATAGCACTGCCTGTGTTATGCTTATACCAGAACTATTGGTTGTTTCACTGCCTGTGTTATGCTTGTACTAGAACTATTGGTTGTAGCAGTGCCTGTGTTATGTTTATACTGGAACTATTGGTTGTAGCACTGCCTGTGTTATGCTTGTACCAGAACTATTGGTTGTAGCACTGCCTGTGTTATGCTTGTACCAGAACTATTGGTTGTAGCACTGCCTGTGTTATGCTTGTACCAGAACTATTGGTTGTAGCACTGCCTGTGTTATGCTTGTACCAGAACTATTGGTTGTAGCACTGCCTGTGTTATGCTTGTACCAGAACTATTGGTTGTAGCACTGCCTGTGTTATGCTTATACCAGAACTATTGGTTATAGCACTGCCTGTGTTATGCTTATACCAGAACTATTGGTTGTGTCACTGCCTGTGTTATGCTTGTACTAGAACTATTGGTTGTAGCACTGCCTGTGTTATGTTTATACTGGAACTATTGGTTGTAGCACTGCCTGTGTTATGCTTGTACCAGAACTATTGGTTGTAGCACTGCCTGTGTTATGCTTGTACCAGAACTATTGGTTGTAGCACTGCCTGTGTTATGCTTGTACCAGAACTATTGGTTGTAGCAGTGCCTGTGTTATGCTTATACCAGAACTATTGGTTATAGCACTGCCTGTGTTATGCTTATACCAGAACTATTGGTTGTTTCACTGCCTGTGTTATGCTTATACCAGAACTATTGGTTGTTTCACTGCCTGTGTTATGCTTATACCAGAACTATTGGTTGTAGCACTGCCTGTGTTATGCTTATACCAGAACTATTGGTTGTAGCAGTGCCTGTGTTATGTTTATACTGGAACTATTGGTTGTAGCACTGCCTGTGTTATGTTTATACTATTACTTGTGTCTTTTGTACATTTCCCAGGAATGTGGTATAAGGAGTGACACTTGATATGACTATGGGCATATGTCTGTTTTTGACTCTTCTATGGCCTCTCATGAAATAGCAATGTTCATCTCTTGTAATGAAGACTCTAAAATATTGCATGGATAGTTTTGTTCTTTATTCTATTAGAACTTTGACTTTGTTGAACATTTAAAAAAAGCACTCAGGTGAGTTATTACTTTGGGAGGATTGAAGCTCAGCATGTTTAATGGGTTTAAAAAACACAAAAAGGGTAGCAGCAAGTCTGATTAAAAATATTGACTTTGTTGAGGCCTTACTGATAAGCACACAGTATCACAAGATGAAAATGGCCAGGAGCAAATGCGAAGCCAAGAATGGAGTCACAATGACTACCAAAATAGTCATCTCTTTAATGACTAAGTTGCCTTGAGGAAAATGTTTTCATCAGTTCCAGATACAATCATTCAAAGTATTTGTCAGGTGTATTTTTTATGGAAAAGGTGATGACGAAGAGATAGTTGAACTACATTTGCAGGCATCTGTCCTGATGCTGTAAGTTTTCAATGCCAGTCTTTTTGTTTGCTGAAGCTACTTAATGGCTTATCTTTTTGTGAAGAAAACAAAATATGAAAGGGATTTCTCCAAAAAGAAAATTTGACAAGTAAAATGATAGATTGAGAGATGGTGGGTGAGCCCGAGTGTAGTATGTGTAGTCATTCTGTAGGTCCTCAATGAGTATGGCATATGGTTGTAAGATAGATGGGGATCTCAGTGGCTAGCAAATGGTGGTTGTGTGAGTGACTTATTGGCTGACAAGTGTAGGTTATACTATGATCAGTGACCTCAATGTCCCCCAAGGGTAGGTTGTACTTTGGTGGGTGATCTCAGTTTGCCACTAAGTGTCATTTGTACTTTGGTGAGTGATCTCAGTTGCCACTAAGTGTCGATTGTACTTTGGTGGGTGATCTCAGTTTGCCACTTAGTGTTGGCAATGATAGACATACTTAAAACTTGCCCATATTTTAGAAATAAGAAAAACATAAATAGATTCTGCCTCGTAATATTATATTGTGTTTTTTTTACCTCATTGAATATTGCATTGATATCGTGATATCATTCGCATTTGAATAAATCTCTTCCTTTATTATTCTAGTAATTTTATCAATACTTTTCTGGATATTTAATAATATTTAATGTTAAGTTCAATATCAACTTGAAAGGTCACTGTCCAATATATACATGTGTTGAAGTTACTGTTCTTTTAAAATAATTCTCACCTTTTGCTCAGTCTGCTCAGAAAGCTTTTTGTTTGCTGCTGGTAGCCGATTGTCAGGATTTAGAAGGTTTTACATCCTGAACTATTCATAAGATCTCTCTACTACCATGTGATTGTTCCTTCCTTTGAAATAATCTGGTCTTGGGGAGAGGTCTGCAAGTCTTTGTTGGACATGTGTCATTATTGTCAATGTGTCTTTCATTGATTCTGAATTTAGTCTTTTGCGATGGTTGTAGTTAACAATGTTCATGCTGGATACATGCCTCCCCTAAATCGTTGGACCAGGACTTGATAACAAGCATGAGGTCAATTACTTTCAGGAGCTGCAAGAATCCCTCAGGTTTGTTTGTAAGCAATCCCTGATATGTTTCCACTTTAAGTCTTTCGTAGCCTTGCAAATGTTCTTTGCATTCAGTGTATAAAATGGCCTTGTAGTCTCTTGTAGTCTCTTGTGTTTACATGTACACAAAGTGTGGCCCGATCAAAGCGTGGTTCAGTAAAGTCAGACACATTGAAGCATTTCAGCCTTTTGTCAAGATACTTGGTGTACCATCAACCATAGATATGAGGAAAGTCTTCCTTGAAGTCAAAGGCTTACATGCATCTCTGTGTCTGAGGCCATCATATGAACAGGTCTCATGGTTGGACTTGTCATAGAAGTTCTTCATGTTTTGTAAGATATGAAGAACATCAAGCCAGAATAGTTCATTATTTTCACAAAGGAAGAACTCTGGAGTCAACTTTTTGCTCTTGCTCTTTGTTCAGTTCTGCCAGTTGCAACTGATTTACAAATGCTCTTATCTTGCTGACCAGCCAACATACTTGTTTCACATCACTGAGGTTCACAAGATCAGTATTACATATTTCAACTTCTTCACTTCTCTTTTTCACTTTTGGGCTGTAGTTATGAAATAAAAACATTTGCTTCAGTTAAAAATTAGCTGGTTGAGGCAAATCCTTCACTGAATCTAGTTCTAGTATGTTGACTAAACAATGGACTGGCATTGTTCTGTATATTTGCGGCTACTGCTCTTTAGAGCCAGGCATAATTCAAGCACCATCAAAGTTCACTGATAGTAAATATGGCCCTAGACTTTCTGGATTGACTAGATCATTCTAAGTGATGCCAAGAGTCTAAACAGCATAGTTGAACCCATCAAGAACACCTTCTTCATGACATTGGGCTATTGCCACTGATATAGCATGGACAGAAAGAACCTCATCAGACTGACTAACATATTACACAAAACCGGACAGCTGAATCCGTACTGACTGAGAATTGTGACATAGTTTGCTCGTTCAAATCAGGAAAGGATTCCTTATTGAGGGAACTGGCAATAGATTTAATAAACACACATGCTGCAGCGTTGTTTCTGTATTTTGTTCCAGTATCCACGTCAACACATTCCAATAACTGAAACTTGTTTCAAAGTCACTGAGTTGTTTTCTTCTGAATGCAGTATGGAAAGCTGTAATGAATAATCTGTCTAGTTGTTTAATGTGATCGTCAGTTGACTTGTAAGCCTTCAGTATTGGCATGGCTTTAGCTGCAGTCTCAGACATCTAAACTATGCACAGAGGCATTAATCAAGCACCACCCACCTTTGTTATATGCTACAAAAACACTACATGTTGTACATGCTGCTGGAACTGAAATTTGGTAACAATTTACTTGTAATAGAACAGGACTACAGTACTTCCTGTGGAATTGTTGGCCACTGAATATTTCAGGTAGTCATACTAGACGCAGCCCCACACCATCACTAAACCATCACCAAAGGGTTCAGCTTCATGGATTATCAGATGGTGACCTGCCTTGATAGTCTCCATATTCGACATCTGTGTCGGTAGAAGATATGAACCATACACAATATCCTCAAGTCAGACTCCCACCCTCCATTGCTGGCGTGGGTCTTTGGCATGGGTCATTGGATTGCGTCTTGGCAAGTTGTCCAATAACTTTGTGATTATTGTTCAAGTTAGCACTGATATTGCGACAGGACGGTTTTGTGTCATGCATGCCAATAACTTGCCACCATGCCTTTTCTGAATGTCTTGTGATGTGAAGAAATGTTAATGTTTATGATTGGTGTCTTTGAACCACTATGTGATTGTTGCCTTCGCAACACGTGAACATATGACAATAGCTGTTGAGATTTTGTGTGAAACATGTATTTCAGTATGCTACGGTATGATCATATGTTCGAAACAAAATTTAAAAATTCGTCTTGTATTCAGGTAGTGCTTCATATATCTGGAATATTGCTGAGTGCGGCGTAAAACTAAACTCACTCACTTACTCACGTAGTGCTTAATTAATGCTCATGTGTGTAGGTTCAGAAAAGTCTGCGTTGCCTTTCTAAGTGGGCTTCTGACTTGACTTTCTAAGAATACTCCTGCAGCCATCAGCAAAAGTATGTTTCTGAAGTTTGTGTTAACTCTTGGATATTTCTCTCAAAGCTCACATTACCTGGCATTTCTTTCATTGTCAAATGCTACCCACGGGAATTGAACTTTTCATGTCAGAATCAGTTTTCTGTAACACTTTTCATGATCATATTGCTTGTTTTGTATTGTACTACTATCTTTCAGTTCTAACTGTCTTTTATCTGCTTGTCAGTTGTGGTCCCTACCAAAGAAACTCACAATTCTTTGTTGTGACATGATTATCATAACTCAATAGTGATGGCCGAATGCACATTGAAATCGAAACAAACTTGCCTGTTGCAATGCTTACATACTGGATAAAATTGCAAAGCATGATTGTGCCAGAACAATATATACAATATCAAAATGCAAACTCTAGAACAAACCCAGTCAATGCCAATTAGAATTTTATGTACCTCTTTAGGTGCACATGAAATTATAGGCAGAGGAAATAACTTTAACTTATTTTAATAGTTGTTTTACAGCAATTTTAACTGTTTCTTGAATGTTGGCATGTTGAAATGAACAATATAGTTGGCCGACATGGAAAGTTTACTTTACCTGGAAGTTGGGCATTTAATTTTTTATTCATTGATTAACATCAGATCTATTTTGAGTATGAAATATAAAATATAGATGATGCATACTTGTCTCAGTTTTCCATTTGAATGTCGTATTCTCTGACAGTAAAACCTTTGGCATTTTGAAAAATTTATTCTTTTTCCTTTCAATTTTAATGAAGAAATTCCTTAAAGAAATACTACAGAAAGCAGTATAACCCACTGTTGTCTCTGTTTCAACAATTCTTCCAAATGTTTGTATTCAAGATGGCTGTTTCCAACGTACCTCTTTGATTTTTTATCAAATGTAATTGCAAATGTCAGGATAAAATGTGAAGAAAAACTGATCAGATGAGCAGTAAGAGCACACATGCCAACACTTAGCTCTACATTTTTGAATGCCTCTTAAATGAAGAAAAACTGGTCACTGACTCTTCAATGTCAAACTCTTGTATCAAATTGTACATAGATGAGCTTGAATATCTTCTGTGTTTGTTTCACTTTCATTCATATTTTCCATGTGACCTAACTAACATTCATGTATATGTACTCCCCAAACTTCAACCATCATTGCTGCTGTTGTGTGGCAGTGTTATGAGAGAAGGACATTGCTTGTCTTGCATCCCAATCGTGCTTTGAATGGATGACAGGTGTTAATGTAGGTGTCGTCAGTTTCCATTGAAGCTAGCCGAGGGACATGGTGGAAGATGTAACAGGACACGTGCTCACATTTAATTATCTTGGAACAGGCACCTGTCATTGGGCCTCCTGAACCTGTAAATGAACAACATGCTCCCATGTGGTATAACAGCAGCACAAATAATTCGTTATTTCTGGACAGGCCCAGATGCATGAAAAGTAAAGTTGCTTGCCTATATAGTGAGTGTTTGGAGTCACCAGCAGTGGTCTGAATGGCCTTGTTATTCAGAATGGTATTCAGGGTTATTATGAAAATAACTAATTTGAAGACAGAGGGATCGTGACAATATTTCTTATGTTAAAGATAAATCGTAATATTCTGATTTCTTCATGTTGGCGGTGCTCTTCCTGTCTACTTAAAAACACCAGAATAGATCTCTAAAATTAATTTCTAAGCACTTTTGGAATTTCTAATACCTGTCACCCAAAAGTAAAGCATCCCCTAACAACAGGTAAAAGGCTTGACTGGGCTCCTCCCCTTAAACTATTTCTACAAGCACTTGTCTTGCAGCCCAAACCAAAAGTGGCACCAGTTTATGCACGAGTGACAGTTTCTAAACTTGTTTGGCATTTAGAAGTGATACATTTAAGGAAGAGATTTTATTATCAGGTAAAGAAGGAGTATGTATATACTCTGAAACGTTGTGTTCCTCATAATAAAGAAGTTGACATCCATAAAATTCTCTTCCTTAAACCACATGTATTTATTCATGATATATTTCATCATATGCAACATCAACGAGTACGAGAAAGTCAGATGAAGATGGTGACACATTTTCAAAGATGTCAATGCAGCTCAGTGGCCAGCTGTAAGGTTTTCAAGTGTGAAGCAATGGCAGACATTCAGACTACTGCTGGATGATACATCAAGTTCCTGATAGTGGTTTGACATCGGTATGACGATAGACTGAAAGAACTAACAAAGAAGACTATTGGAAATCAGTGAAAGGACCATTTATTACAGAAAAGCTTCCAAAGAGTCTTTCAGAAATTTAACATACTCTATTCAGATTTCATTTTAGAAAGAGAACATAAACTTGTGTTTACCTGTATGGGTAATACTTAAATTAATAATCCCTCAATTCTGAGGTGCTGAAGTAGTTCATATTGTCTGATGGCTATTAGAGTGAGTGAGTTTAGTTTTACGCTGCACTCAGCAATTTTCAAGCTATATGGCGGCGGTCTGTAAATAATTGAGTCAGGACCAGATAATCCAGTGATCAACAATGGACATTGATCAGTCTGTGCAATTGGGACATGTATCAACCTAGTGACCAGCCGTTCCTGTTAGTCATCTCTTATAACAAGCATGGGTTAGAGTATGTCAATTCTAACCCAGTTCTTTATGGATCGATGGTCATGTGACAACTGAGTTATGAGGGACTATTTTAATGCAACACACACCAAACTGGTGGACTCTCAGTGCATCATGAAGTAGATATAGACATTTCTGAACTTTATCGCCATGAAGATTTAGTTTAGTTTCAAGGTGATCATTCTGGACAGATTGTTGAAGCTGGTAGTTTTTGGAACAGGTTTTCTCCGTAGTCTTTGTTGTGCCATCTCTAATAGCAGGTGATATTGTTGGGCCAGACAGATGGTGGGACTGTACCCTGATGTTGTGGATCATTGGTTTATGTCTTCCACACATGATTAGTTAAGGCTGTCGTTATAGGCCAGTAGAAACTGCACTGAACCTAGACATTTGTGATAACAGGCCAAATTTGTGTTTAACCTGACCAGAAGGGTGTTATTGGTCACCATAAAAAACCCAAAGAAAATCAAGGTTGGGGAAATATATTTTTTGTGCATGGTGTTAGGGGTGGGGTCTATTGTCTTTTCACCAACATTTCAGCATGAATGCGCTTGTCATGGCTACATAGTTCATAACAAATTGTTGGTTTATCTTCATACTGGTTAGTATTTTCATTTATAAACAAGCCTACTTTCATCCATATGTAAAATATTTTAATTATTTACCGATGTCGACCATCTTGAATTAAAATGGCGCCATTTTTAAAGTCAAGATGGCAGCCATATCACAATCATGAAGGTCAGCTCCTATTGACTCTACTGTCATGAGGTTGTGAATCTCAAGGTTTATGGTTTAAATAATTTTTGTTTTATTTCATTAACTTGCTCTTTACATTGCATCATTTCAATAAGAAACATTCACTGACATCAATCTTTTGCAATGTTGGAAAGAGTTTGGGGATCAAAACTCTTTTGTAAGGAAATGGAGCGAAAGATGCAAAACTGTTTGCCTTTCTTGACATCAGTTTGCTTCTGGTTAATCCTGTCTATCAAATACAATGTTGTACCTGACTGATGCTGTTGGCAATCTCATAATACACTGAATATTTTTGGACAGTTACATTCCACATGTGATCGTCAAGCTCCATTAATTATGACACATGTATACATATCAATTTTCTGTCAGTTACACTTATTTGAGGTGTGAGTAGACAGAATATGACAGTGATTGCTGTGAATAATGCGGGCGAAGTTACACAAATATCTGAGGGACAATGCGATTTCACTGCAGCTAATAGAAACATTCTTTTTAACATTTTGAGTAAAATTACCGCCTCGTTGTTCATACCAACAGTGATCGTTATGACATAAAAAGAAAAAAAACAAACACAGGTTATATTATGGATCAGTAAAATCTTTATTAGAAGCGTAACGTAACTGCCAGTTGTCTTGTGGTCTGAGTTGGCTCGATTATTACCCCAACAGAAGTCATCAGAACATGCATACCAACAATTGAAGATATACAGAGATGAAATAATAAAACAGCAATGCAAAATCTATACAAGTGAGCAAGCACAACTAATGTCCTTGAGACAGAAATTTACACATACTGCGTTACTTATGTTTATTTTATTATGTTTTACAGATTTAAGATGGTATGCAGCAGAGGGTTCGGACGATCCTGGCACAGTCAGGCTGGTAAGGCTCATCATCAGTTCAGGGCCATTGCCCCATCTACACGCCAGTCCAGACAGCGAATGGGACTTCTCCCAGGAAACGCTGCCTAGTCGAACCCACCAAGAACTTTCCGAGAATATGATATTTATTATTACTATTATATGATATTTGTATAGCGCCAATATCAGCTTAGGTCAGCAATGCAGCGTTGTTTTCCCTCGATCATAGGATATCAATCTCAAGCGGTACATCATATTTTTCAACCTCAACTCCCTCTGAGGACCATACAACTCTTTGCAGCCATTTAGAAGACAAAGTTAATGTGGCTTTCTCATCCTTCACGAGAAACCAATTCACAGCTGGGTGGACTGGGACACATAGTCACGAATACGTTGTCCAAGTTTAGTGCATGTTGTTGTACCGCTTAACTTGGTTTTTGCGTGATTCATGCATCCACCATCTGGTCATATACCAACAGATTAAGTGGGTTTATTTAAGTGTACAGGGTTGTGTACTGTACACTAGGGGTTCAATGACAACACTGAAAGAGTCTGTACACAAAGTTGACTCCAGGTGGGCTCGATCCCGGCACCTTAAGCTTCGCTGGATCACTAGCCTTAAGTCTTTGATCTGCCGCCCATTGCAACCAACTATTTATAGATATAAGTTGTTACTGTGACTTCATGGAATAGATTGGTTGCATGTTTGCCGTGATAAATCAGTGCCACCAAGAAAATCTGTGTCATCCGCTTCATCTGTGTCATCCACTTCATCCGTGCTTTTCGGGCATCATGATAGCTAGCGTTGCAACAACAACAGCAGCATCACCCTCATCTACAGCATGTTCAACAGGTATTCCTTCTGATGTTCTGAGAGCAGGTAGATTAAAAGCCTGCTTGTTTGACAGGAAACCTGCTTTATATTGAGGGACTGGAGTTGTGTTCTTCACTAATATGTCTGGTGAAGGTATCTTTTAACTTTTTCGTCATCTGCTCAGGCTCCTTGGTGGTCACATTTTCATGTGTCAAACACAACACAACATGGACGATTCTGTGTTGTTCTGTGCATGACACTCTCAACATAGATCTTGCATATTTCAGCAATGGTACCAATCCTTGGCCATGGTATATGCTGGAGAAGTGCACATCAAGCAAATCCACGACTAAGCAGATATCTGGCCAGGGCAGACTTGGGCATTTTCTCATGGATCCATCATCATGGAAGAACGCTGGTGACACTGTTGCAAGTTCAAATGAGAAGACATCTGGAGATGGAGGACCACTCACAAGAGTTATTGATAGTAATTGCTGACACAGCTCCATTGATGACATCCTCGGCTCTGCCCCGTCTGATAGGCGGACACACTTCTTCATGGTGGCAAATCAAATGTGACTACTTGTGATGCCTTCTTCAACACACTTCCAAATGTCATCCTGTCATATTTGTGTTGAGAGAGCAGTTATTTGGTTCATGCTGAATCCTTTGTGGGTGATGTTGATTAAGTCTGCTTGAATTTTGCCTGCTCTGATTAGACATTGCTCTATGACTATGTCTCTCCTTAAGTGTCACTCCAATAAATTGCTTTGGGTTTCTTCTGATTGTAAACAGACCAGCTTCCATAATTACTTTCGGACAATCACAGACAAAACAATCCTGAAGATACAATGTGCAGAGTTTGGCATAGTTGTTGTGTCCAGATGCTGCAAACAGGGGTAACATGCTCCTGTTGGTTGTAACTGCCAGTTCCCAGTGCACTCTGCACTTATAAACATCCTTACAATGGAAACAAAGTCCATGAACATCAGCCACAGCCACTTGTCCTTGATGGTGATTTCTTCTGATCTTTCAGTTCAAGCAGTTGCACATGAAGCTGTTTGAGATTTTCATGGGCTGTATTATCAACTTGTGATTCATGATTCATGTCTGTCAAGGTCAGCTAGCGGCTTGGTCTCCCCTCTACTTCTGCAATAGTGATCCTTGATCCAAAATACTGAAGGAGGTGGCGTTTAAAATGCTTAAGACTGTAGGGTGAGATCCCAGTAAGCAGATCAGCAGCATACAGATCCAACAGCTACTGTAGAGTGTACAGCTTTCCATTCTGCATACTCTCTGGCAGCAGCTCACACCAGGAACTGAAGGCTGTGTTCTGAATGTTTCTTGCTGAATCCTCAGAGTTTGTCCTTGCTGTCCTTTCATGCTCATGCAAAAAACACTCCATGCAATGTCTGTGGTATGTTGCCTCAACTGCACCAATGTTACCAGCAACAACAATGTCAGCTGGAACATCAACTGCCTTATCATCAGATCTTCTCTCACAGAAGTTGAGAATGGTCTCTAGCAGAATACTTTTTTCCCTCTGCTGAAAATATTGATATTGCTGATTGTTGAATTTCTATTTGGATGTTATTGAAGGTCTTCCAAATCACTCCCATTTGCACAAATACGGCAGTGAGTTCAGTAGTTGTTACAGTACTGTTTCCTGATCTCAATACACATGGCTGGGTATTTTCATTGATGTCTATTTTGTGAGCTTTCAGTATGGTCGATTATGCTGAGTATGATTTTCTGCATTTTTCATGGACAAAGTTATTTTTTTATTATTAAAGAATTGATTGTAAAGAATCATTACAAAGAGTTAATACTTTGAGTAGAAGCGTTCAAACCTTGCCTCTTAGTTTCACTTCTCCTGAACCATTGTGACAAATGAAATGTCATGTTTGAGATCGAAAACATATCTGTAAAGAAAATAAAAATCAATTAAACTTATGATTAAACATTGGCATATTTGGACAATACATATTCTGTGGCCAATTATTATTTAGAAAAATATATATGAACCTGTTTCACATCTTATATATTTCACTTACTGAGATACATATAGTACACTTGATATTTTCCAAAACATCTGCATGAAGTAAAAATAAATACAAATAAGCATATTTTGACATGACTCAAATTACAAACAGCTTTCTGTTTAATAATCAATAGAAAATAGAATGCATATTATGTACATTCACTTAAAGAACAGTGGAAATGAAATGATATTTCATCTGAACTTCAAACATAAAACTTTACTGGTTGTTTAACATGCAAGTTTGTTGCACATGTTCGGTAGTTTTGCAACATTATCTCAAACTATCTGCATTGATATACAATGTACTGGGTTTCAGTGGAGAATGTAAACTCTTTCACTTGAAATATGTATTGAAATATCACCTAATAAGTAAAATATTCTTGAATTATATAGTACCATAAAAGATAACACTATCAAAAAATTTTTGCAGGTGATGTTCTAAGTAAAACAGTACATTTACATCTGAAGGGTTTTGACATACACATATCTATAATTTGTTGTCAACAAAATATTTTCGGCAGTGTTTGACCTTGACCTCGGCATCAATACAGGCTTTTTATTAACTTGAAATATAATTACTTTTGGGGACTAATGTTAATTAATTAGGCAATAATAATTTATGTACAATAACAATAAGTGCTATGCACCTTGTAGTGAGGTTATAATTCAATATAAACAACTAATTATGAAAAGTAAACATAGATGGCTGCAGTCTATTTATAGTAACACCATGAAAAAAGATCTTGAAGGCTTTGATTTGACTCCAATGTGTGTAAAAACTAGCCCAGAATTAATTTGCCAGTATATGGCTATTATTTGTACTGCATGTAACTTTGTAACTGTAAGTTAAAAACATACTTGCAGAATATAAACATTTATTGTTAGGCACTGTCATCATGTTTCTGCTTAGTGATTGCAAAGTCACCTACTTCTATTTTTATTTAATATATGTCCATGCTTAACATGTGGATATTGCATCTGAGGGTTATTTATATGCATTTGGTAAATGTCTGTGTTCAATTTTACTCATACATACCCAGATTTGGTCCACTTGACAGGAGTTGACAGCTGTTTGTTTACATAGCAACGGTGCTATCTTCTTACAACTCTTTTTGTGTAGTTTGCTGAAAACAAAGCATTGGGACCTTTTTTGGACACCCCCAAAAACATATTTCCCCACTCTTGATTTTTATTGGGTTTTGTGTACATGATAAATAGACACCAGTGAACAGTATTCTGCAATAATTGGCCTGTTATCACAAATGTCTAGGTTATTTTATTTTGACGTCGATTTCTACTGGCCTATTATGCCTAACCGACATGGAGTGATGTAAATACACTCATTCACTAACTCTGCCACTTTCTTTGATATGGAATCATTATGATGACGTCACGTTGTAGTTGTTACAGTTGATTCTCAGCCAGGAATTCACACCTATGTTATACTGTTAGCACCCATGGGAGTCGGCTATTTCACTCCCCTTCTCACCAATGACACAACACGTCATGTTTGGATCATGCGCCATTTAATACAGCCCAGCATCCCTAGCTACATCTGGCTCCGTACACCCGACACACTTTCACCGATACTGCACAGAGTAGTCGGTATGGTTAACATGCTCTTTTTTTTTTCAAAAGAAAAACATTAATATTGAACTGTCAACAAAATATACCATGGCCGTTAAAGTCCATTTAACCCCTAGATTTCACAAACCAACTCTGAAGATTTTAAGTCACTGTTCCTAGATCATGGAACACTGAAAATGTAACCTTTGCACATCTGAAACAATTGGTACAAATACTCTGAACATTAAACACGATTTTCATCTCTTTCCAAATATAAATCCAGTTTTACAGGCTTCCTGATGATACACACCATCTTGAGCGGCTTCTCCAACTATGGTGCAGTGTCCGAGGGTTCATCTTCCTTTTCAACTTCTCGCCTTGCACAATTTCCTGTTGGTTCCCAGTGGAACTTTCAGACAGCAACACACTGGTATCATCACTTTGACACGAAGCCTGGACTTGGATCTCGTTGATGTGAGGTGGTGCTGCCCTCCGGATATGTCAACGATTACGCCTGATCTGGGTGCCACTGGAGTCAGTCACGTATGGACGAGGTGTCGGAGCAGCAACCACTTGCCCATAACTCCAGCTCTCACATCGATGTTGATCGTTCGGTCGTGCACACACATATTCTCCTGGACTGAGTCTAGGGTGTTCACATGTCACATCCTTGTCATAATGAAGTTTGGCCTTCATTCTTCTATCTAAGAGTTCGCGTTTCACAGTGGCAACTGGGGGCACCTGTTGCATCATCAGCGACTTCGATATCGGTAATAATGACCGGGTTCTTTTGCACAAGAACTTTTGAGCTGGAGAATATGACTGTCCCTGGGCAGGCCTGTTTCTGTGCTCAATGAGACCTTCAAACAAGTTAGACTTCTTTAGGTATCGCTTTGCCTGTTCACACATGACTCATATTTCCCTGCATTCGTCACCACTCGCCCCTTTCCGTAACCTCCAAGAAGACTCGTCCCCCACTCGATACTTGTTATGTGAGAAAATACGACAAACCAATCAGAACGCGCGTAAATGAGCGCGGTGCTTTGATAAAAATAATCCAGAGTACTTAAATCGTTTATGGCATTATGTCATTCTTTAAAGAATCATGAAAAATATATATCGTCATATTGAAAGTACAAAGAACGTAGCTAAAAGGATTTTGCTGCCTATTATAAAGTTTTTAATAAGAATCATGCGATTGACGGTAAGAGATTCAAATACACGCACGTGCACTGCTCTCAACTGAGTGTAGATTGACGATCTTGCTATGGAGATTGTACGTGCGCTTCGACCAATTTTAGGAAATATAATTATATTCGCTACGAGATGTTTAACATTGGGCTTATATTCCATAGCTTTGGGGATATTTTAGTTTGAGTGTTTTTTGGTCCTTCATATTTTTTTCAGCGAATTCATTTGAAATTCCACCAGGGGTGTGACTGCAAGGTTACACGAATGTTCAGTTTGAGAAATATTTTAAAGTCATTTTTGAGTATCTGCTTTGGGATTTAATGTAGCTGATTGATTTTATTAAACTTTTTTTGTATATTCAATAAAATAATTCCCATTTGTGATAATTAAACCTTATTAAGAAAATTAACATAATTGAAAATATAAGGTGAACAGCTGGTAATAATTACATTAAGTATGTCTAACAAATATGTTTTTCTCCTTCTTTTAGTTGTATCAAAAAGGTTTAATTATTTAAAATAAATAAGTAAACAAACCCCAAAAACAACAACCTAGCAATACAATGTACATGTGCTCCGGTGATATTAAGAAACTTTGGAATCAAACAGGGATAGAGTTATCGTTCTTTTTTAAAGTAGTTCTGATGTTCATGCGCCAATATGAAATCCTTCCAGAGGGGCACGAGTCGCTATTCGGCTTGTCCCGGAATAACACGAGTTGGTCACGAATGATTTCCCTGTTACTTGAGCGTGATAAGTGGAGCAAGTGATGAGTTGAAATTCATAGTCTCTCGCAAATTTCTTGAACTCAGCTGATACATACTGAGGTCCATTGTCCGTGAGCATCTTCAGTGGGATTCCATATCGAGGTACATGAGTTTACCTTTCTTGTAGACCACATTGAACCTGTATGGCTGCAACGAGGGGCCTTGTTTAACAGTTTCTTGAATATGGTCTCTAAAGGCTGGTGATCACTGTGCACAGTTACATCATGTTTACCACACAGGTATTGGTAAAACTTGTCACACACGACTCTGATAGCAAGGCACTCTTTCTCAATTGGCGCATACTTTTGCTCTACTGACGAGAGAGTTGTACTGGTGAAAGCTACAGGGCATTTATTCTGGAGTGACGCTCCTCCAATTCCAATGTCACTAGCATCAACTTGTACGACACATGGCTTGTTGACATCAAAGAACTTCAGTGTTGTGGCGCTTGCTATCATACTCTTTGCGGACTTGAATGCAGTTTCGTGAACACTGGACCAGATCCATGCAGCAGCCTTGTGTGTTAACTCTGTCAATGGTTTCACTACTTCTGCAAGATGAGGGGTGAATCTTGACAAGTAATTGCACATGCCTAGGAAATGCTGAACTCCTTTCACATCAGTTCGTGATGGCATGTCAACAATCGCTCTCACTCTGTCCGGGTGAGGGGTGATACCGTCGGGGCTGATCAGATGACCCATCCAGGTGACTGTTCTGACTTTGAACTGGAATTATTTTGGGTTGAGTTTTAGGTTGACGTCTCGACACCTGCACATGAGTTTCCACAGATTGACGTTCGTGATTTTCCAGTGCTTCCTCGTCTGTATCCCCTGAGCCGTAGATGAGGATGTCATCCGCTTTGTTAATAACTCCTTCCAGACCTTCCAATGCTTCATGCTGTCTCCTTTGATACCCTTCTGGTCCATTTGAGATTCCAAATGGCATTCTAAGCCATCGGTAACGACCAATGGGGGTGTGCATGGTTGTGAGATAAGATGACTGTTCATCAAGCTCAATGTTTGTGAAATCCTTGTAGACCTCCACTGTCGAGAATATTCTAGCTTTGTTCAGTTTTGGCAGTAACTTTTCGACTGTTGGTATGGGATACTTGGGAATTTCGATTGCCTTGTTGATCGTTTGACTTGGGTCAATACACACTCTGATGGACCCGTCAAGTTTCTCCCTGAACAAACTGTTGGACACCCAGTCAGTTGGTTCTGTCACCTTCTGTAGTATACCTTGATTTTCCAGATCCCGAATTGCTTCAATGGCTCCTTTTTCCTTTGATACTGGACATCTGTTTTGATGTGCCTGCACTGCCTGCACGTTGGGGTTCATCTTGATTGTCAAAGGTTCACCTAGAGTTTCAAGACCTGTATGAACATCTTTGAACGTATCCATGACAATTTCCTTTGTGAGCTTACCCACCACTACTGGCATTTGGACATCAATTTTTTCTGATTTCCCCTCTTCAGTTGTTTCACCCCCACCCTTTCTCTCTTGGCTTGACACTGCATGTAAGGTCATCACATGATCACTCTCTTCATTCACAGTTTTTTGAGAATAGCCTGTGATATTCATTAATTCAAGTTTGATACAGTCCGTACTACACAACAAGGGTGGCTTTCCTTTCATGTCTCGTCCTCGCAACAGCTGAAATTCCAACTCCTTTTGTTTCACACAAGAGCATGATCTTGCCAACAGGTCTAATGATGCCATTATCGTATGTATTCAGTACTGCGGTGGATTTCGATGAGTCGTTCCACGCGGCTTCCTGGAGGACACAGGTCCTGTAGACTCTCCACATCCAAGGTGTTGGCTGTAGATGCTGAGTCCAGTTGCAGTTTTGTCCAGCTATAACGACCTCCCAGTGCAGAGAGTTTTACTTCTGCGAAGAACTTTTCTCCCTTCAGACCAGTGACAGTGCTTATGGAATGTTCTACAACTTTATCGAGTGCGTAAAGTTGGTGACATACGTCCGCCTCACTGTGGTTATCTTCATTTACCGCATGTACCACTCTTGGTCTTGAGAGACATTTCCTTGCAATATGACCTTCTTTGTCACACTTGTCACACTTGTATCGATGTATCTGGGCCCTGCATTTATCTCTTGGGTGAGGAGCACCCCAACAATAGACACACTCTGCAGGATTACCTTGTTGATTTTAATTTTGTCTAGGCTGCACACTTCCTCTGTTCGAGTGCCCTGGATAGCCGCCACCAGATTTCCCATGTTTTGAATTTGTCTAATTTACATGTTCTTGGTCACTACATGCAAGCCTCATTAAGTTTTTAGTGTCCATGGATGATTCATAGTTCTTTGCTATTTCAGATACCGTTCTCAATAAAACAATGTTACCATCTCTGTCTCTGTGACCATTGTTATTCAACATTGCCTGCAGTGATTCATCATTCTGTAACGCAATGAACCTTTCTCTAATTGCTTGATCCTCAAACGCCCCATACTCTCCATAGGCTGCCCTCTCCCTCACTCTTGATTCCCATGAACTTATGCTTTCCCCCTCATTTTGATACATCCTGCCAAGTATTGTTCTCTCTGCCTGAACACTGACAGTTCCACAAAAGTGCTTCGTTAATGCTTTGATGACTGGAACTGGTTTTTCCTGATCCTCAGCACACCAGTTTAACATGTTCTCGATCAGTTTTTTCATTTTAGGGGGGGGAGGGTAGAACGAAGTGTGGCGATACACATTGGAATGTTTACCCATTGTGCAATGGCATCATTAGATGTACCGTCATGTGTACAGTTGAGTTTGGGCTTGTACCACTGTTGCACAGCGCAATAATCTAATGAATCAGTCACAAAAGTCATGAGAGCTTCTCTCTCGTCCACCCCATCCATCATTGTCGGCACTGAAAAACTTGTCAAGGTCACCATGACCGTCACAAAGTTATTTGTTAACAATGTTTTCTCACTGACACGTACCAAAAATAACCCACAGATATCTTCGTTGGTCCTTGTGGACGAACATTCACACTGCTGACACCATGTTAGCACCCACGGGGGTCTGCTATTTCACTCCCCTTCTCACCAATGACACAACACGTCATGTTTGGATCATGCGCCATTTAATACAGCCCAGCATCCCTAGCTACATCTGGCTCCGTACACCGACACTCTTTCAACGATACTGCACAGAGTAGTCGGTATGGTTAACACTACAAGTAAAACTGATGTAATTTAAGGTCAATCAAGGGCAAAAATATGGATAAATTTTATATCAACCTTGTATTAAGGCAGAGAAATCACCCAAATCTGTAGGTTCCGGAAACGTCCAGCATCACAGAGTGAACTCTCAGTTACATAATTATTATTTGTTAGAAGGTTAAAAATATTGACAGTGGAATGGAAGTTAGATAAGTATACAATTGACATTAATTATCAATAATTATGATTAGAGATAATGGTAGCTTTTCATGATGTAATTGGCAGGGGATTGTTTCAGGATATTAATAGTCATTCTCTCTAATGGAAATTGTGTCTGTGTGAAAAGCGTCAGGTTAGGTATTGTGATGCAGTGAAGGAAGAATTCTGATAATTGACATAAAAGGAGTTTTGATATCCTATCTGACATTAGTGGAGAATGTAGTGTACTGGATTGCGACGGAGGAAGTCAGGAGATGGTATTTGTAGTGCAATTACTGAAGCAGATAATTGTTAAATGAAGTAATTGTGGTTATATGACTCCATATGCCTGTCATTGTGTGGCCCATGAAGCTTTCATTGTGGCTGAAGTTGGGGGAATTAGTGCTGATTTTAATTGTGCAAGATTAGTACATATTGTCTGGGATTGGATGGTGTTGATTTGAGTCAGTGTTTATTTGTAGTTAGACTAGTTACTCAGACAGAAGCATTTGGGGACTGTCTGTCACATAAATTAATGACCAATTACTTAGCAGCAATATTTCCATTGTTTTACTAAAAATAAACAGTGACATGTTCGGACAAGTTGGCACTCACCATGGAGTGCAGAGTCACTTCCCTTGGATGTGCCAGGATGCAGTGATTATGCATTTGAATGCAAAGTTCACGCTGATTTTGATCTGTCACCTGCCTCTCATCTCCTCCCACCTGCTTGTTAGAAAGATTTGTATATTTGTTTAATGTAAATAGACAACACTTTTGTGTTATGATGGGTTTTATTTCCACAAGTGTTGTGTGCAGTCCCAGATGGTTCCTGTTTCTGGCTGTGTAACATGAGATAGGTCATATGTTCACAATGCTCAAACACTGTCATAGGCCTGAAACAAAGGTGGCATGTGCTGGAGAGGTGAGATTTGCACAAATTACTTTGAAAAGGGGACTTTGTTTACATCACGAAAACTGAACCACACACACAACTTCAGTAGACCACCTGTCAGCTTACTACACTTAGCAGGAGACATCGAGCTCAATTCGGGACCCATCGGCGATGACCTTTCCGATCTTAAAGCAACAATCATACAACAAATTAAGGATTCGGAAGACAGAATATCAAAAGACATTACTTCAGTGAAGGAGGAAATACAGTCGATGAAAGAGGAGGTATGTGTCATTAAACACGAGATTGATCATCAGAAAGAAGAACAAGCTATCAAAAGACTTGATATAGATGCTACAAATGATAGAGTGGATGACATTGAGAGCTTTTTAGATAGCATCAATGATCTAGTGTCAAGAGTTGAAAACCAAGAGAGGCGAAGTAGAAGGAATAACTTCATCCTGTACGGTGTGCCCGAGAGTGGGAATTAGTCCTACAATACGTAGGGACAAAGCAATAGACGTTATAAACAGAGCTAGGGACAAGGTCAAGAAAGCACCGCTACAATATAGAGACATTGAATGCGCCCACAGAATCTCTGTAAAAAATGACAATAAACCACGCCCACTCATTGTAAAGATGTGTGGGAGGACAAAATGCACACTATTGGATTTAGAGAAACCCTTAGAGAAATGGGACACGGCGGAGCAAATGACCTGACATATAACCAAAGGCAAGAACTTAAACTACGTACGGAAAATACGACTAAAAGATTTTACTTCAAAAGAGGCAAAATCATTGAACACACAACAAAGCCAAGATAGAGAAATAAACAATAGACAAGGTGACAATACAGACACACGGATGACACATCATGACTCCAGGGACGGCTGGCAAAAGAGACGTTCTCTTAGGTCAAACTCCCGCTCCCAGGCCCATGGTCGGAAGACTGAGATAGGGGTGTGGCCAGGGCCGCAATAGTTTATGGGTGCTTCAAACAAGTTTACCCCAGACTATTGATAACAATGAGGTACACTTTGTATTTTGGAATGTATCAGGTCTGATGACTAAGTTACAGGATCGTGACTTTATAGAATTCATATGTAAATGTGACATTATTGGATTGTTAGAATCTTGGTGTAAGGAGATTGATTTAACAACCATATTTCCAGATTTTATAGCTATAACAAAAGACGGAGATAAAATATCTAACTTTGGTCGCCTTTCAGGTGGGTTGATACTTATTATAAGGAAAAAGTTTGAGATTTTTGTAAAATGGACAAAAATAACACTGAGATCGCTTTGTAAAACACGGTCCAGCTTCAAAGTACTCTATTTGATAATCAGTCCTACAGACCAACAACTTGAAGACTCAAAGTGGAGAGGACTAAGACCATGGCCAGTTTTTATGCAGTCTATAGCAGTAGCAGAGATGCCAACCCATACGATTTTATCGTATTCGTTACGAATAAACAACACAAAATACGCGACTACGATAGCAGTAAAAATGTACAGATTTAAAAAAAAAGTACATTAAATTAAATTATGAAATAGTATACGTACCATACACAATAAATTGCAACTGCATTTTATTCAGTATCAAGCTATATGTGGATACTTACTACTGATCTTTGTGTGAGTACAATAACAAGTTCTTAGACTATCTATATATTTTTTAATAAATATGAAATTCTTTGGAAAAGTTAATTCTAATTTTGGCCAAAATGCTAATTGGGCTAAATTAGGGTTGGCATCTCTGCAGTAGGTATCGCAATACTTGCTGTTCATACCATTACTGTCCTGTTGAAGAGCTTGTAAATATTATTTCCAGTAGCCGATATGCCTTGTCTGTTCTTTTCTTAAGGGTCATTTCAAGATGTAAGGATGTGGAATTACCTGTTACAGCTGAGTGTGTGCAGGACTTTTCAGTCTTGGATGGTGGCCACTCTCTGACCATTTAAATATGTTGGTGGTAGTGGTGATGACCAGTTGTTTGGTTTTGCCTATTGCCTGTGAGGCTGTGACAGTCGTAATGTGACTCTTGCTACCAGTTGTCATAAGTCAGGGTTACTCTGCTACTGTCAAGTTACACTACTTGTATATGTGCAGGTTATCTCTGTGATAATTTTCAAGACCTCCATAAAGACAATGAGAAAGAAACAAACTCGTGTGTCCATGTTTAAGGTGGAGCTTAATAACACAAGTAAACAAATCATTGAGGTGAAGAGAACCCTACAGACCAAGACTGACCAAAAGTAATATAAACACCATAACACCATTAACATGGCATCGGTGGAAGTAACAATTATGATAGGTGTCACAAGTGACCAGAGAAAATAAATACAATGTTTAAGTTCATGTCGGCTGAACAATATGTCATGAGGCTGAGGAAAGACTGACTGACTGAGTTTGGTTTTAGGCCGCTTTTAGCAATATTCCAGCAATATCACGGCGGGGGACACCAGAAATGGGCTTCACTCATTGTACCCATGTGTGGATTCGAAACCGGGTCTTCGGCGTGACGAGCCAACACTTTAACCACTAGACTACCCCACCGCCCCGCTGAGGAAAGAACAAACAGCTGAAAATCAACATAAGAACCTTCCATTACTGTCATGCTCTGAAGGCCAGGTTGATAATAACTTGGCAAAATTGGCTTTTTAAGAAGGCACAAGTGGTGTTTGGAACAATATGAATGTATTGATTAGAAACTAATGGATCTACATCTAGCATTGTCTGTTTACATTCAGTCAGCTTAGTTTGTGGTAGTCTAGGTAATAGTTTGTGGTAGTCTAGGTAAATATTGTTTATAGTATCGCTCATATGTTTACATAATCTACCTCAGGCCATTGTAGAAGTGCTTGGTTGATCAGGAGACTATTGTGTTTAGGATCACTGCCTTTACAGTGTAGTGATGGCCTTTCTGGAGGAACAATACAGAAAAAGCCAGGTATATCGGAGCTAAACATGTCTGTATGACTTTAAACAATACCCTAAAGTCATGATATGACAAAGATGACAATATGATACAATGTCCCTCCAAAGGCCTTTGTAAATATTTATATGTATTTGTGTATTATTATCTTACGTATATGATTGATCAGAGATTTTTGTCGTTTATAGTAACATTTTGGCCATCAGCATTTTCAGTTCCGAAACTGTATGACAGAATGTTTTTACAAATATTTTCTGTTGGAGGATGGTGGCAAGAGGAATGCAAACATTTGTTTTTGCAAAGCCTGTGTATCAAGAACAAGGGACATAACCCTAGAATTATTATAGAAAGAAATTAGCTATAGGTTACACAAAACCAAATATTTTCCCACTGACTTCTATGTTAACATTATATTTAAAAAAGAATAATTGACGAAGATATCAAGAGCTATTAAAGATACATGTGTGCATAGTCTGGCCTTAAAGAAGCAATACAAATATAAAGTATGACCACCTCAGCCGGCTCCTTTTCCAAGTACAGGAAACCCGTGAAGGTCCGGGTTAGAATATTGATCTTCAGTAACCCATGCTTGTCGTAAGAGGCGACTAAAGGGATCGGGTGGTCAGGCTCGTTGACTTGGTTGACACATGTCATTGGTTCCCAAATGCGCAGATTGATGCTCATGCTGTTGATCACTGGATTGTCTGGTCCAGACTCGATTATTTACAGACCGCCGGCATATAGCTGGAATATGCTGAGTGCGGCGTAAAACTAAACTCACTCACTTGCTCCAAGTACAGGAAGTTAAACAGACCAAACCCACGTCTGCCCAAAATGTCAACCGCTTCAAAATACCTGTGGTCACATTCAGCACAAGTCATCTTGTGACAAAAAGACTAAATAAGTACTAAATATTGAAAATATGGTAAGTTTTTAGCACTATATGGAGGTAATTTAAAAAACCACAAAAATCTTACACAAATCACCCAATCACAGCTGTCAGATGATTCAGTTTGCTCTGAAGGCAACCAATGAAAAGTGTTTGTTAAACTACAGATTCAGATTTGGTGTAGTGTAACCTGTAAGAAAATTTGGAAACATGTGTACTAGGCACATTTATGTACTGTATATATACACACAGCTTCTCAAAAAAAACTTGGATGTAGCTTCAATACTTTTTCCTTTCCAGCATGTCTCTAGGCCACAAGAATAGAGGGATTTGCTGCACTGAAGGAGCTATAAGAGACATATCATCAATGTTTTGCAAAATGTATTTCTGAATTATTGAAGAAAGTTTTATAATCATACATATATTATGGCAGTTTATTCATATTTCACAAAAATGGGGGTCATAGGCTAATTCCATGCATGGCTGGGGCTGCCTAGATCATCTCAACCCAAAATATGAATGACAAAAAGTGAACAAATGTTTAAACCTCAAAACTTTAACTGGTAACAATACATATTTCATGTTCATCAATAGTTAGTGCGGTGCGGTAGCCTGGTGGTTAAACCGTTTGCTCGTCACGCTGAAGATCCAGGATCGATTCCCCACATGGGTACAACGCATGAAGCCCATTTCTGGTGTCCCCGCCGTGATATTGCTGGAATATTGCTAAAAGCTGTGTAAAACTAAACTCACTCACTCACTCATCAATAGTCAGTTGTTTGCCTTCTGCTGCTGACATCTTCAGATCATAGCAGAGTCTGCCACATACATGCAATATTGTTTTGACATTCATGACGTGATGTGATTCAGATTAAGATTGCTCAACTTACATCCCTGACTTGTTTATGAATGTTAACACACAATGTTCATCTATTGGAGGGATAACACATATGTGTTCATTTAACCCCAAACTAATTGTATAAGCATAATTGATTTTAGCAGGTGATATAGTAATTTTGAATGCTATCATATTACTAATGTGTAACCTTAATGTTACATTCCACAGGAGTCAGTGGGTATCATTTTCATGTAAGCACGTTCTGCACACTGAAAAACTGCACAGTGAGGCATTAAGGGAGTACTGTGAGAAGTTTCTAATGGATGACGGTGACCGAGTGATGGACACAGTGGTGCCTTAACTGGACTGGGGGAACTTAACTGTACTATATGTACCTACATGTCCAAGAACCACAACTTCTACAAGGCAGTAGGGAATATTGAAGCAAAAGAAGGGTGCTTGATTACTCATTTCCCACCTCACACTTCAGACTGGCTGAACGAAATACTAGGGGTGGGTATTGCAGAGAACTTTCATATTGCCATATATTGCGATGCGAAAGCATGTATTGCGATATGTATTGCATGAAGTATTTTTAAACAAAAAACTACTTATAATCGAGTTAATGCTTGATTTATAGAGCAAAAACACAACAAAATCACTATGCTTGATTAAGCTTTAATAACAACTTTTAATCATGATAAAATAAAAATGTGAATAATATTTGGCACAAAATGAAACAAGGAAATCGGTTTTCGATCAGCTACAAAGTATCCTAATGCAAGTAAAAATCGTTTTCATGTCTGAACCGGTAAATACCGGTAAACTGGTTATATTGTGCAGCCCTACGAAATACTGCATTGGATGTGAAGGCTTCTGCTTTGCTGCTTGTATGAAGATCCACCTCATCAGTCACTATCAGGCATTCTACAAACTCAAAATAGTGTTGAGATTATATTAAATGTTAAATCATAAAGACAACAACAGTTAGGAGACACAGTTTTTGTAAAAAAAAAATTAACATATATTTGAAAGTCATATGAGTGAAAATTAGTGTATTTTTTTAAATATTAAAAGAGAACTAGGTTGATCCATTGTTCACATTAAATAAGAGGGTTTGTGACATGTTTGGCTGTCCACAGAAACACTTGTCATACTCATGATGCTCATATCACATGACTTGACTCTAAATTCAATCAGACACCCAAATTGATGTGTCAGTGGTGACTTCATCCTAATTTGTTGTCAAATTCATCAGTTTCAACAAATTTAGAAGCCATCTAAATATTACTTGATGGTAAGGGCCACCATACTAACTCAAGGCTCTAATCAGGTTTGTATTGTGGATGAAGATTTTTGAAAAGCTGAGCAGTAATGTTTCCACCAAGATGTTCTGATGTCCGGATTCAGAAATATGGATGTGATACCACCTGTTTACAGTAACTTCATGGGTATTCCTACAGATATATCGTTAGAGATCAGGCAAGACCAAATTGGTTTTGTAAATAATGAAAGCATCTCAACACAGGAGTATATTAGCTGCTCAAGGATGGATGTCCACTCAGCTTGGGCATTCTGACTGAGCTGCTCTTCTAACTCGTCAAGGGGTGGTGGGATAGCCTAGTGGTTAAAGCGTTCGCTCGTCACGCCGAAGACCGGGGTTCGATTCCCCACATGGGCACAATGTGTGAAGCCCATTTCTGGTGTCCCCGGTCGTTATATTGCTGGAATATTGCTAAAAGCGGCGTTAAACTAAACTCACTCACTCACTCTAACCAGTCGAGTAAGTTGGTCCTTTCAGAGCAAGCTGATTCTGAGGAGGACTTTAATAACAACTATTGTCGATGAGGTCAGAAGTGATTCTAACCAGAAGTTCTGCTTGAGTGTATAAATGAATCTGAAAGACATGTTTGCCCAAGAGCCAACATTGAGTCTGGACAGGATTCATTTTGTGCTCCCTCCGGGAAAGGTAAATCCTCTCTTCAGTACATAAATGTGAAGGCTGATTCCTAGTTCCTACTTTTCTCTATGGGTCGAAGTAGGTCTTTTTTTGGAGGGTCTAAGACTATCAAACTTTGCTGACAGACTTCTATTCAAAATTTCTAATCAGTGCAAGGTTGAGGCCAAAAGTCTGGATTTATAGGGGTGCATACCTGCATATTCCCTCAGTTTGCAGCAAACAATTGGAGGTAGATGTTGGTGGTTCAACATCGCGATAGCATCTTGATAGCATCTTGGCCATTCATGAGGATTACAACCCATTACATCGGTTTTGCTCATCTGTGTCTTATAGTAGACATATGGAGGACATTTCAAAATTCTATGCATCAGTGACTAAAATGATGTCTGATGCAATTGCCTATTTTGATTCGTACAATGCGTTCCTGAATTATTATTGAATACCCATTATATTGCTTCAAGTACTTCATGGCCACATAGTATCACATAGGCTATAATCCCCAGTATATTCCTTCTGGTACTACATGGCCACATAGTGTCACATAGGCCATAATTCTCAGTATGTTCCTTCTAGTACTACATGGCCACATTATAAGTGTCACATAGGCCATAATTCTCAGTATGTTCCTTCTAGTACTACATGGCCACATTATAAGTGTCACATAGGATATAATCCCCAGTATATTCGTTCTAGTACTACATGGCCACATTATAAGTGTCACATAGGCCATAATTCTCAGTATGTTCCTTTCTAGTACTACATGGCCACATTATAAGTGTCACATAGGCCATAATTCTCAGTATGTTCCTTCTAGTACTACATGGCCACATTATAAGTGTCACATAGGATATAATCCCCAGTATATTCGTTCTAGTACTACATGGCCACATTATAAGTGTCACATAGGCCATAATTCTCAGTATGTTCCCTTCTAGTACTACATGGCCACATTATAAGTGTCACATAGGCCATAATTCTCAGTATGTTCCTTCTAGTACTACATGGCCACATTGTAAGTGTCACATAGGATATAATCCCCAGTATATTCGTTCTAGTACTACATGGCCACATTATAAGTGTCACATAGGCCATAATTCTCAGTATGTTCCTTCTAGTACTACATGGCCACATTATAAGTGTCACATAGGATATAATCCCCAGTATATTCGTTCTAGTACTACATGGCCACATTATAAGTGTCACATAGGCCATAATTCTCAGTATGTTCCTTCTAGTACTACATGGCCACATTATAAGTGTCACATAGGCCATAATTCTCAGTATGTTCCTTCTAGTACTACATGGCCACATTATAAGTGTCACATAGGATATAATCCCCAGTATGTTCCTTCTAGTACTACATGGCCACATTATAAGTGTCACATAGGATATCATCCCCAGTATATTCGTTCTAGTACTACATGGCCACATTATAAGTGTCACATAGGCCATAATTCTCAGTATGTTCCTTCTAGTACTACATGGCCACATTATAAGTGTCACATAGGATATAATCCCCAGTATATTCGTTCTAGTACTACATGGCCACATTATAAGTGTCACATAGGCCATAATTCTCAGTATGTTCCTTCTAGTACTACATGGCCACATTATAAGTGTCACATAGGATATAATCCCCAGGTATTCTGTTCTAGTACTACATGGCCACATTATAAGTGTCACATAGGCCATAATTCTCAGTATGTTCCTTCTAGTACTACATGGCCACATTATAAGTGTCACATAGGCCATAATTCTCAGTATGTTCCTTCTAGTACTACATGGCCACATTATAAGTGTCACATAGGATATAATCCCCAGTATATTGTTCTAGTACTACATGGCCACATTATAAGTGTCACATAGGCCATAATTCTCAGTATGTTCCTTCTAGTACTACATGGCCACATTATAAGTGTCACATAGGCCATAATTCTCAGTATGTTCCTTCTAGTACTACATGGCCACATTATAAGTGTCACATAGGCCATAATTCTCAGTATGTTCCTTCTAGTACTACATGGCCACATTATAAGTGTCACATAGGCATGTGTTCTGTCATTGTATTGCATGGTGGCAATCACTGGATTGTCTGGTCCAGAGTAGATTTATTTGCAAACAACATCATACAGCAGACTGCTGAAAAAAATACATGCTCATGATATAGTCACAATTGTACAATCGACTTTGCTTTTAGCAGAGATTTCTTATAAATGTTGAAAGGGTTTTGTCGCTTTTATTATATAGTTTCTCTGTAATTTTATCCCTTTCCACAGATAATTGATGAGAATTAAGAAGCAAGAATTCCTGGTGTCTAAAACCTTCTGAGGTCATTAAACTGTCTTTACACTGTTTTCCATTGTAGGCTGATCATTGGTAATGGCTGGACTCTCTTTATAGGTCTGAAAGTTCTTCTGTGGTTTCAACATGGTTATTGTCAAGCTGAATATCAGTATTGTCATATTAAGTCATGGTAACTGGTCAAGTAAGGTCACAGATATTGTGTGTTTTACTGTCTAGCTTTTTACTGTCCATTTTGTGTACTGTTGAACAGTACATGCCCCTGTGGTACTTACATGGCTACCTTGTGTCACATAGGCTATAATCCCCAGTATAATCCTTCTAGTACTACATGGCCACATAGTGTCACATAGGCTATAATCCCCAGTATATTCCTTCTGGTACTACATAGCCACATAATGTCACATAGGCTATAAGCCCCAGTATATTCCTTCTAGTAGTACATGACATGGCCACATGGTGTCACATGGGCTATAATACCCAGTATATTGCTTCAAGTAGAACTTCATGGCCACATAGTGTCACATAGGCTATAATCCCCAGTATATTCCTTCTGGTACTACATGGCCACATAGTGTCACATAGGCTATAATCCCCAGTATATGCCTCTATAGTACTACATGGCCATATAGTGTCACATAGGCTATAATACCCAGTATATTCCTTCTAGTACTACATGGCCACATTGTGTCACATAGGCTTTAATACCCAGTATATTCCTTCTAGTACTACATGGCCACATTGTGTCACATAGGCTATAATACCCAGTATATTCCTTCTAGTACTACATGGCCACATTGTGTCACATAGGCTTTAATACCCAGTATATTCCTTTAGTACTTCATGGCCACATAGTGTTACACAGGCTATAATACCCAGTATATTCCTCTATAGTACTACATGGCCACATAGTGTCACATAGGCTATAATACCCAGCATATGCCTCTATAGTACTACATGGCCACATAGTGTCACATAGGCTATAAGTCCGAGTATATTTCTTCTAGTACTACATAGCCACATTGTGTCACATAGGCTTTAATACCCAGTATATTCCTTCTAGTACTACATGGCGACATAGTGTCACATAGGCTATAATACCCAGTATATTCCTTCAGGTACTACATGGCCACATAGTATATGCCTCTATAGTACTACATGGCCACATAGTGTCACATAGGCTATAATACCCATTATATGCCTCTATAGTACTACATGGCCACATAGTGTCACATAGGCTATAATACCCAGTATATGCCTCTATAGTACTACATGGCCACATAGTGTCACATAGGCTATAATCCCCAGTATATTCCTTCTAGTACTACATGGCCACATTGTGTCACATAGGCTATAATCCCCAGTATATTCCTTCTAGTACTACATGGCCACATAGTGTCACATAGGCTATAATACCCAGTATGTTCCTTCTAGAACTACATAGCCACATAATGTCACATAGGCTAAAATACCCAGTATATTCCTTCTGGTACTACATAGCCACATAGTACTGTAAATCAATAAAATAATGCGAGCTACTTATTAATGCGAAAAATGCGACTATATCTGAAGCGCATTAATATATCTCGCATTATTATATTGTCTTTTGCACTCGATATCGTTATTACTAGTATTTGGGTCACGATAACCCAGTGAACAAAGACGAACGATTGATTCACAAAAATTCCTTTATTGACACAATAACATCGACATTATATTATATGAACAAGTAAAATACATTCTGGGGAAGAAAGATTGAGCACTAATCTTTTAAGTTGTATTACAGTCTTTGAATAAACAGTCTAGTTTACATGGTTTGAACTCACTGGACCACGTCCAGCAGACCTGCCAACTGCCATCCACGTAAGATTACCTCACGATTTCTGCCTACCTTTTCAATTGCTCTCTGCATCCAACGTTTGTTATCGTCTTTTGTCTTGAGATTAGCTGCCACTTTGTCGGCATACCACTCGGTGAATTGTTCCTTCATTATCCCTTTCAATTCTCCGTTCACTGATAGGTCCATCGGCTGGAACTCACCAGTGCACCCAGCCGGAACAAAGCGAACTTCAAAATGTTTCTTTTTCAAAGTTTGAAGAAACGATTCGCAACGATGTGCTGCAAAACATCGAAAATCAAGAGCGATGGCAACTTCAATTCCTTTTTCACGTTCCTTTTTACTTTGACGAAACTACTTCCCCTATTTCTGTAATGAACTCTTCCCGTTTTGTGTCATAATCAGATGGTAGTTTCCTGGCAGTAGCTGGATCCGGAAGACCGACAGGTCGACGCTACGTGACAGTTACGTACTTCAGCATAATTGTTATGTGCAGTATGATGCATGATACATCTTCCAAACGCTTTTGAATGATACTACTATTGACTAGTTGAGTTTGAAATGTCACACACGGAGATCATCCTGTCTACTGTCAATAAATAGTACTAACAGTTGAAAGGAAAGCCGTCTTTGATCCAAACGCCCATGTGTTCGCGGAATTAAGATGTTTACACTTGAGTCGGATTAAATACTAGTATAGTATTTCCCAAAGTTGTGAGTGTAGTCATTAGTGAGTATAGTCATTCTGGTCAACTATTTTCTGATTTGCCTCCTCGCATTAATAAATGCACGCATTTTCGTTTTGAGGTTTGCGCTTGCATTATTTAATACACGCATTAGTTTGTTGATTTACAGTATATGCCTCTATAGTACTACATAGCCACATAGTGTCACATAGGCTATAATACCCAGTATATTCCTTCTGGTACTACATAGCCACATAGTATATGCCTCTATAGTACTACATGGCCTCATAGTGTCACATAGGCTATAATACCCAGTATATTCCTTCTGGTACTACATAGCCACATAGTATATGCCTCTATAGTACTACTTGGCCACATAGTGTCACATAGGCTATAATACCCAGTATATGCCTCTATAGTACTACATGGCCACATAGTGTCACATAGGCTATAATACCCAGTATATGCCTCTATAGTACTACATGGCCACATAGTGTCACACAGGCTATAATACCCAGTATATTTCTTCTAGTACTACATGGCCACATTGTGTCACATAGGCTTTAATACCCAGTATATTCCTTCTAGTACTACATGGCCACATAGTGTCACATAGGCTATAATACCCAGTACGTTCCTTCTAGAACTACATAGCCACATAATGTCACATAGGCTAAAATACCCAGTATATTCCTTCTGGTACTACATAGCCACATAGTATATGCCTCTATAGTACTACTTGGCCACATAGTGTCACGTAGGCTTTAATACCCAGTATATGCCTCTATAGTACTACATGGCCACATAGTGTCACATAGGCTAAAATACCCAGTATATGCCTCTATAGTACTACATGGGCACATAGTGTCATATAGGCTATAATACCCAGTATATGCCTCTATAGTACTACATGGCCACATAGTGTCACATAGGCTATAATACCCATTATATGCCTCTATAGTACTACATAGCCACATAGTGTCACATAGGCTATAAGCCCCAGTCCATTTCTTCTTGTACTACATAGCCACATAGTGTCACATAGGCTATAATCCCCAGTATATTCCTTCTAGTCCTACATAGCCACATAGTCTCACATAGGCTATAAGCCCCAGTATATTCCTTCTAGTACTACATGGCCACATAATGTCACATGGGCTATAAGCCCCAGTATATGCCTCTATAGTACTACATGGCCACATAGTGTCACATAGGCTATAATACCCAGTATATTCCTTCTAGTCCTACATAGCCACATAGTGTCACATAGGCTATAATACACAGTATATTCCTTTAGTACTACATAGCCACATAGTATATGCCTCTATAGTACTACTTGGCCACATAGTGTCACATAGGCTATAATACCCAGTATATGCCTCTATAGTACTACATGGCCACATAGTGTCACATAGGCTATAAGCCCCAGTATATTCCTTCTGGTACTACATAGCCACATAGTATATGCCTCTATAGTACTACTTGGCCACATTGTGTCACATAGGCTATAATACCCATTATATGCCTCTATAGTACTACATGGCCACATAGTGTCACATAGGCTATAATCCCCAGTTTATTCCTTCTAGTACTACATGGCCACAGAGTCTCACATAGGCTATAAGCCCCAGTATATTCCTTCTAGTACTACATGGCCACATAATGTCACATGGGCTATAAGCCCCAGTATATGCCTCTATAGTACTACATGGCCACATAGTGTCACATAGGCTATAATACCCAGTATATTCCTTCTAGTCCTACATAGCCACATAGTGTCACATAGGCTATAATACCCAGTATATTCCTTCTAGTCCTACATAGCCACATAGTGTCACATAGGCTATAATACCCAGTATATGCCTCTATAGTATTACATGGCCACATAGTGTCACATAGGCTATAATACCCAGTATATGCCCCTCTCTAGTCCTACATAGCCACATAGTGTCACATAGGCTATAATACCCAGTATATGCCTCTATAGTACTACATGGCCACATAGTGTCACATAGGCTATAATACCCAGTATATGCCTCTATAGTACTACATGGCCACATAGTGTCACATAGGCTATAATACCCAGTATATGCCTCTATAGTACTACATGGCCACATAATGTCACATAGGCTATAATACCCAGTATATGCCTCTATAGTACTACATGGCCACATAGTGTCACATAGGCTATAATACCCAGTATATGCCTCTATAGTACTACATGGCCACATAGTGTCACATAGGCTATAATACCCAGTATATGCCTCTATAGTACTACATGGCCACATAGTGTCACATAGGCTATAATACCCAGTATATGCCTCTATAGTACTACATAGCCACATAGTGTCACATAGGCTATAATACCCAGTATATGCCTCTATAGTACTACATAGCCACATAGTGTCACATAGGCTATAATACCCAGTATATGCCTCTATAGTACTACATGGCCACATAGTGTCACATAGGCTATAATACCCAGTATATGCCTCTATAGTACTACATGGCCACATAGTGTCACATAGGCTATAATACCCAGTATATGCCTCTATAGTACTACATGGCCACATAGTGTCACATAGGCTATAATACCCAGTATATGCCTCTATAGTACTACATGGCCACATAGTGTCACATAGGCTATAATACCCAGTATATGCCTCTATAGTACTACATGGCCACATAGTGTCACATAGGCTATAATACCCAGTATATGCCTCTATAGTACTACATGGCCACATAGTGTCACATAGGCTATAATACCCAGTATATGCCTCTATAGTACTACATGGCCACATAGTGTCACATAGGCTATAATACCCAGTATATGCCTCTATAGTACTACATGGCCACATAGTGTCACATAGGCTATAATACCCAGTATATGCCTCTATAGTACTACATGGCCACATAGTGTCACATAGGCTATAATACCCAGTATATGCCTCTATAGTACTACATGGCCACATAGTGTCACATAGGCTATAATACCCAGTATATGCCTCTATAGTACTACATGGCCACATAGTGTCACATAGGCTATAATACCCAGTATATGCCTCTATAGTACCACATGGCCACATAGTGTCACATAGGCTATAATACCCAGTATATGCCTCTATAGTACTACATGGCCACCTAGTGTTACATAGGCTATAATACCCAGTATATGCCTCTATAGTACTACATGGCCACATAGTGTTCACATAGGCTATAATACCCAGTATATGCCTCTATAGTACTACATGGCCACATAGTGTCACATAGGCTATAATACCCAGTATATGCCTCTATAGTACTACACATGGCCACCTAGTGTTACATAGGCTATAATACCCAGTATATGCCTCTATAGTACTACATGGCCACCTAGTGTTACATAGGCTATAATACCCAGTATATGCCTCTATAGTACTACATGGCCACCTAGTGTCACATAGGCTATAATACCCAGTATATGCCTCTATAGTACTACATGGCCACCTAGTGTTACATAGGCTATAATACCCAGTATATGCCTCTATAGTACTACATGGCCACATAGTGTCACATAGGCTATAATCCCCTGTAAATGCCTCTATAGTACTACATGGCCACATAGTGTCACATAGGCTATAATCCCCAGTATATGCCTCTATAGTACTACATGGCCACATAGTGTCACATAGGCTATAATCCCCAGTATATGCCTCTATAGTACTACATGGCCACATAGTGTCACATAGGCTATAATCCCCTGTATATGCCTCTATAGTACTACATGGCCACATAGTGTCACATAGGCTATAATACCCAGTATATGCCTCTATAGTACTACATGGCCACATAGTGTCACATAGGCTATAATCCCCTGTAAATGCCTCTATAGTACTACATGGCCACATAGTGTCACATAGGCTATAATCCCCAGTATATGCCTCTATAGTACTACATGGCCACATAGTGTCACATAGGCTATAATACCCAGTATATGCCTCTATAGTACTACATGGCCACATAGTGTCACATAGGCTATAATCCCCAGTATATGCCTCTATAGTACTACATGGCCACCTAGTGTCACATAGGCTATAATCCCCAGTATATGCCTCTATAGTACTACTACATGGCCACATAGTGTCACATAGGCTATAAACCCAGTATATGCCTCTATAGTACTACATGGCCACATAGTGTCACATAGGCTATAATACCCAGTATATGCCTCTATAGTACTACATGGCCACATAGTGTCACATAGGCTATAATCCCCTGTAAATGCCTCTATAGTACTACATGGCCACATAGTGTCACATAGGCTATAATCCCCAGTATATGCCTCTATAGTACTACATGGCCACCTAGTGTCACATAGGCTATAATCCCCTGTAAATGCCTCTATAGTACTACATGGCCACATAGTGTCACATAGGCTATAATCCCCTGTAAATGCCTCTATAGTACTACATGGCCACATAGTGTCACATAGGCTATAATCCCCAGTATATGCCTCTATAGTACTACATGGCCACCTAGTGTCACATAGGCTATAATCCCCTGTATATGCCTCTATAGTACTACATGGCCACATAGTGTCACATAGGCTATAATAATGCCCAGTATATGCCTCTATAGTACTACATGGCCACCTAGTGTCACATAGGCTATAATACCCAGTATATGCCTCTATAGTACTACATGGCCACCTAGTGTCACATAGGCTATAATACCCAGTATATGCCTCTATAGTACTACATGGCCACATAGTGTCACATAGGCTATAATCCCCAGTATATGCCTCTATAGTACTACATGGCCACTAGTGTCACATAGGCTATAATACCCAGTATATGCCTCTATAGTACTACATGGCCACATAGTGTCACATAGGCTATAATCCCCAGTATATGCCTCTATAGTACTACATGGCCACCTAGTGTCACATAGGCTATAATCCCCTGTATATGCCTCTATAGTACTACATGGCCACATAGTGTCACATAGGCTATAATACCCAGTATATGCCTCTATAGTACTACATGGCCACATAGTGTCACATAGGCTATAATCCCCAGTATATGCCTCTATAGTACTACATGGCCACATAGTGTCACATAGGCTATAATCCCCAGTATATGCCTCTATAGTACTACATAGCCACATAGTGTCACATAGGCTATAATCCCCTGTAAATGCCCTTGTGGAACTATATGGCTATATTGTGTCACATAGACTATTATCGCCAGCACCCACTGTATAAAGTCATTGACACAAAGTGTCACACTGGCTATAATCACTAATCTTTATTACTTGATCAATAGTAATTTGTTTATCTGTGTCACTGAAAAGTTGATCCCTATCCTTTATTTGTGATTATTAAGCATATATTGATTTGGTGAGATAGCGGTGAAACATCGCTGCACAGTGTAATGAGGGAATTCAACCACCCACCAAATTACATACTGCTTAATTGGAATGGTTGTCTTGTTTCTCTCATGTTAATTCTGCCAAGTTGATTTTCACTCTAAGAAAGTACTTAGTAGTGATGAGGTAACACCATGAGTAGAATTCAGTCATAACATAGATTATGATAGCTGAGCTGGCAGGAGTGGCTAACATTGAATACTGCACAAATGGATGAAAATTGTATGCACCCTCTTATACATGATCAATCCCTAAACCTATTTGATCCCTTCAGTGTGCGGTATTGACATATCTCACTAATATTGACCTCCATACACCATGACAGGTGCTAGCAGGCTGTCCACAGCCTATATATCTTGCTCAGTCCCATTTACTATGTTTTGAGCCACAGGCACCTTTCCATTGATTACAGAACTAAATAAATGTCTTGACCTGTGAACGTTGATCACACATCATGTGTTGCCATGGGCAGCTTTCATCTGATCTGCCTCTGTATTATGTGTATCTTTGTGGAGAAGACAAGACCTCCACTATCGCCTCTGTCCTCTCCTGATGGAGCACAGACCACACATCAAAAGACTCCATCAGGAAAATATTATCTTCAATAGAGGCATATTATCAGCCACTGGGAGAACAGTATCCTATGAATAGGACTTGCACCGAATCACTTGGGCCTCCCAGACATGGGATGCAGCTTATTATGTGACATCTTCTCTCAGAGATGTTCCTCTCTGTTAAGTCCTATGGTCCTGCTCTACAAAGTAATCACTGCCTTGTGCCTATCACATCTTGTCCACTTCACCATTGACTGATGATGGTCAATGAATTGGGATCCCTTTCTGAAATGAGGCTTGTATCTCTGCATCTTTCTCTTGTAACGGTTTGAAACCATGGCTGTCTGTGTTTAGTGCCCTGTGAGGTTCCAGAACAGAACCCAGCACCCTATGTTGATTAGAATGAGGCTGATGTTATCTTTCTCATTGACTAACGGCTGTTGTTCGTGTTCCTGATGTCATGACCCTGTTGGGGTTCACAGCCTTCACTGCTGATAGGATATTGGGATTGGAAAGACAACGAGGGACATGGTAATCTTGCATATTGGAATAGATGGCGCCAAGAACCCAGTCTGAATGGTCTTCAGCTAATTCTAAAAAGACTTTCCATGTGATGATCTTCAGATACAAGATTAAAAGAATCCGTATTGGACATAGGGAAATCATGCAACCTTCAGCCTTGGTTGAAGAGGAACTGTTACTCTGTACACACAAGTCGTCTGGTGGTGATTACTCAAGTCCTGATGTACTGAGACCATCTGCACTTCACATTTAACACTACATTAACCCTTTTTGAACCCAGATCAGAAGATGTCCTGCCTATATGCTAAACTGACTAACTTGGAACACATGATCAGACTTCGTTGAGTGAAATTTTGAAGTTGGGAAATACAAATTTTATTACTAACAACTTCTTAAGTTTCATATGTGCGACATTTTGATACATATTTGTACCATATTGAACAAACTTTATGGATAACAACTGCTTTTATTTCATGAGTGCGGCATTTCATTACAGATTCTTGTACCTTTGTCAAACGGAAACAGTCCTCATGAAATAGAAGAAGTTGTTATCCATAAAGTTTGTTCAATATTGTACTTCCCAACTTCTAAAATGCCATTCAAAGAAGCAGATTTATACTGTTATCAAGCAATGTCTATTTCATTTTACATTCCTGCATGACAACAGTCCAAGAATCTGTATTGAAATGTCCCACCTATGAAACAATAGAAGTTGTTATCCATAACATTTCTCATGTTTGTCCCGAGTCATACGATTGGCTTTGATTGGTGCTGATGTTTCTCTGACTGGTTTCCCTGATCCAGACTTGAACACTTACAGGCTGATAGTGCTGAACTACTGCTGACTGCTGTTGACAGCCGTGTGAACAACATGCACAGTCTTTACCTAAACACTTCTGTGAGTGGTTGATCTTGAAGCCATGGGATGAGGTTGCCTTGGTTAACTTGAAACTCAGCATCAACTTGAATCTTTGTCTCCCTATTTGAATGGAGCTGTGGATCTTCGTACATAAAGCCAAGGTTTGCCAAAGATATTTTGACTTTAATTGCTGGGGTTAAATGTATTTCAGCTTGGGAGACATGTTGAGGCTCTATTTATCATACAAGGCGGTTGTGTAGCCAAGTGATTAAAGCATTTGGTCATCGCGCTGAAGACCTGGGTTCAATTCCCCACATGGGTACAATTTGTGAAGCTCATTTCTTGTGTCCCCTGCTGTGATATTGCTGGAACATTGCTAAAAGCAGCGTAAAACAATACTTACTCACTCATTTATCATACAAACTTTTCTCTGTAGACTGAGAGAACCAGTGTCTTACAATATATGTTGAAAGAAATATGCAATATTTGGGTCAGGGTGTTATATTTTATTTTCTCAAGTGGCTTATTTTGATGACCGACCCAGGTGAACTACAGTGCCCCAGCGCTATTCTTGCTTGAGGTGAAACTGATAATGTGTCATTTTAATGGATTACTTGTGTGACAACTCCTCCAAACAAGCATCTAACTACAGTCCAAGAATATCCCCATAAGAAGTACATATGTGTCATTTAATTTCCAGATGAAGCAAGTTGTGCAATTTTGGAGAATTACCTCCCTGGAAATATCATCTACGCTGAAGTAGCAATATACAAGCCATGTATGTGGGTGTAGAAGTTGGGCTTGATGGTATGGGATGTGCTTTATGACCTGTTTTCCACAGTAAAATGTTGAATATCCACTCCTAGAAAGTAGATTCCTGTTTGCTGATTGCATGGGGAGTGATCTCTTTAAACGTATCTGGATGGAAGTGTAGCAACAGTTTCAGTGGCCACCATCACACCAGATCACTAGTGTAAGAGAATCTCAGGACTAGTGGGAGAAATGCTTTGTTCCCGTCTCCCACGTGGGAAATGATTCTCTGTTTATGTGGCAAGAGCTTCAGACTGTGCCCTCTCAAGCCTCCCCTTATTGCCAGACCGCTTGAAGCTGATTGCTGTTTTCACAGATCCATGCTGGTTGTTGTACATAGAACATTACTTAGAGGCAGCAGCTGGGGTCTTGTGCTGGTGCACTGGTCTGTGTGGCAGTATTTTGTGCCTCGGTAGATGACCAGGGACACTCATTTACAGTCCTACTTTCAGAGCTGGTCAACCAAAGCCTTCCGTTTACCTCAGATGAGATGTTTACTCATGGGATAGGGTGTAAATTGTGAGTAATCAACAATATACAAGAGACTCTGAGAAGATATGGAGTACAACCAGGAATTTTACAGAAATTCACTACTTCAAACTGCAAAATAACATTGAAGGTCATAACGTTCCACTGAATGTCTGCCAAAGCCCTGAGTTGAAAACAGGCATGTTATGATTCAGCCACACATAGAACTGAAAAACTGTCATTGGTATTTTTACCTTATGAATCAAACTTTTAATTTTTTTGTCAGTCAACATAATGTTTATTCCCTCAATAAGACCTCTCAAAGTTTTTTCTCTACGCTGTATAAGTGGAAGAAATAAAGATTGTATAATGTCAATGTCTTGTATTGTATGTTGGATATAGCAGTCAAAAGTACCATATTCCAAGTACCATATCTCTCTTAAACAAATGTGAAGATGCCTAAATCAAAGAATTTATGTAAATATGTTTGGTATCTCTCTAATGTGTCAGTAGCTCTGCTGATGTAACACAAATTCCTGAAAAGGCATTAAAGTATTATTCTATTCTATGCTTCTACACCCATTTCTTTCTGTTATCTTTTACTTGAAAAAAAGATCAATAAGAATATGCAGAATAAACTGACGCAGGACATGACTGCTTGCAGACTGGTAACTTTGGAAAAATGATATTACTTAAACAGAATCTCATCCTTGTGTCTCGTGGTACGACTTCAAATATATAGACACTTGTTCATGTCAGTTAAAAGTTTTAAGTGAGTGAGTATGGTTTATGCCACTTTTAGCATTATTCCAGCAATATCACGTCGGGGGACACCAGAAATGGGCTTCACACATTCTACCCATGTAGGGAATCGAACCTGAGTCCTCGGCGTGATGAGCAAATGCTTTAACCGCTAGGCTACCCCATCGCTCCTAAAAGTTTTAAACTTTTATCAGCATGTATCAGTTTACTTGAAACCAAAATATGAGCTGCTGATATACTTGTGGTGTAGGTATTTGTACATTCATACCAGTGTAGCTACCTATACCCTGGAGACATGTTAAGTTATTTATCCAGATGGGGCACATCCTAACCCTCAGTTTAAGAATGTTTCCCACAGAGTCTGAAGTTTTCATTTGTGAAAGTTTCATTTTATATTATATGATTTCCACTGTGAAATGTCATTGTGGAGGTTCTCTTCATCAGTGTCAAGGGTTGAATATGTCTGTCAGCATGGGACAATGGATGGGTCTGAAAGTAGGACCACTACCAGATATCATTCACTTCCATTGTTGTCGGTATTAAATTTACATATACATCATGATTGTACAATTGATGTTGGGGCTCCTGGGGAATGGCCATGTATATTGGTATATAATGGCATTGATTGCCCAACCGCTTTCCGGGCTGCTGAGGGAATTCCAACTTGGTTAGTAGGCCTGTGTTGCTGAATCCCGCCAGAACTTGATCTGCCGATCATTCATGGGGACGGGGACAGAAATGTTGGAATACTTTATGTTATGAGTAAGAGTGTTTGATCGGTTGTATTTTGAGGAATGATGAAACAAGGACATTACTGCTTTGCCAACATTGTAATTGATTGGTTGGAATGGTCATGTGATTATGCTAGCCTTCTTGGGAAGCACAGACATCTGAGAAAGCATGGCCAAACAGAGGGTATTGATCAGAGGCTGGCAGAGAGCTAATGTGTTGGCCTCAAAAGCTTCCCATCTATTTCATATTTAAGCATATATCGATCAGAGCATTGGAAGCGACTGAGGCAAGTGGAGCTTGGTTTGAAGTTAATTTAGGTATTTTGTGAGGTGAGAAATCATCGGCTTACGTCCGATTCATGTCTACATTGTCATTACTAGCGACAGGAGATACCTATATATAGGACGGCGGAGAACGTCCGCCATGGAACTCAAGCTAAGAAACTGTTTCTTAATCAGTATACATGTCTTCAGCTGTGTTAATTACATAAACAATTTGCTTATTTAGCAATAAAGTTCTCCATTTGGTAGATCTTTATCTCTGTAAATCAATATTTATGTTGGTGGTGTATATGATTAAGGATAGTGGGTGCTGAGCTGTATCATATGGGATAGCAGGTGCCCTGTGTGTCTTGTGGAATTCAAAGTGTGCTGTGTTTGAAGGAAAGGAAGGTACATCTGGATGGTATCACAGAGAACATATACTGAGTTAAAAAAGAAACTTCACATTCTTTCTTCAGGGCACTATAAAAGAACAAGAGATGGTAAGATGGTTAAATTGTTATTATTTCATTGCTGAGGTCTGTGTGATGTACTCAATACACTGACAGTGCTATAATCAGTTCCAGTAAGCTACACCGCCGTTCCAAAACATGGGTATACAGAATGTCAAGTCACAAGAATAAAAATGCGAAATTTCTCAGTTCAATATCGTGTATGGCCGCCCCGCGCATTCACCACTGCCAAACACCGTCTCCTCATTGACTGCCTGATGCTTGTGAACATGTAGTTGGGGATTCTGCGCCATTGCTCTTGCAAGGCAGCGCCAAGTTCCTGCAAATTCTGAGGTTGGTTCCTAAGACCACGAAGCCTTCTCCCAAGTGCATCCCAAACGTGCTCTATTGGATTAAGGTCAGGGGACCTCGATGGCCAGTCCATGACGTTGATTCCAGCGTTTTGAAGGAAATTTCGTGTCAACATCGCGGTATGCGGCCACTGTAGACCTGGGCCATGAGCCGCCATGAAAGGAACGAGTTCAGGGGTGAGCACCTGGTCACGGTAAGCAGCAGCTGTGAGGTTTCCACGGATGACCAGAAGTCGGGAACGGTTGTTCCCACAGAAAGCACCCCACACCATGCAACTTCCGCCCCCGGATCTGTTGACCTCCTGTACACAACATTGGGCATACCGTTCACGACGTCGTCTCCGTGCCTGCCGTCCGCGAATCTGAGGGTAAACCTGGATTCATCGCTAAAGATGACTCGATTCCAGTCTCTCTGGGTCCATCGGAGGTGACGTTTGGCCCACAGCAGACGTTGACGTTGATGAAACGGCTTCAATATTGGCCCACGATATGGACGTCAAGAATGGAGATTGGCAGCCCGCAACCGATTTCGAATGGTCTGTGAGGACAGTCGACCTCTAAACATCTCAGCCCTGGTTCGTGTAGCCGGCAGAAATCTGTCACGAGGTGACGAGGACGATTTGATCGGTCTTCTGCTCGTGGACGCCACACGTGGATCTAACTCGACCTTGGGCAATCAGAAGTGGCGCCAGTTTGTTGTAGACGACCTCGCAAGTCATACACAGTGCGACGGCTGCATCCCATTGCTCTTGCGACGTCAATAACTGATCTTCCCGCTTGCAACATGCCTCATTTGACAATCGTGGCATTTCAAGTACCGTTAGAACTGTGGTTTAAAAGTGTTTTTTCAATTCTTGAGGCCAATGCAAACACGTGCATATGAAGAAAACTTCGATGCGAAGATCACTTGATCGACTGCACGTGCAAAACCTGATTTGGCACTAACGTCATTTGCACGCCGAATGGATGAGTTTGAGTGGGTTTTGCTAACGTTTTTCTAGAGTCGAAAGATAGGGATCCCATTTCGGATACATGGATGTATCATCAGAGAAAAATTATTCATTATTTTTCAAATTACATTTTGTGAAGTTTCTTTTTTGACTCAGTATATTATAGACATAAAGTATAGACAACCAGCACCTGTCCAACAACTTTAAAAAATAAAAGATAAATATACATGTGTCAATACTGCAGGGTTTAGTTGCACCAGCTTCCATTAATTGTAGTTCGAATCTCTGATTTATGATCGTGGTGTGCCAGCACCAAACCTGTGTTCCTTGGTGTTGACATGTAAAATACTGTTCAAGACATCAACCTGCTCTTCTGCAATCTTTCTTGCTGAAAGAATTTGTCATTCTCTACAGCATAAGGGGTGACGGGGTAGACTAGTGGTTAGACAAGCCAAAGACCCAGGTTCGATTCCCCACATGGCTACAATATGTGAAGCCCATTTCTGGTGTCCCCTGCCATGATATTGCTGGAATATTGCTAAAAGCGGCATAAAACTAAACTCAATCACTCACTCTAACCAGTCGAGTAAGTTGGTCCTTTCAGAGCAAGCTGATTCTGAGGAGGACTTTAATAACAACTATTGTCGATGAGGTCAGAAGTGATTCTAACCAGAAGTTCTGCTTGAGTGTATAAATGAACCTGAAAGACATGTTTGCCCAAGAGCCAACATTGAGTCTGGACAGGATTCATTTTGTGCTCCCTCTGGGAAAGGTAAATCCTCTCTTCAGTACATAAATGTGAAGGCTGATTCCTAGTTCCTACTTTTCTCTATGGGTCGAAGTAGATCTTTTTTCTGGAGGGTCTAAGACTATCAAACTTTGCCGACAGACTCACTCACTCTGTACAGCCTGGGTTGATACTCTTGGCCACAGGTTGGTCCAGATATAGATACCTCTCTTGAACTGAGAAACATTCATCTTGTCTGACAAAATCTGGCACAAAATATGGAACAATTAGGGAAAAAAAACCTATTTTGAAATATTAAAAAGTCTGAAATTGAAGTGAATAACTTGAAATTTGATTTTGCTTCCACCATTGGCAACATTTGTCCCCATAAGCCATGTGATGTGCCCAGGTGATCAATGGTCCTGTGATTTGATGGCAAGATTTGGGGGACAGGTTGGAGCAAATCTATACTTCCTCACTTTCTGTCATGGATTAAACATATTTCTCAAACCTCTATTGAATCTGCATACACTTCAGCTAAAATTGATAATTTTTTAACTCCCTCCTTATGGTATTGGCACATTTAAAAGTGAATATTTTGGATGCATGATGTTAAAAATTGTAGCCACAGATAGTTAATAGTGTCTACAAAAAACTCTGCAGAGTTAATCAAGTAACATTTCAAAGTGAATTTTATTTGTTTCTTTGTTTTGTGTGGGTTTTTTTTCAATATTTTTATTCATTTCAGTGGAGCATATACAGAAGCATATAAGTATGGTTTGATGGAGTATCAGTGTTGGCATAGCAGGCATTATAGACTATACAGCAAGTAGTGCATAGTACACTCACATGAGAAGATATATTCAGGCTACATATTTTTTATGGTGAAAGTAATACAATGGAATATTAATGTTGGCATAGCAAACATTTTAGTCTAGCATAACCAACACAATAGGTAGTGCATATATCACTTATAAGAGAATGTATAGTCAGACTAAGGATATTATTTCAGTTCCTTTGGCTATTACCTTCTGTGGTGAATATGGTACAATGAAATAACAATGTTGGCATAGCAAACATTATAGTCTGGCATAATATACTAGGCACATAAGAAACTGTGCATACAAAAATTTAAAATATAAATTTATCAAACCTGTGTAGACACATAAGGATTTAAACTCAGAGATGAGTGACATGTATCCAACATGCATGCACGTGCCACGTCCCGTGACGTCAGTGGGTTCGCCCTTGAGACGTGCAATACGTTGTTGCACGTGCATTCCGGGAAAGAGAAACAGAGCAAATGAATGCCACACAATACTGTCACTTTGGAAAGCTCAACCCCTGCCCTTGCCATTGTTCAAACAATTAAACGGCTATTGAAACGCATAGCATGCCAAGGCTCACGTCTGCGCAACGTCATGAGGCCATTGGGATGGTCCGTGGGAGAATATCTCAACGACAAGTGGCTGCACATTTCCACTGCCACCGGAACACCATTTCTGCACTGGTGAGATGCTACCAGAACACAAATGACGTCATTGATCAGCATAGTTCTGGACGTCCACGTGTACCAACGCCAAGGACACATGGATAAGGGTGACCCATCTTCGCCACAGGTTTCAGACTGCAGTGATGACTGCCCGAACCATCCCAGGACTTCGCCGTATCCACCCCAACACAGTTCGACAACGTTTACGTCATCGGAGGATCAGACCACGATGTCCCGCCATACGGCCTATCCTGACACAACGTCATCGACAAGCTCGCCGAATGTGGTGCCGAAATCATGTCCGCAGACCCTTGTTTTGGTGGAGAAATGTTGTTTTTACAGATGAGTCCAGGTTTAACATTTCCCATAGTGATGGACGTCAACGTGCCTATATGCACAGGCCTTGTTTTTGGAGAGGAATCGCTTTGGTGGTGGTTCCGTGATGATTTGGGGTGGAATAACAGCACGCCAAAGAACTCCTTTGGTGATTGTGCAGGGCAGCTTAACTGGTGTGGGCTACAGGGATCAGATTCTTCGACCTGTGGCAATTCCTTTTCTGCAACGTCATGGCCCTGGGTTAACATTCCAACAGGACAATGCCCGCCCTCATACGGCAAGGGTTGCTATGGATTTCTTGCAACACCACAACGTTGACTTACTGCCTTGGCCTGCAAATTCACCGGATCTCTCCCTGATAGAGCATGTTTGGAACGAGATGGATCGACGTCTACGCCATCTTCCTCATCCGCCAGATAACGTCCTTGACCTTGCAACAGAACTTGAGAGAATCAGGCGTGACATCCCACAAGCTTTCCTTGCACGTTTGATAGGCTCTATGCGTCGTCGATGCACTGCTGTTCTCAATGCCGATGGTGGACATACCCGTTATTGAGCTTGTGACATGGTCGTTTGACCCCTGTCCCGCTTGTGGACTCGTGACGTCATTGTGATTGACTTTTCAATTGAAATTCTCCCAACTTGTTATGGTCTCATGATCCCTCCATTAAAGTTTATATGTACCTTTGACATTGTTATCGTACTTATCAACAGGGATAATATTTTGACAATGCACAGTTTCTTTATGTGGCTAGTATAGATACAATAGCGTAGTACACTTTTATAGTAGGTAGTGCATAATACACTTGTAAGAGAAAGTATAGTCAGGCAAAGGATATTGTTAGTAGGAAACGTATACCAAGGGGTGAGCACTGCTGACCAAATTTAGTTGAAATAAGTTGAGAAACTAGTCTGACTCCTTCTTTGTGCTGTTCTTTGTGATTTGGTTTTCAAATCATAAAGGTCTTCATGCAAACTGAACCAAAACAGACTTGGACTAGAGGTCCATTTGAGCCAGATTGTCAGTAAATATTGGTTTGTGATTGACCACCTTATGGATTTTCTCTTGTAAGTGACCAGTGCATCATTACAGTCATTCCTAGATGCCATCTTCTTGCTGAAGTGACAGTCTGGCCAGGAAAATGCTTCCCATCAAATTATCATGACTGACATGGCTGCCGACAGGTGCTTTATTTGCTTTTCCTGATCAATTACAAATTATGGGCAGTGCCCCTCTGCAGAAACTCGGTCTTCAAAATGAGTCCATTTTAGGATGACACTGTTTCCATGTGGGTCACCTAATTTGTGTTCATTTGAGCTGATGCATTACTTCATGGCTTGTAACATAAACCCCACAGTCACGCCAAGATTTGTATGGTTGTCCTACTTCAGGTGGCACCATGGGAAACAGTTGTCTGGTCTGCGTGTGTCACATTCATTGTTTTAGACCAGCATGTAGCCTTTGGGGTATTTGTTTGTACGGGAAACACTTGTTCATTTCCCCAAAATGTGACGTTAACTGTTCATATATCAATATGTCATGACAACCACCTTTATGTAGGTGTCTATTTAAGAAAGTGGATATGTAATAAACGAAATAGATGACTGGTATCTACTCTCATTTGCAAGGTCAAGGTCATACTTGGAAGCAGTGATGAAAGTTGTGATGAAGCTTTGAGGGATTGTTACTAATGCTCTGAACTATCTAAATACCTCTATGCTTGCATTACTACAAGACAAAAGTGAATGTGTATCCCCTTCTTTATTCTCTTATCTTTTGTGGAAGTGAGTCCTGTGCAATATATACGCCACAATATAGCTGGGATATTAATAAGTCAACCAACCAATCAACCAACCAATCAAAAGCTTTGTACTCCACCACTACACAGATTTGACAATTTCAGAGACTCAACTAATCTGTGGTGTTTTGTGAAAATAGGAAGGGTCTAGTAGATTATCTGTGTCAGAGTACTGTAGATGTTTCAAGCTGCACAGTGCTACAATTTACAAACCAGCTGATGATCAGAAGTAGTCCCGTCTGCACATCGTGTTGTTGGACAATGTGCAATGCCACCACATTTGTATTATCAGTGGTATTTTCCATGAGTAATAAAGTGTTTTCAATGCATTGTAAATGCAGACATTCTGAAAATATACCTTGTTTCTGGAAGCAGAGTTTACTCTACAGGCTGGGAAGTTATACAACTAACAAGCCACCCACCCAAGGGCTTTCATTATAGGGCCCTTGTCTGGGCTCGCAGTCAACCTCAAGTCAGCATTGACTTAAACTCACGCCAGCGGCATGACAGTTTTATGTCAAAGTTGCCATCATAATTAGTGAGTGTTGTATTTCTTGGCTTGGAGACATTTTAGGAGCGCCTTTATCCATGATTCTGGTGACCACAGAGTCGGCTTAAGATGCCACCTTGCAGAACTGACATCGACATTGAACACCAAAGTCACCATAATTCCCTTTGTGGGAAGCTTTCCTCATGCACACACTTGCAACATGCGAAAACATTAGGTTCTGTTATAGTAGCAGCTTGTGTTAAGTTTGTTGTCATAATGAATTCATTCTTTTTTATCAGGACTGTTATGTTCTTGTAGGAGATGCTGTGTACATGGTGACCATTCTGAGAAACACTTCTATCAATCTCCCTTTAATGAAATGTTCTGCAGTTCATTGTACAGATTCCAACAGTATTTTCTTATCTGAAAGTCTTGAGTGCTTCTGTTCACACACAGTGTTTGGAATCCATGGAAAGGGATAACCTTTTAATGCAGTTTCATGAACTTTATGTGTCAGTTTCCAAACTGAAACGTCAACAAAAATGGTATACCATTAACAAATGTATTACAAAGGTTCGCAAATCAATGCAAAGTGCAGTATTTACTGGTTGTACAATCACAATGTCAGTAATATTGTCGGTGACAATATTCACCCAGTGGTTACAGGTGATGTATTCAAAACAAGCATATACTGGATATCTAGGGTGAAAGATTGTCCTTCACACAACAACTGGTCTTAATGTACTGTGAGCAGATAGAGGCTTGTGCTTGCCTTGCTAAACTTATATAGTCATACAAATCTTTTTTGAAATGTCCATACTGTGATGGATTAATCTAAGCTGATCTAGACAATTCCAGAGGTCCATTGACCCCAGTATAATAATAATAATAGCATGCTTGTAATGCGCTGTTCTCCATGTACAACATGCTCAAAGCGCAAGACATAGAAGTACATACAAACAGACTATAGCAGAGAATAAAAGATTAGAGAGATACATGGAAACAATGCAATGAATTATAGTTTACACTCATAAGCTAATCTGAAAAAGTGCGTCTTTAGTAAAGATTTAAAATTAGAAAGTTCTGTACAGTCACGTAGATATTGAGGTAGTTGATTCCAGGCTGTAGAGGCTGCATACGAAAAGGACCTTTCACCATACGTAGAAGTCCTAACAGTGGGGATAACGAGGAAACGTTTATCCTGTGAACGGAGAGAGCGACATGGGCGGTGCTGTGTGAGGGACTGGGCCAGATACGAAGGGGCAGATCCAGACAGTATCAGCGAAATAGGGCAGCTAACACCCTCTCTGTAACAGAAGCACTATTATACAGTTGCAACATTGTTTTACAATAAAGTATACGGTCATATAATAACAACAGAGTATGCTATTTCTAATTGTTTGTGTTGTTAGTATATGTTTGGATTGAGATCACAGTGGTATTCAGGGTGGAACTAATGGTGGTTTGTCATCACAGCAACTCGGCCATCCATACACTAAGTATACTAAGTCTGTTGTAGTCTCCCCAGCTGAAATGATAGGAAACATTTTGCAATGGAGGTGTGAGTGTATTTTACAACATTCTCACATGGGTTTCCCATGAAGCAGCACTTTTGGGCAGTCCATTATAATTTGTCTTCCTTTCACTAACCTCTGGTTTTGCTGGCCAAGCTGGTCCAATCTTGAACCCAGGGCCTAGCTTTTCGAAGAGCTTTTAGCGCGCTCAGATAGTCGTAAGTTAATGTTAATGTATGGCACTTACGACTACCTTAGAGCTAAGAGAGCTTCGAAAATCCAGGCCCAGGTGCCCATACAAGTGGTATGGGTTTCTGTAGTCCAGCGTTCACCTTTATCGGTAACTTTGACTCTCACTCACTTACATATGAATTAGATTCTAGTGGTACCCATGTATTGGGCTAAGTGTAGTCACAATGCAGGCTGTAAAGTTGCTAAGTAAATTATAAATAATGATGACAAGTTTAAGGTAGGAGTGTTATGGAGAGGATAGAACATGTACAAGCCGGTCGTAGTTGCCAGTATATGTTGATATTTGTTATGTGGATGGTGCATTAAAATGGATGGTTGCAGATGCTTTTTGCCATATACCATGGTAACTGCTGTTGCAAAGTATTCTATTTGAATACATGAATATTACATTTTCATCCATAGAAAACCCAATAATTTAAGGACCTCACCATGCACACCTTTTCTGTCTAAATCTAAAACGTATTATGAAAATGATCAGTCTCTATTATGTTCCTAGGTTAATGTAAACCAAACATGTGCTACATTTCTCTGACGACATCGAGTTCGCTCTGTCAGTGATCAGATGATTACAGTCAATATGGTTGAACAATGAATGATTCCCTATTCTGAAATGATAAATATTAAAGGCTACACAATAATTTTATTCACTCCAAAAGACAACTGTATTATGTGCAGTGTCATAATTCAATAATTAAATATATTTTATAAGATTGTGTAATTGTGCATGCATGTCTATTTCGCTGCTTTGTCAATTTCGCAATGTTCAAGTTTGAAATAAATCAAGTCCTATGATAAATATTTTAGAGCAATTGTAGACACTCCAACTACAACCTTTAAGTTTGACATGCCTTTGGCTGCAATATCCCCTCAGGAGAGATAAACGAAAGACGCAATATTGTATATTAACAAACAGTAGTCTTCTTTGGAAACTGGATATTCCCATGTGTGCCCTACAGCCTTAGTGTGAAGGCCATGAACTCAGTTATCTGAAGACACAAACCTGAGAATCCAGTAGCAGGACTTACGGAGACATCACAGATGATCTTGTCTAAAACAAGCATTTCATTAAAAATTCAAGCTCACATCAATCTAATTGAGAGAAGATTTCTTTTGGAAATGTGATATGAGGAAATAGAAACAATCTTCAGATGTGGAGGCATCTTGGGAATTATGTTGATAGAACAAATAGATACGCATGTTATATCCACCAGGGTAGTGGTAGGAACAGATGGTCCTGATATGTTCACCAGGGTAGTGGTAGGAACAGATAGTCCTGATATATCCACCAGGGTAGTGTGTAGGAACAGATAGATCCATGATATATCCACCAGGGTAGTGGTAGGAACAGATAGTCCTGATATATCCACCAGGGTAGTGGTAGGAACAGATAGTCCTGATATATCCACCAGGGTAGTGTGTAGGAACAGATAGTCCTGATATATCCACCAGGGTAGTGTGTAGGAACAGATAGTCCTGATATATCCACCAGGGTAGTGGTAGGAACAGATGGTCCTGATATGTTCACCAGGGTAGTGTGTAGGAACAGATGGTCCTGATGTGTTCACCAGGGTAGTGGTAGGAACAGATGGTCCTGATATGTTCATCAGGGTAGTGGTAGGAACAGATAGTCCTGATATGTTCACCAGGGTAGTGGTAGGAACAGATGGTCCTGATATATCCACCAGGGTAGTGGTAGGAACAGATGGTCCTGATGTGTTCACCAGGGTAGTGGTAGGAACAGATGGTCCTGATGTGTTCACCAGGGTAGTGGTAGGAACAGATAGTCCTGATGGTCCTGATGTGTTCATCAGGGTAGTGGTAGGAACAGATAGTCCTGATGTGTTCACCAGGGTAGTGGTAGGAACAGATGGTCCTGATATGTTCACCAGGGTAGTGGTAGGAACAGATAGTCCTGATATGTTCACAGGGGGTGGGGGAACAGATAGTAGGAACTGATGTGTCCACCAGGGTAGTGGTAGGAACAGATGGTCCTGATATGTTCACCAGGGTAGTGGTAGGAACAGATGGTCCTGATATGTTCACCAGGGTAGTGGTAGGAACAGATAGTCCTGATATGTTCACCAGGGTAGTGGTAGGAACAGATGGTCCTGATATGTTCACCAGGGTAGTGGTAGGAACAGATAGTCCTGATATGTTCACCAGGGTAGTGGTAGGAACAGATAGTCCTGATATGTTCACCACCAGTAGGAACAGATGGTCCTGATATGTTCACCAGGGTAGTGGTAGGAACAGATGGTCCTGATATGTTCACCAGGGTAGTGGTAGGAACAGATAGTCCAGGGTAGTGTGTAGGAACAGATAGTCCTGATATATCACCAGGGTAGTGGTAGGAACAGATGGTCCTGATGTTGTTCAGTGGTAGGAACAGATAGTGATATGTTCACCAGGGTAGTGGTAGGAACAGAACAGATGGTCCTGATATATCCACCAGGGTAGTGGTAGGAACAGATAGTCCTGATGGTGTTCACACCAGGGTAGTGGTAGGAACAGATGGTCCTGATATATCCACCAGGGTAGTGGTAGGAACAGATAGTCCTGATGTGTTCATCAGGGTAGTGGTAGGAACAGATGGTCCTGATGTGTTCATCAGGGTTCACCAGGAACAGATGGTCCTCAGATATGACCATTATGACAGGAACAGACAGTCCTTGTTATCCACCAGGTCAGATTTTCCTCTAGGAACAGATAGTCCTGATAACATCTGAACAGTGGTAGGTAAAATGGTCTCAATATTTCAGATTTTGCCAATCCCCAATAGTAATATGATATGTTCAGCACTATTTAGCACTTTTTTTCAAGTGGAACATTAATTTCATAAAATAAGTATTTATAATGTCCCTGATGATATCCAGGATTTACAACATGAATGCACTATTTTTACTGAGACATGGAGCCAACAGTCTGATACAGAAGCATGCCAAGAGACAAGATGGCATCTACAGATAGCTGATGAACATCACAAAAGTCTGGAAATTTCAGGTATTTCTAGTTCACAAAAATTATTGAAGGAAACAAGCATTTTAGTTGGAACGTAGTTTGTGTGTAGGACATGTAGACAAATGTACCGATAAAATAGCTATAAAGAATACTGGTTCCCTCCACCTGTGTGATTATTTTACAGATTCAACTTCAAAACCCATACATGTCCCGTAATTAATTAAAGCACTCTGAAAAGTTTCTGTTTGTATTTGCTATGTTTAGATTGAAAGTGCTTCAATAAACCACCTGAAGATTATCCTCATGACTGTATATGCATGTGCTCCTACAACTTGTAATAAACTGATGTTCTTTATGAGAGGATTTAAAGCTGCTTTGATCATTGTTTTGATGTCCACTTGAAGTGGGAGAAAACTTGAAGTGGTACAGGGCATAGATTCTTGCCACATTGGGTATGGTGGGGACAGTGTAGAAACAAGGAGATAGTAAACCTGGATTCAACACCTTGGCTGATAGAGCCTCTCTTGTTGGTTTAGAAAGTGCTTCAACAAACCATGGCTGGAACTTGGTCCGAAAGTTGCTGACAGTTTGGCATATGTCACTTGTATATGGCCAAATGGAATATGTTGTTTGTATGTGACTTCTGTCAGGACTGGGGCCGTAGGGTAGCCTAGTGGTTAAAGCATTTGCTCATCACACGAAGACCTGGGTTCAATTCCCCGCATGGGTAAAATGTGTGAAGCCCATTTCTGGTGTCTCCCGGCATGATATTGCTGAAATATTGCTAAAAGCGGCGTAAAGCTAAACTCACTCACTCACTCGCTCTCTCAAGACTGATGATTCAGACGACCCTTGAAGAAGACAACAGGCAACACTGAGCATCTCTCCTTTTCATCTATTTTCCATGCAGAGATTTGCAGTTGAATGTAACTGTTTGCGTTAACACAAAAACGTACGCACAATATTTGCCACCTGTGTGTTCTGCACGCAAAGCATTTTGTGTTCTGGGTAGTTATATTTTTAAATTACATCCTTAATTCTCATGATACTGAAATGTAACATTGTCAGTTTTGTCATGGTGAAGTTACCAAAACTTCCCCAGATGGCGTGCAATAATCTGACCTGTATATGACCATATATGTCTCGAATTCATATCCATATATAGTTATTTGACGATCAGAGATTACGTTCTCGAGTCACGTGTTGTGAGCCACACCTCCCTGTTACCGTAACGTTTGTTATTGAAGCAAATGAACATTCCAGTGTTATGATGAAAGTATGATAGCTTTGGAAGTGCATACTCGGACCTTCATTTGAAGTCGCACCCTGGCAGGCGTGGACTGAAGGATTGTTGTCTGCCCATAGCTGCCTGATACATGTTTAATATTGCATGCTGGGGGATTGATTCTCACTCACTCTCTCTCTCACTCACTGTAATTTATTCAATCTCGATAAGGAAAGTCCATTTATTTTAATGGCATATTCAGTAAAGTGTATCATTTATTAAGAACCTCATTAAAAGCACAACATTTAGAACCCTTGTTTGGAAGGTAGTCCCTACAGTGGGTATATGATTGGCAGCAATTTGTCCATGTTACCTTAGCAACCCAAGTGACCAAGAGAATGAACAAGAGCAGCAGGCATACTGAGACAACTGTAGTCTTTGTTCTTCCATTCCTCAACAAAATGTCAGAAAAAATGACTGGCTGAAATTGCCCCCCAATTACCCCAATACTGATGGCCTTCTGGTGGTGTTCAAGTCCCTAGCTGCTCTGGAACCAATAGTTACATGTCTTTAATGGAGTTGTCAGCTATTTGGACGTATTACTTGGCTCTTTCATGCCTACACCGCTGTTTGATGTTGGGTAGCCATCTTGATTCATCACTGTGGAATTCAAGATGGTAGATAACATATGGTTTGGAACATATATATTGTGACATCAATTATTCCACTCTTGCTTAATCATCAGTATTAGATATGTAGTGGTATGCTGGAATATGTTCAGTTGAATATAGATTCAAATGCATCATTTGCTTACATACTTTATCTGATAAACATGTGTATTATACATAGCAGTAACAGATGAATTCTTATTTAATTGGTGTGTGTATTCAGAGAATTATTTCACATCACCAAGAATTTAAATCTTTGCTTAGAAAACGATCACAAAAGGCATATCAAGTCATTTTTAAAACTCCGCAATTCATGCTTGTTGTAAGAGGTGACTAACAGGATCGGGTTGTCAGGTTTCCTGACATGGTTGATACACATCATTGTATCCCATTTGAGTAGATTGATGCACATGATGTCAATCACTGGATTGCCTGGTCCAGACTATTATTTACAGACTGAGGTCATATAGCTGGCTTATTACTGAATGTGACCTGTAACAACATGAACAAGTTTTACAATTTTAGGAAAGGAGAGAATTAAAAACTGAAATGAGCTGAAAATCTTATAACTGTAAAGGTTTGTGTTTGCGACATCTGTACTGAAGAATATATAACTGTTTCATTGTTGACTAAAACCTTCACAGAGACTAACTTAAACTTTGCAAAAGATAACATTGAAACTGAAATGTAATCACAATACCCAGAAACCATTTGGGGAGTGTTTTTAGCTACAGTATAACACCTTGATGTTTCTAAAAGTGTTCTGTATATCTAGCTGTTGTATTGATTTGATTGTGTGCATCACTGCGTAAAGGACTGTGACAACCAAGGCAGTGCTCACATGTATTACTGACAGCTCTGTGGCACACCTCGCAGCTCCTCTAGTGTTTCAGGTTGTCATGGCGCATATACGTCAGCTGTGTTAAGTTCCCTGCGTCACAGCTTTACACTTCCTGAATTGACAATCCCTGACAATCCATGACAATCCATGACAATCACTTTAGGTTCATGGTGCCATTGACAACGACATAGGAACCAACAGTAAGGCAGATTCCGAGCTTTTATATGAAGTCATGTTTTCAATATTTCAGAGAAGAATTTTGTATATCTTCAAACAATGTAGACCCTTCATGGTTCTATTTATTGCTTTTAACCATTTTAACCTAGTTGTAAAGTGTCTCTGAAATGTTCACTGATGCATTGCTTGTGAGCACTGAATACCATGGTTGGTTGCAGTGAAGGGGTTGGTTGGTATACCATGGGTGGTTGACTGTCATGGACAGTGTACCGTTCCACAAACGGATCTTAACTAAGATCAATCTTAGCAAGTTACACCAATTTTACAATCGTCTTAGCTAAAAGTTACACCTGTTCCACTAACGATCTTAGACCATTTCTTCAGATGCGTCCAGTGGAAATCTGAAAAACACACCAACATTTAGTCACAATCATTCTATTTCCAAACAGTCTTAAGCAAATATCAAAAAGTGTTGTTGTTGTTTTTAAATATATATTTACAGTTGCTCAAAATGGTATATATTTTTAACATATTACAAATATTTTTCACCAGACTCTAATTATATTATTCAAAATAATTTCTTTACACTGATGGCAGATTACTTTAAATTATTTTTGTAATATGAAGTGTCTATGCCAAGTAACACAACATGTATTAGAAATTAAAACACACAAAATTGGCTTCTAAATCACCATTCATAACCAAATATAATATTCTGAAATGTTTTACATTTCCCATTACTTATAATAATCAACATATCATAGGAATGATAGAAAACGTATCTTACTGTAAAGTGAAGCTATTTCCACGTTAGGTGAATAGCTAAACGTTTTTGGCACAGTCATTTTTTGGTTTACAATCAGTAGTTATTCCAAAACTGAATAAAAAACGATAGAAAGAAAATAAAAAATATCCATAAACGTGCCTGTAGCAATTATCTCCCTTTTTATGACCCTTTGAATATATTTTGCTGTCTGTGTAATCTAAGCAAAACAAACTGAATCTTCAAGCTGACCTACAAGCCCTCGTGAACTTTGACACCATTCCATCACTGATAACTTAACTATTAAAAAAAAGTCATAACGGTTGTTGTTGTTTTAAAGAATGCGTTAGATATTGGTTGTGTGTTAACATAGATATGTAGAACATATTGCACAAAGCCCAAATTAACTTTCGACTTTCCGTTTGAGAGATGTACATTGTATATAAAATGAACACTGCTATATCTTATATCGTCTTTCCGTCATTCTCCTCAAAACTGTTGCTTACCACGTCACCTATGTTCGGTAATGTCGTATTCCCCGAACATCAAAACAATTTCAATATATCTTCACTCAAAACAATTTCAATATTACTGTTATTTACTTACGCTCATGCTTATGTCCACTGGAATTCAACTTGAGATGTATCCATCGAATTAAATCTTGTCTATTCCTTTATCATGAGTTCTTGACATATCCATCAGCGGGATTATCCTCGAAATCGTCATTGCTAATATATTAGGGATATTCTTAGCTTGAATCGTTGTAGTCTATTGCCAGTGTTGACAAGAGTTGTGTTTCGCCTCTCACTGGTTTTCTTGGCGCTACCTCACACGTAATCTCGATGACAAGTAGCAACTATGGCATCCGGTCGTGCCGGAAGCGGTTGGCGTGTCTCCGTCGTGATCGTACTATTTACATTCGGGCTGGTCCCGAATGAAGTGAGAGTTGGAAGTTGAAACATATTTTTGAGAAAGAAAAATTAATTAGTGCACTAATTAGGGATGTATTATAATTGTGTAAAGCTGTATGATTAGTGCTATCCGTTGAATAAGATGGCCATGGCCGGTTGCAATCAGTCGAGAGGTACTTCATAACAAGTGGATCAACAGTGGATAATTTCTCAGCTTATTAACAAATAAAGGCAAAAATTACAATATCTGACTGTCATGGACAGTGTACCGTGGATCCGTGGAAGAAAGTTTTTTGCAATATCCCGGCAATAATTTAAATTTCATTAATCTACGGATCTTAACTGAACAGGAAGTGAGATCAATCTTAGCATACTTATAACAAGTATGGGCCGCGTTTGCCGTAGCGCGGGAGAAATTCAATGAAATAAGGCGATTTTGACATTGTACTTTCCAAATTTTATTTTTTGGAGTAAAGATGAAAAAGAAGAGAATTAAAATCGTCTTATTGCTACGCAGAAAGTTACACCTGTTCTTCACTATTGTTTTGTTGTTGCTGTTTGTTTTGGAAAAAACAACAATCTTAGGACCACGAGAGGCGGGGATCGTGTAGCTGGTGCCGATGTTACTATCCAATCCTAGCTAAGATCGAGACTGTTTCGTGTGAGAGATAGAAAAGTGCGAGTCACGAGTTACCTCCCTTTGCATACATCGAGCAGCGATGGAAGTTGTTTTGGAAACAACTGTAAACGCGGAAAAGAAACCATGAGCGAGAAAGAGCAATTTTGATCCTGAGGAAATATCCATTTTGGTTGACGAAGGGGTTATGTAATATGTGGCTGAACCTTGTCGATCAGCATGAACAAGGCGTAACAAGGCATCCTAAACCTCGCCACAAGCACATCATCTCATAATCGATGTATCTAGAATCAGTGAGCGATCTTGAAAAACACGCTCACGGTGTAATGCTCTCTCTTCTTCTTCTTCTTCACATAGAATAATGAAAGTCGCCATTTTGGTTTCTCTACGATTGATTTTAGCAATCCTAAGTTGGTCATGAGCACTTAGACTTTGGATCTTAACTTTATGATTGACTTGGGTAAAACCGGTTAGTGGTTATGGGTTAGGGGTTTACGATTGGCGTAGGGCTAAGATCAGTTAGTGGAACGGGACCCTGAACACTAAATACTGTCGTTGGTGTCAGTGAAGGGGTTGACTGTGATGGACAGAGCACTAAATACTGTGGTTGGTGTCAGTGAAGGGGTTGACTGTGATGGACAGAGCACTAAATACTGTGGTTGGTGTCAGTGAAGGGGTTGACTGTGATGGACAGAGCACTAAATACTGTGGTTGGTGTCAGTGTGGGGTTGACTGTGATGGACAGATGGACACTAAATACTGTGGTTGGTGTCAGTGAAGGGTTGACTGTGATGGACAGAACACTAAATACTGTGGTTGGTGTCAGTGAAGGGGTTGACTGTGATGGACAGAACACTAAATACTGTGGTTGGTGTCAGTGAAGGGGTTGACTGTGATGGACAGAACACTAAATACTGTGGTTGGTGTCAGTGAAGGGGTTGACTGTGATGGACAGAGCACTAAATACTGTGGTTGGTGTCAGTGAAGGGGTTGACTGTGATGGACAGATCACTAAATACTGTGGTTCAGGTGTCAGTGAAGGGGTTGACTGTGATGGACAGAGCACTAAATACTGTGGTTGGTGTCAGTGAAGGGTTGACTGTGATGGACAGAGCACTAAATACTGTGGTTCAGGTGTCAGTGAAGGGGTTGACTGTGATGGACAGAGCACTAAATACTGTGGTTTCAGGTGTCAGTGTTGACTGTGATGGAAGGGTTGTCAGTGAAGGGGTTGACTGATGGACAGAGCACTAAATACTGTGGTTGGTGTCAGTGAAGGGGTTGGGTGGCCAAGGTTGTTTTGTCAGATGTAATGAATGCACACTCACACACCTAACCAAGGCTGGTGAAAATGAAACTTGCAGAATTTCAGCCCAGAAGTGACTTCAAAAGAAGCAGTGTTAGCATTTGAATGGTACAGGCCTTGGATACACAGAATATCAATTTCAAGTCATGCATGTTCATCTTTGCAGTAAAACGTTGCTGCTGTTTAGTTTTGTCAGATTTGGCATGCCACAACTTGTTGTCAATAGCTGAAGTAATCTCTAATATCAGACCTTGAGAGGCCTGGACAATAGGCATCATTAAGGTCAGGAGCATATCACATGAGAAACCTTTCGGAAAAAAGTCTTCACCTTTGAACATTTTCACTAGTCTTTGAATGGATGTGTTTATATCTCTTAATATTTGGAATTGGAAGATATATGCTCTGTGCTGGATGTTTAGTCACTGCTAGATATATGCTCTGTGCTGGATGTTTGGTCACTGCTAGATATATGCTCAGTGCTGGATGTTTAGTCACTGCTAGATATATGCTCAGTGCTGGATGTTTAGTCACTGCTAGATATATGCTCAGTGCTGGATGTTTGGTCACTGCTAAATATATGCTCAGTGCTGGATGTTTAGTCACTGCTAGATATATGCTCAGTGCTGGATGTTTGGTCACTGCTAGATATATGCTCAGTGCTGGATGTTTGGTCACTGCTAGATATATGCTCAGTGCTGGATGTTTGTTTGGTCACTGCTAGATATATGCTCAGTGCTGGATGTTTAGTCACTGCTAGATATATGCTCAGTGCTGGATGTTTGGTCACTGCTAGATATATGCTCAGTGCTGGATGTTTAGTCACTGCTAGATATATGCTCAGTGCTGGATGTTTAGTCACTGCTCTAGATATATGCTGAGTGCTGGATGTTTGGTCACTGCTAGATATATGCTCAGTGCTGGATGTTTGGTCACTGCTAGATATATGCTCAGTGCTGGATGTTTAGTCACTGCTAGATATATGCTCAGTGCTGGATGTTTGGTCACTGCTAGATATATGCTCAGTGCTGGATGTTTGGTCACTGCTAGATCTATGCTCAGTGCTGGATGTTTAGTCACTGCTAGATATATGCTCAGTGCTGTGTGTTTAGTCACTGCTAGATATATGCTCTGTGCTGGATGTTTGGTCACTGCTAGATATATGCTCAGTGCTGGATGTTTGGTCACTGCTAGATATATGCTCAGTGCTGGATGTTTAGTCACTGCTAGATATATGCTCAGTGCTGGATGTTTGGTCACTGCTAGATATATGCTCAGTGCTGGATGTTTAGTCACTGCTAGATATATGCTCAGTGCTGGATGTTTGGTCACTGCTAGATATATGCTCAGTGCTGGATGTTTGGTCACTGCTAGATATATGCTCAGTGCTGGATGTTTAGTCACTGCTAGATATATGCTCAGTGCTGGATGTTTAGTCACTGCTAGATATATGCTGAGTGCTGGATGTTTAGTCACTGCTAGATATATGCTGAGTGCTGGATGTTTGGTCACTGCTAGATATATGCTGAGTGCTGGATGTTTAGTCACTGCTAGATATATGCTCAGTGCTGGATGTTTAGTCACTGCTAGATATATGCTCAGTGCTGGATGTTTAGTCACTGCTAGATATAGATGCTATGCTCTAGATATAGTGCTGGATGTTTAGTCACTGCTAGATATATGCTCAGTGCTGGATGTTTAGTCACTGCTAGATATATGCTGAGTGCTGGATGTTTAGTCACTGCTAGATATATGCTCAGTGCTGGATGTTTAGTCACTGCTAGATATATGCTGAGTGCTGGATGTTTAGTCACTGCTAGATATATGCTTAGTGCTGGATGTTTGTCACTGCTAGATATATGCTCAGTGCTGGATGTTTAGTCACTGCTAGATATATGCTTAGTGCTGGATGTTTGTCACCTCTAGATATATGCTCAGTGCTGGATGTTTGTCATCTCTAGATATATGCTCAGTGCTGGATGTTTGTCACCTCTAGATATATGCTTAGTGATGGATGTTTGTCACCTCTAGATATATGCTCAGTGCTGGATGTTTGTCACCTCTAGATATATGCTTAGTGATGGACATTTGTCAGCTCTAGATATATGCTTAGTGCTGGATGTTTGTGCACTGCTAGATATATTGTCAGTGCTGGATGTTTGTCACCTCTAGATATATGCTTAGTGATGGATGTTTGTTCACTGCTGGATATATTGTCAGTGCTGGATGTTTGGTCACTGCTAGATATATGCTCAGTGCTGGATGTTTGTCACTGCTAGATATATACTCAGTGCTGGATGTTTGTCACTGCTAGATATATGCTTAGTGCTGGATGTTTGGTCACTGCTAGATATATGCTCAGTGCTGGATGTTTAGTCACTGCTAGATATATGCTCAGTGCTGGATGTTTAGTCACTGCTAGATATATGCTCAGTGCTGGATGTTTAGTCACTGCTAGATATATGCTCAGTGCTGGATGTTTAGTCACCTCTAGATATATGCTGAGTGCTGGATGTTTGGTCACTGTTAGATATATGCTGAGTGCTGGATGTTTGGTCACTGCTAGATATATGCTCAGTGCTGGATGTTTAGTCACTGCTAGATATATGCTCAATTGTGGATGTCACTGCTAGATATATGCTCAGTGCTGGATGTTTGGCGGTGCTAGATTGTTTGGTCACTGCTAGATTCCCCACATGGGCACAATGTGTTGCTGGTGTCCCCCCTGTGATATGCTGGATGTTGCTGGTCACTGATAACTATATAGTCAGGCAGTCTAGATATATGCTCAGTGATGGATGTTTAGTCACTGCTAGATATATGCTCAGTGCTGGATGTTTGTAGATATATGCTCAGTGCTGCTAGATATATGCTGAGTGCTGGATGTTTGGACACCTGCTAGATATATGATCAGTGATGGATGTTTGTCTCCTCTAGATGCTTAGTTATGGATGTTTGCTAGATATATGCTCTGTGCTGGATGTTTTGGTCACTGCTAGATATATGCTCAGTGCTGGATGTTTAGTCACTGCTAGATCTATGCTCAGTGCTGGATGTTTAGTCACTGCTAGATATATGCTCAGTGCTGGATGTTTGGTCACTGCTAGATCTATGCTCAGTGCTGGATGCTTAGACACTGCTAGATATATGCTCAGTGCTGGATGTTTGGTTACTGTTAGATATATGCTCACACTCAGGTGTAATGACCAAATGTTTTAACCATGAGACCTCGACCACCACTCTTTATATTTGGTTATGGAACGCATGCACACATTTCAGTGTTCTTCACATCATCATCTTCGATGTCTACATGACAGCTCACCTAATACTTTATTTGACACTTGTAGCTTGTTACTAAATTATGAAGCTGTTATACATGCTTCTTGGTTTCTTTCAGTATATGATTTGATGATACCTTGATGCTTAACTGTTGCAAGGATGTCATTAATTTTTCAATGATTTCCAACAGGATGAATTACTGTTCGCGGCAACAAAAAAGCCTCCCTTTGTTGAATGACATAAAAAATATTGAGTTATTCTCAGTGTGTATTAATTGTTAATAGGTCTGTTTTGTTATACTTAGGCCTTGTCAGGATCACATTGTTACAATCATAAAGGGTAGCAAGAGCTTGTGTAAAAACATTAGTGAGAAATTAAAAATGATCATTTGATTGTAGTTGATAGTGATTTGTCATAAATGAAAATGCAACTGTTTCTATTCTAATTACAGTGAATTGACACATCATTGTTGTCCCAGGTAAATCACATTGTTCTCCTTGTGTAGACACATGTTGTTCCAGGAGAATCACATTGTGGCCATGTGTTACACATGTGTTCCAGGAGACACATGTTGTTCTATGTTGTTCCAGGAGAATCACATTGTTGCCATGTGTAGACACATGTTGTTCCAGGAGAATCACATTGTTGCCATGTGTAGACACATGTTGTTCCAGGAGAATCACACTGTTGCCATGTGTAGACACATGTTGTTCCAGGAGAATCACATTGTTGCCATGTGTAGACACATGTTGTTCCAGGTAAATCACATTGTTGCCATGTGTACACATGTTGTTGCCATGTGTTGCCAGACACATGTTGTTCCAAGAAAATCACACAGATATATGTTGCCATACATGTAGACACACATGTTGTTCCAGGTAAATCACATTGTTGCCATGTGTAGACACATGTTGTTCCAGGAAAATCACATTGTTGCCATGTGTAGACACATGTTGTTCCAGGAAAATCACATTGTTGCCATGTGTAGACACATGTTGTTCCAGGTTGTTCCAGTAAATCACATTGTTGCCATGTGTAGACACATGTTGTTCCAAGAAATCACATTGTTGCCATGTGTGTAGACACATGTTGTTCCAGGTAAATCACATTGTTGCCATGTGTCCAGATAATCACACATGTTGTTCCAAATAGAAATCACATTGTTGCCATGTGTAGACACATGTTGTTCCAGGAGAAATCACATTGTTGCCATGTGTAGTACACACATGTTGTTCCAGTTGTTTCCAAAATCACACATGTGTGTTGCCATCACATTGTTGCCATGTGTAGACACATGTTGTTCCAGTTTGACCACTTGCCACAGTTTGACACTCTTACAGAAACCAGCCACCTGCCACAGTTTGCCACAGTTTGACACATCTTACAGAAACCAGCCATTTGACTACTTGCCACAGTTTTGCCACATGACACTCTTACAGAAAAGCCAGTTTGACCATTTGCCACAATTTGACTTACACTTGCCACAGTTTGTTTTGCCACAGTTTGACACTCTTACAGAAACCAGCCAATTTGACCACTTGCCACAGTTTGACACTCTTACAGAAACCAGCCAAGTTTGACCACTTGCCAGTTTGTTTGACACTCTTACAGAAACCAGCCAATTTGACCACTTGCCACAGTTTGACACTCTTACAGAAACCAGCCAGTTTGACCACTTGCCACAGTTTTGACACTCTTACAGAAACCAGCCAGTTTGACCACTTGCCACAGTTTGACACTCTTACAGAAACCAGCCAATTTGACCACTTGCCACAGTTTGACACTTCTTACAGAAACCAGCCAATTTGACTACTTGCCACAGTTTGACACTCTTACAGAAACCAGCCAGTTTGACCACTTGCCACAGTTTGACACTCTTACAGAAACCAGCCAATTTGACCACTTGCCACAGTTTGACATTCTTACAGAAACCAGCCAGTTTGACCACTTGCCACAGTTTGACACTCTTACAGAAACCAGCCAGTTTGACCACTTGCCACAGTTTGACACTCTTACAGAAACCAGCCAGTTTGACCACTTGCCACAGTTTGACACTCTTACAGAAACCAGCCAGTTTGCCAGTTTGACCACTACAGCCACAGTTTGACCACTTGCCTTTTACAGAAACCAGCCAGTTTGACCACTTGCCACAGTTTGACACTCTTACAGAAACCAGCCAGTTTGACCACTTGCCACAGTTTGACACTCTTACAGAAACCAGCCAGTTTGACCACTTGCCACAGTTTGACACTCTTACAGAAACCAGCCAGTTTGACCACTTGCCACAGTTTGACACTCTTACAGAAACCAGCCAATTTGACCACTTGCCACAGTTTGACACTCTTACAGAAACCAGCCAGTTTGACCACTTGCCACAGTTTGACACTCTTACAGAAACCAGCCAGTTTGACCACTTGCCACAGTTTGACCACTTGCCACAATTTGACACTCTTACAGAAACCAGCCAATTTGACCACTTGCACACAGTTTGACACAGTTTCTTACAGAAACCAGCCAGTTTGACCACTTGCCACAGTTTGACACTCTTACAGAAACCAGCCAATTTGACCACTTGCCACAGTTTGACACTCTTACAGAAACCAGCCAGTTTGACCACTTGCCACAGTTTGACACTCTTACAGAAACCAGCCAATTTGACCACTTGCCACAGTTTGACACTCTTACAGAAACCAGCCCAGTTTGACCACTTGCCACAGTTTGACACTCTTACAGAAACCCATTTGACCACTTGCCACAGTTTGACTCTTACAGAAACCAGCCAGTTTGACCACTTGCCACAATTTGACACTCTTACAGAAACCAGCCAGTTTGACCACTTGCCACAATTTGACACTCTTACAGAAACCAGCCAATTTGACTTCATATTTTGCCACAGTTTGATGACACCTCTTACAGAAACCAGCCAGTTTGACCACTTGCCAATAAAGTTTTGACACTCTTACAGAAACCATCCAAGCTGAAGCTGCCTGGACTGTGTGTGTCACCAGTAGCTCTGTCCGTCTGTCCATGTGTCCTCACATCTCTTCCCTCTCCGACCCTCACATGCTCTATGATTTATTGATCCTCTGCTGCTACAGCAGGGTCATGTGATTGATAATTTCCTGGTGATCTGATTGGCTAGCTTGGCACATCATATTTAATTCATTCAGCAGCTCTGAGAACGAGTAGCAACACTCTGGGAGCAGGTATATGCTTGGACATCGCGTTGTTTATACTAGAGGTGATCTGGATACAGCTCCTCCCTGGCAGGTAGGCTTAATTCCACCCTTCTCATCCCATCCCTTAATCTTCTTCGTCAAGCCACCCACCAGCTGGGCCATCCTCACACAAATATTGGACACTGTCTGTGATGTCACGATGATGCCTTGTTTACATATTATATGTATGTATATTAAATGTAGTCTGCCTAGCTGTGTAGGCAGGAGAAAACCGCCACTGTGGTATATATGTGTTACACTCCATGGGGTCAGTGTTGGAGCTACACGAGGTGTTTTATTCCAATGAAGACTGAATCAGACATACAGTTTGTTTATATGCAGATCAGATGACTCAGTCCATTCCACCACAGGTTCCTCTTTCTTTGATAGTCAAGACAATATTTTTCCATGTTACATTTTATGATTATTCATTCTAATGCTCTATCAGATATTTTTGCTTGGCATAATTATTCACTTCCTCATAAAGATGCATTTGATGTCAGCATGGTTGTCATGCTTACATGATACAAACAGACCATCTGTAAGTATGTGTCGTTCATTCGGATATTTACACAACTTATTTCTCTCTCCAGATTGGTCAGTGTTTGGTTCATGGTGAATATGTGTAGTTATATGACTTAATAAGCACATACCTATATATTATTGTAGTGTATGTAATATAGTTGAATTTTCATCTCCAATATATCATGATGTGATATGGAACTAGTACAAAGTGTAGATCATAATTACCTACGGAAAATAACATCCTGCTAAACTAGAAGGTTTCCAGAAAATTGGGTTGTGGTTTAGCTGTGTGGTTGAAGTGTTTGGTTGTCATGCCAAATATCCTAGTTTGTTTATTCTCGTGGGAACAAGATGTGAAGCCCATTCTTATTATCTCTTGCTGTAGTATAGCTGGAACATTTCACTCACTCACTCAGTCTTCATATTGCATGTGATGTTAGAACAGACAGGGTTTGTATGCTGTGCAGTCAGGAGTTGGAGATTAATGTTTGCCTCATCAACTTGATGTATCTTTATGTGCATCTCGACAATTTTTAAAATATAAATAGTTGTTTTGAGTATAATATTTTCTGAACAATTTGTAGGTGAGAAGTATGCCTAACAACTCCACCAGAAAAAATATCATGCGGTATGTCTACTGACTACATGCACAGTTGTAGATCTTGTGTACCTTTCGGTCTGATTAATGTCCCCTCTCAAATCACCAATCCTCATTAATATTATACATGGATAGGTGAGAAGACATGCATAGAAAGATGGTATTGAGATGAGCGCTTCCATCCAAGATTGTGGCAAGGGATACCTGTTGCCACTGCTAATCATGTTGATTACACTAACATCAGGCCAGTGCTGACCAGTTATGGATGGTAATACTTGGTGTCCTCCCATTGGTCGTCCAGCCCTTCTATCCTATGGGATAAATAAATGTATGCTATGGTTGATTGCATCAAGACCTGTGTTAAGTGATATTAAGTGAATTAAATAAGACTGATATTGTTGAAGCCTTGCTTATTATGAATGTAGCTGAGTTTAGAGTCATCCAATAGATGAAACCCTTACATAGTCATCTTGCAGATGGGGTGAACCTCTTTAGTCATGAGGATATTGTGTCTCATGATATAGCTCTTATATGACATCAACCCCAGACTGGAAGGATATAGCTCTTATATGACATCAACCCCAGACTGGAAGGATATAGCTCTTATATGACATCAACCCCAGACTGGCAGGATATAGCTCTTATATGACATCAACCCCAGACTGGCAGGATATAGCTCTTATATGACATCAACCCCAGACTGGCAGGATATAGCTCTTATATGACATCAACCCCAGACTGGCAGGATATAGCTCTTATATGACATCAACCCCAGACTGGCATGAAATATCTCTTGTAGGACACAAGCCCAAGACTGGTAGGATATACCTGTTATAGGACATAAACCCCATATAGTAAATCCTGGTTTGATTCTCCCAGTGGCCCACCTGAGAAATGCCCCCTGTGCTGTTCCCTCACACCATCTGTCAGTGTAGTGTGGCAAACTGAATCTAATAAGGTTGATGGAGAAGGTTGAGGAGGATCGACCAGACTCGGATCAATGTCTCCATAGTTATGTTAAACAAAGTTCCATATTGATAATAAAACAATCTCAGAATGAGGGTATGGTACATGCACACGCGACTTTGTTGACATTGATTTTGATGTTTTTGAAGTGGTTATCTGTCTACCCTGTTAAACAAACAGAATGTCGGATTATGGAATTGATTATTAATAGAAGTTACGTTGAGAGTTCACTTTATGTTTAAGACTCCTGTGCCTGAAGTTCTGATCGCAGAATGTGACGAGAGCGATGAATGTGAATTTAACACTGTGACGTTAGTACATGTATCAGCAATATATTGTCACATTGATGTCTGTTATCTTGTAATGCTTGTGAGGAGCCTGAACAGTCATTCTGTGATATAATTTTGGAGGTAGGGACTAGCTCTTTCACATGATTTGGTATCAGTGCCTTTTGATGGTGGTTCATAAACATGGTCATGGTTTTGTCGGAATCATACAAAGTTCTCTGCCTTGAGCAGAGCTTTCTTAAGGTTATGGAAAGGGCTTTGTCAGTTATATCTGTAGGGAATAGCCATTTGTTGTATCGAAAAGTTACAGCCTCTGCAGAAATTGCAATGGTTGTGAATACAGAGTCATTTTCTTGAGGACATTTTCGTGTGTTGCTTGTTGTCCTGTGCTTTTTGTAGGCTGTAACCACGGTCTAATTTGTATCAGTTGGTCAACTGGGCTGCTGAGTCCAAGAGGGTCTCCAAACCCATGTTGACCAGGTTGATGGTTTGTCAGCAAGGACCACTGCGACCTCCAGACCAAACCTGTGTTGGCCAGGCTGATGGTGTGTCAACAAGGACCACTGCTAAGTCTGGTCCAAGAGCACCTCCAGACCAAACCTGTGTTGGCCAGGCTGATTGTGTGTCAACAAGGACCACTGCTAAGTCTGGTCCAAGAGCACCTCTAGACCAAACCTGTGTTGGCCGGGCTGATGGTGTGTCAGCAAGGACCACTGTGACCTCCAGACCAAACCTGTGTTGGCCAGGCTGATTGTGTGTCAACAAGGACCACTGCTAAGTCTGGTCCAAGAGCACCTCCAGACCAAACCTGTGTTGGCCAGGCTGATGGTGTGTCAACAAGGACTACTGCTAAGTCTGGTCCAAGAGCACCTCCAGACCAAACCTGTGTTGGCCAGGCTGATGGTGTGTCAACAAGGACTACTGCTAAGTCTGGTCCAAGAGCACTTCCAGACCAAACCTGTGTTGGCCAGGCTGATGGTGTGTCAGCAAGGACCACTGCTAAGTCTGGTCCATCCAGACCAAACCTGTGTTGGCCAGGCTATTGTGTTCAGCAAGGAACTGCTAAGTCTGGTGCACCTCCAGACCAAATTGGGCCAGGCTGATGGTGTGTCAACAAGGACTACTGCTAAGTCTGGTCCAAGAGCACCTCCAGACCAAACCTGTGTTGGCCAGGCTGATTGTGTGTCAACAAGGACTACTGCTAAGTCTGGTCCAAGAGCACCTCCAGACCAAACCTGTGTTGGCCAGGCTGATGGTGTGTCAACAAGGACTACTGCTAAGTCTGGTCCAAGAGCACCTCCAGACCAAACCTGTGTTGGGCAGGCTGATGGTGTGTCAGCAAGGACCACTGTGACCTCTAGACCAAACCTGTGTTGGCCAGGCTGATGGTGTGTCAGCAAGGACCACTGCGACCTGCAGACCAAACCTGTGTTGGCCAGGCTGATTGTGTGTCAACAAGGACCACTGCTATGTCTGGTCCAAGAGGACCTCCAGACCAAACCTGTGTTATAAACCAACTGTATTATATTTAGAAAATAAATGTTAATTTTGTGTGCCATTTAATGGTAAGAATGCTCACTTTGTTATTTCTTCAGAGAATTACTGTTTTTATAGTCACTCTTAATATTAGCTTCATCTTCAGGGTTTCGATCTTCAGAACTTACACACCGAGTACCTGAAGTCAGGTGAGTCAAGGCCTGTGTTTGCTTCCTGACAGCAGCCTGGCATGTATTGTGTTTCAAACACTGATGATAGAACCCCAACAAGATGGCCATACTGCTACCATTCACTGTATGGTCCAGGATGTATGCCCTTCATACCGGCTACTTATAGAAAGTTAGTAAATCTACCAGTGATTGTGGCAGACTTCCTCTACAAATTACTTATATGACTAAAGTTAATTAAATACTGGCGTCACCTATTGTATCTGCCTTATGATAGACTGCCAAAGCATTGTTATATTATGCTCAAGTCCTTAGATGATGCTGGCTGCACTACTTGGGCAACTTGTGTCAGAAATATTATATTTAAGTTCATTTTTGGCTTGCATGGATCAGTCCGGATGTTGGCAATGTTAACTATTTCATATCTTTATTTAAGCAGAGACTTTCGGATAATCTTAATGTTGGTTCACTTCAATTGAAAATTACAATAAATGTTTCTATTACTCTCAATTTAAAACACTTTTAAATGTAGAAAGATATTCCTTTACATCTCAGATCTGCACTGTCCAAAATTAGATGTGGTAATGTTAATTTAGCAGTTGAACCTGGAAGATACAATAAAGTTAATTACAATGAAAGATTGTTTATTTTGTAAATCAAATGACAAAAATGTTATTGAAGATGAATTTCATGTACTCTCCAAGTGTGAACGTTTTTCTGATTTAAGATTAAGATATATTCAGAAATATTTGCTTGATTTTGATCCAAATGCCAATTTTATCAACATTGTGAAGTCAAATAATGACTGTGTCATTAAAGATTTTAGTATCTTTCTGTATCATGTATTTCAGCAAATTAGAAATGTTCCTCTTAGCAGCATGTGCACTCAACTATCAATATCATATGCAAATAACTGTATGATGGGCCTGTGGCCGTTTACTGAATAAACTTGTCTGTCTGTCCATCTGTCTATAGCAGAGTATGGTGTTAAATACAAACAGTGAGATTATACCTTCTTATTCACACTGTACATCATATGTCCACTGCTAGCATTTCCATTACATAGGCTCACTTCATCACCAACACATTGACATATCTGCTAAATCTCACATTCTCCAAAATATTAACCTTAATATGAGTTTGATGGCGGACACATTCATCCACTGACTACTTCTTCCGAGGACAGATCTACATTGGTGTCCAGTATCTCATGTCTGCGTAATTCTTGTGCCCTTGGCGACATTCAGTTCCAATATGGCAGGGGGAGTCTTGCTGAGAGTAATCACTAGTCATTGATTTCACTGAGGTTCCCTCCTATTAGGGACATCTAAAAGCTGGAATTGTCATTACAATGTGGTTAGAAACACAATGTAGTACATTATCTTGTAATCCAAGACATGCTGGCAATCACTCTGTGTAAGTGTTGTTCACACAAAACTGAAGATGACAAGCCACAGGGTTTGATTAGAAGAGTTCTTGTGTGCTGTTTCAAATTGCTGAACCATGGTGATGATATGGTGATAGGCATAAAACAGTACTAAGTCATTACCATATGACAGTAAACAGTACACCTGTAACACACTGATAATGAATCAGTACCACACTGCGCCTGTAAGGATGGCATGCTCACACACTCATTACTAACTGATCAAATCAGTACACCTGTACACACCTGTAAGGATGTAAAACAATACTCACACACTCATTACTAACTGATCATGAATCAGTACACCTGTACACACCTGTAAGGATGTAAAACAATACTCACACACTCATTACTAACTGATCATGAATCAGTACACCTGTACACACCTGTAAGGATATAGAACATATGACACACACTCATTACTAACTGATCATGAATCAGTACACCTGTACACACCTGTAAGGATGTAAAACAATACTCACACACTCATTACTAACTGATCATGAAACAGTACGCCTGTACACACCTGTAAGGATATAGAACAATGCTCACACACTCATTACTAACTGATCATGAAACAGTACACCTGTATACACCTGTAAGGATATAGAACAATGCTCACACACTCATTACTAACTGATCATGAATCAGTACACCTGTACACACCTGTAAGGATATAAAACAATGCTCACACACTCATTACTAACTGATCATGAATCAGTACACCTGTACACACCTGTAAGGATATAGAACCATGCTCACACACTCATTACTAACTGATCATGAAACAGTACACCTGTATACACCTGTAAGGATATAGAACAATGCTCACACACTCATTACTAACTGATCATGAAACAGTACACCTGTATACACCTGTAAGGATATAGAACAATGCTCACACACTCATTACTAACTGATCATGAAACAGTACACCTGTACACACCTGTAAGGATATAGAACAATGCTCACACACTCATTACTAACTGATCATGAATCAGTACACCTGTACACACCTGTAAGGATATAGAACAATGCTCACACACTCATTACTAACTGATCATGAATCAGTACACCTGTACACACCTGTAAGGATATAAAACAATGCTCACACACTCATTACTAACTGATCATGAATCAGTACACCTGTACACACCTGTAAGGATGTAAACAATCCTCACACTCATTACTAACTGATCATGAATCAGTACACCTGTACACACCTGTAAGGATATAGAACATATGACACACTCATTACTACCTGACCATAAAGCAGGACATTGGGTTTAACGTCGTGCTTGAGAATATTTCGCTCATATGACGACGTGCATGCATGTGTATGTGTATGTGCGGCTGCTTGAACTAGCCCAGACTTAAGCTGGTTTTATAGTGCTAGCCCACCGAGATACCATGCCGCAGTGAAGCATGAATACTCCACTCAGACACATTATACTGACTCCGAGCCGACCAGTCCTTGTTGTACCCATTAATGCCAAGAGCCAGGCAGGGACCAACAAGTACCATAGTTTTAACGTCTTTTGGTATGACGCGGTCGGGGGTCGAACCCGCGACCTTCCGCTCTCCGGGCGGACGCTCTAACCACTTCACCATGGAGGCGGTCGCAGGACACTTGAACACACCTGTAGGGAGATATAAACAATGCACTATTTCAGTGTTCTTCACATTGTTTGAACGTAATTCTTCCAGTCTTGGCTGTGTGTGTTTTGTAACAGTATTTCTATTGGACATGAATCTTGTTAAGTTCTGTGTGGTATGTAATATGTATTGATGCATCACTGTGTTATGGTGTGGGAGCATGTCTAGTCACAAGAAGTTGTCAGAAACCAGTATCTGTGCTTTTGAACCGCACATTTATCCAGCTTATCTTTTTGCGGTTTTCTGCAACATATCAACGCACATGGGTTTCACCAAAGGGATAAAATGTCTGATGTTGGTTTTACCATCCGACAAGCTGACACTGTGATGTATCAGAAAAGTATTGTGCGGTATGGTGTATATACTCACTCATTCACTCACTGTCATGGTGATAGGCATAAAACAGTACTAAGTCATTACCATATGACAGTAAACAGTACACCTGTACACACCTGTAAGGATATAGAACAATGCTCACACACTCATTACTAACTGATCATGAAACAGTACACCTGTACACGTCTGTAAGGATGTAAAACAATGCTCACACACTCATAACTAACTGATCATGAATCAGTACACCTGTACACACCTGTAAGGATGTAAAACAATGCTCACACACTCATTACTAACTGATCATGAATCAGTACACCTGTACACACCTGTAAGGATATAGAACCATGCTCACACACTCATAACTAACTGATCATGAATCGGTACACCTGTACACACCTGTAAGGATATAGAACAATGCTCACACACTCATTACTAACTGATCATGAATCAGTACACCTGTACACGCCTGTAAGGATGTAAAACAATACTCACACACTCATAAATAACTGATCATGAATCAGTACACCTGTACACACCTGTAAGGATGTAAAACAATGCTCACACACTCATAACTAACTGATCATGAATCAGTACACCTGTACACACCTGTAAGGATGTAAAACAATACTCACACACTCATTACTAACTGATCATGAATCAGTACACCTGTATACACCAGTAAGGATGTAAAACAATGCTCACACACTCATTACTAACTGATCATGAATCAGTACACCTGTACACACCTGTAAGGATGTAAAACAATACTCACACACTCATAACTAACTGATCATGAATCAGTACACCTGTACACACCTGTAAGGATGTAAAACAATACTCACACACTCATTACTAACTGATCATGAATCAGTACACCTGTATACACCAGTAAGGATGTAAAACAATGCTCACACACTCATTACTAACTGATCATGTCATGGTGAATTCTTACCTGAGACTGAAGTAGCTGATACCATTGATTGTGCAAGGGATGGAATGAGCATTGACATTATTGTAAAAACAAACCAGAAGACAGAATTGCTTTGATAGCCTTCAAAAACCATATAATCCCTTGTAATTTATTCATTGAATATAACCTTAATCAATTTCTGTTGTGTGGGAAGTTTATGATGAAATGTTTCAACATAGAAGACAAATGTTTGTTGAGTTATTGTTGTGACAGTTTACTTAATGTGTTGACATTTTGAGTCTGTGTTATTTGTGTGTTGTAAGTGTTTTATCATTCCAGTTCAGATATCATCTGATCAGTGATCTGTAATGCCTCGTTTTCTGTTTTGGACAGTTCTGTTGGTTATTATCTTTGACATTAACAACAGTAGATCTACCACCATGCTTGAAACAGTAGATCTACCACCACGTTTGAAACAGTAGATCTACCACCATGTTTGAAACAGTAGATCTACCACCACACTTGGAACAGTAAATCTACCACCATGCTTGAAACAGTAGATCTACCACCACGCTTGGAAACAGTAGATCTACCACCATGTTTGAAACAGTAGATCTACCACCACGCTTGAAACAGTAGATCTACCACCATGCTTGAAACAGTAGATCTACCACCATGTTTGAAACAATAAATCTACCACCATGCTTTGAAACAGTAAATCTACCACCATGCTTGAAACAGTAAATCTACCACCACGCTTAGAAACAGTAGATCTACCACCACGCTTAGAAACAGTAAATCTACTACCATGCTTGAAACAGTAAATCTACCACCACGCTTGAAACAGTAGATCTACCACCATGTTTGAAACAGTAGATCTACCACCACGCTTGAAACAGTAAATCTAACACCACGTTTAAAACAGTAGATCTATCACAAAGTTTGAAACAATAAATCTGCCACCACGCTTGGAACTGTAGATCTACCACCACGCTTGAAACAGTAGATCTACCACCACGCTAGAAACAGTAGATCTATCCACCAAGTTTGAAACAGTAGATCTACCACCACGCTAGAAACAGTAGATCTACCACCGCGTTTGAAACAGTAGCTAATACTAGGAGGAAGAATATTTTAAATCAGAAATGGAGAAAAATTAGATTCACTCAGTCCCGTCAGCTGCGGACTCTGTTGCCGCTCATTTACATAAGTTTAGTGTTCTATGTTCGGAATATTGTTCTTTTTTTACAAACCTGCTTCTATTTTGAACATTGTATAAAAATGTCACTTGAATATTGCAAAAAAATTGCTTCTATTTTGAGGATCATGTGAAAATGTCGCTTGGATATTGCAAAAAGATAAAGCATGGCAATTATATTCTCTGACTATTGTAAGATCACTTTTTACAGAGCTGACACTAATATGAAAGTATGAAAGTATCTGTGATAGTATGATCGAATGTTTCAAAGAGCCATATTAACTTTTGCTCATTCATCTTATGATGAGGCTTCTATTCCCCAACATGATGCAGCTGATAACTGTACTCCTGTGATGGTAACAATGCAACATCATACACTTGGGTTTCAGCTTCTTAAGTTTCAGATTCATATTGAGTCAGTGCAAAGAATTTGAAGTTCAGCTGTATTAATCCGCAGAAATTCTGACCATTTCTCATCCACTTTTTCAGAAAAGTCACGAGTAAACAGTCGTAATTTCAACACAATGTGGCATTCTGTGTAATCCAAATATGATATTTATCCCATAATTGTCTGATTTGGTTGTTGAGATGCTTGGGTCTTCCATCTAATGATTACTCCAGGAACTGTGTCCACCAAGTCAGTGGCTCATGAGGACATTCAGATTTTCAGATACTCATGAGGTTTGCATTTCTTCAGTGGAACGTGACAAATATGAAAGAAAATGCACAACTTGCTCATTCAAGGTTCTTTCCATACATTGATGGCAAATACTGAAACATCGAAAATAAAATGGTCTCGTTGGTCTTGAATGACAAAAATCAGCAGTAGGAATCTTCAAGAAATGTTTCCAAACAAGGGGAGTGGGGAGCCAAAAGTTTTAGCATGTAGCATTACCATGTTCATCAAATGTCTTCAGCCTTAAGTGCATCCTTAAATGTAACCTCCAAAGAGTGGCATCTATGACTGGGTGTTGGACGGCAGGGGTGTGATGTGACTGGGGTTCATGGCGTCGGTCACGTGTGTTTGGCATTCCTTGTTCAGTTCAGTGATGCTATAGAAATTAGAGGTGTATGTATCTGTTTCATTATTGAGTTCTCTGTGTCTGCCATGCCTGCCAAAAGTCTTCATCTCTGTTGACATTGTATTGAACTGGTGAGGCTCACAGAAGACTCGCCCATCACTGGAAACTTCAAGCACATGTGACACATTTATTGTAGTCATAGTAAGCCTGTGATACTATATAATATACAAGTAACAATAGTCTTTCAGCTACTATACTTGTTCATGTGTTAAACTGTATAGTTGAAACAGTTGTCGACCTACCACAGCCGGAAGCCTATATAAATTATAGTGTTTAGTCAATGTGGAACAACCACAGTTGTCGACCTACCACAGTCGGAAGCCTATATAGATTATAGGGTTTAGTCAATGTGGAACAACCACAGTTGTAATTTAAACGATGGTATTACGATAGTCTTAGACCTATGACACTGCTTCAGTTTGCTATGTATCCAAATGGCACAACCCTAAAAATAGCTGTCAAGTTGAATTACTCTCATAAACAAGAGACTTTCTGTGCCAAAGTAGTGGACGTTCCAGAGAGTGTTCATGTGCACACCTGACCTTCAGTGGGTACAAGCATGATCATCTCATACTATCCTGTATGTCCTTCTACTGATGCATGTCCACTCTCGTTCTCACTAATGAGGTGCAATTGCTGTCCGCCCTGATCAGATCAAATACTTATGAAAGTTGATTAGATATGCCACCATATTTTAACAGGGTACAGCGAAGGCAACTTCTGACATTTCAGGATTCTCTCAGAATTCATTTCGTATTTGACAGCAACACCTCAAACATGCAAAACAATACCTACGTTACCTGTCTGCCCCTTTGGGTTGATAGAGATATGTTGCAATAAAGACATGCGAACAATAAGTATTGATTATTGTTACGGTTATAGCGATTGGTGAGTGATCCAGCCTTGCTTCCATGTCTGTTATGGTGACTTCCATTCATGCACAGCCAGATGAGCTCGGACAAAAGACTTGTCCGCTATGCTGAGGATACCTACGTTACTGGACCATTTAGCTCAGACACAAGACTTGTCCGCTATGCTGAGGATACCTACGTTACTGCACCATTTAGCTCAGACACAAGACTTGTCCGCTAAGACTTGTCCGCTATGCTGAGGATATGCACCATTTAGCTCAGACACAAGACTTGTCCGCTATGCTACGTTACTGCACCATTTAGCCTTAGAAGCGTATGCACACTACGTACTGCACCACATCCTGACCGCCATTGTAAAAAATAGATTGGAAAACGTCAAGAAATGTATGGTGACACAAACAACTTGGTCCATGGCATACCTCTTCATACATCTACTCTTGAAACTAGTCAATTAGAACCGTATATTATGAGTGATACCTACATTACTAGTGCTGTATTTGCACGAGACCTTTAACATGAAATTAATTAGCATATAGCATTATAAAAAAATAGTACAGTCATTGGTTTCAGACATCAGTGCTTATAATTTTCACATTTTCACTGTTTGGTTGATTTTTCCAGTTAAAAATACATACGTTACTGATACAAACGGTACCAAGATATAAGTAACAATGGCTTTAGAGCTTTCCTTAGAACTTTTCTTGTTTCCAAATTTAAAGATGTCATTGCTGTTTAGATTGTACTTTTAATAAGACGTAGCATCATGTTTCCACCGCATTCTTGATTAGACTTGAATGTTTTAATACCCTTTGATACATAGAGCTTGTCAGCCTTTCAACAGAAACTCCGAGGTAAATATTTGATATGATGGTTATTACATTTTGCCTTAGTAAATGCAAGAAAACCTATTTACTCTGCTGTGAAGGGTTAATAATTTTCGCCTAGGTCTCTTTACAAGATGTAATACCTACGTTAAAAGTAGTAACGAAGGTATCACCAGTTTCAATGTCTATTTTAAAGTGTATATAGTGCATTACGCTGCTGTTATATGACGTTATATAGCATATATTGAATTAATCTAGTGCAAATATATAACCTGTGAACAAACACATTTAATTTACATGTAAAAAATTGTGTTATAAAAGAATTTATGCATATATCTAAGTGTATATCTAGCTAAAGATTCAAATGCAAATCTTCAGCATGATAAATGGTCAACTTTAATTTCAAATGATAATGATGTTACATAGTTGAAAGCTTGATTTCTTCAAATTCAGAAGTTGATAATTTGACAAATTCACAGTCACCAGTGTGTTGACAAGGTCTATGTCGTCTGCTGCTATTTATACACTCTTTGCATCAGACTTGTGACTTTTGGGTATGTTGTCGTTTACATGTTGGCTTTGTATGTGGTTTCAAATTTAACTGAGTTAAGAGTATGGGCTGAAGCTTCAGTTAAAGCATATATTAGTTTACGAGAAGATATGTTCCAGGAGGACGTCTTCTGTAGCTTTTCGTAAATCACACATACATTACTCTGGGTGTTGGTTGAGGTTATTATTATTGATACAGTGGTGTGAACTGGTTTAAATGTTGCAGAACCGCCTTAGTTGCCATTTTCATGGTAGCATTTTGTTAACATATGGTGTTAAAGTAAGCTGATTGTGCGTTATGCCTTCTGTTAAGACATTTGGAAGTGATACCTACGTTACTATGTCTGAAAGCATATCCAATGGGGCATGTCCAGTTTAATTCATATTTTGTTATCTGAACTAATCTCTTGTCAGGGAATGTGATTTATTTATGGAAAAATAAGATTGTTTTTACATTTTAAGACAAAATTACTTCTGTTCCGGATAAAATTCGAGTTTTGTTTTTATTCACACTTAAAGCAAGTGAAAAATGATCGTCATTGATAAATGTATGCTAATTGACTGATAAGGGTAGTGCCACCACTGTATATAAGTCAGAGGTTCTTCTTAAATGCTATTTTTAAAGGCCATGTTACTGTTTAAAATTGATAATCTATTTATGTTGCTAAAACTTGATACTTATGTTACTTTTGGTACAGTCTGTAAAGACCACAATTCCTCAAGTGTAGTTGACAATACAGACTTGAGATGTTTCATGTTGTATTTTGTTTCTGGCAATAAAACATTAATCTGTCGATATGTCTTTAATTTTAATCAGAGACAACACTCTTCTGTTGTGTGAATTGATTGAAATGTCAGGAAAAAGTATATTAAGTCGCTTTAGTGATCTACCAAGATTGATTGATTGGATTTTTTAAAGACAATATAACCACTACTTCCATGAGTACATAGAAACAGCTTCAACGCCAGTCGGGTTTAAGCACATAGCAAACATAATATATTTGATGAAAACGCTATTGAAAACCTGTAATGTAGGTATCTGAGAGATTGTTTCACCCAGATGGGTCCTTTATTCACAACATCACAGCATCTTCAACATAGAACTGGTGTGGTGCAAACATTGGGAAATCATACTTCATATGGCCCTTTATCAGAAAACCAAACCAATTCAAGTCAACTGAAAAGTAAATTTTGCACTTTTTTCAGAATGCGTTTGCACCTTATTAGTGAGAACGGGTGTCTATCGATACAACTTGGCCAATGTGAAACTCACCCTACACTCATCAGTTGGATTCAGTCCATACATCATACCCAGTATTATAAAATGTAACTTTGTTGTATCTATATGACATTCTTGTAGCTTTTGATCTTGTTGCTGTGTTGCTGAAATAATGTTGATGTGTTGTTATATATTGACTTTTACCCAATGTGAGAAGTGAGCACATTGTTACTTGTGATGCATTGCATTAGGTTCTTATGAGCTAGGAACTTGTGTCAACATGTGCACTGTGCATCCGTCTAATGAACACATAAATGTATTGAACTTTGGACTTGGTATCATCAGTAAGTTGATCCAATTAGATATTTATAGTAAGCGTCTACACTCATCAGAACTTAAGGTTCAGGTATTAGTGTGATGGTTTCCTTTCATGTGAGTCATAAATGTGGGTCTGTTCCTGTGTGGTGGTAGTTATTGGTCTGGTTTAGTGTATGGTGTAATGTGTTGCAACTCCCCTGTAAACACCACTGTGTGTCTCCGAGTTACGTGTGTACATCCAGTAGTGCATAGCACCACAGATGTTATGAAAATCTGGTTACCTTTATTTGTATGTCTGCCATCTTGAAATTATTATTGGAGTTCAAGAGCATGTACAAATATCTTGATACTGTACCTGTGCCTGTAGATGTCATTACAGCACTCTACCAGTGGTTATGTGAGTGATTACTCTACAGAACCACAGCTTTGTTTGTATGTCTCACTTAACTGGTTATACATGCAAACATGCATCTCCAAATATTTTACACTTTGGAAACTGAAACAGCACTCAGTCCAATCCCACTCACTCACAGATACCATTTAAGCCAATATGAGGAAAAATCCCAACTATATATGATACCATTTAAGCCAATATGAGGGAAAATCCTAAAATATATATTTGTGTGCTATGATGACAGCAGACACTCCCTAAGAGCTGGATGTCGTTTGTTCCAGCTGGAGTTGATGTCCTGGTCAGCCCAAGAACTTTGATAAATAAGTCATTTTGGTTGTGTGTAATCCCAGGAGGATACAGGGAGGGTAATCCATGTAGTGTTTACAGGAAGATGTGTGGGGCCTCAGCTGGCCAATCAGAATCCCTGCAGACTAATGACTGACAGGAAGTGTAGTCCGTGTGTCCCTGTTGTCTGTCCTCGCTACCAATTAAGAAAATGACAGCCAGATAATCATTTCCAAGGGGCTGAATTAGTAGTTTGCTTGAGAAACATTAAAAGCATTGTTTCTTTTATATCATATATATCTTTGTTGAGAAACATTAAAAGCATTGTTTCTTTTATATCATATATATCTTTGTTGAGAAACATTAAAAGCATTGTTTCTTTTATATCATATATATCTTTGTTGAGAAAAATTAAAAGCATTGTTTCTTTTATAGCATATATATCATTGTTGAGAAACATTAAAAGCATTGTTTCTTTTATATCATATATATCTTTGTTGAGAAAAATTAAAAGCATTGTTTCTTTTATATCATATATATCATTGTTGAGAAACATTAAAAGCATTGTTTCTTTTATATCATATATATCTTCATTGAGAAACATTAAAAGCATTGTTTCTTTAATATCATATATATCTTTGTTGAGAAAAATTAAAAGCATTGTTTCTTTTATATCATATATATCATTGTTGAGAAACATTAAAAGCATTGTTTCTTTTATATCATATATATATTCATTGAGAAACATTAAAAGCATTGTTTCTTTTATATCATATATATATTCATTGAGAAACATTAAAAGCATTGTTTCTTTTATATCATATATATATTCATTGAGAAACATTAAAAGCATTGTTTCTCTTATATCATATATATATTCATTGAGAAACAGACACTAAACAACATGTGTTTATGTGTGATAAGGACATAGTAAACAGGATCATTTCTTGTCATTATTATTATTATAGGATAATTATATAGTGCACATATCCACGCAGCTAGTGCATGCTCAAGGCGCTGACATTTTTTTCCCTCGATCTTTGGATGTCAATCTCAACGGAAGTACTGTCCAGTGATGTGATAACACAAACATGACTCAATTACTCCCTGATTTACAGGACAGTAAGCTCCAGATTCCAAATACTTCCTGCTATAAGCTGATGAAAGCTGCTGGTAGCTAAGTTGTTAATGAATAGCCACTGGCCCGCTAGCCCAAGTCTAGTAAACATCCAGTTGGGCCAGTATATCTCCACAGTCACTGGCCCGACTGGCTAGTGAATTTTCATGGGGGGAGTTGTAAATGTATTACCTTTCAGGCATAGCTAGCCCGACTGGCTTGCAAAATTTGGAAACCATTTCGCACACTGGGTGCAGGGTTGTGATTTTAATGGACAAACATAAAAACTATTTGTGTCTGGGAGGTTCAACCTGTGTTTGCTATGCACATCCTTTTCATAATTCTTAGGTCCTGATGTTACAGGAAGTAAATCTGCATTGGTGTATTGTGTAGTTTGTCACCTTGACCAACTAACCACAGTGACAGAAGTAGTCAGTGCGTACATGTAACATGTTTCAGGAAATAACACACTGAAAAGTGTTAATTATAAGTTAGATGGTGTCCTTGGCATTGTGACAAATGTTGATACTACTAGAGTGACAACTTGTTTAACCAGTGCCCAGAAGAAGGCTGCTACAATAAATCATGTTAATGTATCTCAAATGACGAATACGGTTAATAGCAGTCAAAGATGTAGGACATGATTGAGTTGCAGAATCCTAGAAGGAGGCAATAAGGAAGCTGGAACAGCAATATGTTACAGGGAGAGAAACAGGAAACAATCTATGTGTAGTTTTCTATAAATAAATTTAAGTCATTCGGAGGCATTTGATTGGTTAAGCGAGCAGATATATATTTCATATAGGTTCCCTCCCATAAACTGAATCAAGTTTAGGCAATTTTGTGTATATTAGCTTATAATATAATGGGCAGGGTTTGTATTTTATTGTTGCAGTGAACAGTGTCACTGATTTTGTATTATCTACAGTGTTTTTGTGTTAATGCTTTAACAAGGAATTTTTGTTGACCTATCTATCAATGAGAAGTAACTTCAGTATATTTTTTTATACTTTACCTCCATAAACAAGAAAAATATAAATAAAAAAATAATCTAGCAATCTTTTTTGGGGTCCCTATAGAGAGCAGAATGAAGCATTCCAATCCCTGGTTAAAGGGAGCAGGAATGTCGAATGTTGTATTGATTTCATGGTTTCTTCCCTTCCAGGTTAGTGCATGCTATCAAGGCATCTCACCAGTACAATTAGATCAGGCCTGGATGGAGTTTGTCTGTTGCAAGTTTTTTTAATAGTTTAATCAGATTCAATTTAAGTGGGCTGACATTGGCAAGTGCTTGTTTCAAAGGAAAATCATTGATTTTTTACCTGTGCCCTCAGCTATGTTATGTAGATGCATTCAGGTAAACAGGTAGTAAATCTAAGTGTTTTGTCTTTATTGTCCTATTCCAATCATGCAGTGTGAATGACAGTAGGACAATGGAGCTACTTTACTGTTAAAGCAGGGAAAACAGAGCCTGTGTTGACTGTTGCTGAAACTGGCTTGTAGTTGCAAGTGGAATATTTTATTCAAAGCATGTTTGCCTCCCCTCCAGGGATGCTTGACTAGATCTCAGTATGTGTTCATTGTTGCTGACTTAATTAGAAATACAATTTGATCTGTATGGCCAGTAACAGCAAGAAAACATTTTGCTTGATTTAGATTTGAAATAGTTGTTTCTGGTGTGTGGCATATCTGTTTCCTGAAATTAAACAAAGAACTACCGTTTTATGCATGCACACAATTTCTCTAAAGATCTGTCCGTCCGTATGTCCCAATTCTTTTTAACGCAATATCCCATGAACTATTGAACCCAATAAGAAAAGCAAGATTTATGGATGTCAACTTCTTTATTGTGAACAACACGACGTTTTGGAGTGTATGCTTGCTCCTTCATCAGGTGAATGGTAGGGAGTACAAGGGGGATATATAGCTGGGTACTGGTGGCACACTTGTATATAGATGGGGCCTGGCGGCCCACTTGTTTATAGCTGGGGACTAGTGGCTCACTTGTTTATAGCTGGGAACTTGTGGCCCACTTGTTTATATCTGAGGACTGGTGCTCCATTTGTTTATAGCTGTCGTATGGTGGTCTGCATGTTTATAGTTGGAACCTGGGCCCGATGGACTGGTGGCCCACTTGTTTATAGCTGGAGACCGGTGTTCCACTTGTTTATATCTGGGGACACAGATTGAGGGTTTAGATCGAAATCCAGATTTACCCATATCATGACATTTAGTCTTTCCGTACCTTGCACTTGTTTGTGGGCTTCATCAAAGTATGGGTTTCCTGTAAGATAATGGTGGCTTCACGTGATAACTGAAATTCTGTTCTATCTCATCAAGCTTACCAGTTCCTTAAAGTGAAACTTGTTGATGGAAGCGTCATTACTTGGTTTAATTACGGAATATACATCCTGTGGACATTTAAACACTAAATAACCCTTGTTGGATTGACCTGCTAAGCTACACTTTGAAAGTATTACCACTTCCATCTTTCTCTTATTTAACTCTGAGTCTTTTCTTAGAAGCTATTTTAATGTTCTTAAATTAATCAACATCAATACTCCCCTTTTGCTTTGAGCATTTTGCCTTCATCTTTTGTCAATAATTTGAAGCGTCATTTATTCTAATCAGCATGGTTTGTTCTTTGATAGTTTCTCCTCTGATCATGTCAATCCCCAATCATTCTGCAGCTGTCTCCTATCATGCATACTGTATGTGCAGAACTGTCTGGCTCCATCTCAGACCCAGGCTAAAGCTTAGTTTCTGAATATATGCAATTTGGTAAAAATGCATAATTCTTTTTAAATTGAAAATGGGCCAAAGTGGGTTGGGAGATTCAGAACATGAGAAAATCATGTTTCATTTAGGGCTTATGAATTGCAGAAAGGGCTGGGTGGAATGGAAATAATGTGGTTCAGGCTCTGTGAGACAGACTATCTCAGACCCTGTGTTCTGTACAGCCTTTCTCTAGCATCATGTATACAGGAACACCAGACAGGAACTTCTTGGTTCCTTCTTAGACCCTGTGTTCAGTACAGCCCCTCTCCAGCATTTTGTATACAGGAACACCATGTGGTCTGTGCAGAACTTCCTGGTTCCTTCTCATACCCTGTGTTCAGTACAGCCCTTCTCTAGCATCTTGTATACAGGAACACCAGGCTGTCTGTGCAGAACTGCCTGGTTCCTTCTCAGACCCTGTGTTCAGTACAGCCCTTCTCTAGCATCATGTATACAGGAACACCAGATGTGTCTGTGCAGAACTGCCTGGTTCCTTCTCAGACCCTGTGTTCAGTACAGCCCTTCTCTAGCATCTTGTATACAGGAACACCAGACTGTCTGTGCAGAACTGCCTGGCTCCTTCTCAGACCCTGTGTTCAGTACAGCCATTCTCTAGCATCTTGTATACAGGAACACCAGACTGTCTGTTTAGAACTGCCTGGCTCCTTCTCAGACCCTGTGTTCAGTACAGCCCTTCTCTAGCATCTTGTATACAGGAACACCAGACTGTCTGTGCAGAACTGCCTGGCTCCTTCTCAGACCCTGTGCTAGTACAGCCCTTCTCTAGCATCTTGTATACAGGAACACCAGACTGTCTGTGCAGAACTGCCTGGCTCCTTCTCAGACCCTGTGTTCAGTACAGCCATTCTCTAGCATCTTGTATACAGGAACACCAGACTGTCTGTGTAGAACTGCCTGGCTCCTTCTCAGACCCTGTGTTCAGTATAGCCCGTGTTCAGTACAGCCCTTCTCTAGCATCTTGTATACAGGAACACAAGACTGTCTGTGCAGAACTGCCTGGCTCCTTCTCAGACCCTGTGTTCAGTACAGCCCTTCTCTAGCATCTTGTATACAGGAACACCAGACTGTCTGTGCAGAACTGCCTGGCTCCTTCTCAGACCCTGTGTTCAGTACAGCCATTCTCTAGCATCTTGTATACAGGAACACCAGACTGTCTGTGTAGAACTGCCTGGCTCCTTCTCAGACCCTGTGTTCAGTACAGCCATTCTCTAGCATCTTGTATACAGGAACACCAGACTGTCTGTGCAGAACTGCCTGGCTCCTTCTCAGACCCTGTGTTCAGTACAGCCCTTCTCTAGCATCTTGTATACAGGAACACCAGACTGTCTGTGCAGAACTGCCTGGCTCCTTCTCAGACCCTGTGTTCAGTACAGCCATCCTCTAGCATCATGTATACAGGAACAACAGACTGTTTGTGCAGAACTGCCTGCATCTTGTATACAGGAACACCAGACTGTCTGTGCAGAACTGCCTGGCTCCTTCTCAGACCCTGTGTTCAGTACAGCCATTCTCTAGCATCTTGTATACAGGAACACCAGACTGTCTGTGTAGAACTGCCTGGCTCCTTCTCAGACCCTGTGTTCAGTACAGCCATTCTCTAGCATCTTGTATACAGGAACACCAGACTGTCTGTGCAGAACTACCTGGTTCCTTCTCAGACCCGGGGCGGTGAGGTAGCCTAGTGGTTAAAGCGTTGGCTCATCACGCCGAAGACCTGGGTTCGATTCCCCACATGGGCACAATGTGTTAAGCCCATTTCAAGTGTCCCCCACCGTGATGTTGCTGGAATATTGCTAAAAGTGGCGTAAAACTAAACTCAGTCAGTCAGAGACTACAGTGCTACTTTGCTTTCCACAGCCACATATTCACCCACAGTGCACTCATGGGGCCTTATGGAAGTATCTGCAGTACAGCAGGACTTCATCCCAGCTACTTCTTGCCATTGTGCATGCAGGGATCACAAAGATGAATGCTGTCTTGGAGACTGTGTACAAACTGTATTCACTCCAGCACCAGTTGACAGTCTCATGTGCAGACTTGACATTCATTTTGTTCGATTTACACCATGTTTTATTATGAGGAAGTTTCATAAATAGCAGTATTAAATTATACAATGGATAGTTTCCTCTGTCAACAAATTGATCTGTACATTGTGATACAAGGAAGTGTCATTAGTTGTGGTTGTTCTTTCGAGCAAAAATAATGGCTCCATTTGTATTATTGATAGAATCACTAGGAACTGAACTTGCCTTTCAAGTTTGCCTAGCTTATACACAGAAGGAAATTGCTTAAAAGGAAGCATGGTGGGTTTATGAAATAAATCTTTTCCTCAAATAGTTTTATATTTGACTTGGTGAAATGCATTACTTTATGTGATGTTTCTGTACACAGATTTGTGCATGCATGCTGTTTTTTATATGCTCCAACCCAAGCTACTGATTGGCTGTATTTGTATGCTACAATCAAAATCATCCCAATCAGTCCGGGAGGGTAGTGTTCAATCACTACATGTTTACATGGGGTTGCTCATATCGCTGTATATACCTACAAGGGGCGCTCAGTTCCATTCAGAAGCCCAAGTGTGAATGGTGTAACATTGAGGACATAGTTTGCATCCCCCACTAATGTCTTATGTGGCAAAGGTCCTTCCCAGTAGTCACCTTTGACTCATAAGAGCCTCTCTTTAGCATTGGCAGAGTCCAGGGATTTATCTAGACCTCTCAGAGCCCACATCAGCCCAAGTCTTCAGCAGAGATCAGTTGATATTTCAAAACTGGAGTTCAGCTTTTTTAAAATAAATTTTAATGTAGTTGTAACTTGTATTGCATTGGTCACTTTTTTCTTACTGATGACAGGGCCAACAAAAAAGAAGAAGATTCTTTTAAGCTTAGTTTTGCGTTTTTGCATGGAATGTTAGATTTTTTAACAAAGTCACAGACCATTGTTATTCCAATTTTCCTCCCAAGAGCTCTTAGGTATCATTTGTAAACATATGTATGACATGTTACAATATCTATGATTTTTGTGTCATCTTTGAAATCACATTTGTCAGATAGTCACCAAATCGTGTATGAATAACAAATAGACTATAATGAAGTTTTTTATTTTCACTAATGAAATCAAATATGTCTTCCAGATTACTTATCAACAAGTCATTAGACAAGAAAGAAATGCCAATTCAATTCAAATTTATAGATGATGTAGTTTTGTACCTTAATGTGTAGGACCTTGCATTTCAGGATCTAGATTATGTATTGTCTTGAATGGAAGGCATCATTTCCTTGAAAGTGTAGGCATCTTTCAGCAATACTGACTGTAAACATGACCCGGCCAATCAATCATCCAGGGCTGCCTTATTTGATGACTTTACCCATCAACGTTCCTTTTCTGTTCCTTGTCATTTTGGTGTCATCATTAAAAACGTGAATGAGTGGTAGGCGTGTTAACATCACACCAGGGATCTCACCCCCAATGCTCTAACTTATAACAGTTGTAAATTAGCTTTTCAGAATTGGAATTGGACCCAGGATACTATGCTGAATTGTTCATTTCCAATTAACATTCCAGCGATAGATCCATAACCCTTTGTTTCTGATTTGTCTACTAAACAGCTTCATGCATTATGCAACACTTATGATTATAAGTATCAGTAGTTGCCAGTTTCACCTTGTGAAGTTAAAGCGGCCTTCACACGGCAAACTCAAGTTTGACAATACATGTTGTTGAACTTTTAAAAGTTTTCAAACTCACGTTTTCACACGTCAAACACATGTTGTCAAACTTTCGTGTCATTTGAGTGCCATGTCTGTATCGATGCGGTCACAGTGACAATATTGTTGACTGCGATTGGTTGTTTCTGAACAACACGAGTTTTACAACACTTCACACGTCAAACTCGAGTTTGAAAACACCGAAAGTTTGATGGAAAAGTTGGTGATAATAGAGACCGATCCTATTTCTGGACAGCAGTTTGACAACTCTCAAATTGGTATTGGTGGTGAGTTGTTGGAATGTTCACACTCTCAAACTGGCTTTGTCAAACTTTAGTTTGCTGTGTGAAGGCCGCTTAACGTTGTTTGTTATCACTTGGTTGTAACAGGTATCAACTCTTTGGCGGACCATTGCACATGCATCATTGATGCATGCAACAAGATAATGAGCTTTTTCACATTTGTTAGCCTCATTGAGCAATTTACCAATTATCACTCTTGTAAATTAATTTAGTTTTGTAAATTTTGTAATATTGTGGCTAACGCTTCCCTGTATAGACCTGCAGAGTTAAACTATTTGTAGTATTGCCTCATCAAACCTTTTCCATACATTGGCCTTATCCTTGTGATGTGGCTGGAAGGATTTGTATTTCACCTTCCCTCACGTTCTGCATGAACATTCATACAAGGAACAAAGATGGGGAAGGATCTGGTGGTAGCATCAGGTGATTTTTACTGTGTCATCAGCGTTCTCTACAGATGATGGTTGAGCGTTACTACAACTCTGGCTGGTGAGAAGTTTAAAGGCTTTGTTCTGGCTGAGGTGTTTAACTTTATCTTGACTGTTTTGTGGTCCCTAATACCAATTAAGTTTGAAATAAGCATACTTTCAAGTGAAGTTATGTGTTTTACATTTGTTATCAGAGAATAGATTTAATCAGCTTGCTCAGCTGGAAGGCAAGAGTGCAACTAATGAAACTGATAACATTGTTTTTCTGATAAACAGAGGCTACTTCTCAGACAATATAGGAAAACTGCAGATAAAGGTTGGCATTGTCAGGATGTGACTATCCTGGTTGGCCTAAAAATATCAGAGGTTCCATATAGCCTCTTTCACCCACTTATACACCTCATACTGCAAAACCTCCAATAGCATCAAACTTCAGCAACTTGCGTAGTCACAGCTACATCAGCATGGACTGTTCTGCTGCTCACATGAAAGACAAGATAATCCAGAAAGATTAGTACTGCAAATTATGGATGGATAAGCCTGTGTCTGGATCCGATGCCCTCAATGACAGTACGAGCCAACAAATTATGGATGGATAAGCCTGTGTCTGTATCCGATGCCCTCAATGACAGTATGAGCCAACAAATCGTGGATGGATAAGCCTGTGTCTGTATCCCATGCCCTCAATGACAGTACGAGCCAACAAATCATGGATGGATAAGCCTGTGTCTGTATCCCATGCCCTCAATGACAGTATGAACCAACAAATTATGGATGGATAAGCCAACAAATGTGATCTGTATCCCATCCCCCTCTCAATGACAGTACGAGCCAACAAATCGTGGATGGATACGCCTGTGTCTGTATCCCATGCCCTCAGTGACAGTACGAGCCAACAAATCATGGATGGATAAGCCTGTGTCTGTATCCCATGCCCTCAGTGACAATACAAGCCAACAAATCGTGGATGGATAAGCCTGTGTCTGTATCCCATGCCCTCAGTGACAATACAAGCCAACAAATCATGGATGGATAAGCCTGTCTGTATCCCATGCCCATAGTGACAATACAAGCCAACAAATCATGGATGGATACACCTGTGTCTGTATCCCATGCCCTCAGTGACAATACAAGCCAACAAATCATGGATGGATAAGCCTTTGTCTGTATCCCATGCCCTCAATGACAATACAAGCCAACAAATCATGGATGGATAAGCCTGTGTCTGTATCCCATGCCCTCGGTGACAGTACGAGCAAACATATCACTCATGTTCAGGCACATTGTTGCAAGTGTTGACACTACACAATTTATCGCCATGTAATGCTGCCACATGTTGCACCGTGCATTGTCAACACTATATTTATGCTACATAATACTACATCTGTATGTCTGGTGTGACATGGGTAAATATGGAGCAGTTACATATATCAGAGATATGAGGATATATACCCAGTCTGTTATTACTGTCAGTGTGTGACAGCATGTGTTCACATCATAATCAGCAGCTGTTTATGTGATCAGAGAACATTTGGCAGCAACTGCAATCGACTTTTGGTTAAAGTCCCATTAAACTTACATGTCATGAGCTGGGTATTGAGCTTATTTAAGTTTCGTGGGTTTTAATTTATGTTTTTTATGAAGATATGCATGATGGTCATGAACATTTATTTAAACAATTTTCTTTACACACGAAACATAGTAAGGATGTTTACTTTTAAGATTGTATGTCTACATTTGTACAAATTGACACAATATAGAAGATGTTAATGCTCAAGTATATCCAGTTTCTATTTTCTGAGGAAACAGATTCTATTGAGCATAAAAGGGAAATAATGGTGGAAATTGTGTGAAATTTATTTAAACCTAGTTTCTCTTCCCTATGGGAAGTCCCTTGCCATGATATTTCTGGAAATGCTGTCAATAACAACTCACAACTAGCACCTGGGGTATAGTTTTCATCTTTGTATTAATATTCTTGTGAATGTGTCAAAATTTATCATATGTTTTATTATAATGTTTATTAAATATTGAAGAGAAAAAAAGATGAATAAATATTTATGCTAGTTTTGTTGATTCTTGGTAAAGAGTTGTCCAGTGTGATGTTGTTCCTTAATCCGATGCCTAATCTGATTTTAAAAGCATGATCTGAGATAATGTTTTCCCATCCTGATTGATAAGAAAATATCCTTTGAAAAGCAAATTGAAACCTGTCTCTCTCAATTACAATGTTAAATGAGTGCAATTGTACCAAGTGTAACAAAGATATTTTCTATCTCGCCTACATTTTAGGTTAAGAACAAATAGGAAAAACAGTTACTATGGTTACAACAATCAGGGCTTGGAATGAGAGAATGGAGACATATGATTGTGTAATGAAGCAAGGGTCTGTAGACATGGAACTGTTGGCAGTGAGTTTGTGGGGGTGGATGAGCAAGGGCAGGGAGACACAATGTCTTGGCTGATAGGTCAACTCTCCAAGTCTCAGTAACAGGCGGCCCAGCTTGAATAATAGAGCCAGCTTAACACCAGGCATGCAGACCACACACAGAATGTCATTGTCCAGGGTTCTTAACAATAGGTGTTCAGACAGCGTTGAGTTTTGACTTGCGCATGGCCAATGCATTTTAATTTGATAGTGTTGAGCTTTTTGTCCCTACTAATGTTGTTACCAATCTTTAGAAGCCGAAGACATTTTCTTAAAGATTTTGTTAATCATGACTGTAAGACATCAGATGTGTTCCTATCTTAACCATGAATTGATGTGTCTCGAACACAGCTGATTGTACAGAAGTGTTCAGGAGCAAGTTTACATAAAGAAACTGAACTGAGTACTGTCTGCATGTACAATTATGAACCCGTGAAAAACAGTGCGGACTGCAGTGTCTCCGTGTATATCATCAAGTTAGGGTGTGTATTGAGGCCGTGCCAAGCCATTTTCCCTCGTCAACATGGGTCCCAGGAGGCACACTCACACCACATTCTCTCCCACCCTCTCCATGATGGCAGACATACAAACGTAGGAGTGGATTTAACATTCAGGTGAAAGTACTGAAGTTGATGCAAGGACAATTTGACAGATTAGCTGAGAGTACTTTAGCAAAGGTTGATGTTCATGACTTTCACAGAATTGTCCACTTGGCGCAGGAAGGATGCCCTTCCCCAAAGCGGGTGACTAGTTGCTGTCTCAGTTAACATGCAGTACTCTTGCCAACCTGGGTCATACAGGCCATTACCACTGCATTCAGACTAAAAGCATAGGATCAGTGAAGAGGCTGGGACCGCTGGTATTGATGACTAAACACGTCTTGATTGAGAATCAATGAACACATTAGAATCGACTTTATGTAACAATGCAATTAAAGTGGGGTCATACACTACAGGCTGGGTAGAGTCACAGCCTGCCATTGATGCTGCTGCTGCTGCTGCTGTTGATGAGGTGACCATGGATTCGGTACTGATGCAGGTGGGTGGAGGAGGAGTGGCTCCAGCCCTCAGTCCTGCTAAGGAAGGGGAGCTGGGGCAGTCTCGCAGTCAAAACATTTACTTGTCACTCACAAACAGTTTGATTTCACAACATGGAATTATTTATATGAAGTCCATTTTTTTATTCTTCCAATGATATTGCTGGAATATTGCTGAAAAGTGGTGTGAAACAATATTTGCTTCTGGTGAATCTGTGTGTAGTGGGGACAGAGATGGCCAAGCCATGTCAAGCAGTGGAATTTTCCATAAAGAACTGATTCGCTTATCTTCACAGAATCCAAAAACATTGGTTAGAATTGCAGATTATGATTATTGGTTTGCCAGTTCTGTACCTTTACACATTGGCTTCACCACGTTGACAACAACTGGGCCTGCTGTACCTTTACACATTGGCTTCACCACGATGACAACAACTGGGCCTGCTGTACCTTTACACATTTGACAACAACTGGGACCTGCTGCTTTACACCTTTACCTTGGCTTCACCGATGACAACAACTGGGCCTGCTGTACCTTTACACATTGGCTTCACCACGTTGACAACAACTGGGCCTGCTGTACCTTTACACATTGGCTTCACCACGATGACAACAACTGGGCCTGCTGTACCTTTACACATTGGCTTCACCACGATGACAACAACTGGGCCTGCTGTACCTTTACACATTGGCTTCACCACGATGACAACAACTGGGCCTGCTGTACCTTTACACATTGGCTTCACCATGATGACAAGAACTGGGCCTGCTGAAGCTTGCCTCCCACATTATGCTGACATGACGTGATTTAACTGAATATCTACTAAATCTGCACTGAACCTCATGCATAGTCATTCACAGAGTCATTCAATAGTTTAAGCTTATTGGAAGTCAAGGGTCTGAAACTCCCTGGAGTCGACTGATGCAAAGAATGATAGGGTAGCCTAATAGTTGAACAGTTCCATGTCCATCCCAGTCACCATTACATTGATTGAAATATGGTAAAAAATGTGTTTAATCTTCGAATTCTCCCCTAGACAGCAGTAGACACTCTCTCACTCACTCGGGATGGTGGGGTAGCCTAATGGTTAAAGCGTCCGCTCATCACTCTGAAGACCCGGGTTTGTTTCCCCACATCGGTACAATGTGTGAAGCCCATTTCAGGTGTCCGCCGCCATGATATTGCTGGAATATTGCTAGAAGCGGTGTAAAAACCAAACTCACTCACTCACTCACTCACTCACTCACTCACTCACTCACTCACTCACTCACTCACTCACTCACTCACTCACTCACTCACTCACTCACTCACTCACTCACTCACTCACTCACTCACTCACTCACTCACTCACTCACTCACTCACTCACTCACTCACTCACTCACTCCTGTGAAGGAATAACCAAAGTAGCTCAGCACTGTCCTAACCCCCACTGACAGATTTGATTGTGCTAGGGACAAACTCATGAACTAACTACCGGTAAACTGGTTGATAGCTGGTACATTGCTGACATCTGCTTTGCTATGAATCTTTGCTGAAATACTACTGCTTGAATATAACTGATGGAAGTGTAAGCTCTTGAAGGTCTTGCTTTCAACAGTAGAAGGAACAGAAGAACTGACATGTTGAAGGCTTAGCAGAATAAGTGTTTGATTTTTTTGGCAGATGAAACGTAAATACTTCGCTGTGATTCTTGGATATTGTATTTCTAGGAATGTCAGTTATGCTGGCAAAAACATGTTTCGCTTGTGTACATATGTAGGTTTTCTGTGATGATTGTAAGCGCTATATGGTGTTGGAGGTTTTCAAGTTGTTTAGAAGCCACACAAGTGTGGGAAGACAGAAATGTTTTCACAATCAAGGAATGGTAGCTTACCAGGAAGGTACATACTTAACATAGCCTGTTATAATCAGTATGTAATGTCCAGCTTTTTATCATTGTGATAAGGATTGATTGATTCACTCCGTTTTGACACTGAACTGGGAATTACTCGTGCTGTGTGAATGGTAAGTGCTGGCTGTGCCTCATGCAAATAGCGTAGCAGCTAGAATGTGAGCTCTCTGGGGAAACATCATTCCGTTCAAGTTTACGTTTTATCACCGTTGCACTCATTGTCTGCGGAGCTGTCAAGTTGATGTATTCGGAGCAGAAGTGAAAATACCTCATTCTCCTCTGGCGTGTGCTGCACGTTTATTCAATGGTAATGGCTGGCCTGGTGATCACAGGTAGGCTTAGTCAACACAGATGTCCTGCTGCAGCGTGCGGTTCAGAACTGATCACTTAAACAGATTATGCCTAAGGTGCAATAGTCTCTCTGTTCCTTACCTTTAACATGGTGTAACTGATCTAAACAATTACAGGCTCATGGATATAAACCAGTGTCTCTGGACCAAAGGAAATCTGTTGGTTGAACAGGGACAAAACAATTTATAGAAATTGCCTGAATGTGCTAAGTATTGCTGCTTGCATTATTAGAAATTAGTAGATTGGTGAAACATGTCTGATTGCTGGTATACTGTTGTACTTGTTTTGGTTGGAGCTCTGTCTTTACAAATAGCATGTCTTAATAATGCGCCAAGGGTGTATGTTCTGTTGTGTTAGTTTCCAGGCGTTCATACTTGCCTTGTTGGTTAACTTTCAGGTCTGTGGTTTTCAATTGAAGGTCTGTCATATTCCATCGATCCAAGGTCTGCCGTACTGGCCCTTGTCCAGATGTGTTGTCCTTTGTAAGACTAGAAGGAATTACAACGTTTCTTGACCAAAATATGTCATTTCTTATTTGGAATGATTTGTGGCAAACATGAACCTGTATGTGGCGTGGTCTGCATGTCGGAGTGTGCCAAATGTAGTTTTGATTGTTTCATTAAGTGTGTAGAGAAGAAATGGTTCTTACTGTGATCATGTACACAGACATATTGAATCTGTATTATCAGGTTGCAAGGTCAATACATCTTGCTGATTGAAGTTTTTCTAACCATTAAGATCATCCCTGTATTTGTTCTGTTCTTTCATTCGCAATGTTTTTCTTGAAACCTTGATGTGAGATAACTTCATGCTGTAGTAAGATAACTCCATGCTGCTGTGAGATAACTTCATGCTGTAGTAAGATAACTCCATGCTGCTGTGAGATAACTTCATGCTGTAGTGCATGCTGCTGTGAGATAACTTCATGCTGTAGTAAGATAACTCCATGCTGCTGTGAGATAACTTCATGCTGTAGTAAGATAACTCCATGCTGCTTTGAGATAACTTCATGCTGTAGTAAGATAACTCCATACTGATGTGAGATAACTTCATGCTGTAGTAAGATAACTGCATGCTGCTGTAAGATAACTTCATGCTGTAGTAAGATAACTCCATGCTGCTGTGAGATAACTTCATGCTGTAGTAAGATAACTCCATACTGATGTGAGATAACTTCATGCTGTAGTAAGATAACTGCATACTGCTGTGAGATAACTTCATGCTGTAGTAGGGCGGTGGGGTAGCCTAGTGGTTAAAGTGTTGGCTCGTCACGCCGGAGACCCGGGTTCGATTCCCCACATGGGCACAATGTGTTAAGCCCATTTCTGGTGTTCCCCGCTGTGATATTGCTGGAATATTGCTAAAAGCGGCGTAAAACTAAACTCAGTCAGTCATGCTGTAGTAAGATAACTGCATACTGCTGTGAGATAAATTCATGCTGTAGTAAGATAACTGCATACTGCTGTGAGATAAATTCATGCTGTAGTAAGATAACTGCATACTGCTGTGAGATAAATTCATGCTGTAGTAAGATAACTGCATACCGCTGTGAGATAAATTCATGCTGTAGTAAGATAACTGCATGCTGTGGTAAGCTGCTGTGAGATAACTTCATGCTGTAGTAAGATAACTGCATACTGCTGTGAGATAACTTCATGCTGTAGTAAGATAACTGCATACCGCTGTGAGATAACTTCATGCTGTGGTAAGATAACTGCATACTGCTGTGAGATAACTTCATGCTGTAGTAAGATAACTGCATACTGCTGTGAGATAACTTCATGCTGTAGTAAGATAACTGCATACTGCTGTAAGATAACTTCATGCTGTAGTAAGATAACTGCATACTGCTGTGAGATAACTTCATGCTGTAGTAAGATAACTGCATACTGCTGTAAGATAACTGCCAACCAGTTCAGTATTCTATCACTCATTCCACCACCTTCTCTATTTCCCTTACAATACTGGTACACTTTCTAACTTGTTGTGTAAGCCTGCTGTTGCTACTACACAATACCAGTCTCTTGATTGTCCTAATTCATAACAGTTAAGTGGCTAATGGTGTGAACCATTTGTTTGGAACAAGAGTATCCGACTGGATCTGTAACTAGACACTACATGCAGATGGCTTAAGTACACCTATCTGTAGTGCATAGTCTGTGCAGAGACACTTGGAGTGAGTGAGTGAGTTTAGTTTTACGCCACTTTAAGCAATATTTCAGCAATGTATGGCGGGGGTCACCAGAAATGGGCTTCACACATTTTGCCCATGTAGGGAATCGGACCCGGGTTTTCGACATGATGAACGAACGCCTTAACCACTAGGCTACCCCACTGCTCCAGGACACTCAGACAGTAAGGTATCATGATGGTGCTACTTTAGCTTATATGCAGGGTGAGGCTTACATTATCAAAATAGTGGAGGGATAAAATCACTCTGTTGAGTGAAAAGACTAATGATTGAATATCGTTCAAGCCCTTTTGCTCTCCAACCCAGAATGAAAGGAAATACAACAGATTTAACCACAAGAAATGGTTTTGATAAAACCGCTTGATGATCATGATCTTTATAGTCAAGATAAACTGAACTTGAGAGCTTTGATTGATTACCTACTCCTAGTACATGTTAGGTTAGTCAGTGACACAGTGTTTCCAGTGCTACAGTGGCCCAGTTTTCTGAGGTGTCAGGGTTGCATGTCTTTACTGCTTGAATCCACTTGATGGCTTCCTATCTCGGAGATTTTTTATTCCAGTAAAGTGGAGAGGTTTACATCATGCCTCAATTTGGGCATTACTTTCATTTTAACTAATGTACTGTGATATCTCCCATTCCCCTAGAGATGAAGCTGTTTTGAGGCAGAAATATGAAGGTCCACAAAGCTGAAAACAGCCTTGGAGGCCCAGAAGCCCCCTGTGCACTTCATGTGTTATAAGGCATCTATGTATAGATGTAGTCTTACTGATCAATACAGAATGCTTTATGCAAGATTTGCAAACTGCAGATCAGACCCGAGCTGAGGCTGTTTGGTTCCAGCTATCCAGTATGTTGTTAAATTACACAAACTGTAGTCAGGGATCATGTCCATGGGAGATTGAGTTCTTTCTCTGTGTCAATGTTTGTCCCTCTAATGAAGCTGCCAAATATATGATGGAGCAGTAATTCTGTGTAGTACTAGGGGAGGGAGCCTGAAGGTGGTGGATGCTGCTGACATGCTGTGGCGGTAATATTCCAGACGGCAACAGTCTGGATAATACTGCATTTGTACACTTGGTTTTAAGGTTGAAGAGTCCTTGATGAACCCTTGGATGAACCCAGAGCAGCAGTTTATAGATAACTACTGCAGTTGTATATCAGTATGCAACCTATAGCCTTACTCACAAGAGGTCAGGGCATAGTTACACATCAGGATCTCAGTGCTGTGACTTTTGTTGGGCTCATAGCTTAACACAATACCAAGTTAAGACCCCATCATTTCAGAGCTATGACCCTTGCAAGCCTCAAACGTGTTCACATGATGGGGCCACTGCCAGAAAGGATCTCAGTTCCATGACTGTGTAGATACCTCATACTTGTACTCATGATTAGGCCCAGTTCAACAAATGATCTCAGAGCCACAACCATTCCATTGTAAGTCTTCTACTGATACACATGTTAAGGCTCAGTATGCCATTGTATAAAGCGAACCTAGCACTAAGGTGATCACAATGTTCATAACTTAATGTAGACGTACGACAGTCTTGGCGCTAAGGTAATTTTGTACAACAGCACCCTCTCCCCAAATGATCTCAGTGCCATGACCAACCATTGTAAGCCCCATACTGGTACATATTCCATGCCTAGTACCACAGGTGACCTCAGTGCCATGAGCAACCATTGTAAGCCCCATACCGGTACATATTCCATGCCTAGTACCACAGGTGACCTCAGTGCCATGACCAACCATTGTAAGCCCCATACTGGTACATATTCCATGCCTAGTACCACAAGTGACCTCAGTGCCATGACCAACCATTGTAAGCCGCATACTGGTACATATTCCATGCCTCGTACCACAAGTGACCTCAGTGCCATGATCAACCATTGTAAACCCATACTGGTACATATTCCATGCCTAGTACCACAGGTGACCTCAGTGCCATGGCCAACCATTGTAAGCCGCATACTTGTACATATTCCAGACCACAGATGACCTCAGAGCTACTACCTTGTAAGCCCCATACTTGTACATATTCCAGACCACAGATGACCTCAGAGCTACTACCAATGTAAGCCCCATACTTGTACATATTCCAGACCACAGATGACCTCAGAGCTACTACCATCGTAAGCCTCATACTTGTACATATTCCAGACCACAGATGACCTCAGAGCTACTATTGTAAGCCTCATACTTGTACATATTCCAAACCACAAGTGACCTCAGAGCTACTACTATTGTAAGCCTCATTCTTGTACATATTCCAAACCACAAGTGACCTCAGAGCTACTACTATTGTAAGCCTCATACTTGTACATATTCCAAACCACAAGTGACCTCAGAGCTACTACTATTGTAAGCCTCATTCTTGTACATATTCCAAACCACAAAGACCTCAGAGCCTACTATTGAGCTACTTGTACTATTGTCAGAGCTACTACTATTGTAAGCCTCATTCTTGTACATATTCCAAACCACAAGTGACCTCAGAGCTACTACTATTGTAAGCCTCATACTTGTACATATTCCAAACCACAAGTGACCTCAGAGCTACTACTATTGTAAGCCTCATACTTGTACATATTCCAAACCACAAGTGACCTCAGAGCTACTACTATTGTAAGCCTCATACTTGTACATATTCCAAACCACAAGTGACCTCAGAGCTACTACTATTGTAAGCCTCATACTTGTACATATTCCAAACCACAAGTGACCTCAGAGCTACTACCATTGTCGGCCCCATACACAAGATAGTGGAAGGTCCAGAGGCAGAACCAGGAACAGTAGTCAGTGAGTTCAACTCCCTCAGACCCTTTGCACTCTCGCCACTGGACAGGCAATTAAGTACTTCAGTGAAAACACTTCCAGCAAGAGAATATCTCCACCCTTGTGGCCAACAAGCAATCATTAACATTGATTGGAGAGCGTATTGTGACTGTTGTCTAAGGTGAAGATGAAGGGAAGGTACAGCTAATTGCCCGTCATCATGGGGGAGCATGGAACGAGGATGCCCAAACACTGGGTCAATGTTGTGGAGTGCGTGAAGATGGTGTGAGTGTTGACACACTCTCCATGATGAGTTGTCAGTTTGTTTTACAGGGATCTTATTCCCAGTTCTAACCAGTTCGTTTCCTCTGAAGGAGTTGTTGGTCTGTTTTATCATTTTCATGTACCACTTCCAGAAGTATGTGCATCTTTATTTTTCAAGATCAATTTCATGGTGGTTTTTTTCTGTACAAAATAAAACTGCTATAGTCTGGACACTGTTTTTCTGGATCCCTGATCAAGCCATGGCAACAGTGTCGACATCCATCTAACTCTGCTGACATTACCTGCTGACTGTGATGTCGTTTTAAGAATTGACTTCAACATGTTTGTGTTTCTTGAAGTATAAACATAAACGTTGATGTGCGCTCTAGCAGTTTAGCAAAAATGTGCACCCCATGTTTCACATTTATACCTCAATAAAGTCAAAAGCATATTGTAGCCATTTTGTCGCCATGTTGACAGTAACTGTCTGCTTATTTACTCATTCACACACAGAAAACTGTAGACAACAGTACAAAATTGCTGACTTTCAGACCCAACATGCCACACAATCCCCACCCATTCCCTCATCAGCAATGATGGGAGCAATAGTTGTGAGCATGGCCTTTTATTTAATGGCAACATAAACACACAAACTGCTTGGTTATCAAATCAAATGTCATGAAATCATTTGCATGTGTTTATTTATATTTATTGATACATGGCATTGTGATATCATCTGCAGACTATGATGTCTGAATAATGCAGTACCACCTGAGGCTGTGATATCACCTGCCATAACACATGTAGACTAGCTTGTCCGATCATGGTAATTCCAGCAGCACCTTTCATATTGAACTCGTCATCGGCTGCTGACTTGCAATTACCTGGAAGCATGGTACAACCGACAAATCATGTCACAATGAATTGCTGTGTCACCATGACCTGACACCTATTGAGTTTGCGCGTGACATATTGCCTCATGACTTCATCTGTGTCCAGTCAGGAGATGTCGGAACAGCATGTCTTGAATTATAATTATTATGGAATCAAAGTAAAGGCGATGGACAATTTTTTTATGTTTAATTCAAACTTGTTATGAACCACATTGATGCAGCGTCCATGTTCCATCGGCGCCAGTCATCCAGACACAGACACATCCCTAAAGAATGTTCTGTAGCTCTTTATGGACTAAAGTCCAGTGTGAATGATGCCCTATGTTATAACTTCTTGGACTAAAGATTTGTCATTTAACAACTACATCTCTAGTTCCCATATGCATTGATTCCCTGTGCCTTGCGTTTGGTAAGTCTGTCAGGTTTTCTTGGACAACAGTTCATCATGTGTGGACCCAGAGCTGGGGGGAATGACCAAGGTCAGAGTATTTATTGTTCATGCCAATGTGGACTATTTCCTTCAGTCAAAGCCTCTATTATTTCCAGTGGAATCAATCCTGTCTTCTGTTATCACCAGGCTTGGGGTCAACCAATCTATACCTCAGGTACTTACAATAGCTCCAACCAATTAGCGGGAGGTAGCGACACTCTGCCACAAATTTACTTGCGGAAATGATGTCCCGTCTGTTCAGGGACGGAGCTGTCCATGGTCAACAGCGAGCGTGATGGCAGTCTCCTGGTTACACCACCATCTCCATGTTTGCCTGGTGCAGGCACACAAGCAGATGTGAGTTTCTATAGCAATTAATCAACACAGTGAAGTTATTACCCAGCTCACTGTATCCATTTAGGTGACTGAATACATCAATTTGTTCCAATTTCAAAATAGATATGAAGGAATGTAGGGTTCAGTGGTCGAGCAGAGCAGCTGCCATCACACTATGGAACAGAGAGAGTTTGTGTCTCTTAGTTTACTTGTTTGGTCAGGTACACACCACTTGGTATTATCTGTACCTGCATATTTGTGTGACTTGTATCATTCAGTTATTGAAGTTTGGTCATGTATTCAGTGTTTCAGAAGAGAATTCAGCTGCTGATAAGGTAGAGTGTTCAGAGTATTTCCTTCTGTTTTATTGGAATGGAAGATGCAGATCAGGTACATATGTACTGGATGTGAAATACTAGCTTCTGTCTCTAGTTAATAAATAGTAAACATAATACTGGCATGCAGACTGCACTTCTCATAAACGTCAATGTACAAACAGATAATCATCTGCAAAAGAATATCAAGGAGATAGGTGGGTAGATGGGTAGGTAGGTAGGCAGGTAGATGATAGATAGGCAGGTAGGTAGGTAGGCAGGTAGGCGGGTAGGAAGGTAGGTACAGAAATGGACAACCATTGCTTAGTGAAACACCAACTCTTCGAGAAACACTCATCCAACATTATTGGGAGTTCCTTTCAGTAGTTAACAGATTGGATGCTGAAAACTAAATTGTGTCAACGTGAAGGTGTGTTTCCCCATTCATAAGATGTCCTTGATGTACTGGCAAGCATATGACTTAGATAGATAACCGGCTAGCTACTGTTGTGATACAGGCAGTATAGTGTTTATGAAGAGATGGTGTAATGGTATTATACAGCATAGATTACAGGGAGACACTTCAGACACCAAATATAGCCGGCAGAGATAAGGATCCTCCTCGTCATCATATGTAATGAGATTAAATACACTACTCGTGATGCATTATGGGAGAAACTAATAACATCAGTGTCGCAGTTGTGTATGGCGAGGAAGGCAGAGGAGGAACACACTGCCCGTGGGTGTCGCAGCAAGATTACTTTCAATCTTATGTCCGGGAAATGGGAACAAAATGAGATTTGGCTGTGAAATACACCTCCTTGTATGGCTTGTTGACATGGAAGGACACATGCTGATGTGCACTTACGTATTTTGCTCTGAGTTTTGAAAAATTAAATAATTAAGATGTGATTTAATAAATGAACACAGTTGACTTAATGGACTACTAATTCAGTGTTCTTTTAGGTGGAGAGATGTTTGTACCTTTTTCATACAAAACCCAAAGTGTTTGCTTGATCAAGTTTCCCGTTTTGGAACCAAAGCATTGCATGGGAAGACTACAGATCAAATCTATGTCAACCGTGTTTGGATTGATACTTCAGCTTCTGACATGCCACTTAAAGATATTGAGAAATAATTTCTTGGAAGAGGATATTCCTTCTTTTTTTCTATTTTCATTTTCATGAAGTATTTTGTTGATAAATATTGGTTGAATAATTCCCCCAGAGTCTTCTCTGAAGATTGTGTATGTGAAGTTAATACAATGTAATTGGCAGTCCTACACTGACACACATTTGTTAAGTGGCTCATACATTTACTTGTTACCTGGATAATATAGTACTTACACCAGTCATTGGCTGTAGGGAAGTGTTCCTTTCAAATATGAAATCCAAAATGGCTGCCATGTTGCACAATCATATATATAAGTCTTTGCTCACTCCTTTGACCTCAGCAATTTCAAAAAAATTATTTGATAGATTAGGAAAATTTTGAAATATACACACAGCATTAGTCATTTCATGTGGATAACAATTCCTAGAAGCTGCCTCTGTACTAAATGGTTACTGTGAGAACACAGCCTGACAACACTAAGAAGTAATGCAGTCACCAGCTGTCCATGATTTATTGGCTTGGAAATCATTTAATGGCTCATGAACTTCATTTCTTACAGTGTCTGACATAGTATCTATAGCTCAACATCTGAAGTGGGAGAAGTCATAAATTCCCTTTGGAAATTGACCGCCTCCGTGGTGTAGTGGTTAGAGCGTCCGCCCGGAATGCGGAAGGTCGCGGGGTCGATCCCCGACCGCGTCATACCAAAACACGTTAAAATATGGTACTTGTTGGTCCCTGCCTGGCGCTCGGCATTACTGGGTACAACAAGGACTGGTCGGCTCGGAGTCAGTATAATGTGTCTGAGTGGGGTATTCATGCTTCACTGCGGCGTGGTATCTCAGTGGGCTAGCACTATAAAACCAGCTTAAGTCTGGGTTAGTACAAGCAGCCGCACATACACATACACACGCATGCACGTCGTCATATGAGCGAAATATTCTCAAGCACGACGTTAAACCCAATTCCACCACCACCACCTTTGGAAATTTCACTTCACAAGATATACATAGTACTTGACAATATGCAAGAAATAGCCATGAAATGTACTTCTTGAAAGAAGTTGAAGAATACCTCATTTGTTCATTTTACTATAATTTATCTTTATTACCTTGACAAAAAATCAGATAAATTTTAGTAAAATGAAGGGATCACACTGACTCTGACTGCAAGTTGATCCGTGTTATGTCCGCAGTTGATCAGTTTGAATTATAGTGAAATGAAAGAATTAGATGTTACTCAACTACTTCTTAGTACCTTGCTACAGGTTCCACCTGTTGATCCATGTTATGTCCTTGCTACAGGTTCCACCTGTTGATCCATGTTATGTCCTTGCTACAGGTTCCACCTGTTGATCCATGTTATGTCCTTGCTACAGGTTCCACCTGTTGATCCATGTTATGTCCTTGCTACAGGTTCCACCTGTTGATCCATGTTATGTCCTTATTGCAGGTTGATGCAATCAACCACTGGTTTCCAGACTTACTGTGGTCTCTGTGGTTACTGTGCATGTACATCATCCATGTGCTCTGTGAGTGTGAGTGAGTGAGTGAGTTTAGTTTTACGCTGCATTCAGCAATGTGGCAGTGGTCTGTAATTGAGTCTGGACCAGACAATCCAGTGATCAACAGAATGAGCATCGATCTAGGCAATTGGGATACGATGACACGATTGTGTCAACCAAGTCAGCGTGCCTGACCACCCGATCCGGTTAGTCGCCTCTTACAACAAGCATGGGTTACTGAAGGCCAATTCTAACTCTGATCTTCACGTGTGTCATGTGCTTTGTGACATTATTCAGCCCAAGCAGGTAATGAGCAGGTGATTGGAATATGATGAATGTCATTATTGGAAATATCAGTTATTTCTTTGTCGTTTCAGTATGTGCAAACACCATCTTTGAGCTGGCATGTAACTGGAACACTGTCCAGAGCAGTGTTAAACAAAACTCACTAAGCTGAAGTGTCTTTTGTCCCCATTTTCATCCGTATGGCATTAGTTTGCTGTTTCAGAATCTTAAAAGCTATAAACAGATTGGTAATTGCACGTTTTCATCAATAACTAATAATAGATTGTGAGTGTTCAATAACATTAGCAGCAGATGACATTTTGAAATCTTATTCATTATTGATAGCATTTTCTGTGGGAAAGGTCAGTTAAAATTACATTGCCTCCAGAATCAATAAGGTATATATTCTGGTTTGCCTATTGTGTGAGCTGATGATAAGGGACGTGGTGGCAGCCCGAAGTTGAGTAGGAAGTTCACAAGGAAGCCCCCGTCTGTCTCACTGAGACTGCTGTGGACAAACGCGCCATATTTCCCTCAGCAGAGTTGTGTCCCTTAGGCATGCATGATCATGTGTCAGAATTCCAAATCTCCAAAAGAATTTATCCTTTGCCTGTCAGCTTGTTTATGGGTTGTCTTTTCCTCCAGAACAAAGTGGGCACAATGTGTGAAGCCCATTTCTGGTGTCCCCCGCCGTGATATTGCTGGATTATTGCTGGAATATTGCTAAAAGCGGCATAAAACCATACTCACTCACTCACTCACTCACTCCAGAACAAAGCTGATTTGCCATGATATGACTGCAATGCAGGGATAGCAATGAAACATCTTCTGTCACCGCCCCTGTCTGATGTTGCCTATTGTGATAGAGCTGGAATATTGTTAACAGTGATGTAAAACCATACTCACTCTCTTACCACCTGATACCACTAGTTAACTCATTGTCACTTTGTTAAACTGTCCTCTGCTTTCAAAGATCGTAATAATGACATTAGTTTAGCAGGTACACTGTTACTGGAGCTGTTATGGAGTGTTTTCAATGATGAGTGTACGTATACCCATGTCCCAGCTGCTCTTAACTAAAGAGATGTATTACGCCCACAATTGTACAAGGAGCCAGTGAACTGTTGGCATTCGCAGAGCAGGATTAGCTGAGACTGAGGGGGTGGAAGGTGATGGATAGTATGATGGGCTGAGGACATGTTCTAAAGATTCAGATAGACTCACAAGTGACCCATACCTTATGAACATATATGAGTGACATAAATATAGGTCCTTGAAATGGAAGGTCGGTGAGCAAAACTAAAGCACTTGCAGCTAGAGAACACCTGATGCTGGTGAGAGTGAGTGAAGGAGTATGGGTCTACACCGCTTTTAGCAGTATTCCAGCAATATCATGGTGGCGACACCAGAGAGGTGGCTTCATGGTTAGAACCTTAGAGATATTGTTTACGTGGCGAGAGATCTGAGCCTGGTGACACACTTCCGCATACTAGAGCCATCAGGATGAACTTCCCCTGGAGCTTGACTAATGTGACACCCAATCAGTGTCCAAGTTGTCTGTCACTCACATTACTTCTCTTTGAATATTTATGATTGGCCAGCCATTGAGACATTGGGATCAATAATAATGACGACACTATAAGGCTTGCATGTATTGTCCGGTGGCAACGGAGATGCTTGTTCAAGCTACTATTGGTAAGCCTGATTATGTTCTTGGGACTGGAGCTTTGCCTGTGGTTTCACTTGGGGTAAAATATTTTTCACACAAAATCTTTCATGTAAATACATTGATCTATGAGACAGACAGATGTTTATGACAGTGGTTGACGATTAGCTTTGGAACTGTACATGTTAGATTTGGGACATTACCAGGTTTGTCACTCACTGGTACATGTGGTGATAACAACTCATCAAACTGGACGAAACAGGACAAACTCTTGACTTGCAGTCAAGTAAAATATACACTAGCCACTCTCTCACTAAACATATTTGAAAGGCCAGCATGTCTTCAGGTGAAGAATGATGGTATTCAGATGCATAACAGGGTGGTTCTGCTGCCAGTGGTTGCAATGACAACCTGTATCTGTATCCACCATAGTATCCAAAGTATTCTCCATTCTTTTATGATAATATCCTGAACCATCTTTGTGGGGTGGTGGGGTAGCCTAGTAGTTAAAGTGTTCGCTTGTCACACTGAAGGCCCGGGTTCAATTCCCCACATGGGTACGATGTGTGAAACCCTTTTCTGGTGTCTGCCGCTGTGATATTGCTCGAATATTGCTAAAAGTGGTGTAAAACCATACTCACTAACTCCACATCTTTGTAACTTCGCACAGGGTTCCTTTTAAGAATAATTCGACCAGAGGGCTATTTTTGACGTTGTGATATTCAGGCTTTTTATATGTTTATATGTTTTCCCACAATACTTTTTCAAAATGTGTCTCGTCATCACCTTAATTATTCCCGAATAACAGCAGCCACATAAATAGTTTATATCATTTTTCACTGGTGATTCATAAGGTAAAGATTATGAGTTAATAATATATCTTTACACAAATAATAGTATAACTAGAAGTGACGCTTCTTGGCCAAGAACCAAAGCTCTTCATGTGTCATCTTTTCAGTTGAAAATCTCCAGGGTTATCTATATGAGCTTCTTGTTTATCAGGATGGCAAGACTTTTCATGTCATTGCACATTGCTATCCGTTTATGTTAAGGAAGCAAGTAGCATATGGTGTTATGAGATGTTTTCCTCCAGCATAACATCTTCATTGGCTATCCAAGTTACATTTACCATTGTTAATAATTGAACAGTAAATATCATGCAAATCCAGAATGTTGCAGTATACCAATAGTATTTTATGTTTTTGCAATGCACAACACAGTGTATTTGGAAACTGATCTCATGCAAAATATCACAGTGTAGTAGTAGTATTGTAAGTAATGGTGAAGCTTGTCTCTTGAAATTGAAAGGTGTCATGTAAAGTGAAGTGTTACTAAGTTTAGTCTGCTGGTATTATAGCTGCAGCCTGTTAACCCTAGCATATTGACAGGCCTAATATAAGTCAGGAGGGTATAAATCATGGGGAAACAGGTGTAATCTTGGAACTACTTGATCCCTGTGCCCAGTCTGTCCACCCTGATGAACAGGTATCTTGATGGATTTAGGATATGGCTGTAGTTTGTCAAGAACTGTTAGGTTTGAATCATGGCGATCAGTGTGTTGGCAGCGATGCCCAAGTCAGTGAAGTCAGTTAAGGCCACTTCAAACAATGTTTTTGTATGGTCATGTTGTGTCCAATAAATGTTTGACAAAATCCAGGTTTTGTGTGTCAGCTAAATAGTGTAAGAAGACCTGAAGCAACTCATGACAAGCAGAGCCTATCAAATCTAAGGGAGGCAACTCTACACAGTGGCTGAAGCACACCCAGGAGCTGCAAATTAGGTCACCATAATTAGTAAGCTCTATACATTTTTGGAGCAGATGTCACTCTGAGGTGTAACTTCTCCTACAAACCAGCAGTGTAGAGACTAGATTACTGTACCGTGAAACATGCAACCTAAGGCAAAGAAAGGAACTGAAGCTGTTAAGGGGATTAGTATCTTGTGTTGATGCTGATCAGAGTGGGTAAAGCCTGGAGCATGAAGTGTGGAGCCTGGAGCCTGGAGCCTGGAGCCTGGAGCCAGAGAGGAACACAGAGGGACCACATGACTGTGAATCAACTCTCAGTAAGAAGTTTATAATTCCCCACAAAATTGGAGTTGGTCTCAGTTATTCCACCTGGTTGGACATAAGGGACCATTAAAAGTTAAAATCTGTTTGCTTGGCCCCTGTTGAGGAATACTTTTCATCCTTTATTTTACGTTCTGCTCTCACCATGAGAATAAATTCTGCTCTGTTGTGCAAGGCCAAAAAGATGACCCTATTTTTCATGTTGATGTCATGTGCAATTTGCAACTGAAATTGTCCCAACCCCTTCACAGAAATGTTATGTTATTTTGAGTGTTGCTGAGTTATGGGACTGTTTCTGGTCAAACAGTTTTCAAATTATGAGGATTCATTCTAGTGTATCATGGTTAATAGAAATGTCTCATTGAAAGATTGAATAGTGTTTGTAAGTGTGAGTGAGTGAGTGAGTGAGTGAACATGAATAGGAACTATTTGTCATTTGGAAAGGGTTCCTTGTTGATATGAAGTCTTTTCTCTGGTACCATGTTTTCAGGAACGTGAGTTCCACATTGTGCTCCATATGCAGTGGGTTTTCTTGTATCACAGTAGTAGTAGTTGGAATGGTGGCAGACAGGATATACCTCACAAGAATATGATGGGATTTGCATCAAAAGAAGATAAGTGTTGGTTTGGCTTGCAACTGCTTCAACCACATATTTCTGTGTAAGGCATGTAGATATCTTATTGTCGTTAAGATATTGTTCACATGGAAGCTTGGGTACAACGTGTGAAGCCCATTTCTGGTGTCCCCTGCCGTGATATTGCTGGAATATTGCTAAAAGTGGCATTAAACCATGCTCACTCACTCACTCACTCACATGGAAGCTGCTGTTGGATATACGTGACTTGTAGGAGGTTTGTTTGAGCCAGATGTACTCGAGACCCCACTACATCAAACCAATACCATGGCACCCAACAATCAAACTGGACAATAACAATTTGATCTCCCACTCTTTGCCATGTTTACTTTTGATTTTTGCCCTTTACTGGATAGGATGGTGTTATCTGGAGATGCAAAGGCTGCGAAGACTCCTGTAATTGCTGGTGATTCTTGGTAAACATGGCCAGCAACGTAGAGACAGTGGCCTACTTGCCAAGTCTGCCAGGCTGGGATCAATAACATGGCCTCCTTCCAGTAGAAGTGTGGGTCAACCACGCCAACATCAATCTCAAATGATCAGTCGGGACTCACATCTTAGATTCACTACGCCTACAAATTGTCTCAAGACTGATGATGATGATTGCTCCAACATCTTGACTTGTCTTACCTGATGTCACCAAGATGGTGGTCTCCTTCACCAATGTTTGTAAAACATTTCCCTGTAATCAGAGGCTGGTGATGGTTTTAACTTTTATTTATCTCTGCTGTAACAGTCGTTCCTGTTAGAAGCCTATGTTTGGTGTATACTGCTGCATGTCTGCATGTGACTGCTGCAAACACAGATTTTTGTCGGAGGTTGCATCACAACTCAAGTTTCATCTTCTGACAGGCATCATGGACAGAATCTGCTTTTATTTCAGTCATGACATTTTATGGGGGGCACATTTACCATGTCTTCTACTGAAGATTTTCAATATAGGCTGATAATTTCCCAGGAAAATTTTGATCACATGTCATGATCTTCTTTATCTTGAAAGTTTCAAACATTTTATTGTTGTATGCTTTGGGGCTGGCTCAATAGATATATAATTTAAAATATTATCAATGGATAAAATTATTAACAGTTATCGACATTGTGTCTTCCATAATATTTTACATAATGTATGGTGACAGAATAATGTTTTAATGTACACACAATAAAGAAAGTTATGTCTTAATTCAGTATTGGCCCATAAATTATGTTCAGGACACTGGACCCGTGAAGATCCGGGTTAGAATATTGATTTTCAGTAACCCATGCTTGTCGTAAGAGGCGACTAACGGGATCGGATGGTCAGGATCGCTGACTTGGTTGACACATGTCATCGTATCCCAATTGTGTAGATCGATACTCATGCTGTTGATAAATGGATTGTCTGGTCCAGACTCGATTATTTACAGACCGCCGCCATAGAGATGGAATATTGCTGAGTGCGGTGTAAAACTAAACTCACTCACTCAGGACACTGTTTTGTTGGTAACCCACGTTGTATTGTGGTGAGGTGGGATGTCTTTTGCTTTTTGTCTCAGGGTTACTTATGTAATATCTATCAATAATCAATTGATATTAGTTAACAGTTTTTGATCTCTTGTAATGTGCAAGTATTCTAATAGATCACTAACATTCTTGCTTTGTACCTTATATATAAATTTAGTAACACATTCAAAGTACCGTTTCTGAATTTATGAAAATGTATTTATGTGTGAAGTAAAAATACTCAGTATAGTTCCTTTTCTTGATGCACTTGTTTGAAATATATTGGAAATTTGAACATTCATTCAGCGTTTGAAGTCAGAGAGTTCACAAAGCTGTCGGTTGATTTATTTAAGGGTCCTTAGGTTAAATGTGACTTTGATATAATTGATTAGATCAGTACAATGAGAACATTCCCGCATGATTCTCTGTGTAGTTACTCTTTTGTTTGAGGGATTAATGTTACTTTCATTTATACTATGTATTTTGTCACCAGGCAGAATGTCCTTCCTGTCTTGGTTTCTTAATGCACAGGGACAGTCATGTGTGCTATGTGTCTTGTTTTCTATAAACACATTCTCCATGCCTATAAGGTTAATATGCTGCCCTATGTGGAGGAGCCGATGTGTGGAGCCCTGCTGTAAAACCTGATTCATCATGAGATGACACTGATAGGAACAATAAAGTTTTGCTTGAGGCTATTTTGAGAGTTTTGACAGGAGTTTGACGTCTCACCTACATACCAACACAAAGGGCACCTGGCGGGTCACGCATTACCCTGATGACTGTGTAAGGAGAATAATCTGATCATACTTTGTCTAATGGTGTATCAAAAAGCCTATCTTCTGTAACAAGCAGTGTCTAGTGATCTGTGACAATGTATTTTGTCCTATAACAGTGTATGGTGCTCTCTAACAGTGTATATCGTCCTGGGGATTCTTCATTGTTTAGTGTAGATGATATTTCACTAAATCTGATTTCTGATTTAAGTAACATATTCAATAAATATTTTTCACTAAAACGTGAGGGAATTGTTACTTTTGGTATTTTCATAAGAAAAGGTCATACATTTTCTTGAAATGGAGTGAGACATGCGACAAAATCACAACACCCATCAATAAAAATCTGAGAACAGTGTTTCATCTTCATGTGCTTGTGAAATAGCTTTGAAAAGGATGAATGAGGGAAAGCCTCAAGTGATGCACATCTGAGACATTTAAGATACAGAAAATCTTCCATTTGCCTTTGCTGACCTATATCCTTTCCTTAACAAAATTGTGCTGATTTACATATACAATGGGGAATATTCAAGTAGAGAAAGTCTTCAGATCTTATGTGAATATTTTGTTGCCAGCCGCAGAGGCATCTGTATCCCTGACCACAGTCTCTCTCATCTCACTTCATGGAGAAGAGATGTAGTATGGGATTCCGGCATTGATTTCTGACTGAGTGATGATCAATGATGTTCTACTGTCAGACTTGTACCTTTGATCAGCTACAGATCCCTCCAAGTATGTGAAGGATACTCTGTAACGCTTCATCACTGGGAGCTGGTCAGATGTCTGTGTGTCCTCTTGTTTCCTGGCCATTACAACTCACAGACTACATGCACTATGTCTGGTGCTATTGGATTTGAATCAGATGTCTGTTTGTTTCTTTTCCTTCTCAGTTGGCATTCCAAGGTAGAATATTTCCCGTTAACACATGCATTTGATAACAGATGACTGTTAGTTTCTCACTTCTCGATGGGAATTCCTGGACCAAGCATCTTACTGGTAACACATGCTTTTCATAACAGGTGACAGAAATGAGAGTATTTTGTGTTGGGGCTGAATGTTGTAAAGCAGATAAATTCACACTGGTTTTCATGGCTGTTGCACAATCTCTTGAGTTCTTGGGTTCAAATCCTGATACCATGGTTTTAGCTGGCAACTGACATACAGTGAGATGTTGTTGGGCTGAATCACCCTGCACCAAGCTGCAACCTCAGTTCCTGGGTCCAATCTTGACTTGTTGAGCTCCACCACAGATAGCTGATACTGGACGGTGTCAGGGTTAAAAGTAACAACTGTGCTTTTCCCTCAGTACATAAAGACTCACCACAAATATCTTGTTCCACAGTTAAACTTCAGCATGGTTAATTAAGTTCCTGCAACAAACTGCACCATATGAGGGGTGCTGCCATCTGTTTTCTCACACCAAATGTTGTCTCATGACAGAGACAAGACTGTCTAACTTACTGTATGTCGTCTCTCTCTGTTTCACCTCAGTTTTCTCCGACAGACCGTCTGGTGGTCTGCAACATCCAGGCACATCCTGAGTGTTGTTGTCTTGCTCCAGCAACATCCATCGAGATCCTGTGTCCAACAGGGTTGGTTCAGTGCTCCCGGATCAGCATGCCAGTTTTAACCTGCATATCAGCTTGATATTTGATGGAGGCCAAAGTGACATGGCTTGTAGGTGTTCACTACTCTGTCGGATGTTCCCAGGAATTTGTAGGGAGTATACAGAGGAGGATCTGGAATTCAAGGCATAAAGAGGCTGTGACAATGTTTCCAGATCCTCTAATGCTGTGATGATAGTTTGAACAAGATAACAAATGGGTTGTGATGTTGATTCTCTGTACCACTAGAATTACACTCATAAAAATACCTTCCTCTTAACTGTTTAAGACTAGGATGGATGGTAATCTGATAATATACTTATTCTGGCCTACTATTCAAACTGTTTACTGAAGAACCGTGGATCTGCTCATTCCATGTGTTAGTTTACTGACAGTTGCCGAATCCTGCTGTGTAAAGTGTGGCTGTGTAGCTACTCTGTTGTCAGATGGGTTTCACTGCACATTCTTGAAAGAGCAATAGTGCTATCATTACACTCAAGTCAGGATACTGCAACTCTCAATTTCAAGACTCCTGTTCCAGTGGGTTGTTTAATGTGCCCTCTGTGATGTAAATAACCTGTAAATAAACAAGTTTGGATCAGACAATCTGGTGATTGTTGTTGTGAGCAGTATATAATTTCATACTGTCGGTGTATGAAGACACACAAACAACCAAGTTGTTGAGTCTGGGCCTAGATTTCCGAAAGCTCTCTAAGTGCTAAGATAGTCGTAAGTTAATGTTAATGTATGGCACTTACGACTATCTTAGCGCTAAGAGCGCTTCGAAAATCTAGGCCCTGATCTATATGGTCGCTGCTTATGACTGGCATCGGTTGCTGGGAACCTATTCTAACCTAGAATCTCCATAGTGATGGTGGTACTGCTGTCTTCAAATGTGACATGACTCCAGTTCATATTGTGTTCATTGTTATCTTCATGGATATTTGTCCATGCGCTTCAAGGTGTCACTGATTTGATTCCAGTGAAATATGAGTTTTGTCAGTTTTATTTTTCTTATATAGGTCAGGTTCTTGTTCATCAAAATGTAACAGATATATAAAACATGTGTTATCTCTTACTGTAATCATATTTTGTTTGGTGATACACAGTTTGTGTTTCTATGTCTTTGTGCATTAGGACTCAAGAACTTTGGCATCACTCAGGAATCCCACTTCTCATCGCTAATGACGACTTGACAAATGAGATTAGACAAGAATAGCTGATCAACTTATCTCAGACTGCAAATGAACTCGCTGACCCCGCCTCCATATTGTTTTGGTAAGCAGCAGAGCGTATGCTGTCTTAAAAGACCACACCAGCCTGTCAATGTTATTAATGACTGACCCTACACCGATGAGGTCAGCAGTTTATACCTTGTTCCGCCTCTCAACCAATCAGCTGATTGTTTGTTTTGTATACACAGTTAGTCAGGCAAGGTCACCAGCCACACATAAACGCTTCAACACATCCTCGTATGATCTCATCATTTTTGAAGATGTGCTTATGAAAGTTAGACATTTTTCTTCCTCTGGCTGACACTTTGACAAATAATGGAGATTTATCTTGTTCATTTCTAACATCCTGGTGCAAGATGTTCTTGTAAGTGTAAACATTTGGTTTACTTAATCAGTCATTATGACTGGCACGTACAGTATTTAGCCACATAAGAGGCTGACTGAAGAGTCTGTTCAGATACTGTCTCCTGGGTAAAATCAAGTGCCTTGTAGGGCAACCATTGTGAATTTCAAACTTCACTTTTCCTATTCCATTCTATACACGTAATTCTGTCCTTTTCTTTCACTGATACTGGTTAACTTTACACAAATTAGTGTGATAAGGTTACTAGTATCAGTTGTATTTAGTATGGACAGTGGTATCCCACCCATGTACGATACAATGTTCCTTTAACAGGCTTACTCCTTAAGTGCTACTTACCGGTTTATACTTATCTGATAAGTCAATTTGTTAGAAATGAATGTAGAAATAAAACCATCTGTAGGATAACTTATCTGATTATTCTGTCACAATAAGGATTTAATGTCCAAAAAATGAGCATTTTGATAAGAGGACATTAATTGAAATAGTAGTAGATTGTATTTCTTCCCTCACTCCATGCACAACTGAAAACAGTTGGCCTCGATAATGGCTGTTTATCACCATGTGATTTATCACGCAACAGCCCATACCGCGGCAACCGTTTTGCAGCTGATGCTGGATTGGTTTCTCACAGGCTGGTGTATAATCAGCATCACACCCTCAGGAGTCATCACACAAGTTGGATGTCTACTGCTCCATGCTGCTTCTTTAACTAGTGGGTGGCTGGCTGTTCCAAACCTCCATCAATCCTATTTTCAATTTTCTTTGTACTACAGACTTGGCCCTGAACCTGAATGTATGGAGTTGGAGTCATTGTGATGTGCTTGTACTAGGTATTGCATGTTTAATGGATGTATTAATTATCAACTGATGGTGAGCCTTGGCATGTACAATACTTCCTGACATCTGATGCCCAGCTATCCAGCAGCCCATGCCTGTTGTGGATCACATGGTCTGATGACTTGGTTGATGGTGTGCCTTCACACCTGGACTGCATGGGTTCTTGTTGTTCATGATATCAATCTCTGGTTTGTCCATTACAGACATAAATAATTTTTGTCCATTACATGTTTAGCAACAATTATTCAAACTAATTTCATACACTGTTTACATAACATCTTATTGTTTGGTAAGTGGAATGATTGCTATCAAAGGGTAATATGGAAACTGCTGTAGTAATAGCTCCAGCAGCAACATTTTATTTTGGTGACAATCATATATTTTAGTCAAGTCATGAAATTTGACAATGTATCAGAAACATCAAACTGAAATGATTCATTATTAGAAAAGAGTTTAAATACTCGATATCGATACATTCATGTTTCACTGATAATATCTTATAAGTAATCAGCATATGGTTAAATGATGACAGCATAGTGGAATGATTGGAATCCATCCTATAATGACATCATAAGGCACAGGTAATGACATAGGTGCAGGGAAACCCTGAAGATCCCTGTAGAATAATCAGCTCCAGCATAAAAGGCTTAATTATTTAAGAGGCATAACGGATCGGGTGGGTTTCATTGACAGGCACAGATCAAGTCCTATAATGACATCATGCTGTTGATCACTGGATTGTCTGGTCCAGACTGATTATTTACAGACCGTCAGCCATATAGCTGGAATATTGCAGGCACAGCTCAAGTCCTATAATGACATCTGTTGGCCTGGTGCAGGCACAGATCAAGTCCTATAATGACATCTGTTGGCCTGGTGCAGGCACAGCTGAAGTCCTATAATGACATCTGTTGGCCAGGTGCAGGCACAGATCAAGTCCTATAATGACATCTGTTGGCCTGGTGCAGGCACAGCTCAAGTCCTATAATGACATCTGTTGGCCAGGTGCAGGCACAGCTCAAGTCCTATAATGACATCTGTTGGCCAGGTGCAGGCACAGCTCAGGTCCTATAATGACATCTGTTGGCCAGGTGCAGGCACAGCTCAAGTCCTATAATGACATCTGTTGGCCAGGTGCAGGCACAGCTCAAGTCCTATAATGACATCTGTTGGCCTGGTGCAAGTCCTATATTGACAGCTCTCAAGTCCTATAATGACATCTGTTGGCCTGAGGTGCAGGCACAGCTCAAGTCCTATAATGACATCTGTTGGCCAGGTGCAGGCACAGCTCAAGTCCTATAATGACATCTGTGCAGGCCTGGTGCAGGGCACAGCTCAAGTCCTATAATGACATCTGTTGGCCAGGTGCAGGCACAGCTCAAGTCCTATAATGACATCTGCCAGGTGCAGGCACAGCTCAAGTCCTATATTGACATCTGCAGGCCTGGTGCAGGCACAGCTCAGGTCCTATAATGACATCTGTTGGCCAGGTGCAGGCACAGCTCAAGTCCTATAATGACATCTGTTGGCCAGGTGCAGGCACAGCTCAAGTCCTATAATGACATCTGTTGGCCTGGTGCAGGCACAGCTCAAGTCCTATAATGACATCTGTTGGCCTGGTGCAGGCACAGCTCACATCCTATAATGACATCTGTTGGCCAGGTGCAGGCACAGCTCAGACCTGGTGCAGACTCTAGTCCTTCAAGCACAACTCACTTGATAACTTGGATAACCTTGGTCTACTGTTTCCATACATGAGGCATGTTCTTCATCATGGAATGTGTTGCTGTTAAATTTGATTTTGTCACTGGTCATTGGCGGATACAGAGGGGGGGTTAAAAAAACCCCAATCCCACCCCCCTTTTGAAAATGACTTAAGACCACTTTTAAGATTTTTTTTTTGCATTGGCAGAGCCAATGGAGAGTTCAGGGGGTTCATCCCCCTTTCAAAATTCCTGGATCCGCCCATGCTGGTAATGTTGCAGTTAGTGCTGATGGTGCTCCTCAGTATGTAGACTGACAGAAGTCTGTTTTCTGTGTAACATCAGGTAGGAGAAGTATTTCTGCATACTTTATCTGTGGTACTTCTTAATATTGTTGTGAAATCTAACACAAGATTCTTGTGACCAGGGTTACTTCTGATGATGTGTTTGGTAGCGTGCCAAAACCTAGGAAAGTATTTTGTTTTTTTCACACTTTCTGCTTGTTTATCTTATCCAAACATATAGTTGACCTGTGGTTGAAGTCATTGTATCAGAATGCCAAAGGGAAAAATGCTTATAGAAAAAAGAGTTAATGAATGCTGAAAGAAGTTTGTTATTTTATTTACATCTGTGACCAGAATTATGTCTGATGCAATTCCCTACCTTGACTCCTGTCATTTCTATCCTGTGTTTTCCCTGGATAATTGACTTACCTTTGCATGTGTTTGTGACAGGTGGTCAGTTTGGCTGCACATATTCACCTTTTCATAAACACATGCTTAGGATATTGTCATGTGTAATGGCGAATTCTCATAATCATAGTAAAGAATCTGTTTTTATCTCTATTCAGTGAATTACCTTAGAAAATAGAAATTTTGGGAAAAGGCCAAAATTGGTACAGTGTGTGAATCCCTGCCTTGCTGTTTCAACAATATCACATTTCTCTGTATTGTCAAAAGTTGACAAAGACCACTCCACTTCATGAAATAGCCAGTTTTTAATTAATGTTTCTACACAACTGACTGACATGAAATCTAGATAGTCTGGCTTCTGCTTCTAAGGTATGTACAATGTACGTGTTAAAGATACCTGTGTTTCAGAAGACAGTCTCTAAGCCTGTACAGGAAGGAAAAGACTATCAGTTTCCCAGCACAGCCTATCTGATGGCAGGAGGAATCAGAGTGTTATGGCTGCTGCTACTGCTGACGAGCATGAGAAACTATCTAGAGAAAACATTTGATATTTTACCTGGCAAGCTTGCCTTGAAAATGTACACATGGTTGTTTATATGTAGATCTTCTGATGATAGGCTCCAAAGGGTGGAGCTTGGTGTGAACTTCCAGGAAAGATTCTTAACATGATAATACTGGAGGATTTGGTGCAGTCTTGTTGTCGTTCCTTTCTGCTGTGACCTTTCTCAGATATAATGGTTACATTCTTCAGAAGGCCAAGAGATATTGTGGGTTCATAGATTGAAATATGTATGATAAAAAACAATGTTGCACACTGTTTGTAGAAGCATAGTGATGGCAAAACCTTTCGAGTTTTTGTTCTGTGATATTGTTTGTTGTTGGACAAATGGCACAAGGTACATCCTGAGGTCTCGGATTTACACGTATATGATTTCAAGTTTCTGTCAAATAAATAAATAACAAAAATGACATTTTCTTTACATATACAAGTTCTCTCCTAACAAAAGTAATTGCTCCATCTTGTGTCTGTTGACAGAAAAGAGCTCCTCTGGAGTAGATTCCTGAATAGATGAGTCCTACAACTTTATGGATGACAACTTCTTGTTTTTTGCGTTAAGCGATGTTTTGATGTAGATTCTTACATCGTTATCAAGTTACACGTGACTACAACCAAAGGGTGAGAAGCATACAGTGGAAACCACCTAAGTAAAGACCGCTTAACTAAACATACCGGATAAGTAAACACTTTTCTTTGGTCCCGGCAACTTTCTTCATTAATTATCACTATTAGAGTCTGGTTAACTAAACTCAGATAAGTAAACAATACAGCTTACCTAAACGTCTTCTCACGGTCCCTGGAAGTAAATTACTTAACAAAAGAGACTGGATAACTAAATTAGCGATCACCACATAATCCGACATGAGGGGCAGTCGTGTCAGTCTCCAGTCAAACAAACATCTTGTTTACAGCTCGCTGGCGTCAAGCAGTTGACAATACACTGACAACTGGAGGCCATCCCTGATAAGTTGTTCATTGTTACATATGCATACATATACATGCATATGGTTGTCATTTGCAGGTTTTTATAAGTTTGGATAAGTAAAATACCTGATAAGTAAACAATTTTTGGCTAGTCCCTTGACATTTTACTTATCAGGTTTCCACTGTATATACATGGTATGTTGTGACAAGCAGCAGATTAACTTTAACAACACCCTGAATAGATGTCGTAAAGATGCAACTATAGCCTGGAACCAGTCTCTGTGAAGAGATCTTAATGTAGTACTAGGTCCATGCATTCTGGGCTGGGAGCTAGATACCACTGAATAGATGTCGTAAAGATGCAACTTTAGCCTGGAACCAGCCTCAGTGAAGAGATCTTAATGTGGTACTAGGTACCTAGGCCCAGGTGCATTCTGGGCAGGCAGCTGTTGATATCATTGAATAGATGTCGTAAAGATGATGCTATGCAACTATAGCCAGGAACCAGTCTCTGTGAAGAGATCTTAATGTGGTACTAGGTACCTAGGCCCAGGTGCATTCTGGGCAGGCAGCTGTTGATATCATTGAATAGATGTCGTAAAGATGATGCTATGCAACTATAGCCAGGAACCAGTCTCTGTGAAGAGATCTTAATCTGGTACTAGGTACCTAGGCCCAGGTGCATTCTGGGCAGGCAGCTGTAGATATCACTGATATGATATGATCTGATCTGTGTATGTATTGTTTGAATAAACGTACGCCAGGTTGTTTAAAGCAAAACTGTTTGTGATAAGAAATACTTTGCATTGATAAAACTATTGAACAAGGATGCCTAAAAGGAACTGGTTGATTGTTTGAGGAAGCCGGAAGCATATAGCGTATGGGAGTACCGTGGAGGCAGTGCTTCTGGTGTGATTACTGTGCTCTGTGATCTAGTAAATGTGTCAGCCCTGAGAGTGGAATGTTGGTTCCGTTTCCGGCTGCATCACACCAAAAGTAGGTAAAAGATGGTAGTTATTGTTTCCTAACTGGGGCTCGGCAAAACATACAATATGTTGACTAAGCACGTCTTGAGGTTCAGATCCAAGTCATTTGCAGCACATTATTTGTCTATGAAACTATGACATGTTTTATAACAACCATTTTGACATGTGTAGAAGGAAATAGTAGGTGGGAGGTGTAGGGGGAGTGTGTACAAGCAAAGAAATATTGTAAATGTTGCAATACATGTATTTGTATTGTAATATATTAGAAGCTTCAGTGACAATGACTGACACAAACTGTACCTGCAGATCCAATTTTCTACATACACATTGTACATGTTACATACTGTACATATTGTACGGTCAGTCATCGCCATTATGTAGCCATGGTTACAGGGGAGACCACTTCTACATTTCCACCATTTCAATCCAATCAAATTCAAAGGGGAATAATCTTTTGTGAACAAATATCTGTGTCTATTTTAGATTAAGCAACACAAATATTTATGAAAGTATGGTTCTTTTCACCCAATGTATGAAAGCAGATAAAAAAATGCAGTATGTGTTGTTAAAAAAGCACATTGCTGTATCTCAGTATACCCATAATAGTTTGCAGCCTGAGTGACCATAACACAGCTCTGGCCAGTGTTCCACCATGTCAGACTGTACAGCAGTCCCAGAACTATCAGTAGGTAATGAAGACGCAGTACACTCCTCATAAATCAGTCTGTTGCTGTGCCAGTAGTTTTATGTTTGTGACAGTGCTGCTCAAATATATTTATATGAAGGCCATTAATCTGTTCCAAATTCAAGAAGCCCCGTTCCTTGTCTGTCATAAAGGCACCTAACATATGACGGCAGCTGATAAAGGCATTAAATCATGGTCTTCTGGAGATCCTTCCAATTTCAGCCTAACTTGGCTATATCAAGCAATGCTTAAAGTATTTCCACTGGTTCAAGGGCCATCATATGACTGAAACACTCACTCACTCACTCACTCACTTTTGAATTGTGATATAAAAACATCCACTTGAGATTGTGTGGTGTTACATTGATAAGAGGTACAGTTGAGAGGAGAGGCCTTACTTGGATAGTTGTACGTTGTTTCATGAAGTTACCTCTGAAAATGTGAATGTTTTGAAAAAAATGTCTCTGTTTTGAAAGCCATAGGCACTTCCTTCAATCACTGCTTGATCTCTTGTACTGCTGTTATCACATGTTATGATTTTTATACCACCTGGGTGGAGTTATGTCAGCTGTATCATCAGGTCATTATTCTTCATATCACCAAGGTCAGACAGTTTGAGTGGGGAGTTAACATTTAGTCAGTTAGCCTACCCCTAATACCCCACACTCCTCCAGTAGTGGAAGTCCAACCTTGAGCAGTAACTAATACCACTAACATGAATAAACAATTATTATAAACAATAACTCATACAGTATTCTATAGGATTTAACATTGTCTCAATTGGCTGCCAATGGTATGAAGCTTGTTAATTAGAAAAAACACAATTACACCTTTGGGAAAAAGGTTAGGTCTTTAAGTATGACAACACAACTGGGCAATTAGCTCTGGTGGTAGCAGCAGTGTAATTCATTGTGAAATACAACTTTTCAGCAGAGCATGTTGAACATATATTGCATGGGCCACTGAGCAGAACCCATTGTCGCAATAACGTTGATGGTGAGACTGTCAACTGAACAATAGTGTGTTCACCTCAATGATATCTATTCTATTAGCAGCTCTATAGCCTGTAGAGAGTAGATTCAGCCTTAACATTAAGTACTCCTTGCATCAAGGACGGAAAACAATAGGCAGAGAAATTTCAAATGCTTAATCCACTAAGTATTGGCACAAGCAAATGCATTACATTGCTTGTATTTGATCCAAACATGCAGCTGGTCATAGCCAGTGTTCTTTTATTGGTAGGTTATAGTCAGGCCAAACAAGTCAAATTGCTTATATTTTTGGAAATAACGATCTACGAGACAGACAGATAAATTTCAGAGTCTGAGGTGTGTGCGTGTGCGCGTACTCATCTCCAGCGAATATGACTGTAACTGTTATCCATATCATGCATGATGGCTGCATTTCTTTGTGTTCATCTGATAAGAACACATTGATCTCATGAGGGGCGGTGGGGTAGCCTAGTGGTTAAAGCGTTGGCGGGTTCAATTACTCACGTGCGCACAATGTGTGAAGCCCATTTCAGGTGTCCCCACTGTGATATTGCTGGAATATTGATAAAAGTGGCATAAAACTAAACTCACTCACTCAATCATGACTATTCTAAAGATCCTCATGTTTATAAAAAGTTTAAGATTTATTGAATTCTGTTAGCTGGGAGTGTGCATGTCACTTATATATATATATATATATATATATTGAGAATATATACTGAAACTAATATAAGTAAAAAAGTACACATTTTCAAAATGTAATAATTAATATTTTTTTCAACAAAGTTATTTGTACAGACACTGTATGTTTTTCAGTGAGCACTGCCATCAAGAACCTGTATCACGCGCCGCAAACAAGAACCTGTATCACACGCTGCAAACAAGAACCTGTATCACACGCTGCAAACAATAACCTGTATCACACACTGGCCCTGTCAGAGTTGTCTTGTACTACTGATGCTTCTAATTGGTTGTTCTCTGTAGTCATGTTGATGCAAGGAGCCCTTTTGCTGGATGAGCTCACAAAGATAATGAACATAATAAGACTAATTGTTCTTTAATATATTCCTTTTTTCTAATGTTTATTCAGGAGTTGGTTCCAAGGTTCATTCGCACCAGGCTGACGATCGGTCAAAAGTAGGGTGATTTGGTGGATTTACATGTGGATGGATCTACTTAAATGTTATGCCAGTTGATTCTGTGGAGACTAATTGCTAAACTGTATAATTAAAATGATTTTCAAGAAGACTAACTCGATGTCTCATCATATAAACAGGAGGCATACATAGGGTTATACATGTTTAGGTATATATATATCTGATGTAATGTTTTAACATGTTGCAACAGTACTTGATGCACTCACAAATATATACATAATACTGCGTGACTTTGTTGTGGGGATGTTTGTGTGCACCTATTCCGCTCTACAGATATTATGATCCACTGAAACAGTCGGATACTCTCTTACAATTAAGTTACTAGATTAAGTCTAAATTCAAACAGTGTTATAGTATTCTGTCTGTGTGAAAGGTTGTCAATAAATTAGTTTGAAAATATATTTATGAGTGATCATATGTGTGACCTGAGTGGCTGGATGACTGGACTATACTAGCATAACAACACTGAACGTAGAAACAAAGAAATTTCACACGTTATCCTGGCATTTATTCACGGTTTGGGAATATTATTACTTGCATTTTTTCTCTGCCTATTTCCAAAAGTTGTGCCATGATCAGCTAGTTCTGAGTTTGAATCCAATACAATCCTTCTTCTTTATCTCTACTCTTGGACTTTCTGTGCTGAATGTTTTATCTGTAATGGTGTGGGACTTTGCAGTAACTTGGAGCTGATGTGCTTTGATATACCTGCCCTTAGTGACATTTACCCCAGCCCAGCTCACTCACTCACTCAACAGACTGCATGATCACCTGGAAATATGGTATATCTTCATGTAAAATTTTGACAATAGTTCTTGAAATATTCAAAAACATATCTCAAATTGCAGATGAATATCCTATAACTATTTTCCTGAAACAGAATTATTGCAAATTATTGTATACAAGCATGCACATGTCAACCAGTTTATTGTGATATCATAAAGACCCATTGTTACTCAATGTACTGTGACTAATCTTGACTTTGAAATACCATAAAACATGCAGTATGAACTTTAATGTAGTGTGTGTAGAGTATTATTTTCATGACAGCAGTTAGGGCTATTGCTCCACCCACTGCACAGCAGGCATGTTATGGTATATACATCTACTGCTGTGCTGCCACAGCGATAACGGTATGCACAGCATGTTGATGACAGTGCCCATGCTGTTCACTGAAGGGAGGTGACGGCACGCACAGCATTCATGACTGTTGACAATCACAGCAAGCCAGCCAGCCTTCGCATACCACTGTCAGTGTAATACTACATGTGTCAACAATGTGACATTTATCTCATATCAGACTCATATCAATACCCAATTATTGTAATTATATATGGTAGCTTGTTTGAAGCATCATACTTAGATGAACACTTAGTCCCTAAATATATACAATTTTGATAGAAACAAGCAACCACTTATAAACTGAGTCTCAATGATTGGTCCAGTGCAGATATGCATTATGGGAAGATAGTGGTAATGATATTATAATCATAGTGTCACTGTTGTAATTATTCCAAAAATCGTAGACTATTGTACTATTTTTGATACTTCAGCAGACATTTAGTTACGCTTACCTGCCCCATACTAAGTTAAATGTTTGCCTACAGAAGACACAGTATCATCGTCTTGTTTCACTTCACCCATGTCCGAAACAGCCAACATTCTCTACACTAAGTACTCCAAACTAGGATCACACCCAAACTGACTTGAAACACTTTTAGATCCAATTAAGCAATTCTTTACATTAAATTGTCAGATTTCCTGATGTATTGTATACACTACAGGTAGGATGGACTGGAATTTCTCGTGCTGTTAATGAGCTCTCTGGCTCCCATCCCTCTGCTCTGTGAGCTAGCTGGGCCGGCAGGCCATGGTGTCTGCAGCACCTGGAGAGTTGAGACATACACTACACTTAATAACAGCCAAGTATCTGCACAGATGTAGACGGGGAGAGAACCAGGAGGGATATATGTGGCACTGGTGGGCGTTTGGGGGTTCAGTATACGCTGTGGCAGATTCCATGCCACTCTCGATTTAACTGCTTAAACCTTTTTGTGAGAAATCAGCTGGATTGTCAAGTCCCACCAACATATTGAGGTGCGGTGATCACACACACACCTAGCTGTGACGGAAGCACAGCAACACCCGATCACAGCAGCAGGTATACCAGTGCTGACCTCTAGCGAGTGTTCCATTCACGCGCTTGACTTGTGTATCTGGGCCAGCGTGATGTGCCGGGTCTAGGTAGCTAGGCCAGTTCACACAAGTGGCATTGTTGCTTAGGAGCAGTCAGGCAGAACCACTGTAAGGGAGAGATACTCTGGATACTCCACCTGTCACCCTGTCTCTGGCTACATACACTACTGACAGTCACTGGGATGGAATAGGCCTGCTAGCTCCCTCAGGTAAGACGAAGCTGCTGGTCTCCCAGCAAACAGCCTTGCTAAGCCTCACACACACACACACTCACAGATCACACCAAACCGTTGTACACTGCCGACACACAGGACATGAAGGTAGGGTGGAGTCACAGTTTCCTTTGCCCTACAGTTGGAGGGGAATATCTACACATACTTGAGTTCAGTCACTATAACTTTAAAGGTTTAGCCATGTGTTATACAGCAGGCTGACTTGAAGTGCGGTGTAGGCTATAAATAGCTCAAGTCGTAGTGTGGGACTGGTGACCTCATAGTGTTGTGTTTGCCATGATGTATATGGAAAAGGAACTATTTCTGTGTGTTTGTGATGAATGAAGGTAGGTGAAGGTGCTGGCATCACATGCTGGGTGTGGAAGGGGGTCTGTGTGTGCTGATGCCATGAGCAAGTTCTCAGCATACAAGCACCTGCAAGATACCGGCCATTGTTGGGATTGTTGCGTACATGACTGCTGTTGTAAGAATGGCAGTGTTTCAAGGATTATGCTGGCTGAATGGCCAGGCTTTTACCATATGGCCACAAAGGATATCTGAGGAATAATCACTTGCTTTTGTAGAAGCAGACTATGGTTTGTGGTAATATATCAGGCCAGGTTGTCAGCCAGGCAAGGGGACTGTGCAGCGTGGTCAGGTGGAATGCTAGAAACAGGAAGTGCTCTATCATTCATAAATATCCACATGTACTTATTGATTCAGACAATGGTGGGAGATTTACAGTAATGGACATCATGAATATGTGGAATGTGATCCATAGATTCTGTCAGGAACCAGTCAGTCTTCTGAGCGTGTAATATTGGTATTTATCACATGCTGACCAGGAAATAGTCAGCCATATTTTTTAAGGAATGCTATGTATGGAGATACGTAAGTTATAGCATGGTATGTGTATGTTTTGACACGTTTGTGTTATGTACAAAGCTACATATTATTATGTGTTTGTGTCAACACATGTTTATGTTTATAATAACTGTTTATGTTATCCTGAAATCATGTTGTGTTTTCATATCTACTACCCAGTCCCAAACACCCTTCCATTCCTTCATCATGCTGACACCCTAACTGACTGATTCACCAGCCACTTTCAACAATTGCAAATGCTTTTTCCACATAAACCAAGCAGATCCTTCCAGCTTTGACCATGCCTCTTCTATTGTGTGGGAAGCTCTTTGCCCCTAACCAGCCCCTAAAATATAGTTTTACCCATCCGGACTCCCACTGGAATACTGACATGACTAAAATGTGTGGCGTTGCAGAGCCTGTTGTTGTACAACAGCTGTTGGACTTGTTGTTCATGTTATCGTCCATTGGTTTCACAGATGACTTAGTTACGGCAGAATATTTCTAACTGTGACTATGTTACAGCAGGACTGTTGATAACTGCTTACAACCTTGACTTGTCATCTGTTTACAGTTTCAACTAACACCCTCCACCCTTCTACCATCATCAGCCGACAAGCCATAGCCAGCCTCCATTCAACACCTATGCTAGCCCAAGGTAGTTACTCATCTTGTTAAGTGTGGTGGTCACTTTCAGATGATCTTTTTCTATTTTGTTTCCTATATTATGTTCACATCAAGCTAATTCCATCAAGCATGTTCACAGATTTAGATGCATGCTTTCCATCATGTAACCCCTACTCCAGACTTACACTACCAGAACTAGGTTTAGCAGTCCTAACCAGCCCTTGACTTTTGTTATGACCAGTACACATACTACCCAGGTGTCAAATGCTGCCAGTTCAGAGATCTTGGCAACTCAGACTTAACTGATTCATCTCCATGTGCCCCATGGAGACTGTTGTTGGGGTCTTGCTGTTTTCATCCGTTCACCTCCCGCTACAAAAACTGATCAGCTCGGAGTTGGAATATGTGTCTGAGTGCGAAAACTGTTAAATAGTTTCTGGGGAGGATTGCACCAACAGATGGCATTAGTTCAGACTAGATAACACACTCATGCAACCCATGCTCATGAATGCATGTGCATGCGCGCACATACACATATATGCATGCATATCTCCCTGCAATAGTCTGAAACAGGAAACAGCCTTGCATCAGAGCTTACTGTGTCTGTGTCTGTGTCTGGGAATGTGTTAATGATTTACACATAACTGGTTTTTCTCATCATGTCTCTTTGTTTCTTAGTAATCTGTGGAAAACATCCCCTGATTTATGTCCTGTCTGATGAATGACAGTTTGGTGATTGCCGTACTGTTCCTTCAACTATTATTACTGCCTTGACGGCAGCAATGTGAAAACAGTGACAAGAACCCTGTAATGGCCGTCAGTTTTGATGTTTTCATTCCTTTACTATCATGCAGAATTGAAACTGCAATCCAATCCCATGCTTCATTGAACAAATAGGTAATTGTCCTTGAATTTTATAAAAAGATGGCAAATCATGACCATAAAATTCAGCCACGTTTGAATATTGATGAATTCTCTGCAACATATTTTTAATCATTGATGTGGATCAATATTCTTCTATGTGGCCATTGAGGAACTAATGTTGGTAGAAAGAAAATGCAAACACTCATCAAACTTAATTAAAGACCAATTTGTTATGCAAGATCATGAAATGTCTATTTCATTATTCTTGAACGGCATAATGATCCAGTAGAGGCTCCAGTTTATGATAAAGATTCAACATCCATCGGAGACCCACTTTATGATAAAGGTTTCAGCTTGGAAGCTTCCAAAGTGTTTTAAGCGATGTGTGAGAATTTTTAGTCTTTCCTTGACGCCAGACCGATAGGCTGACGTCAATATGACGTCATGACGTGTTGGCATCAACACCCGTGTACAAGCCAATCACACTTCGTAGTCGGGACAGGGTCTAGCTGGAGCTCACCCAGGTTAGTAGACTGTTTCTTCCTAGTAGACCAGGAAACATCAACCTCCTTCATGAATATCTTCTGAATTGTTAGGACCGAATTTCAACAGTATTCAGTGCTTGTCTTTATGGAATATTTCAAAGATGAGGCTATTTTGTAGCTGTCCATTTGAAGTATTCAAGCTCTGATAGCAGCTTTACTATATACATGGCATTTTAATTTTATATGTTGATGTTTCACAGCAGTGTTAGAATTAGGTCTTTGAATGGCATTGAGAAGTGATAACATAAGTTAAAATTGTTTGGAAAAATTGTCTCAACACAAGTCTCATTACACTAACTACCAATATTCTCTCTTCATTGTTTAAATTGTTAGGCGGTTATTAAATTCATTTCCATGTTAATCTAGAGATCATACCAGTGTTTTGTGTCCTGATCATGAGAGTAGAACATTTACTTGGTAGTTCATTTCTCCAGGTGGAGCACTAAGCCGTATGTACTGGACACATTCATACCTGGCCAATGGTTGATAAATTACTTTGTCATTCAGTTTGTCTTTCTTGCTGTTTCAAAGTCTGCCTACTTCCTGTTGTATATTATTAGATGACCATAGCTTGTCCCCGTAAGGGTATTGTCTTGTGTTGACCGATGGGACTGGTGGCATTGCTTTAGGCTTCTGCTGGATCTGATGCTTCCAGCAGGTTTGAAGGCCATTTGTGTTACACGAGAACTATAACTGTCGAGGATACCCCAAGGTTTACAACAAGTGTTCTGGTAATCAAAGGAGTGAGGTATTTGTGTCCTAGTTTTTCTTTTTGTTTATTTGCAAGAATTTTTCCTGTATGGTTAAGATGGTGCTATTTATTCTTATCACACAAAAGACTTATAGACTATAACTAGACAAATAACTATAGATGTTGTATGGACTACAGCGAACTAAACGTTCAGTGTAAAGGTCAGTTTTATGTTAATGGTGACTGTGGAGTCATTGACACATATAGGACTGATTGACTGAGTTTGGTTTTACGCCGCTTTTAGCAATATCATGGCGGGGGAACACATCACGGAGGGGGAACACCAGAAATGGGCTTCACACATTGTACCCATGTGGGGATTCGAACCCGGGTCTTCGGCGTGACGAGCCAATGCTTTAACCATCAGGCTACCCCACCATCCCGACACATATAGGAAAATGTTGACATAATGAAATATTGCTTGTTTACCTCAAATTTGATAGTGTTAAACATATTGATTCTGCTTCTGTGTATTCTAATGTTTTACACTTTCCCATTTTCAATACATGTTGGCAATGTGTTTCTTTTAATATTATTATGTGTAGGCTTTCATTATATTTGACAGGGTTCGTAATTTTATGAGTAATGCTCCTTCTAGGGCATCGCCCCTTAAGCTTGAATGAATTTGTTCTGCAAACACACAACAATTGTGGGTCGGCATTCTACAGATGCCATCTACCAAGGCTTTAATGAAAACTAAATTGCGAAGCCTGTGAACACAATGTGCAAACCCTTTTGTGTAGGGGCACCTGCCAGTGCATCTTTAAGTTACAGGCTTTCTATACATCTTGACCTGGACATTGGAGCAGAGGCACTTTATGTAAATATTCTCTAATTTGACTAGATTTAGGTTGAATTGTTTTTGTTTTCTGAGAAAAATGATGAAAGAATTTTAAATAGGAAATGTGTGCAATATTATACTGTGGCACACAGAATATTCTGAATAACAAGTATCACTAACATGTATGTACCTGTGAAGGTCCGGGTTAGAATACTGATCTTCAGTAACCCATGCTTGTCGTAAGACAGGACTAATTGGGTGGTCAGGCTTGCTGACACTTGTCATCAGTTCCAAATTGTGCATATCAATGCTCATGCTGTTTATCATTGGATTGTCTGGTCCAGACTCGAATATATACTAAACTCACTTACTCACTAACATGTATGGATTTGATACATGTGAAAGGAATATAGCATGTGTTGACCTACTTCTGTTAGGTGACTCAGTTGATCTTGTATCAGGATCTGCTGATGGTTGGTTTGAATCCAAAATTTGCTCTGGTTGGCCTTGACCTTTCATTATATCCATCCTTGTAGGTGCATGACATTTATGTCATTAAGCTGACTTCACTTTACACAACTAGGACACTTTACTTAATAGCATTTAAACCAAATCTCCCACCCATGAGATATGGAACCAACACATGGTACTACCGATATGACTTTCTCTATCCAGTGTTTGCAGGATTACGTCGTTGCCTTTACTGTAAAATATGGTCAAGAAGTTAGTGAAGCTAATCATATATTGCACCTCATGTTACTTTCAGTTAGCAAACATATGTTATTTTGAATTTTTTTTATGGAAAACAACTTTCCATCTTCTAGATTTTCCATGGTTGCCTGCTTCTATCTTAATGAAATTATATGAAGTGTTTCCCCTGCCGTCATATTGCTGAAATACTGCTAAAAGCGGCGTACACTCACTCACTCACTCATAATTCATATCCATATTTGTTTATCAAATTACTCATATTCTGTCCCACATAAATATCATGCTCAGCTTGTTCCTCTGTATTCTCCATGAATCTCTAGACACTGGTGAAGTCTTGCTCTATAATACACTGTATTCTCCATGAATCTCTAGACACTGGTGAAGTCTTGCTCTATAATACACTGTATTCTCCATGAATCTCTAGACACTGGTGAAGTCTTGCTCTATAATACACTGTATTCTGATGGAGGTTTTTCCTGTTACATTGACAATTAATTCAAAGTAAATCTGGGATGTGATTTGCTTCTATAGGCAGGACAGCTGTTTAACAAGCAGCTGAATGAACAGTCATACAATCATGAAGCATTCATTAGAGCATTGTCCTAGAAACATGCCTTTCAGTTGGTGGGTTACCTCACTCTTGTAGGAGCATTCAGTGTTGGACAGGTATGGACTCCATGTATGACCATGTGACAGATAGGGGCTGATGGGTGACTGGGTGACAGGTATTACAGGTTTATTTACACAAGATTAAATGCAGATACTACATACAACACAGTTATAATTACACAAGATTGAATGCAGATATCAGAGGTGTAATTACACAAGATTGAATGCAGATACTACAGATATCACAGGTGTAATTACACAAGATTGAATGCAGATACTACAGATATCACAGGTGTAATTACACAAGATTGAATGCAGATATTACAGGTATCACAGGTGTAATTACACAAGATTGAATGCAGATACTACAGATATCACAGGTGTAATTACACCTGATTGAATGCAGATACTACAGATATCACAGGTGTAATTACACCTGATTGAATGCAGATACTAGATATCACAGGTGTAATTACACAAGATTGAATGTAGATACTACAGGTATCACAGGTGTAATTACACCTGATTGAATGCAGATATTACAGGTATCACAGGTGTAATTACACAAGATTGAATGTAGATATTACAGGTATCACAGGTGTAATTACACAAGATTGAATGTAGATATTACAGGTATCACAGGTGTAATTACACAAGATTGAATGTAGATATTACAGGTATCAGGTGTATTAAGCTGCTTACTAGATTGTCGTCATTGTTCTACTCACCATTGCTCTGAAGCTAGCGAGATAACAGTTCAGGTAGATTATTGCTGACTACTTGTCAACTTTTGGCATGTCACAGAGTAGAACTATACTCAGTCAATGAGTATATGTGAACTTATCACCTGGACTCTTGGTGTGTCACTGTGGGGGCACCAATGAGGAATCTACAGCTAACTGTCCAGTGAAGCAATTCTAAAATTCCCATTTTTATTCGTCATGATTGTTTTCAAGGATGTAGTAAAGCCTGTTGTTTCATATATGTGTACTAAATACCTTACCAACTCCTCTAGTGACTTATACCTACACAATGACCCATAGCCAGTCTGATGGACAGCATGGCTGGACAGCACACCAATGACTGGCCGTTTCTATTTGCAGGTTGTGATATATTGCTGAATACTGCAGGTTGTGATATATTGTTAAATACTTTGGGCTGTGATATATTGCTGAATACTGCACTTTGTGATATATTGTTAAATACTTTGGGCTGTGATATATTACTGAATACTGCAGTTTGTGATATATTGTTAAATACTTTGGGCTGTGATATATTGCTGAATACTGCACTTTGTGATATATTGTTAAATACTTTGGGCTGTGATATATTGCTGAATAATGCACTTTGTGATATATTGTTGATATATTGTGATATATTACTGAATTTGATATATTACTGAATATTGCAGTTTGTGATATATTGTTAAATACTTTGGGCTGTGATATATTGCTGATTACTGCACTTTGTGATATATGAATAATTATTACATGTGCTATTACATCAGTATTGTATTGGTATAGAGAGGGTCACAGGATCTTCTATAAAACATTGTATTGCCCTGGCACCCAGCACATATTGGTGATACTGCCCAACATAATTAAACCAATGGGCTCAAAGGAGAGAAATATTTTAGCCAGCCATCAGAATGTACTGCAAAGTTTGTTGTGAAGCAATATCTCCAAGGTAAATAATATGTCAATTCTCAACTCAAATTTAAATATTGTTGCCTTTTATCTCATGTAATCAAACAATTATTGACCACAATTTGGGCAATATAATATTTTATGGACCACAGATACTGACCTTGACCACTGACCTTGGTTGTTATTAGCTTTTGAAATGATCTATGGCTAAATACTGCAGGTTGTGATATGAGTGACTACGTATTACCAACTGCCATTGTCCCAAACTCACAATGGCCGCCTTCAAAATCAGTTATTGTCTGTAATGCCACCCCACACACACACACACACACCCCTCCATCCCCACCTCCATCCCCCCTCCATCCCCACCTCCATCCCCACACACACTGTAGATGATTCAGCCTGTGTATGGGTTGTAAGATTTCTTCTAAGCTTGAAATGTATGATGCTGTGCATGCAAACGCACTGTGACAATATTAAGCATATACTATATGACTGTAACATTAATGTTTCCTTCTGACTGACATTTTACTCATGGAATATTAGGTATATGACAGAAATAGAGAGCCGGACTTGCGCAACCAACTGTCATTAACGGGTTGCATGTCTTTGATGTGTGAAGTCAGTGTAGCTCAAGATGACTTCCTCTTGATACTGAGGGAAGAAAAGGCTCATCATTAGGAAGATAGTATATTAGTGTTGCTGTGACTGCTGGTATTAATGTGGTACTCAAAGACGTTAATCATCACATAATCCTTTCATATTACTATATTTACTGTAACTGTTATGCCTTGTTTTAAACTCCTTGTGAGTAATGTGAGTCAGAGAGTATCTAGTAGGTTCGGGGAATATAGATTTTTGCTTCAATATATGTAGGATGAAGGCAGTTGTACAGTTAATGTATTTGGTGAGACTGAATCGACGCTTCAGTTTTTTATATCTTTACATATGATATCATTCTTTAATCCATATGGAACTTATTACCATATTTGAGTTATTTTGTAGAGAGGATAAGAAGATAAAGATGATACACAGACAGAAATATATCGCCCTTCAAATAATAATTTTTGTGTTCCTTTCCCTGTGGGCGTTCTCAGACAGAACGGATTGTAAGAAATATATTGCCCCTCAGATACCATCCTTCTCTCATCTCCCTTGTGGGCATTCTGTGACATGAATCTTCAGGAACTATGGCTGAATATTTGAAAAAATATCCATGATGTAACAGTGCTTCAGTGAATCATTACAGCACTATAACTCATAACAGCTGCCATTAACCATGGCATTAGCTACAAGCTGAGATGGCGCAGGTCTTTACAGTCAGGCCACCTTTACACAAGGCTCACTCAGACCAGCTGAGGTGGCACAAGTCTTTACAGTCAGGCCACCTTTACACAAGGCTCACTCAGACCAGCTGAGGTGGCACAAGTCTTTACAGTCAGGCCACCTTTACACAAGGCTCACTCAGACCAGCTGAGGTGGCACAAGTCTTTACAGTCAGGCCACCTTTACACAAGGCTCACTCAGACCAGCTGAGGTGGCACAAGTCTTTACAGTCAGGCCACCTTTACACAAGGCTCACTCAGACCAGCTGAGGTGGCACAAGTCTTTACAGTCAGGCCACCTTTACACAAGGCTCACTCAGACCAGCTGAGGTGGCACAAGTCTTTATATTCAGGCCACCTTTACACAAGGCTCACTCAGACCAGCTGAGGTGGCACAAGTCTTTACAGTCAGGCCACCTTTACACAAGGCTCACTCAGACCAGCTGAGGTGGCACAAGCCTTTACAGTCAGGCCACCTTTACACAAGGCTCACTCAGACCAGCTGAGGTGGCACAAGTCTTTACAGTCAGGCCACCTTTACACAAGGCTCAACTCAGACCAGCTGAGGTGGCACAAGTCTTTGCAGAGATGCATCATTTGAATAATGCTTAGTCTTGAAAATGAAACTAATGACTCCATTTATGTTGAAAAGTAAACTGGAAATTCCAAGGGTTTTTACATTGAGGAAAGGATTGAGTGAAAGTGATGTGGTTCAGGTACAGTGAAACAGATGTCCATGAGTGAGTTTACACCGCCTTTAGCAATATTCCAGCAATATCACGGTAGGGGACACCAGAAATGGACTTCACACATTGTACCCACATGGGGAATCGAACCTGGGTCTTTGGCATGATGAGCGAATACTTTAGCCACGAGGGTATCCCACCACCCTGATCCCTGGGTTAAAGTCCCTTGAGTTTTCACTGACGTGTCGGTACAAGGCTAAAATGGGCTGTGTTCTAGCCAAGTTGGTAAAGCGTTGCATGCATTGCTGGAGATGAGGGTTTGATCCTAGCTGAGTTATGCTCAAAGATTTCGCCATGGTCGTAAACATCATTGACCTGCTTTTCTTACTTAAAACTTTCCTCCTTCAATATACTAACTTCATTATCTGACTGAAATTCTGTTCAAATGCTATTGAGGATAGTGAGTCACAAGAAAGCTGCCTATTTTGTCAGATGGTGTTTGTCAGTCTATGTGATTAACGTAACGCATGTCTATTTTAACAAGGAAATGAACCCTCATCAAAGTGATCAGCTTTACAGGGAATATATGTATCAAGTGTCTTCACAAAACATTGATGAAATATGTGATCCAGTGAGATGATGAAAGCAGCTCTATTGTCCATATGTATTGTGTGGTGAGGATGTTGATCACTGCTGTGTTTATTAATATACAGGGCATGATTGGAAATTAACATCCTTAAATGTCAGGGAAGTGTTACCTTTGTGGGGCCTGGCACAGGGACATGAGGACAAAAAGTGTTGTCAACAGAAATGACATCCTATCATCTCGGCATGCTATTCTTCCCAGCATGCGTCTGTCTTGGCGATATTGGCTGAGCAGAGGTTTCCGGCCTGCATCTGTAGACTCTGTGAGTGGAATTAAACAGGAAGATTCGTGGCAGTGGACTTCTTGAGACAGATTACTTTTTGTTTAAAAATATTCGATTTTGACTATTACGACAAAAATATTAAATGAAAAATCTAAAATGAAAACCAGTGAGTTTTTTTATTCTGCCAGCCAGAAATATGTAACATATGAGCAGAAAACTAAAAAGATCATGTGAGCTGGTTAACTATATATCTGAGGGAATTGCTAACATTTAGAGGTGAGGTTGTATAATTTGTAGAAGGGGGAAATATTCAGTGTGGAGATGTTTCTGTGACGTTCAGTGTGGAGATGTGGCGTTCGCTCACGTCAGTGTGGAGATGTTTCCATGTGTGGAGATGTTTTCCATGGCGTTTCCATTCAGTGTGGAGATGTTTTGTACAGTGTGGAGATGTTTCCATGACGTTTCCGTTCAGTGTGGAGATGTTTCAGTGTGGAGATGTTTCCATGACGTTCAGTGTGGAGATGTTTCCATGACGTTCAGTGTGGAGATGTTTCCATGACGTTCAGTGTGGAGATGTTTCCATGACGTTCAGTGTGGAGATGTTTCCATGACGTTCAGTGTGGAGATGTTTCAGTGTGGAGATGTTTCCATGGTGTTTCCACGTGTGGAGATGTTTCCATGACGCTCAGTGTCATGTCCATGACGTCAGTGTGAGATGTTTCGCTCAGTGTGGAGATGTTTCCATGACGTTCAGTGTGGAGATGTTTCCATGACGTTCAGTGTGGAGATGTAAGAGTGCACCATATCATGTATACCACTCCTTCACAGTGTAGTTGCTCCTGTGTCAGTTCTTCTGTGTTATATATGTAAACTTATATCCCTCAGCTTCAACATGTCAGCTTCTACACCTGATGTTTACCTTGGCACCAGTCTGTTTATTTGTTCAAATCGTACATATGCTGTAAGATTCTCTGACTTGAACGTCCTGCTTTGAGGATACAGATGGAACAGTTACCATTCCCTTCTGCCATCCACTTATTCTGAAATGTACACATTTATTTGCAAGTGTTACTCATTTATAAGGTGTCGGTTATCGAATTCCAGACATCTTGATGTATTTGGATAAGCAAGTCATTACTTTCTTGTTCACCATGGCAGTGGCACAGTTTTACTGTAATGTCGTTGAGGTCTGCCCTGGTCATGATGGAGTTACAGCAACAATGTCATCTGACATCATGATGGGTTTATTGCTTCATCCTGTCACACATCCACATGATGGATGGAGGAACTGCCAACTGTAAGAGACAGATCTTGGCTGTCCATTGTCTTGTCCAGGTTGGTAGATCAGGTCCCAAATACATGTGTTGTACCTGAAATGAGGATAAGACTATTAGAGTGACTATTTAAAATAGACTGGTCAGTGAGTGACCAACTGGGGTTGTTTTCCATCAGGACAGTTTTGGAGACTCTGATTGGAGACTTCATGGCCCCGTTCCTGAAAGCGATCGTAGCGCTATGACAGTTGTAACTCACATACTTTAACATAGACATACGATTGTCCTAGCACTATGATTGCCTTGAGGAACGGGGCCCAGGCCATCAAGGTAGAACAGTGATACAAGTGAGTCAGCAATATTCCACCTATATGGCGGCGGTCTGTAAATAATGGAGTCTGGACCAGACAATCCAGTGATCAACAGCATGAACATCGATCTATGCAATTGGGATACGATGACATGTGTCAACCAAGTCAGCGAGCCTGACCACCTGATCCCTTTAGTCGCCTCATATGACAAGCATGGGTTACTGAAGATCAATTCTAACCCAGACCTTCACGGGTAGTGATACAAGTGGACACGCAAGCACCCCCATTGTAGTTGAACTCCAACAGCGAGAGGCAGAAGGTTGCAACAGTTTACCACATACACTGACACAAGAAGTCAGGGATCATCAGGTATTCATATAGTCCATACACATTTAACGAAAATAAGTCTTTGAAATGTTCTTGATCCCTAACTGCTTTTTGTTCAGTGCAAAGGGGACAGATAGGAATATTGAACCCATTGCTGTTAACATATTATTTATTTCTCTCCATATTAACAAAATAAACTTCTCACACTGTTGTTTATTACTCTGTATGATGAAGTTATGAAAATGCTGATATGAGCTTGGCATTACATTACACACATGGAATTCAGTAATAGAGAGGTGTTTTGTCGGAAATCACAACCAGAATTTCTTTCTGTGATCGAAACCATACCCAGTGTCATGTTTTCCATGCCGGACGCCATGTTGGCAATTCCTGTGGTATTGCTGCTTTCATGTAGCTGTGAAGAAGGGCTGTAAGTAAAGAGCTAAATATATTTGATGTTCCTCAAGATTGGGTAGTATTTCACTTAGCTAGTCTGCATCACTAGCGGTGGTGGCAGCAGCCGCAGTGCACACATCTTCCTCCACCACACCCCATGATGTGCAGACAGGCAAGGGTGCTGCACTGACTCCTGACCTTCTTCTCTACTCACCCAGCTAACCTCTCCATGCTTTCTGTTTATTTGTCATGGATAAAACAAAGCATTTGGAGATAGCTTTGTAAACTGTGTTTGTGAATTGGTGTCTATCCCTCTCTCCTTTCTCACTCTTAACCACCAAGCAAATAGCATTGCACAGGATGTGATGATAACCTAGCATGATATTAGTTAAAAGCCAAAAAACACCAGGTTAAGTTGGAATGGAAACATCTGTTATTTGAAACAGGCAAAGAATGAATTATGTCTGAGTGGAGGTGTGTATCAGTGGTGGGTAAGCCCCAGCAAGATGGTGAAGACGATCAAGTTCTGTCTCTGCATGCAAAGCAGGTCAATGTAATCTGAGGACATTATTGGTGGATTGCTGCAGACTACACCTGTCCTGATGTGTACAAGCTGTGGGCAGATTGCGACCATAGTGGTCATTGTCCAACTGTGCTTCTTCTGAACAAAATGTATGCTTGGCGTGGAATGTGATTAAAATGAGGATCAGGTGTTCACAATGGCTGCTAAGTATGGATAATCCTTCCCTTGGGCAACTACTGGGGCAGATGATTCACAAAGCAATAACAATGAGATAAGATTACCCTCTGTCATACTGTTACAAGTATACTTAGTGCAGGTGCACCTGGTTGAAGTGCATTTCATATCGATTGTAAAGTTCCATGGTCACACTGTTGACCTCCAGGTAGCCTGCTCCAGACACTGTCTCACCTGTATTGTGAAAGCTGACTGAATAGAGCTGCTATAGGAGAGGGAAGCTGCCTACTTATAAGACACTGCCTACTAGATACCGCCTACTAGACACTGCCTACCTATCAGATATATGGATGCATGAGTACCTGCTTATACACAGGCGGGAGAGTGTAGCTTTATTACACATGGAGATATCCTACACATGCTCCAAAATGTTTTTCTAACTTTTCTCTTTTCTCATAATGTTTTAGAATATGATCAGTACAAAACCGGCAGGCAGTTCATTCTTCTTCTTTTTTTATAATTTTTGATTTTTGATTCTCCACACATCCAGGTCATACAGTTCATTACATAACGGGTTGGTATAAACACGATTCGCAAATATATACAAAGTTCATTCTTGTTATAATTTTTGTGAAGAAACGATTTAGTGTAGTGTAATGAATATGGCTTATCGTATTGATATACCAGCAGAGTGACCTGTCTGTGCATGGCGGACCAGGTATCCTTCCTTATGTCAAGGACATGATTTAGTTGCTCTTCAGTTGGTGGAGGAGCTCCAGTGTAAGTCACTCATCATTGTGAGTGGACACTAGCTGCAACAGGTTGTCACTGTAGCTAGGTAACACCACCAGTAACAGCTAGGGTGCCTGTCTCACATTTCATTATACTCCTACATATACCTGTCAGCTCTCTGCCGATCGTGTCATAAAGCAATTATATAATAGCTGATATCATATATATCACCTACCATTCCAATATCACCTTCTGATATGACATTTTTAAACTTTTATGAGTTTATTCTACAAATGTTTTCACAGAATCTGTATAATTTACCAACTTTGTGCTGAAAGTGTGTTGTATGACAAATGACACATAGTGTCGAAGTGGATATTACATCACAAATGGGTTGTTCTTTTAACTGAATGCAGTAAGCTGAGAACAAAAGAGTGGCCAGATTGATGTGAGCCTGCCATTGTCTTCAAGTCTTCTAATCATCTAGCCTCAGGGGCATGCTCACATTTTACCTGACCCTGTACAAGTGACCCCTCTGGCTATGCACAGGGAGCAATCCCTTGCGTGTTGAGGGAGGTAAGACAGGCGTCCACTCAGTAGTGTGCACAGGCTGTAGGTGACCAGTTGTACAGCTTCTCACAGGGAGGAGCAGGAGGAGGGTGTGCAGTATAGGTAAGCTATCCAAACTTCAGGACGGAGTAAGCTAGTCTCTCAGACCTCTGTATTTAAGTGATGGTTACTGGCTCTTCCAGTGGTGTGTAGAATTTGTTCCAGTTATATGTGTCATGTGAATTGAAGGCCCTGGTTTGATTCCATGAGGACAATATGTGAAGCCCATTTCAGGTTGTACACACTGTTAGTTGTTGGAATATTGTTTAGAGTGGTGAACAACCATTTACCCATTCATTTGTATTGAACACTGCTGGAATGTCAGGCAGTTCTGAAGATATCACATCACCATCTGATTGTAATGTATGTACAAGAAGTATGTACAATGAAGCTTGGAACAGAGACATCCTATTATCACCTGGTTGTGTTCAGCTGGTATGCGAAAGAAAGCCATATCTTAATGTTGTCACTTATGAAGGCAATAAAATAACGTCTTATCTGCCACTGATGTTTTATTGAATAGTATAATTTGTTTACATGACAGTGGCTGCTGATTATGACGTGTTATGCCTTGTTATTACATGGATCTGTGGTCAATACGTGTATTTTGTTGGCTCAGCATTCTGTGAATTGATCCATCAGTTATGTCATTACAACAACAGGAGGTTGTCTCTGGCTTTACTGTACAGCGTCTAGTGTCTGTGAGGCAGCTCTGATCTGCAGCTTTACTGTACAGCTTTACTGTACAGCGTCTAGCGTCTGTGAGACAGCTCTCATCTGCAGCTTTGGTGTTTAAGTGATGACAAGAGCCTTGAAATTGATGACTCTGACTGTTCATGTAAGTGTGATTTACAACACAGATGCATATTACAATCCCATTTTTTGTGGTTTGAAAAAAGAAAATCCAGTTGGTGTTTGTTTATGAACGAGAGTCTTACTTTAAAATACCTCACCTCTGTTGCCATCACCAAGTTGGGCAGGTGGGATGTTTTGCCATTTTTCCCAATGCAGTAAATTGATGATGAAAATAAAGGTAAACATGTACTTCAATTCATGTCAGTAATAAACATGATCAAAGTTCTTCGTTCTGTTCAGTCGGTCTTGTTATAGACGTGTGTGTGTGTCCTTCACCTTTACCATATGCTCAGAAGTGAGCCAGATATGCTCTGCATTACCTGCACTTTCATCTATATTAGATTAACACACTTCGAGGAAGCCATTTTCCTAAACAGGCTCCTTCCCCACCAACTTTGAAGCTTTTTGACTGCGAAACAATTGGTGAAGCTAAATGTGTGCAATAACCTGTGTTTGTATAGGATGGGGTGGTTGGAAGGCCCTGGTGCTGGTACTCAGGGGACCTCCAACCAGCCCTGAGGCGACACATATATTCTTACAGTGGTTGTGTATGTAGGTGATCTAGCCCCTCCTTGCTGGGCAGGTAATCCGTGTTATAGGATCCACGTACATATTATAACATTAGCCGGGTGGAAGATCACTGAAATGCTTCACAACTCTTTTGGGGAGTGTGCATAGTTTGATTAGGGCGTATGTTTAAGAAAGATGTCTTTGGTTTCTAAAACAATTTCAGTGTATTTTCGAATGTAAGGTTGGAAGAGAAAAGATCTCTAGCATCTTCATGTTGTTTAAAGTGAAATTCGGTACGTTTTCACTGCAAACAGACTATAACTATCCAAATGTCATGATGTGTTGGAAACGGATACCTTATACATGAAAACATATTATTGAAAATATCATTCAAATGTCTGTAATTTTAGCACACATTATTAAATTTTTACCATCTCCTTTGAAATGTGTTTGGCTGAAGTGTTTGTAGTTTCTCATGTGGTTGCTATAGTGACTTTTCCCATGTGTTCCTGGTGAGTGGAGGCAGGTATTGATCTGTCTTACAGCAGCAGAACTATTCTATAAATCATTCATTTCAGAAGTATTGATAAACTGGATGAAATGAATTTTGAGAAAATGAATAATAGACAGCCTGTATGCTGAAATACACTGATTGAAAACAGAATCAATGTTATTATCAGCCCCCAAATTAGACTGCATAATCATACGGAGGTGGAGATTTGTGGATGAAGTTATCAAGGAGCCACGTCTAGAGAGCCAACACAAAGTCGAAAACGCCATGTTACCAAACTGTTTTTTATATTTATTATGCTTAAAATTCTTGACCTCCAACTCCATGACTTTGAGATGTAAGGAGAACACAGAGTGCTGCTGTAAGATGGCAGCTAATGGCCTGGCAACGGTCTATTACTGTTACATATTTCTGGAGGGAACTCAATACTGGTCGGAATTACTGCCATTCATTTGTACATGATTTGGTTGCTAACAGCGAGGTTGTGGAGGAAGCAGTCATTCCTAGAGGTACCGGTAGCATTTCTTGGGATAAGTTTACATGTGGAAGATGTCCACATTTAGGACTAATCTTCTAAGTTGTTAGTTTAGAACTGGGTTTATTTGGGTAACTGAAAAAGTTTAACCAGAATGTGGGGATAAGATTTTTTCCTAATTTAATCCTGCATCATCAATCAGTGTTTGAATGAGGGAGCTGATTATTTTACTGTTTTTCCTAGACAGGTTTTTAAGAAATACCAGAAATGATATTCATGTTGTGGTCATTCCATGTCATGTATACGTCTATTACGTTGTTGTTTAGTTCTGTCAACTGGTTGGTGGTGTAGCCCAGAAGTTAAAACACCCGCCTTGAGTTTGGTCTCACATATGGCTGCAATATGTCCGTTTTTGGCTTTCCTTGCTATGATGATTATCAAATACTTACTGCTTAAACCTTGGTTCAACCAAACTCACTCAGTTCTGTCAAGGCAGGATCATTCTGATACAAACCTCAGTCACCTCTGTGGTTGCTCAAGGTATGCTGTCTGATGGATGCAGTGTTTACAGGACTGAACTATGGTGTGACAAACAAACACTGTAACTACTGGGCTACCCCACCGCCCCTTAAAGTAATAGACTTAGTGTCCTTGCCAACAAGGCTGAAGCTTCCTGGACTGGACAGTGCCCATGTCTGACAATTTCAGCCCATATCAATAACATGATTAACATGATTATCGACATAATTCCCAGGGTAGTTGTAGCCTGCTGATCCAACACATGCCTTCACATGGCAGCCTTGCTAGGCACAGCTGGATTAGGGGCTTAAGTACAAGGCTATGGTGAGATGTAATACAGCTACACTCCATACACAACTGATATGACTTTGTTTACATTCTTGGGTTAGGAGTAGTGTTGTCAGACAACTGCTGGAGTTCAGGATGGCATGTGGTATGCTGTTTGATATGCATGTTTGATCCAGGAAATTTTGTCGTAGAATTCAAGTCATAGAAGTGGGAAACGTCATCCCTATATACTGCATTGTTGGCTGTAGGACCAAGGTCACAAACAGGTTGAAGTTGGTCATGAAGCCCTTGGTGGGTGACCATGTTTGTCTCCTGAGAGTTTCTAGGACTTTGTTCCTGCCCCACAATGAAGAACCTGTGACACATGTGTTTACGCCTTAGGCACTTGGTTTTCTTTCAAAATTCCTTCTGTTCACCCAACTGTGAATGGGTACCCGGTGGGATAAGATGGCCATATGACTGTTAACCCTCCCAGTGCTTCACAGGCAGCTTGGGCTAACTGGGGTCATATAATAATGTCTGAGCTTGTGCCTAATTTGTCCTTAGTGCCACGTAACATCTTGAGGTGGATATTAGGCGTTCAACAAATATGTCAGATTTATGTGTGTGGTTGTCATGTGACACTGTATGGATGGTTGTCATGTGACACTGTATGGATGTTTTGTGACTATTCAGAGTTGTATGTGCCACATGGTATTTGTTTTTGTGCAGTACTGTATAGTAGTTGTGTGACACAGTATGCGTGAATATCTCAACTAGATTATACTGGCTGTTGTATTTATGGTCCTGTAACTTGTTTATCTATAGTTGAATGTTCCATTTATGGCTTCACGGTGCTATGCTCTTGACCAATCAGATCTGTACAATCAATTGCTGGACTGCTGCCAGATATTGCCTTTTTTTTCAATACTCAGCGGCTCAACAGCATGTACAGATATTACAATTACTTCCTTAGCCAACTGACACTTAGACTTTTCATGTTTTGAACATGTATTTTGTGGGTTTTTAGACGTAAACAGACTGTTACTTTGATTGCATGATTTATCATTGTGTTTAACTTCATTTATGTAAGTTATCATTTTTTAGAGCAGTAATAGCTGTATTGATGGTTGAATGGTATAGTTTCCACCTCAGATATTGCTGTTGTTTGTAAAAAATCTTCACATTTACTATTACCATTTCAGTTTGAGCTTTGAGCAAGGCCTGTGAGCACCAAAGCCAAGCAAGGAAGCAGCAAGCAGCAAGTGCGAGAGGAAGAGCGAGCATGGGGAAGAGCAACAGTAAACTGAAGCCTGAGATTCTGGAGGATCTCCGCCAGAATACAAGCTTCACAGACGAGGAACTCCAGGAATGGTATAAAGGATTCCTCAAAGACTGTCCAAGTGGACACCTCTCTGTAGATGAATTCAAGAAAATATATGGAAACTTTTTTCCGTATGGAGATGCATCGAAATTTGCTGAGCATGTGTTCCGCACATTTGACACAAATAGTGACGGTACAATAGACTTCCGTGAGTTTATGTGTGCGCTCAGTGTGACATCAAGAGGGAAGCTGGACCAGAAGCTAAAGTGGGCATTCAGCATGTACGATCTGGATGGTAATGGATACATTTCTAGGAATGAAATGCTGGAGATTGTTCAAGTAAGTTGTCAGTTGATCCTTCACCTACATGCCCCTGTGATGATCTGGTTAGAATTGGTTAGCTGCAATGCATTGTAAGAACTGACTGACAGGAAAGAGTGAGAGGGTTAGACTCACTGACTGGACTGATGCATGCCATTGTAAGGTCTACACTGAGTACATCAATGGTCATTATGCTAATCACTAGATTATTTGGTCTAGTTTTGAGATAAAGCTGGACAAGTACTGAGTGCAATCTGAAACCACAACCTTGGCTACTTCGGTGTATGAGTTAGCCTGGAGGTTACAGCACTGGCTCTTCACACAGGACCACGCCAGCTTGTAATGCTGTGTGAGATCATTTTTGGGTAAAACCAGCCTTGCTCACTTCATGTAAGACATATGGTAATAGTTTGGTAGATCAACTGGATTCATATGCAGAATTTCTTTCCAGGGTTACAGCAAGTGTTCACCTAACATAAAAATCAATACACCATACAGAACTTTGTTTTCCCGAGCATTGGAAATATATATGGGTCAGGCTGGCTCTCAGGCTGTTATATGACATGTCGGAATTATTGCTGTGGAGCAACATTTTTTGATAAATTGTAGAGTGCTAGTCTGTCACAGGAATTCTAGCATCAAAATACACATTCAGTCATGAACTCTTACTTTAGATTATGTTTGTGCTTCATGTGACAGACATTAAACAATAAACAAACAATGCAAAATATCAAACCGGAATATTTCATTATTGGCAAAAAATATTGGTTGAAAAACGTGATCAAATGGTATTTGATTCCTGGAAATTCATGCATATTAATACATACAAACATCGCTCACACCATTGTATTGTTACGTCGTCAGCTGTGATGACGTCATTCAAATCATATTGTGACGTAAAGTCCGAATGACGTCACAAATGAACAGTTCCAGATGCTACCATGGGAGACAGCCGAAACGGCCGGCTGATGACATTTCACTGCTGTACTCGTACTCGATGTCAATGAGTGCAGACACAAAAACGTGTGTGGACCTTTTGGTTTACTTTTGTGTTTACAATGTCGATAAACATCATGTGTTGGCCAATTTCTGGTTGTTATTGAGTATTTGAAGCATGGGAATATTTCATTTGCTTCAAATACTCAGTGCTTCAAATACTCAGTAACACCCGGAAATTGGCCAACACATGATGTTTATCTCCTAACTAGATGCCCTATACATTGCACACACACTATTGGACATTCAGTCCGATGAAACGGCCCACCCTATACACTGTATAAAAATATTGATTATGCACCCCATTTCCCATTTTCACCAGCCCAGTGTGTATCCAGGATACCTCACCCTCCACCCACCACCCTATATCCGCTTCATTCTATATCTTCTGAGTAGTCCTTTTCCAACACCCACAGCACAGCACAGCACCCACCAGCTTAAATAAATCTCAGTAAATAATTCCATGACTCAGTTTATAGAAACATGTATTTACACCTGGCTATATTTCTGTTTAATGTGTTTCCTAGCAATTCATTTGTGAGCAGTAACTGCACCCGATATGGAATAGGCAGCCAGAATACCTGCCTCTTGGCAGTATGTCTTGAGCTTATCTGACTGTGGCAGGGCTGTGAGTGCCTCCAATCTACATGGTTTAAACACGCAGCAAGTGAAAACAAGTTCCCTAGCTCCCAGAAAACACTACACATCAGGTATTAGGTCTGACATTCAACAAATCATCCTTTCATGAACAAAAGGTCAGATTGTAATCATTTAAGCTGATCTCCATCTTTCCTCCAGAGTAAATCCTACAACCTCTGTTTCCCCGTCATTATGCACTGACTCTCACGGAGAGCATGCTATAGAGAAACTCAAGCCACAATATTTCTTGTCACGGTGAAGTCATAACTAATGGATTTTACGCAGAATATTAGCAGTGGAATATCTATCAAGGCTTAGTTGGATTCTGGCCAAGATTTCAGTTCTCAGGCTGACGGTCTGTGGTAATCTCCGTTTTGAAACTCACACCTGATTTCATCACCACCTCATGATACCATGCATGTCAAGAAACTTACAATACTTCCTATACCAGATACCACAGGGATGCATAGATGAAATATACTACTCCACTTTGGTAGGGATATTCCATTACATATAACTGATTACTGTAAATCTCAATATTCCTGTGATATGGTCAGGACTAGTGATGTTAGTCAGTTATGCATGGAAATTTGTAAATGTTAATTACCTGAATCAGGAACGAAAACTGTAAATAATTAATCTTGGGACTGGAAATAGCACATTGTACCTTAAATACTCATGTGGATTGAGTTTACCTGAAGAAATACCCTTATTTCCATAAGCATGGTTGATTACAATGAAAGTTTCTAAATAATACACAATTACACCTTTGAAATGAAACCCAAATACAGCAGGATAAATACTACCAAGATACATCCTACCCTGGTACATCCTACCCAGATACAGCAGGCCCTGATACATCCTACCCAGATACAGCAGGCCCTGATATATCCTACCCAAACACACTGGGCCCTGATATATCCTCCCCAAATACACCAGGCCCTGATATATCCTCCCCAAATACACTGGGCCCTGATATATCCTCCCCAATACACACTGGGCCCTGATATACTGGGCCCTGATATATCCTCCTCCCCATATACATCAGATACCCTGATATATATCCTCCCCAAATACACTGGGCCCTGATATATCCTCCCCAAATACACTGGGCCCTGATATATCCCTACCCAAATACATGGGCCCTGATATACCCCAGATACACCAGGCCCTGGCCCTGATATATCCTCCCCAGATACATCAGGCCCTGATATATCCTCCCCAGATACATCAGGCCCTGATATATCCTCCCCCAGATACACTCAGGCCCTGATATATCCCCTCCCAGATACACCAGGCCCTGATATATCCTACACCAGGCCCAGATACACACCAGGCCCTGATATATCCTACCCAGATACACTGGGCCCTGATATATCCTCCCCAGATACATCAGGCCCTGATATATATACACTGGGCCCTGATATATCCTCCCCAAATACACTGGGCCCTGATATATCCTACCAGATACACCAGGCCCTGATATATCCTACCCAGATACACCAGGCCCTGATATATCCTCCCCAGATACATCAGGCCCTGATATATCCTCCCCAGATACACCAGGCCCTGATATATCCTCCCCAGATACATCAGGCCCTGATATATCCTCCCCAAATACACCAGGCCCTGATATATCCTACCCAGATACACCAGGCCCTGATATATCCTCCCCAGATACATCAGGCCCTGATATATCCTCCCCAGATACACTGGGCCCTGATATATCCTCCCCAGATACATCAGGCCCTGATATATCCTCCCCAGATACACCAGGCCCTGATATATATCTCCCCAGATACACCAGGCCCTGATATATCCTGATATATCCTCCCCAAATACACCAGGCCCTGATATATCCTACCCAGATACATCAGGCCCTGATATATCCTCCCCAGATACACCAGGCCCTGATATATCCTCCCCAGATACACCAGGCCCTGATATATCCTCCCCAGATACACCAGGCCCTGATATATCCTCCCCAAGATACATCAGGCCCTGATATATCCTCCCCAGATACATCCAAATACACAGGCCCTGATATATCCTCCCCAGATACATCAGGACCTGATACATCCTCCTCCCAAATACACCAGGCCCTCATATATCCTCCCCAAATACATCAGGACCTGATATATCCAACCCAGATACATCAGACCATGGTACATCCTTTCATTGTCTATTCATCCCTATCCAAATAACAAATGTCTAGTTGTATTAACAAGACAACAAACATATTTTACTTTCCGAAGATTTTATACAGCATGTAGATCTCCATGGTTTAGAATATTACACAGGAATTACACTATAGCATCTCAGCGCTTCAACATTGCACTCATCAATACCTAACCAAGTCTTGCTCATTATCAAGTTTGAATGTATTCTATAAACAAACCTTCTCCCCAGTTTAACTTGTTGCCATAATAAGCTTAACTATGCTGTGTGGCTGAGCAAGAACAGCACTGCCAAGGGAGGAGGCCCAAGACTTACCACTGTGTGCGGGGATGTCAGCTGTTATGTCTGTGCTGAAGCAAGCTATATTTAGTCAAGAATCTACATTCAATTAGACTGTGTGCAATAGGAAGGGTCAAGGTCAAATACATTGCACAAGTGCATCATGGGATAAAAACAAGCTGAACAAATTTGCTTCAAATTTTTGCCATACTCAAGGTTGTGTTAGATGTATTTTCCAAATGATTAAAGACATGGGGAGAAGGTTTGTTCTGTTGTTTCTTGATGCTTCTCCATCAGCCAGTAGTGAACGTTACTCTGCTTGATACACAATTCCAGACTAGAATCAAGACTCATACCACATCACTCCTTGTGTTCAATGTCTTCATCAGTCTGAATTAAATGTGAGTTCAGAACAGTGTAATTGTACTTCTTAAAAAGAAATTTCCTCTCTCATGTAAATTCTTTGATATTAGAGACCACCATTTGTCACCCAGTAAACATTGCATTATCCTTGAACCATCCCTGCAGTACATACTGTTAAGTAACCTGCTTCCTTCATTAGCTGTCTCCACCTCCATTCCTATCATAACCCTTATGATGATACAATCCACAAAATCAATATAACCTTGGGAAGATCTTTGTGGAGTCTTTGTGCTGAACCTGTATTCATGTACATGGTCATAGCGAGTATAAGGACATATGTCTGTGATGTAAGGGGAAGCTTTCTTGTCTCCACACTTTTATTTACTTCTCCAGTCCCTGTGCCATAATGGACATGATAGATTACGCCACTGCATGAGATGTTCTCCTAATGCTCTAGCCTCATCCACTGGTTGTGAGGAAAGTAGCTTCTGTTAAGTATGTGTGGGTGGACCTGACGCACTGGTGCTTTGTCCCTTCGTCTTTGATGGAATTATCACTTGAGGAGCCTACATTGACTATCGAGTGTAGATTTGATGTCTGAACTACATCAAACGCAATGTTTAGGAATTGATTTCCTCTTCAGATGTTTTCTACTTTTGATTTTCAATTTTAAAATCAAGAATTTGTCATTTGATCATAATAATGTCCATGAGACTTTGCATGGAACCACTATGTTCTGTACTCTCTGCACTTGCAAAACCCTCCTGCAAATCGATAGGCTGATAACACTTTGATAAATTTGCAATCTAGTGGTTAGGTCATCCGAAGGTTACCTGACTGCATGATTAATGGTGTTAATGTTGTGTTTCAGGCAATTTACAAGATGGTCGGCACAGTTATGAAAATGCCTGAGGATGAATCAACACCGGAGAAACGTACCGACAAAATCTTCCGACAAATGGATAAAAACCTGGATGGGAAGTTGTCTTTGGCAGAATTTATTGAAGGTGCCAAAAGTGATCCTTCAATTGTGCGTCTGCTTCAATGTGATACTCACTCCCAGAGTTGAGTGGGGCGTATTTGGTTCTTTTCTATGTAGATCTATCACCATATTCTGGGGTTGCCTCCTCTTCAATTGCCTCTTGCGGAGCCTTGTGACTCAAGAAGGTATCTCAGTCCAGGCAATGGCAGGCATAATGGCGGCCACCTTGTGTTACTGTTTTGTTCAGGCTCCAATGCTGTATATATTCACTGTACAAGGACAGCCAAATGCTGTGAAGAATGAACTGATACTGTATTCCACACACCCCCATTATAACTTGGGAGAAAGATGGTCTCAGTGGTGTTCCTACTGTATACTATTTTCCACGTGTTTGTTGTTAGAGATTTGTATGTATGTGAATATAGGGAAACTTCATCTAAACATGTTGATTTGGCTTCTGATTTGAAATTGAATGCTGTTTTTCTATGATTGAGTTGAATTTGTTGTGAGGACATCATTTCCATACTTAACATTCTGAGATGTGTTTGTACAGCAAATAATTACAATTATTTATAATTGATAATATATGAAGTTATTGATATTCATGAGATGTTTATATTCTGCAATATAAATATATATATATATATATATATCAGAGGATGAGTATAAAATGACTTTTAAGAATATTGACTGTGTTGTCTGAGCTTTTTTATAATAGTCCCGAGTGTATTTACTTCTCCATCAACACTGATGAACTAGATACACAGCAGCATGAGTCTAGTCCATAGCACAGAAATAACTAACCAGACATTGATTAACCTATCATAGAAAGCAAGCCTTTATTCATTGTGGTGCATCATGAAAATCCATGTCAACTTGAAAGCACAGTTATTCATAAGCACCTGCTGTGTTCCTGTGAAAGGTGTTTGGTCGAGGGCAGATAATGTATCAAAAATATCTTGACAGGGATCTGATATAAGTATATAAAATTATTCATTTAGGATGTTCATTCCATGAATGTCTGTACTATTACGTTTTGCCAGATCAATTCTATTTCTTGTGTTAGATGTATCCTGGATGAAAATGCCAAGACACAGTGTCGAGGTAAAGAATAAGACGGTCATGGTTGATCGGAATGTAATTTCATGTAGTAAACTCCATATAGATGCAACAAGAGTGCAAACAAAAAAAACATTACATCAGCGTTCGAAATACCTTCCTGTCTGACTGCCGGGGATGGGTTATTTTCAACACAGACTGAGATTCTCAGATTCACCTCAATCGGGTTTGAAATTTAGATATGTATCAAATTTTCAGGATAATAAATCATTATTAATTCACTCTTAAAAATAAATGATGAATTCCAATTGGACGATAAACTACGTCGCTTGTTAAACCTAAATTAATTGCGGGCAGGTAAGAATTGGTCAGGGCTGGCAAGTTTTACGTCTAACCAGCCCTGTGATCTGGCTGAAATCTTCGGGAGTTTCATACCCTGATTACATTAGTGTATAACCTTTCCATCTGTAATTAAAGACTCATCTTAAACACAAGAAAATGACTTGTCTGGCTATAGATAGGATATTATATTTTTTGCTGTCTTGAGTGTGTAACAGTAGTCTTTTCCTGAATGGACATGTGATTTATATATTGTCTTGCCAATACACTGGTCTGCGGTCCAATCTTCTTGACAACACATTGGATTTCTCGTCCTCATACTTTTCATCAACATCTACATAAGGACTGGTCAAGCTGCACAAGTATGGTCAACATGTAGGGAGCATTAGAGTCAAACCTCTAGGATAGCATTTGCTTCCATTATTATCTACTTTAATCATTATGTTTAATATAAGCAATTCTCATTTTCATTTCTTTCAAATTCAGTATTGTTAGCCAAACATACTTTTTACAATACATTGTTGAATGTTTATATTAATGCATATTTTTTCATCTTGAAGTCGTTTTTGTTTTCTTAAAAAAATTGCCATGATATTTTTTCATTTTACATTGTTAAACTAGTTTAGTGTGCCCTGAAGAAGATCATGAGAATGTTGATTGTACAGATTGAAGCGAGGGAGGAGTTGTATCAGTGAATTGTAGTTCTCACCTGTCTGTTATTTTAACTTGATTGCAGGTAAAATTTTCATTCTCTTGGGTGATTTCCGGTTTCTTTCATTTCATGGAGGCTCCTTTCTCAACATATTGTGATGGTAGCCCTATTTGACTTAGACAGGTGTGTAGGCCTGTAGTTTTGACACCTCATATTTCTCACCTACCAGATATTCAGGGTAGATTTCAGATACAGGCTCCAAGCAGTACAGTCATCAGTCAAGATTTGTTGCCTGTATCATGCTCCTATTAGATGAAGTTAGTTGTAAAGCGTTTTCAAGACATGTTTGCAGAAATGAAGATTGATTTGAGCTATTTTTCTTATTGTGTACAGAAATATAAAGGCAGTGTTTTTCACGATTCATAGTCCATATAGATCTGAGCTGGATGGGAGAAAATGTGGAGTTATTTCCCTTTGATATCAATCGCAGCCTGACATCCTACTTCATGATAGGGAATAGTTTCCACAGTTGTATTTGCACCATTTCTATTCATGCTGGCTATGAAACTAGCATAGGGATTTGCAGCGAAATTCAATACTATTGCACATGTGACATCTCCACATTTGATTTGATGCATGCGTAATAAAGGGAGATAAATCTTGTGGCTCAGTGATGTACATTATCACCTGTAGATCTGTAAATATATCTCATCTAGGCTCAAGCTATCTAGGTCATGTTAAATATGTCATGGTGGAAGCATTGAAATAAGCACAACCTGAGACGACTTACCACGAAGGGGCATTTCAAATGTTCATATAAATTCTTTACAGGAATCTGATGAACTGTTGATTAATATTATTTGGAATAGTGACCTAGAATATTGTTGTTTTTCCAAATGCTTGAAAACTAAATGAAGATAAGGAAGAGCACTGTTCCTAATGTTAAAATGACCCTAATTATGATACTTGGTGGCGTTCTGGGCCCTGTCCACAAACTGATCATGGGACTACACTAGTTGTAGGTCTCTTACAGTATGAGAGCTACGATTTTCTTAGCCCAAAGGTTGCTTTGAGGAACTACCCCACAGCTAGCATTGTTCAGTTTCCATGACAGTCGGTAGATAGCTTCAGCTCAACAGAGGTGCTCTTTGCTGTAGTAACCACAGACTGATGATGTTACGTGGGTCCTGTGTGAAGGAATGCCTGTGATTGTACAGTGACACTGGCAGGGTCTAGCAATACACTGGGACTAATGTTAAATATCTTGTTTCTCTGTCACTCTATGGTAACACATTGCTTTACAGCAGTTTAGTTCTGTGTTAATGCTAAAAATATGACACATGCTCGCAAGATAGCTGCCCACAATGTGATTGGACAAGTATCCATTACCGTGGGTACATACCGCCTGTATTACATACCATACATAACCACCAGAAGGTTGAAGACATTCATTGGTAGAGAGGAGTAGGATGTGTGTAGCCCATCATTGAAGTGTTCACTAACTCTTTACGCAGAATGCTGATTTTAATCCCCCCTATGACTAACTCATTTGATAAATATTTTGTATTTATGCAATGGAAATTTATTGTATATTTTGCATGAAGTTTTGCTTTGCACAATCTCCGCTATAAATATTCCTGGCCCAAAGTTTGAAGCATGTGCGGTACCATGGTGATTCAGTGTATTTGATGGGACTGCAGTCATTTGTATTATACATCTCAAGATCATTTGATGTTATTTCATATTTTTCTGATCTCATGTTAAGCATTTACATGTGTGTTTGTCATATGTCATCTGACAGATGTTGTCGAGGAGGTTATTAATGTTTTCAGGTGTTCTTATCTAAGCTGTGTTAGAGGCTACAAGCCTTGCACCCAACACTTAATTGCAACCCAGAAACATGCCATTACAACCATTAAAACACAGTTACAAGCCTTGCACCCAACACTTAATTGCAACCAAGAAACATGCCATTACAACCAATAAAACACAGTTACAAGCCTAAAACATACAGTTGCAACCCGGAAACATGAGTTACCAATGAGAAACATACAGTGTTGACCTGCAGAACAAACACAGCTTCTCTGGTCTAGTGGATAGAAAATCTGCACAGGTAGCAGAAGGTCATTTGCTAAATCCCTGGCTATGCCATACCTCTTCACATAGCACACTACATAATTCTCACAATCACTCACCAACCCCCCAGTCTTACATCAAACATATATTCACACATGGGCTTCATCCAACACTGATCTATTTATATCATGGCACCCATCAAATACAGACATGATCTGTTGCAGCTTTACACACATCAGAAGTTGCCCATCCAGAACCATGCCCTCAAAAAAAAGAAAGAAAGAAAGAAAAAGACATTCACCAACTTTGCACCAATCAGAAATGTATTCAGCCACAGCCATACATTCATCCAAAATACCTACAAACATTCACATCAGCAGCGATAGCACTAATCAGTTGGTTCACCCAAAGTTGCACCCAGACATGTGTGAACCAGCTCCCTATGTTAACACAGACCAAACATACATGGTTTAACTCAATATTCATTTGGTTGTAGCAAAATTCACAATGTGTTTATTCATTTGTATTCTAGCAGCAAATGCCTGCAGCACAGGCAAACAAATGTACAATTGAGATATTCTGATTATTGATTGGCAGTTGTTCAGGACAGCTTTATTTCCCTGCACTGTGATTAGATTAACCAAGTGACTAGACTCCACCTCACACAACCTTCACCATGTGTTGTGGTAGCATGTATGATTGTTCTCCTTGATATTGTGCCTCTGGGCACATGTTGTGCCACTTGGCACATGTATTTTTTCATCATTGAGAGTTTTATTGTGCTTGCACAAGGTCCCCTGCCGCTGTATGCCTGTAATACATAGTTGATAATGTCACACTCAGTCTTCGGCCAAACTTTTTATATTTCTTGGTTTACAGATTTTCATATGAAAATCCAGGTTGGTGAGTGTAAAAACAACTGAATATATTTCAGAATTGGTTCAGTTTGTGAAAGGTCATCTGAATGATGCTGAACAAATAATTTATCTGTAATCACTTGGTTTACTTGCTATTTGTTATTCTATTTTGACATTTTAGGTTTAAACACATACTTTTGCGTCTTGGGGAAGTATATATAAAGCATTTTTCAGATGTGTTTACTTTTTTTTTGTTGCTTGGTAGATCCGTAAACCAATTATTAGAAAAAGTGTTGCCTTGGACATGGAGGACACTGTACATGCCTACTGTGCCATTCTTCAGAGCACTATATGACAGAAAATGAGAGCTTTTTTCTGTTTTTTACTGTATCATGTTGAACAAAATGGTTGTATACTTCTTCCGAATACAAATAGAAAATTAAAATGTTTAACCAGTTAGCCCTGTACAGTGTACTGTCTGAATCATTTTACAGTATATGGGATACCTACCACCCTTCACAGTTTGTGTACTCTGTTGTACACAGGTAGCATGTACAGGTAGCTGGAACACAGCCACAGCACAACATGCAGTGTCTGCAGTATAAGTCAGTGTCAGGCCAGCCCTCAGAATGTGTGTGGAGTACTTGCTCAGTGTACTGTACAGTGTTTCATCTGTACATTTGTGCATAGTTGGGTATAAATACAGGACTTAAGCACAACTGTACAGCTGTACACAAAGTTAAACATGTTGATCCTGGACCACTGTATTGCTGTACAGAGTTCATGTTCATACCTCACCACTGTGCAGTACAAGCCTAGTTCCGGTAAGACCTCTACAACGTACAGTGAAGGTGTCTGTTCATGTGTATGTCAGTACATCAACTGTACATCATATCTGTGTACACATGTGTACAATTCTGTTGCTCCCCATGTTTTTCTCTCTGATGTAAGCACCTGCCACCAATGTAGCATTTTCAACATGGCCCCCAACCTTTCACCTGCCACTGTGTTTGCAAATAAACTCTCCCTCCAGGTTCTTGTTCCCCTGTCGTTTATTCCAAGAAGACGTCAGCCATACGTGACTGGACAAACCTGCAGAGCCTAAACCAGACATCATGTACCACCATACTTGTCACATGGACAGCAGCAGCTTGTCCTCTGTCCTCTTGTACTCAGCAATCACACAGGTTTTATCAACTATACAATGCTCCACATAGGGACTGGATATAAGCTGTATAGGTAGCAAAACGTTGTACATAACCTGTATGTAACGGACCAAAGTTCAGTGAACCTATATCTCGCGCATTGCTAAATTGATAAAACTCGGGTTTACTGAACCTTCTTTGGTTGTGCAGCTTACATCAGCTAAGTAATGCTCCATATGCAGCTTATTAGGCCTCAATGTGCAGCTTTTATCTATGAGTGTGGTCAATAAGCAGGGTCTCACTTGGAAGGAATAGTGACATCTTTTATTGTCGAAATTCTGTGATGTCATGGGGTCATAACTACTCAAGACTGATTGAAGTGAGCAAATTGTTTCGCAGTTAAAGTCTGTGAAATATACAGGTGATGTAACCTTTGGAAGATGGACCCACTTGAAGAACATGAGATCAAATACTTACATAAGATGTGCATGAACATATTACAAGAGAAGGATGTTTCTTTCCTATGTTACCTTAAAGAGGTTGACATGACATTAAAGCTTGACATGGAGAGCCTTGGAGACGACCCAGTTAATGAAGGCCTACAAGCAACACAAGAAAATCATTCAGAAAATCACGATATGGTTGGTGATGGCTGACTGGCGCACGACTGGATGTTGTGTTGTTGGTTCAGTGGGTATTCCCACTACAGAGTACCATCCATTATCACAGAAACTTTGGGAATGAAGAATGTATCAACTGGTTGGGTCCAAGCTTCTGACATCAGACCAAACAATCATATGAAACATTTACTCGGTTTGAAGCGATCCAGTTTTGTTCTTGGAACCAGCCCTAGGTTCCTGGGTTCACCCCTTTCAACCTGAGCTCACAATATGCAAGTACTTGTTCATTGCGCATTCCTCACGTTTCTGCACTTCCAAAGGTCAAAGACCCCGGCTTATGTTATTGACTGGTCACAGTGAAACATGGCTCAAACACCTCATTTGATGAACCTCTATATTATTATGTAATGTAACTTTTACTATCTTGTAATTCCTTTTATGACGAGGCTTTAGACTTATCAATCAACACTTGCACTAAGCAATCCATCTACATGCAACATATTACCACGTGTAAAGTAGCTTCACTTTGCGACATTACTTGTAACACGGTACTTCAACATCTTCCATCATGAGGTATACACCAAATACGGAAACTCGAAATACAGATAAATCCAAACGTATTCATAATGTGATAATGTTGGAGAAACAGATTAAGCCGGAAGCAAGCTTCGACGTCAGTACAGCGTATCTCCATGGATACCGGTTGGATACTGCTAATCTTCGGGTATTCCGTGCACACACGTGTATGGCGCGCATCCATGAATAAGCATTTAGACGGAGTATTCTCGTAACGATATGTCCCTACTACAGTAAAACAAACATCATCGTGTTGGTTACCATAACATGAGGGCAGAGTTAACCAACGTGTTTCAACATCGTGTTGGTTACCATAACATGAGGGCAGAGTTAACCAACGTGTTTCAACATCGTGTTGATTACCATAACATGAGGGCAGAGTTAACCAACGTGTTTCAACATCGTGTTGATTACCATAACATGAGGGCAGAGTTAACCAACGTGTTTCAACATCGTGTTTTTTACAATTCCGTTAATTGAAACAATTCTACATTGACACTCACAAATATTTTACTGATACAAACGGCTGCGAGTCAACCATACTTAAAAATTAGTTAACGCGACAATATACACATGACCTGCTCGTTTGCCAGAAGATATGTTCACGGCGTGTTTAGCCACAAAGTACCAGTAATAAGAAAGTTCCTTTGTAGACGTTCAATTACATAAAACGTTCTTTAAATCTTTACGATGTGTCTTAAGTCAAACACTACACATAATAAACTGGGTTCTCCCCACACCGCAAACGATGTACACATCAGCGACAACGCAATTTCGTGTAGTCCCATCTCAGAGCATGTTCTGTTGAAGAACTTACCCTCGCGCAATCGGCACCTCATGTTCCTGGTCCTAACCATGTCGGTGTGTGTGGAACCTCCACTAGAACACAGCAAGACGTCGGCCTGAAGTCATGGGAAGACATCGTGTGACATCACGCTCAAACTGTGTGGAGCCTCCACTAGTACACAGCAAGACGTCGGCCTGAAGTGATGGGAAGACATCGTGTGACATCCGCTCAAACTGTGGATCATTCATAAGCTTGGTTCACCTACACCAAATCCGAATGTACTTACTTTCCTGTATTCATCTCTTCAGTAAGCTGTGTTTACCAGTGCCACAACGTTCCATTAATTGTCTTTGTGTTAGCTGCCGTAAGCTGACGACAAAGGGAAGGTCCCTAATTGTAGACTAACACCATAACGTTGTTATTCAGTAGGTTTTGTTGGGACATGGAAGATGATAATCCCCAAAAGTAAAACTTTTAAACTATTTTCACTAATATTTGCTCATTAATAAGTGTAACATTTGTTTATTCTGTGAGAATTAAACTGTTCTTGTTGTGTGATCTGTCCTCGTTATGTATGGCGACAGTATTGTTGGTCAACTAGTAAAGCTGAAACTGTCATTAACGAAACAATAGCTGCCCTATACGTGACGTTCGTGGGGCGGTGGGGTAGCCTAGTGGTTAAAGCGTCCGCTCGTCACGCCGAAGACCCGGATTCGAATCCTCACATGGGCACAATGTGTGAACCTCATTTCTGGTGTCCCCCGCCGTGATATTGCTGAATATTGCTAAAAGCGGCGTAAAACCATACTCACTCACTCACTCGTGAAGTTTGTAAGGTTTGTTTTCTGTGCGCTTGGGGGATTACCAGGAGAAAACGTCAGGATAACGCTTGGACTTGTTCACAGCGATATACGATTCTCTCTCGTGTAAAAATACTAAAACACTCCCAATGTAGTACACCCCTTAAAGACTGTGCCGGGTCGTAGTGCTGCTGCTGACTGCGACACGGTCACGCCGTTTTACGATGACGGTAGTGTTACTGTCACATTGTGTAAGGCTGTCAGTGCTGAGATTGATCCATGCACAGTGCCAGAACAGAAGAGAATAATACACCTCCGTACATGTGAAGTCGCAGCTCCATCAGTATGGTGACTTGCGAAGATGATGTCATGGACGGAGACGGACGTTGTCTCCCCCCCCACCCATGTACCGCTTCTAGGCAATGTGGCTGTTGGAACACAAGGTAGTCTTGCCTTGTTGAATAATTGATCTGAGGAATGCTATCGCAAATGTTTGCTCACAGAAAGGAAAAATTGATTTTGTGGACTCGATACCAACATGGTAGATGTTCCCCTTATCTGCGTACGGGGTCGTATACAAACGTCTAGGATCTTAGTGGACATTGTGACGGCCCTAAACAGACACAGGTTTCAGGCAGATCCCTTTATAAAACTGAAATGTCAAGTTGAAAATATTTCCCGTGAAATCTTTAAAAAGTGACAAGGAAGCCGATCACATAAATGTGGCTAATCAGATGACAGTATATGTCAAACGTTTTCTCTGCCCGAGTCCTGTATGAACACTATTCCGAGGGATCGTTGTAAGTTCAGGATCACCACCCAGAATGAGATCGCGAATCGACTTCTTTGGGAAAAGCGACATTTTTTTATTGATATATTTATTTATACGTTTATTCTGTTTTTAACTCGGTTCGTCTGACGCTCAGTAATATGCTAGCACGTACAATGACAACACTGCACCAACCGGTGACCATGCACACTGTCACAAACCTGATGTTCAGTGAACCTTTCGAGTTTATCTGACAGAATGTCTTGTTTCTATACTTCCCTTTCCAGATTAATGTTTGTTGGTTGTTGAAGGCCTTGTGACAGAGGTCTGTAAATAATCGAGTCTGGAGTATAGACATGGGCAAAACTAACATGTTAGTGGCCTTGATAATACTTTCATTTGGCTTCTGGCAGATTTGTTGGGACCCTCAACAGGGGATAGCTGTGGCAGTAAGTACCATTTACTGTTTCCCCGCATGGAAGAAGAGATAATCTGATCCAGCCATTTATTGATATGCAGTCCGCCTCTATGTCAGCCAGACCTCTAGGAATACGTCACACTCTTATTCCAGGCTAAGGGTTCTGGCAGATGACGGTTTGTGGGTGCTGTTCCGTGAAATGACGCGGGGAATTTTACCTAAGACGTCAGGACAGCATTCTACCGGCGATGAGGAAGATAGGATTATTTCTGCCTCACTCTGTCAGCCCACTACATCATCGATCTCTCGTATAGCTAGTTTCTGTCTACCCTCCTTGTTTCAGTCGCTGGCCTCTCCGCACCCGCACAAGCACTAGTACGGGTGATTCATTGAGCCTGGTGTTCTTTTTCAACATTGTCAGTTCTTCTGCAGTTATCCCCTTGTGTTCACGGAAAGGTAGCAATACCCTTTACACCCATTTATCACTTACATATGGATGCACAAGTGACCACGCCAATACTAATTATATAAAGATCCAGGTGCGTCCCCAAAATTCAATTACCATTGTAATGTTATCTATGGCTCCATCGGAGAATAGTTTAGGAAGCGGATTACATCTTCACTCACTCACTTCCACTACTCGAGACATCGATACTGTTCTACTTTCACCCACATCAATCACGTGATCTCTCCATTGTTTTTCGACCCCAGCAGTGATACCACTGGTCCAGGGACTCGACTCATGACTTCCTACGGGGTCGTGATCAAAGAAGTAACGGGGTCTTCGTTCTTGGCGGAGTAAACTTGTCCATTAGCTTAACATGATCTTGGCCCAGCGTTTCCCGCTAATTCAAGCGCCAACAAAATTGAAAACAAATATAACATTGTTCATTTTGCTGCGATCATGAATGGTTTGCTGTGCTGCTGGGAAGACTCGAACAATTCAAGCTGATGATTTCCACTGAAGTCTTCAGGGTTCAACATAAATCCTCTCGTGGGTAATTGGCCTCCTTGTCTCTTACTTTGAATATTTAATCATTATTTCATACAACAAGAACATGAGAAACACTACCACATTTTACGAGTGTTTATGTCTTGTAACATGTTATATTTGGGATTACACTTTCTTAGTAAAGTACAGATTCTAGTACTTTTGGGGTTGAGTCCCATCCGGGATTCGAACCCACGCCCTCAGAGTCAGGCACCTAATCGTCAGCACACAAAGTCAGACGCCTAGACCGCTCAGCCACCGCGGCTTCCACAAAAATGGAAGTCGGACAACTGGTAGTCTAGACTGAGGGCTTTGTGTACCCCTCTGATAAGTGTTAATTGGCACGGCTCCCACGGCCGAAAGCTATGAAATACACAATGCCATTTTAGAAAGTGATCAAATGTAACATATGTTATATTTGGGATTACACTTTCTTAGTAAAGTACAGATTCTAGTACTTTTTGTGTTGAGTCCCATCCGGGATTCGAATCCATACTCTCAGAGTCAGGCACCTAATCGCAAGCACAAAAAGTACTAGAATCTGTACTTTACTAAGAAAGTGTAATCCCAAATATAACATATGCTACATTTGATCACTTTCTAAAATGGCATTGTGTATTTCATGTCTATCTCTTGTCTAATACCACAGTTAATACATGCGTATCTGTTCGTAAATACCATTATCTCAGTTTATATTTTTATGAATGTTTACCTGTTGGTTAATACCATTGACACAGTTTAGGACCTATTTAATATTATTTACCTGTTGGTTAATACCATTGCCACAGTTTAGGACCTATTTAATATTATTTACCTGTTGGTTAAAACCATTGCCACAGTTTAGGACCTATTTGATATTATTTACCTGTTGGTTAATACCACTGCCACAGTTTAGGACCTATGTGAAAATATTTACCTGTTGGTTAATACCATTGCCACAGTTTGGGACCTATTTGATATTATTTACCTGTTGGTTAATACAATTGCCACAGTTTAGGACCTATTTAATATTATTTACCTGTTGGTTAATACCATTACCTCAGTTTATGCATATTTACCTTTTTGTTAATATCATTGCCACAGTTTAAGCATATTTACCTGTTCGTTAATAACATTACCACAGTTATGTATGTTTATCTGTTGGTTAATAACATTACCATATACTTTAGGCGTGTTTACCAGGTTTCTAATCTCCAGAGAGGGAATCAATAAAACATAGTTGCCATAATCGTACGGCCGGGTAACCTGATTATGATCAATGACAGCATCATTTGGTAACATGCATTTATGATTGTTTAACGGAAGGCCGGTGGAGCGGCGCCAGTTTACTGTACCGTCAACAATGGGATGATGAATTACATTGCGGCCATGGCTCGCACCACGTCAACACGCTGTGGTAGTCTTACATAAGCACTTTCCATATACGGCCGTGTAAATAGTCAATCTACTGTCATCCGATCATGATGTACCACCTATGCAATCAATTATCATGTGCATTCTGGAGAGAACATTTATCCTGCGGCGCTTTTGATATGTGTTCTTTTTATTGATGTGGGTGTTGTTGAAAAAAAAATGAACGTATGCTTTATGTTTCGGAAATGAAATGATTAAATTATTGTCTCCCTCTGAGAATAATATTCTACTCTGAAATTTGCTCTTATTTCTCTATTTTAACTGATGTCTTAAAATAAGGAAAGCAATGAAATGACGATATATATCTGTAAAACTAATTGCGAGCATGTAGATCAATATCTGATGTGTTCCTTGTGCTGGGCGATACATGCACCACACCTTGATGGTTGGGACACTTCCGGAAAATACCCTATTCGCGCAATACCTTGAGAAGAGCTCCCCAAGCTGAGCCACGATGGCGGGTGTTGGGTCAGTGGCGTTCACTCTCCGACCCAGAACGTCCAACAGATGATCCGTTACGAACATGTCAGCTGGGGACCTACCAGGCCAGTGTAATGTCCATATGCCTTCTTGTCGGAGAGAATCCGTGACGATTAAAAATACATTGCCGAAAACGTTGGCAAACGGAACAACCATAAGACACAATGTTTGTGAACATATCGCTGGCCAGTCAGACATCCAAGGACAATTACTAAATCAGCCCGCCTGTATAATACCCCAGAATAGTGACCATCGCCGTCACTATTAACTACCCTTCACTGCCCGTATCGGCTCTACCCTTTACCACCACCACCGACCACCACCTCTCACTGCCACCACCGACCACTACCCTTCACTGCCACCACCGACCTCCACCCTTCACCACCACACATCACTGCCATCACCCTTCACTCCCACTACCCTTCACTACCTTTCACTGTCACCACCAACAACTACCCTTCACTGCCAACCCCGACCTCTACCCTTCACTGCCACCACCGGCCACTACCCTTCACTGCCACCACCAACAAATACCGTTCACTGCCACCACCGACCACTACCCTTCGCTGACACCACCGAAAACTACTCTTCACTACCCTTCACTGCCACCACCATTCACTAATCTCACTGCCACCACCGAGGACTACACTTCACTGACCACTACCTTCACTGCCTACTTCATTCACTGCCACCACCGACCACTACTTACTTCACTGCCACCACCGAGGACTACACTTCACTGCCACCACCGACCACTACCCTTCACTGCCACCACCATTCACTAATCTCACTGCCACCACCGACCACTACACTTCACTACCACCACTGACCACTGCCCTTCGCTTCCACCACCACCGACCTCTACCCTTCACTGCCACCACCGAGGACTACACTTCACGGCCACCACCGACCACTGACCACTCCACTGCCACCACCGACCACCACCCTTCACTGCCACCACCGACCACTCACCTTCACTGTCACCACCGACCACTACCCTTCACTGCCACCACTGACCACTACCCTTCACTGCCACCACCGACCACTACACCTCTTGGACCACCACCACCGACCACCACCCTTCACTGCCACCACCGAGGACTACACTTCACTGCCACCACCGACCACTCACCCTTCACCTGCCACCACCGAGGACTACCCTTCACTGCCACCACCGACCACTACCCTTCACTGCCACCTCACCGACAACTACCTCCCTCTACCACTGCCACCACCGACCACTACCCTTCACCCTTCACTGCCACCACCGAGGACTACCCTTCACCTGCCACCACCGACCACTACCCTTCACTGCCACCACCGACCACTACCCTTCACTGCCACCACCGACCACTACCCTTCACTGCCACCACCGACCACTACCCTTCACTGCCACCACCGACCACTACCCTTCACTGCCACCACCGACCACTACCCTTCACCGCCACCACCGACCATCACTCACCCTTCACTGCCACCACCGACCACTACCCTTCACTGCCACCACCGACCACCACCCTTCACTGCCACCACCGACCACTCACCCTTCCACTGCACCTTCACTGCCACCACCGACCACTACCCTTCACTGCCACCACCGACCACTACCCTTCACTGCCACCACCGACCACCCTTCACTGCCACCACCACCACTCCTTCCGACCACCGACCTACTACCCTTCACTGCCACCACCGACCACTACCCTTCACCGCCACCACCATTCACTAATCTCACTGCCACCACCGACCACTACCCTTCACTGCCACCACCGACCACTACCCTTCACTGCCACCACCGACCACTACCCTTCACTGCCACCACCGAGGACTACACTTCACTGCCACCACCGACCACTACCCTTCACTGCCACCACCATTCACTACAATCTCACTGCCACCACCGACCACTACACTTCACTGCCACCACCGACCACTACCCTTCACTGCCACCACCGACCTCTACCCTTCACTGCCACCACCGAGGACTACACTTCACGGCCACCACCGACCACTACCCTTCACTGCCACCACCATTCACTACCCTTCACTGCCACCACCGACCACTACCCTTCACTGCCACCACCGACCACTACCCTTCACTGCCACCACCGACCACTACCCTTGACTGCCACCACCGACCACTACACTTCACTGCCACCACCGAGGACTACACTTCACTGCCACCACCGACCACTACCCTTCACTGCCACCACCGAGGACTACCCTTCACTGCCACCACCGACCACTACCCTTCACTGCCACCACCGACAACTATCCTTCACTGCCACCACCGACCTCTACCCTTCACTGCCACCACCGACCACTACCCTTCACTGCCACCACCGAGGACTACACTTCACGGCCACCACTGACCACTACCCTTCACTGCCATCACCGACCACTACCCGTCACTGCCACCTCCGAGGACTACACATCACTTCCACCACCGACCACTACCCTTCACTGCCACCACCGACCACTACCCTTCACTGCCACCACCGACCTCTACCCTTCACTACCACCACCGACCACTACCCTTCACTGCCACCACCGAGGACTACACTTCACTGCCACCACCGACCACTACCCTTCACTGCCACCACCGACTGACCACCACCCTTCACCGCCACCACCGACCTCTACCCTTCACTGCCACCACCGACTTCACTGCCACCACGACCACTACCCTTCACTGCCTACACTTCACTGCCACCACCGACCACTACCCTTCACTGAGGACCACTAACTTCACCCACCACCGACCACTACCCTTTCACTGCCACCACCGACAACTATCCTTCACCACCCACCACTGCCACCACCGACCCCTTCACACCGCCACCACCGAGGACTACACTTCACTGCCACCACCGACCACTACCCTTCACTGCCACCACCGACCACTACCCTTCACTGCCACCACCGACCACTACCCTTGACTGCCACCACCGACCACTACCCTTCACTGCCACCACCAACAACTACCCTTCACTGCCACCACCATTCACTACTCTTCACTGCCCTTGCCGGCCTCTACCCTTCACCACCACCGATCACTACCACCACCGACAACTACCCTTCACTTCCTTGCTGACCCTTCCACCCTTCACCGCTATCCTTCAATCACTACCACTGGCAACAACCACTACCCTTCACTATCACCCCCACCCAACCGCCACCATCACCGACCACCATTACCGTATACTACCATCACCGACTACTACCCATCACCGCCACCACCACCACCATAATTCAGGACTCTTCACCTCCACCCTTCACTGCCACCACCATCGACAGCTACCCTTCACCGCTATCCTTTGATTACCTCCACTGCCAACAACCACTACCCCTACCACCACTGCCAACAACCACTCCCCTTCACTTTCACCCTCATCCACTACCCTTTCAATCCACCACGAAACATAACCTCAGATTCAACGCTCACAATATTTCTCTGAAAAAGAAGTAGCCGTCGAACATTATTCTATTTCACAACAATGATAATTTCGTTCAGAACACCTTTAACGTCTAACATTTGACGCATATACTGTACTAAGGTGGGGAGTTTGTCACAAGCTACGCATGGTGTAAAGGCACATGGAGACAAACACAAGGATCTCCCTCGCCCTCTAACAACAGCAGCTTAGTTAGTTATTTACTTTATTTAGCGTCGCACGCACAACTACGGTATTTCGGCGACGGGGTAGTAACTTATTAAGAAATGAGGGGGGGAACAAAAAATAGAAATTTTGAAAGAATGGTGTTACTACCCAAAACAAAAATAGAAACGGAGTATAAAGGGAAATTTAAATGGAAGGCCGAATTAAGAAAGTAAGGAAAAATTTGAAATAAGAAAAGAGTAATAGAGATTTGGAATTTAATATAGATGTGGTATAATAAATGGTTATTGTCATTGTTTGAGGACAGAAACTTGTTAGTATGTTTATAAACATATTTATTAAAAAGGTCACATGCAACCACAAAATCAAACATAATTAAAACACAATTATCACTTATTCATGACATATAATATACATTGCTGGTTATGAAAAAACATATAAACAAAATTATAAGCGTACAATCGCAAATCAAAAGTGCAATATTGTGTACTTGGGTTTACTTCCCAAGAAACGAAGCAGCCGGGATACCGAACCCAGTCAGAGCGGGTGGGTGTGCACTCAAGTGTAACGGCTGGTTCATTTGGTGATGCCCGCACGGCTCATTGTGTGTGTATATATAGAGATGTTGGGTTTTGTAAATACATGCTCATTTTTTTGTGTATAACATTTTGCAATTAACAGACATCATAACATGTCATGTGTTCAAGTATCACACCTGCCTGTCTGTGTAATTACATAATGTGACAGAGACCGAACTCGGGCCATAAATCAATGCGTTTTGTTTATGGTGTATAGCCTGATTGGGGTTAAGTTCAAATTGCATGTGGTCAGTGATCGCAGTTGTGTATTGAATATTGTCATCAGCAGACAGGCAGGCAGACACACAGGTGTCAATAAAACAAGACATTGAGTTTTGTCTGTGACAACGACATATCTATATCACAGTTAGAAATTCTGTCAACGCTAAATAATGACATTGCTTTTAAGTATCGAACTGAGAAAGTGACTCGGTAAGAAGAACGTGTGGTGAAATAGACAAATGAAATTATATAAACAGTTAATTTACTGTCATAACATATAAAAAGCTCGCGCCTGTGAGATATCAACAAAACATTAGAAAAATAGCTCACACCAAAGCCTTCACCGAGTATTCACCGGACAACCCGCTTCCAAGCTGCGCGAACCTATTTCACTGCGCACGTGCTATGAGCGCAGCCCAGCTGTTGAAACCCGTTTTCCCCGAAAAGTCGGGGGGAAATTAGTGAATCGTTTGAACTCAAATTTCGCGCGGTTTTTTTCATCGCGTTATTTTTCAACTTTATAAGTTGAATTTGCATTTTTTGACGATTTGTTTCGGTAAGTCCATACCGAAAGGTATCAGAATCTTCAAAGTTGTGTTTTACGTTGCATGTGAATTATTGTATTATTGTTTGCGTTGCTAGATGGTTTTGTATAGTTTTGTATGGATGAGATATTTAATGAGTGGTTTAGTTAATTTGGGGTTTGTTAGAATGTGCTTGAGATCAGAAGCGTTAGCATTGTTGAGGTACTGTTTTAAAGCATTGGTAAATGGGGTTCTTTGTTTATTATATTTAGAACAGTAAAATATAGTGTGGGCTATTGTTTCAGGAATTTGGCAAGTGATACATTTGCCGTTTGGATGTAGGTTGACTGTGTAGATAGTGATTAAGATTGCAATTTGCTAGTCTTAGTCTGGTCATGGCAACATCAATTCGGCGTGGCGTGTTTGGTGATTATGTTTATATTTTGTATTTAGTGTTTGTTGAATTTGGTAGAGTGGATAATGTTTTCCTATTTTTTGCCAGTTATAATTGAATTTATTATTATTATATTGTTAACTTTGTTTGTTAGGTCTGTTTTGGAGTAAGGTATGTTTACTTTGTTTTTTGAGTGGAGTCCAAGTTTGTCAGCTTGGTCTGCCATTTTGTTGCCATGGACTCCGATATGTGACAACAGAAGCTACATAATTCCCCGCACATAAAAGAAGAATTATTGCGGGGGTTTTCATCTGATTCATGTCCGCCGTCAATAATTCGGCTTTCTTTGTGTCAGAACAGAGAGAAATATGAAGCAGTTGTCTTGATTTAGCAATCTCCACGCGTTTAATGTAATTCTCTGTCAAGACATTACCTATTGAGCAGGGCTATTATTGATTAGGTTATTGTTTGTTCAGGTAAACATTCTCCGACTGGGCTGACCCTGTCGGGCACGATGCTGAGGTAGTCCCAATGTTGTTACTGACGCCGTGACAACACTGCTGTTGTCAAAACAACACCATTAATAGAATTTCCTTGTTTTGGTCTCGCATATTGAACTCATTGAGGCTACCGTATGGTGGATGACAGGCATAACTGATTATTGATCAGTTGGGACAAGCCCTGCCTTCTCAAGCAGCGTGGAGAAGATTTGATTTAGTATCTCTCCTCATTGATACAGCGCAGGACTAACAGTAAACCATGGCGGTAATGGCCTGTTAATAAATAGCTCATTGACATTTGAATGTAGCTGGTAACATGGCACTTTAGACGGCAGTTGCTGATTGTTGAATGTACATAGAATGGCTTGATTACATAAGGACATTTAGCACAAAATCATGTTATCAGCCTTGCTTTGTGGAAGGTAATTCGGCACAAATAGGGTCACCAGGACCGACTGTGTAAAGTTGCTATCAACAAACAAGCATCTGCCACCCGCAAGGGTGTACCGAGTTTGTAGGTACATATTGTATGATGAATGTTTGTGTTCCAACACGTTTGTAGGTACATATTGTATGATGAATGTTTGTCTCTAACACGTTTGTAGGTACATATTGTATGATGAATGTTTGTGTTCCAACACGTTTGTAGGTACATATTGTATGATGAATGTTTGTGTTCAAACACGTTTGTAGGTACATATTGTATGATGAATGTTTGTCTCCAACACGTTTGTTGGTACATATTGTTTATGATGAATGTTTGTCTCCAACACGTTTGTTGGTACATATTTTGTATGATGAATGTTTGTCTCCAACACGTTTGTAGGTACATATTGTATGATGAATGTTTGTCTTCCAACACGTTTGTAGGTACATATTGTATGATGAATGTTTGTCTCCAACACGTTTGTAGGTACATATTATTTATGATGAATGTTTGTCTCTAACACGTTTGTAGGCACATATTGTATGATGAATGTTTGTCTCCAACACGTTTGTAGGCACATATTGTATGATGAATGTTTGTCTCCAACACGTTTGTAGGCACATATTGCATGATGAATGTTTGTCTCCAACACGTTTGTAGGCACATATTGTATGATGAATGTTTGTCTCCAACACGTTTGTAGGCACATATTGTATGATGAATGTTTGTCTCCAACACGTTCCAAATACGATTGTAGGCGCATATTGTATGATGAATGTTTGTCTCCAACACGTTTGTAGGTGCATATTGTATGATGAATGTTTGTCTCCAACACGTTTGTAGGCACATATTGTATGATGAATGTTTGTCTCCAACACGTTTGTAGGTACATATTGTATGATGAATGTTTGTCTCCAACACGTTTGTAGGTACATATTGTATGATGAATGTTTGTGTTCAAACACGTTTGTAGGTACATATTGTATGATGAATGTTTGTGTTCCAACACGTTTGTAGGTACATATTGTATGATGAATGTTTGTGTTCCAACACGTTTGTAGGTACATATTGTATGATGAATGTTTGTCTCCAACACGTTTGTAGGCACATATTGTATGATGAATGTTTGTCTCCAACACGTTTGTTGGTACATATTGTTTATGATGAATGTTTGTCTCTAACACGTTTGTAGGCACATATTGTGTGATGAATGTTTGTCTCCAACACGTTTGTAGGCACATATTGTATGATGAATGTTTGTCTCCAACACGTTTGTAGGCACATATTGTATGATGAATTGTCTCCAACACGTTTGTAGGCTTACATATTAATATGATGAATGTTTGTCTCTAACACGTTTGTAGGTACATATTGTATGATGAATGTTTGTCTCCAACACGTTTGTAGGTACATATTGTATGATGAATGTTTGTCTCCAACACGTTTGTAGGTACATATTGTATGATGAATGTTTGTCTCCAACACGTTTGTAGGTACATATTGTATTATGAATGTTTGTCTCCAACACGTTTGTTGGTACATATTGCATTATGAATGTTTGTCTCTAACACGTTTGTAGGTACATATTATTATTATGAATGTTTGTCTCCAACACGTTTGTAGGTACATATTGTATGATGAATGTTTGTCTCCAACACGTTTGTAGGTACATATTGTAATTATGAATGTTTGTCTCCAACACGTTTGTAGGTACATAATGTGCATTATGAATGTTTGTCTCCAACACGTTTGTTGGTACATAATGTGCATTATGAATGTTTGTCTCCAACACGTTTGTAGGTACATATTGTATGATGAATGTTTGTCTCCAACACGTTTGTAGGTACATATTGTATGATGAATGTTTGTCTCCAACACGTTTGTAGGTACATATTGTATGATGAATGTTTGTCTCCAACACGTTTGTAGGTGCATATTGTATGATGAATGTTTGTCTCCAACACGTTTGTAGGTGCATATTGTATGATGAATGTTTGTCTCCAACACGTTTGTAGGTACATATTGTATGATGAATGTTTGTCTCCAACACGTTTGTAGGTGCATATTGTATGATGAATGTTTGTCTCCAACACGTTTGTAGGTACATATTGTATGATGAATGTTTGTCTCCAACACGTTTGTAGGTACATATTGTATGATGAATGTTTGTCTCCAACACGTTTGTTGGTACATATTGTACATTATGAATGTTTGTCTCCAACACGTTTGTAGGTACATATTGTATGATGAATGTTTGTCTCCAACACGTTTGTTGGTACATATTGTATTATGAATGTTTGTCTCCAACACGTTTGTAGGTACATATTGTATGATGAATGTTTGTCTCCAACACGTTTGTAGGTACATATTGTATGATGAATGTTTGTCTCCAACACGTTTGTAGGTGCATATTGTATGATGAATGTTTGTCTCCAACACGTTTGTAGGTGCATATTGTATGATGAATGTTTGTCTCCAACACGTTTGTAGGTACATATTGCATTATGAATGTTTGTCTCCAACACGTTTGTAGGTACATATTGTATGATGAATGTTTGTCTCCAACACGTTTGTAGGTACATATTGTATGATGAATGTTTGTCTCCAACACGTTTGTAGGTGCATATTGTATGATGAATGTTTGTCTCCAACACGTTTGTAGGTGCATATTGTATGATGAATGTTTGTCTCCAACACGTTTGTAGGTGCATATTGTATGATGAATGTTTGTCTCCAACACGTTTGTAGGTGCATATTGATTATGATGAATGTTTGATGAATGTTTGTCTCCAACACGTTTGTAGGTACATATTGTATGATGAATGTTTGTCTCCAACACGTTTGTAGGTGCATATTTTATGATGAATGTTTGTCTCCAACACGTTTGTTGGTACATATTGTGTTATGTGAATGTTTGTATCAACAAGTTTGTAGTTGCATATTGTATGATGAATGTTTGTCTCCAACACGTTTGTAGGTACATATTGTATGATGAATGTTTGTCTCCAACACGTTTGTAGGCGCATATTTGTGTGATGAATGTTTGTCTCCAACACGTTTGTACAGGTACATATGTTTGTGTTATGATGAATGTTTGTCTCAACACGTTTGTAGGTGCATATTGTATGATGAATGTTTGTCTCCAACACGTTTGTAGGTACACATATTGTGTGATGAATGTTTGTCTCAACAACATATTGTATGATGAAGAATGTTTGTCTCCAACACGTTTGTAGAGTGCATATTGAATGATGATGAATGTTTGTCTCCAACACGTTTGTTGGTACATATTGTGTTATGTGAATGTTTGTATCAACAAGTTTGTAGTTGCATATTGTATGATGAATGTTTGTCTCCAACACGTTTGTAGGTACATATTGTATGATGAATGTTTGTCTCCAACACGTTTGTAGGTGCATATTGTGTATTATGAATGTTTGTCTCCAACAAGTTTGTAGGTGCATATTGAATGACGAATGTTTGTCTCCAACACGTTTGTTGGTACATATTGTATGATGAATGTTTGTCTCTAACACGTTTGTTGGTACTTATTGTGTGATGAATGTTTGTCTCCAACACGTTTGTAGGTGCATATTGAATGATGAATGTTTGTCTCCAACACGTTTGTAGGCACATATTGTATGATGAATGTTTGTCTCCAACACGTTTGTAGGTGCATATTGAATGATGAATGTTTGTCTCCAACAAGTTTGTAGGTGCATATTGAATGATGAATGTTTGTCTCCAACACGATTGTAGGCGCATATTGTGTGATGAATGTTTGTCTCCAACACGTTTGTAGGTGCATATTGTATGATGAATGTTTGTCTCCAACAACACGCATATTGTGATGAATGTTTGTCTCCAACACGTTTGTAGGTACATATTGTATGATGAATGTTTGTCTCCAACACGTTTGTAGGTACATATTGTATGATGAATGTTTGTCTCCAACACGTTTGTAGGTACATATTGTATGATGAATGTTTGTCTCCAACACGTTTGTAGGCACATATTGTATGATGAATGTTTGTCTCCAACACGTTTGTAGGTACATATTGTATGATGAATGTTTGTCTCCAACACGTTTGTAGGCACATATTGTATGATGAATGTTTGTCTCCAACACGTTTGTAGGTACATATTGTATGATGAATGTTTGTCTCCAACACGTTTGTATGTTTGGCGCATATTGTATGATGAATGTTTGTCTCCAACACGATTGTAGGCACATATTGTATGATGAATGTTTGTCTCCAACACGTTTGTAGGTACATATTGTATGATGAATGTTTGTCTCTAACACGTTTGTAGGTACATATTGTATGATGAATGTTTGTCTCCAACACGTTTGTAGGTACATATTGTATGATGAATGTTTGTCTCCAACACGTTTGTAGGTACATATTGTATGATGAATGTTTGTCTCCAACACGTTTGTAGGTACATATTGTATGATGAATGTTTGTCTCTAACACGTTTGTAGGTACATATTGTATGATGAATGTTTGTCTCCAACACGTTTGTTGGCACATATTGTATGATGAATGTTTGTCTCTAACACGTTTGTAGGCACATATTGTATGATGAATGTTTGTCTCCAACACGTTTGTAGGTACATATTGTATGATGAATGTTTGTCTCCAACACGTTTGTAGGTACATATTGTATGATGAATGTTTGTCTCCAACACGTTTGTAGGTACATATTGTATGATGAATGTTTGTCTCCAACACGTTTGTAGGTACATATTGTATGATGAATGTTTGTCTCCAACACGTTTGTAGGTACATATTGTATGATGAATGTTTGTCTCCAACACGTTTGTAGGTGCATATTGTATGATGAATGTTTGTCTCCAACACGTTTGTAGGCGCATATTGCATGATGAATGTTTGTCTCCAACACGTTTGTTGGTACATATTGTATGATGAATGTTTGTCTCTAACACGTTTGTAGGTACATATTGTATTATGAATGTTTGTCTCCAACACGTTTGTAGGTACATATTGTATGATGAATGTTTGTCTCCAACACGTTTGTAGGTACATATTGTATGATGAATGTTTGTCTCCAACACGTTTGTAGGTACATATTGAATGATGAATGTTTGTCTCCAACACGTTTGTAGGTACATATTGAATGATGAATGTTTGTCTCCAACACGTTTGTAGGTACATATTGAATGATGAATGTTTGTCTCCAACACGTTTGTAGGTACATATTGTATGATGAATGTTTGTCTCCAACACGTTTGTAGGTACATATTGTATGATGAATGTTTGTCTCCAACACGTTTGTAGGTGCATATTGTATGATGAATGTTTGTCTCCAACACGTTTGTAGGTGCATATTGTATGATGAATGTTTGTCTCCAACACGTTTGTAGGTGCATATTGTATGATGAATGTTTGTCTCCAACACGTTTGTAGGTGCATATTGTATGATGAATGTTTGTCTCCAACACGTTTGTAGGTACATATTGTATGATGAATGTTTGTCTCCAACACGTTTGTAGGTACATATTGTATGATGAATGTTTGTCTCCAACACGTTTGTAGGTACATATTGAATGATGAATGTTTGTCTCAACACGTTTGTAGGTACATATTGAATGATGAATGTTTGTCTCCAACACGTTTGTAGGTACATATTGAATGATGAATGTTTGTCTCCAACACGTTTGTAGGCGCATATTGTATGATGAATGTTTGTCTCCAACACGTTTGTAGGCGCATATTGTATGATGAATGTTTGTCTCCAACACGTTTGTAGGTGCATATTGTATGATGAATGTTTGTCTCCAACACGTTTGTAGGTGCATATTGTATGATGAATGTTTGTCTCCAACACGTTTGTTGGTACATATTGTGTTATGTGAATGTTTGTATCAACAAGTTTGTAGTTGCATATTGTATGATGAATGTTTGTCTCCAACACGTTTGTAGGTACATATTGTATGATGAATGTTTGTCTCCAACACGTTTGTTGGTACATATTGTATGATGAATGTTTGTCTCCAACACGTTTGTAGGTGCATATTGTATGATGAATGTTTGTCTCCAACACGTTTGTAGGTACATATTGTATGATGAATGTTTGTCTCCAACACGTTTGTAGGTGCATATTGTATGATGAATGTTTGTCTCCAACACGTTTGTAGGTACATATTGTATGATGAATGTTTGTCTCCAACACGTTTGTAGGTACATATTGTATGATGAATGTTTGTCTCCAACACGTTTGTAGGTACATATTGAATGATGAATGTTTGTCTCAACACGTTTGTAGGTACATATTGTATGATGAATGTTTGTCTCCAACACGTTTGTAGGTTGCATATTGTATGATGAATGTTTGTCTCCAACACGTTTGTAGGTACATATTGAATGATGAATGTTTGTCTCCAACACGTTTGTAGGTACATATTGTATGATGAATGTTTGTCTCAACACGTTTGTAGGTACATATTGTATGATGAATGTTTGTCTCCAACACGTTTGTAGGTACATATTGTATGATGTGTGATGAATGTTTGTCTCAACACGTTTGTAGGTACATATTGTATGATGAATGTTTGTCTCCAACACGTTTGTAGGTACATATTGTATGATGAATGTTTGTCTCCAACACGTTTGTTGGTACATATTGTGTTATGTGAATGTTTGTATCAACAAGTTTGTAGTTGCATATTGTATGATGAATGTTTGTCTCCAACACGTTTGTTGGTACATATTGTGCTATGTGAATGTTTGTCTCCAACAAGTTTGTAGGTGCATATTGTGTGATGAATGTTTGTCTCCAACAAGTTTGTAGGTGCATATTGTATGATGAATGTTTGTCTCCAACACGTTTGTTGGTACATATTGTATGATGAATGTTTGTCTCTAACACGTTTGTTGGTACTTATTGTGTGATGAATGTTTGTCTCCAACACGTTTGTAGGTGCATATTGAATGATGAATGTTTGTCTCCAACACGTTTGTTGGTACATATTGTATGATGAATGTTTGTCTCAACACGTTTGTTGGTACATATTGAATGATGATGAATGTTTGTCTGAATGTTTGTCTCCAACACGATTGTAGGCGCATATTGTATGATGAATGTTTGTCTCCAACACGTTTGTAGGTGCATATTGTATGATGAATGTTTGTCTCCAACACGATTGTAGGCGCATATTGTGTGATGAATGTTTGTCTCCAACACGTTTGTTGGTACATATTGTATGATGAATGTTTGTCTCTAACACGTTTGTTGGTACTTATTGTGTGATGAATGTTTGTCTCCAACACGTTTGTAGGTACATATTGTATGATGAATGTTTGTCTCCAACACGTTTGTAGGTACATATTGTATGATGAATGTTTGTCTCCAACACGTTTGTAGGTACATATTGTATGATGAATGTTTGTCTCCAACACGTTTGTAGGTACATATTGTATGATGAATGTTTGTCTCCAACACGTTTGTAGGTACATATTGTATGATGAATGTTTGTCTCCAACACGTTTGTAGGTACATATTGTATGATGAATGTTTGTCTCCAACACGTTTGTAGGTACATATTGTATTATGAATGTTTGTCTCCAACACGTTTGTAGGTACATATTGTGTATTATGAATGTTTGTCTCCAACACGTTTGTTGGTACATATTGTGTTATATGAATGTTTGTCTCCAGCAAATGTGCGTAAAGTAAGTTGTCATGAATGTTTCGCGTTATTGAAGTTGTTAACTCGTCACTCCGAAGGTTCGGTACCGAGGCCTTTCAGGGGGTACAATGTGTAAAGACATTTCTATGATATAGCTGGAATATTGGAAGATCGCAGTAAAACCTCAATCACTGTTTTGAATGTTTGCCATGAGCAAGTCAGTTGGTAACAATACAACGCGGGCCGGTGGGATAGCCTTGTGGGCAAGGCGTTGGTTCGTCACGACCAACACACGGATTCGATTCCCTTACATTGGTGCAATGTATGAAGCCCATTTTGTGGTGGCCCACGCCGTGCTATTGCTGGAATATTGCTAAAAACTGCGTAAAATCCACTCACTCACTCATAATATAACGATATCACTCCTCCACACTCCTACCTTTAGTTTCTTGCGGTCCTTCCGTCCCGTTTTACACAGTCAGTTAAGCAAATTATTGTTGAAAAAGTATTTTTGAGTTTGCGAATTTTTCCTTCGTTTAAGATTCGAGGTGCGGACATGGAAACCCTTTTATAGCTAGCGATACAGTCACTTCCTGGGTAAAGATATGTTGTCATGCCTCTCACTATTACCGTCTCACTTGGGATTTTAACCATTTTGCATGGCAATCTGTAAATTGCACTGGAAGAAATCGGTTATCGCTGAATGTTCTTGATTTCAATATTAGCGAGTTTGTTTAGAAGCAAGAGGAGAGTCTGGTCACGCGATATGCAAATTAGCTTCTGGCACTGGTATAACGCCCGAGGCTGTTATCGGCGATAGATTGAGTTAGGTAAGTGTAATTCAACATGACCAGCGACGGGTTGAGTAAGGCAGTTATACTATGGCGGAATCACCGATGTGTTAGTGCTATCCCAGACAGTCTGGAAGGTTATAACCACATAGTTCTGGATGATTGGTTGGACACAGTAGACAGAACCATGTCATGGACCAGGCAATCAGAGTTCATAGTTTCATGGTGATGTAGTTGGGTAAGGTAGCACTCATACTGTAGGAGACTGATATCTGTAGATATGGTGATGTAGATGGTGATGTAGTTGGGTAAGGTAGCACCCATACTGTAGGAGACTGATATCTGTAGATATGGTGATGTAGATGGTGATGTAGTTGGGTAAGGTAGCACCCATACTGTAGGAGACTGATATCTGTAGATATGGTGATGTAGATGGTGATTTAGTTGGGTAAAGTAGCACCCATACTGTAGGAGACTGATATCTGTTGATATGGTGATGTAGATGTTGATTTAGTTGGGTAAAGTAGCACTCATACTGTAGGAGACTGATATCTGTAGATATCAGGAACCATGGGCGTGTTTTACACTGTTGTATTCTTAGCAACAACATATAAGACATGCCCTTAGTATCATAAAACATACATTAAGCTGACTGAACATGTGCAGCATGTTCACCTGATCCAATGTATTATACAATGTGCAGCAATAAAGGCTTTCACAGTTCACAGGCAGTTTAGTCCCTTGGTACATGGTCGCCGATCTGTGTCAATCTTGTGTTTGGTTCAAGAGTAACTGGTACGGTTAAAGTAATGACAACCGAGTATGATTATCACTGGATCTGGGTTCTCATGTATGATACGTTACAGTGGATTGGGTCAGAAATATCGTTACGTCTTTGTTAACGTGTTTAGGCGCTTGAAGCCGTTTAGTGCTTCACGGCGACTAGGTGTTTGCGTCATAGCCCTTAGAGATTATATTTATTTGTAATTATCTGGACATACCTCCGGTTTAGCGAGCGGTTGGCTCAGGGATGTGTATGTACTGCGTCGTTGGTGTTGCTGTTTTTTTATATGCTGCATGTGCCTGTATGTGAGTGAAGGTATGTGTGTTTGCGTTTGTGAGTTGAAGAGTGTATCTGCGTACGTGCGGGCTTCTTGCTGCGTGAGGGACAACTTAACAAATCGTTAGCGTTCTTTTCTTTTAGAATGACGTTGTGAATATAACCTATCCCTTTAAAAAACCCAAACATCAACATCCAATACAAAAACACACAATAAAACAACACAGAAACAAAAACAATTTATGACACATCTGGTCGGTAAAAAAAACGCGTTAAAAGACATCTGTCTGACACGGTATCGAGGGGTAGCTGAAATGTTCTGAGCCTAACTACGAAGAATGGACATCACAACCACATCGGGTGTTAATGACGGGTGCCACCGGTGGGGCAAGATACGCTCCTCTTTTCGCGAACACCTGGTATCATCACTATTTCATAGTGATTCACACACACAACCAGGCAGCTATTTCTACATACATTGAAGGACTAAGTGTTCTCTGTAAGTGAACGTGTATTGGCTGTCGCGCCGTCAATAAGTATCTCCACCTCAGACGGCTAAACCTAACAGCCAGCCAGGTGGACATGGTGTTTAGTCTAAGGGACGATGCTCCTTCCTTTGCCACTGTTAATAAGTCGACAGCGGAGTTCTATCCTCTCCCAAGAAGCATGTCTCACGGAGCAGCTGAGAACGTTCCGAGACAAGTCGAAGATTTAGGTCGCAAAGTTCTAAGGTTTTCGACTCCCGGTAAGGAACCTTCTTTATGCAGCTCCTCCAAGTACTAGACATCAGTCACAGTTTACCGTCTCCTCCAAGTACTAGACATCAGTCACATTTTACCGTCTCCTCCAAGTACTAAACACCAGTCACAGTTTACCGAGTCCTCCAAGTTTACACGTCTTCTCCTCCAAGTACTAGACATCAGTCACAGTTGACCTCCTCCTCCAAGTACCAAACATCAGTCATAGTTTACCTCTCCTCCAAGTACTAGACATCAGTCACAGTTTACCTCCTCCTCCAAGTACCAAACATCAGTCATAGTTTACCTCTCCTCCAAGTACTAGACATCAGTCACATTTTACCGTCTCCTCCAAGTACTAGACATCAGTCACAGTTGACCTCCCCTCCAAGTACCAAACATCAGTCATAGTTTACCTCTCCTCCAAGTACTAGACATCAGTCACAGTTTACCTCTCCTCCAAGTGCTAGACATCAGTCACATTTTACCGTCTCCTCCAAGTACTAGACATCAGTCACAGTTGACCTCCCCTCCAAGTACCAAACATCAGTCATAGTTTACCGTCTCCTCCAAGTACTCGACATCAGTCATAGTTTACCCTCCTCCAAGTACTAGACATCAGTCACAGTTTACCTCTCCTCCAAGTACTAGACATCAGTCACAGTTTACCTCTCCTCCAAGTACTAGACATCAGTCACATTTTACCGTCTCCTCCAAGTACTAGACATCAGTCACAGTTTACCGTCTCCTCCAAGTACTAGACATCAGTCGGAGTTTACCTCTCCTCCAAGTACTAGACATCAGTCACATTTTACCTCTCCTCCAAGTACTAGACATCAGTCACAGTTTACCGTCCCCTCCAAGTACCAAACATCAGTCATAGTTTACCTCTCCTCCAAGTACTCGACATCAGTCACATTTTACCGTCTCCTCCAAGTACTAGACATCAGTCACAGTTTACCGTCTCCTCCAAGTACTAGACATCAGTCACAGTTTACCGTCTCCTCCAAGTACTAGACATCAGTCAAAGTTTACCGTCTCCTCCAAGTACTAGACATCAGTCATAGTTTACCGTCTCCTCCAAGTACTAGACATCAGTCACATTTTACCGTCTCCTCCAAGTACTAGACATCAGTCACAGTATACATCTCCTCTATGTTCTAAACATCAGTCGGAGTTTACCTCTCCTCCAAGTACTAGACATCAGTCATAGTTTACCGTCTTTTCCAAAGAAGGCAAAGTCTGTCATCCGCTGGTAAGGTTTTCTGGGTTCCAAAGAAATTCTACTGGTGTACTACCTCTCTAAAGGTTAGGCCCTCAATGGCCAAGAAAATGCTAATCTGCTTGAACGTCAAAATGTTAGGAATAAACATCATTCACGAACTATGTGTTGTTCCACCAGAACAATGCACATGGACTCCACTGTTGGCATGGCTACAATGCAAGACTGTGGCAAGGGGTAGAAAACGTCTACGTCAGAGACAAGCAGTCTCGGGTAAGAATCAAAGAGATTCCATTATGTCGAAAAATAAGTATCAGCGTACTCTATCAACGCAGCCCGACATTGTTCAGCTCAGAACTTATCAGTCAGCTCTTATATTTCAGTGTGTACTGTCTGAGTTGCACCTCCTACATCAACCATCACTAAAGGTGGGACTACTACCGATGACGCTGGACAGAGAGAGATCTCTGGGAGCACCAAACCAGTCTCATTTACCATGATTTGTCTTAATGCTTCACGTTAGATATAAGAAACAACAGTTACTCCGGTTCAGTGTAGGTGGGTCGTTCCAGCCATTTTCCTGCATGTCCCGCCTGACTTCTGGGGGTTCCAGACAACAATTGGATCGGTCCAACCTGCGTTGGTCGCAAGAAGAGACTTAATGAATCGGGTGGTCAGAATCAGTGATTGGTTTGTTTCCGGTCATCATACTCTGACAGCTGCACATAATATCAATCCCGGGGTAAGACACCTATGTGCCTGATGTTCTCACCAACATATGTATGCATGCAGCCTTTTAACCCAACGATAAATCCCTAATACCAACCTACATATGTGCCTGATGTTCTCACCAACATATGTATGCATGCAGCCTTTTAACCCAACTAAACTGACGAGCAAAAGAAAGTACACAGGTGTCATTGTTGTTACAATCCCAAATATGCGTTCTAACTAATAAAATTATTGAAAAACATTGATTGTATAGAACGCAACCATCATGTTTCATTTGCCAAAATGCAACCAAAAACATTGTACGTGTTTTGCACGAATTTTTGCAAAAATGTGATTATTGTCCCATGCACCAGCACTTTTCTGACAGAGAGTATATAACCTGTTTGTCGTGAAGACTGAACAATCACTTGACAGAAATCTCACGAGGAAATGCCAAGATTGACGTCGGCGCAACGAGAACGGGCCAAAGGAATGACACAAATGGGTGCTTGCAGCAGCGATATCGCAAGGACATTGGGTTGCACAAGACAAACCATAATTCGGCTGTTTAACCGTTTCAGTACGACAGGCCAGACATGTGATCGACCCAGAAGTGGACGTTCCAGAGTCACAACACCCCAAGAGGATCGCTATCTGCGGGTTATTCACCTACGCAACTGGATGTTGACGGTGACGTCATCAGCAGCCACATCATTGGATCATCCCGTAAGCCGATTCACAGTGACAAGACGACTTCGTCCTGCTGGCATGTATGGGCCTACCGACCGCTGCGTGGAATGGCCTTGACCTTCCAGCATCGTAGGAACCGTCTGCAGTGGTCATCACTACATCGCTGTTTCTTGTTACAATGTCATTTTGCTGATAAAACACGTGTATTGCAGTGTGCTTCAACATACATTTTCCATTTCATCAAAAGGTTTTGTTATTTTTATCTTATTGGAAGAAACACAACCTGTGTACTTTCTTTTGCACATCAGTTTATGAATCTCACGTACCAACTCACCTATGTGTCTGACGTTCCCACCAACATATGTATGCATGCAGCCTTTTAACCCAACTATGAATCTCACATACCAACCTACCTATGTGCCTGATGTTCTCACCAACATATGTATGCATGCAGCCTTTTAACCCAACTATGAATCTCACATACAAACCTATGTGCCTGACGTTCCCACCAACATATGTATGCATGCAGCCTTTTAACCTAACTATGAATCTCACATACCAACCTATGTGCCTGACGTTCCCACCAACATATGTATGCATGCAGCCTTTTAACCTAACTATGAATCTCACATACAAACCTACCTATGTGCCTGACGTTCTCACCAACATATGTATGCATGCAGCCTTTTTAACCTAACTATGAATCTCACATACAAACCTACCTATGTGCCTGACGTTCTCACCAACATATGTATGCATGCAGCCTTTTAACCTAACTATGAATCTCACATACAAACCTACCTATGTGCCTGACGTTCTCACCAACATATGTATGCATGCAGCCTTTTAACCTAACTATGAATCTCACATACAAACCTACCTATGTGCCTGACGTTCCCACCAACATATGTATGCATGCAGCCTTTTAACCTAACTATGAATCTCACATACCAACCTATGTGCCTGACGTTCCCACCAACATGTGTATGCATGCAGCCTTTTAACCCAACTATGAATCTCACATACAGACCTACCTATGTGCCTGATGTTCCCACCAACATATGTATGCATGCAGCCTTTTAACCCAACTATGAATCTCACATACCAACCTACCTATGTGCCTGACGTTCCCACCAACATATGTATGCATGCAGCCTTTTAACCCAACTATGAATCTCACATACCAACCTATGTGCCTGATGTTCTCACCAACATATGTATGCATGCAGCCTTTTAATCTAACTGTGAATCTTACGTACTAGTCCGACGGTTTTACCAGCACATGCGTATCCGGCCCTCCAACCCTCCTTTGTGCTCGAGGGAGCCTCGGCTCCATTAGTTTTAAGGGATAGAGAGTTACTCGGACATTACCCTCTACATATATGTGTGTGTTGGTAAGACCGATCACCAAGGCAACTGTTCCCTCACACCGCTGGAGCCACTGTCCCCACCCACCTATGTGTCCTGCTCGGACCGTTGCTCGTGATATGAATCTCTGCACCAGACATCTATGTACCTGGCATTCTAACCATCTGACGTCCACATATGCTAAACTGTGAGTATCAACGATGACAGATCGTGACTGGCAAACGCAGTAGATCATAGCTGTCATGGTGTTACCAGTACTAACCGTACTTTATGACCATCACTGATACACCTTTGTCATGTTGAACAAGTCTATTAGTGAATCACCAAGCAGTAATCAACGCTGGCGCCCGCGGCATTGTAACATACACCCAGCCAGGTAGATATAATCCACTTTCCCATCTCAAAGAAGGCTGCATTATTAACTTCCCATCAAGGCGACACAGGGCCATGGAATCACTCGGCCTCCCACATCCAAGTCATCAGAGGATTGACCACAGTGGCCGCTCACTTACAACCCCGGGATAACTGAAAACAGTATATTAAACCAACAGATACTCTTTGTTGTCACAATTACTATTTAACCGCGTGTTTTCGTAACCAGGCAAGTTCTGGTGCTAGAATACATATAACAAAATCCGATATGGTTGAAGTAAGTGTATTTCGTGTACAAGGTGATTAAGGAAACTGGACGGCAGAAATCAACAAGAACTGAATGATTTAGCAATGAATATGTAAATACGATCAGTAGCTTATCCCATGAGTAGGAATGTTATTTTTCCATTGAAAGTTAGTTTCCTCATCATGGGACACTACCGCTGAGGATGTGTATATTTCGTGCGTGTACATGCTATGGAAATAGAGTGTATATTATTCATGTCACCTGACGCCTCGACAACCGCTGCACGGCGGTCAGCTGCTAAGTGTGGCGTCTGACAACATGTGCGTGTGGCACGTGACAGACTCCGAGACCGGCGTGTTAATCAAAGAGACATAAGAAACTGTTATCGCCCGGAGCACTGATCACCTTGTTACAATACCCGCTTCCAATGTCTCACAGGAGGCAATCCGGGGCTCTGTCAGTTGGTCATCTTACATGTCTGCACAACCCCAGCACAGCAGCTACTACGGCTACTTCTTCTTCTACTACTACTACTACTACTACTACTACTACTACTGGGTATTTCACATTACAGGAATGTAAGCATGTTGATTTGAAAAGGCTTTTCACTACAAGGAACAGTAAAAGCTGGAGATTTTACGAACGACTCTTTCAGCCTTTTAGTTACTGGTCTTAGGAAGATTGGTCAGTTGGTTGGTTTGTTATTTAACACCACACTCAACAACATTTCAGCTATATAGCGGCAGTCTGTAAATAATCGAGACTGGACCAGACAGTCCAGTGATCAACATCATGAGCATCGACCTATGCAATTCGGATACGATGCCATTGTCAACCAAGTCAGCAGCCAGCTGCCTCTTATGACAAGCATGGTTTGCTGAAGACCAGTTGTAACCCGGACCTCATGAAGAGGCACTATTGTGGTGTATACTCCATTGTGTTCCCCAAGCAGTGCTCCATTGTGTTCCCCAAGCAGTATGCTCCATTGTGTTCCCCAAGCGGTATGCTCCATTGTGTTCCCCAAGCGGTATGCTCCATTGTGTTCCCCAAGCGGTATGCTCCATTGTGTTCCCCAAGCGGTAGGCTCCATTGTGTTCCCCAAGCGGTAGGCTCCATTGTGTTCCCCAAGCGGTATGCTCATGCCTTCAGTCATTGGTTAGCCTGGTGAGGATGTGATCACCTGGTTTACCACTGACCAGTGAATTTTCCAACTCATTTATTATTTTGCAGCAGTAATAGATAATTCAATAACTCCTACCTGTTATCAGATATAATGATCAAAGTACCAATAAAAACACGAGTTTAAAGAATGAATTTATTTTCCATAGATGGTAAATACAACACTCTATTTGTGGAACTGCTGGTCAGTGTGTGGACGAAGAGTTGATAACTGACCCAAAGCTACAACTTTGTAAAACTAACAAAATAACACAATAATCAGTAATAAAACACCAAATAAAGTTTGAGCTGTGATTCACAACCATCATACTTGGGATCCAGCTGTGGTGAGGTACTGTAACGTGCTGACACAGTTTAAACAGCTGGTGGTTAGGTTGGAGTGGTAAACACATATATACAATGACATGTCATAACACCATAGCTGGAGTAGCAACTTTTCTCCATGGCTTTTCAGTGTCATTAAATCAGTCATGCTTTTAATATTTCTTGCTTTACTGATATTTCTGTAAAACCCCTGTTGGTAGGTGACAAAAAAATCTATAAAAAATAGATTTTAAGCTTTTCACATTGTTTAACCTGTAAATAATCAGCAAAATGTAACAACTGTGCTTTTCTGTTCATTTCTCTACTCTTAATGTTTAGGGATGGGGAATCGATGAATCAGTTAAAAACAGTTTTGGTCGAATTGTCATTATCAACACACAAAAACTTGATTTGAGGACATTTCAAATAATTTGACAAAGCCCAATATGCCTGCCACAATAGCAGGGGAACTTTAATGCCAAAATTGACAGAATAAAAAAGTGCATTGTCTGCCAACAACAAAAGCTCCACAGATTTAGCATGAATATGTATGACAAGTTCAATCCACACCATAAAGAAATGGACCCGTGAAGATCCGGGGTAGAATAGGTCTTCAGCAACCCATGCTTGCCACAAATGGCTACTATGCTTGTCATAAGAGGCGACTAATGGGATCGGGTGGTCTGGCTCGCTGACTTGGTTGACACATGTCATCGGTTCCCAATTACGCAGATCGATGCTCATGCTGTTGATCACTGGATTGTCTGGTCCAGACTTGATTATTTACAGACCGCCGCCATATAGCTGGAATATTGCTGAGTGTGGCGTAAAACTAAGCTTACTCACTCATAAAGAAATGCTGTCTCTAGCTAGAAAGACTGGAGTATTTAATTATTGAATCCAATCCATATATTGAAGCAAGAACCATATAACCCATTGTAAAGTAAGGAGATCTGTAACTTCAAACTAATAAGTGTAAAATACAATATACACATAGAAACAGGAGTGGAATAAGGGTCTTAACATGTCTTCTCTGATGCAAACAACATCTTCAGAGTTGTAAGGAACGATGAGAGTATGACATTCTTAATTTGTGAGATTCTTTTGCTCAGCTTCCCTTATCAATAGATAAACGGTGATATGTGAAAGAATCAGAGTGAATGTAAATTGTTTCATGAGCATTTGACTAAATACATGTCAGTAAATAAAAGCTGATTAGCATCATAAAAAACTTTGTAAAAACTGTAACACGATCATGTTGAAATCACTGACACTCGTTGACTACAGTTACAGTCACACTTTACCTGCCAGGTGATGCCTCATTGATTATAGTTACAGTCACACTTTACCTGCCAGGTGACACTCATTGAGTACAGTTACAGTCACACTTTACCTGCCAGGTGAGACCTATTGAGTATAGTTACAGTCACACTTTACCTGCCAGGTGACACTCATTGAGTACAGTTACAATCACACTTTACCTGCCAGGTGAGACCTATTGACTATAGTTACTATAGTTCACACTTTACCTGGCAGGTGACACCTATTGACACCTATTGAGTACAGTTACAATCACACTTTACCTGCCAGGTGAGACCTATTGACTATAGTTACAGCCACACTTTACCTGCCAGGTGAGACTTATTGAGTAGAGTTACAGACACGCTTTACCTGCCAGGTGACACCTATTGAGTAGAGTTACAGTCACACTTTACCTGGCAGGTGACACCTATTGAGTAGAGTTACAATCACACTTTACCTGCCAGGTGACACCTATTGAGTACAGTTACAATCACACTTTACCTGCCAGGTGAGACCTATTGAGTATAGTTACAGTCACACTTTACCTGGCAGGTGACACCTATTGAGTACAGTTACAATCACACTTTACCTGCCAGGTGAGACCTATTGACTATAGTTACAGCCACACTTTACCTGCCAGGTGAGACCTATTGACTATAGTTACAGCCACACTTTACCTGCCAGGTGACACCTATTGAGTATAGTTACAGTCACACTTTACCTGCCAGGTGACACCTATTGAGTATAGTTACAGTCACACTTTACCGTCCAGGTGAGACCTATTGAGTTGAGTTACAATCACACTTTACCTGCCAGGTGACACCTATTGAGTATAGTTAGTCACACTTTACCTGCCAGGTGAGACCTATTGAGTATAGTTACAGCCACACTTTACCTGCCAGGTGACACCTATTGAGTTGAGTTACAATCACACTTTACCTGCCAGGTGAGACCTATTGAGTACAGTTACAGTCACACTTTACCTGCCAGGTGACACCTATTGAGTATAGTTACAGTCACACTTTACCTGCCAGGTGACACTCATTGAGTATAGTTACAGCCACACTTTACCTGCCAGGTGACACCTATTGAGTATAGTTACAGCCACACTTTACCTGCCAGGTGACACCTATTGAGTAGAGTTACAATCACACTTTACCTGCCAGGTGAGACCTATTGAGTACAGTTACAGTCACACTTTACCTGCCAGGTGACACTCATTGAGTACAGTTACACTTTATTGGCCAGGTGAGACCTATTGAGTATAGTTACAGTCACACTTTACCTGGCAGGTGAGACCTATTGAGTAGAGTTACAATCACACTTTACCTGCCAGGTGACACTCATTGAGTACAGTTACACTTTAATTGCCAGGTGAGACCTATTGAGTAGAGTTACAGTCACACTTTACCTGCCAGGTGACACCTCATTGATTACAGTTACAGTCACACTTTACCTGCCAGGTGACACCTCATTGAGTACAGTTACAGTCACACTTTACCTGCCAGGTGACACCCATTGAGTATAGTGACACTCCTATTGAGTAGAGTTACAGTCACACTTTACCTGCCAGGTGACACCTATTGAGTATAGTTACAGTCACAGCAGGTGACACCTATTGAGTGACACCTATTGAGTACAGTTACAGTCACACTTTACCATTGACACTCTTTACCTGGCAGGTGACACCTGAGTACAGTTACAATCACACTTTAACCTGCCAGGTGAGACCTATTGAGTACAGTTACAGTCACACTTTACCTGCCAGGTGACTTTACCTGCCAGGTCATTGAGTAGTTACAGCCACACCTATTGAGTACAGTTACAGCCACACTTTACCTGCCAGAGTCACACTTTACCTGCCAGGTGAGACCTATTGAGTAGAGTTACAGTCACACTTTACCTGCCAGGTGACACTCATTGAGTACAGTTACACTTTAATTGCCAGGTGAGACCTATTGAGTAGAGTTACAGTCACACTTTACCTGCCAGGTGACACTCATTGAGTACAGTTACAGTCACACTTTACCTGCCAGGTGACACTCATTGATTACAGTTACAGTCACACTTTACCTGCCAGGTGACACTCATTGAGTACAGTTACACTTTAATTGCCAGGTGAGACCTATTGAGTACAGTTACAGTCACACTTTACCTGCCAGGTGACTCTCATTGATTACAGTTACAGTCACACTTTACCTGCCAGGTGACACTTGTTGAGATTCAGTCATGTGCAAACATTCTAATGCAGCAAAAGGTAAAAAACACAACTTGTATTCAAAATCTCTTCAAGGGTAATGGTATTCAACAATTTAGAGAAAAGGATGCAGAAAACACACATTAACACAAACATGTGAGTAACAGAATGTTCACATTCAGCAGTCAGTGTCATACCATGATGGGTGAGTGTGAATACTATCCCAGCTACCAGCTACAAGATAACACATGACTTCAAGGCACACTACACCAGTAACATCTTTTGACATATTCTTATTGAGCTTGTTGATATGTGCACACAAAGCTGTCTACATCACTCAAGACACATGTACATCACTGTAGACACATGTATATCACTCAAGGTACATGTACATCACTCAAGGTACATGTACATCACGGAAGACACATGTACATCACTCAAGACACATGTACATCACTGAAGACACATGTACATCACTGAAGACACATGTACATCACTGAAGACACATGTACATCACTGTAGACACATGTACATCAATGAAGACACATGTACTTCACTCAAGGCACATGTACATCACTCAAGACACATGTACATCACTCAAGACACATGTACATCACTCAAGACACATGTACATCACTCAAGGCATGTGTACATCACTCAAGACACATGTACATCACTCAAGACACATGTACATCACTCAAGACACATGTACATCACTCAAGACACATGTACATCACTCAAGGCACATGTACATCACTCAAGGTACATGTACATCACTCAAGACACATGTACATCACTCAAGACACATGTACATCACTCAAGACACATGTACATCACTCAAGGCACATGTACATCACTCAAGGCACATGTACATCACTCAAGGCACATGTACATCACTCAAGACACATGTACATCACTTTAGACACATGTACATAACTCAAGGTACATGTACATAACTCAAGGTACATGTACATCACTCAAGACACATGTACATCACTGAAGGCACATGTACATCACTGAAGACACATGTACATCACTCAAGGCACATGTATATCACTCAAGGCACATGTACATCACTGAAGACACATGTACATCACTCAAGACACATGTACATCACTCAAGGTACATGTACATCACTCAAGACACATGTACATCACTGTAGACACATGTATATCACTCAAGGCACATGTATATCACTCAAGGTACATGTATATCACTCAAGGCACATGTACATCACTCAAGACACATGTACATCACTCAAGGCACATGTACATCACTCAAGGCACATGTATACCACTCAAGGCACATGTATATCACTCAAGGCACATGTACATCACTCAAGACAAATGTACATCACTCAAGGCACATGTATATCACTCAAGGTACATGTACATCACTCAAGGTACATGTACATCACTCAAGACACATGTACATCACTCAAGGTCAAGGTACATGTACATCACTCAAGGTGCATGTACATCACTCAAGGCACATGTACATCACTGAAGACACATGTACATCACTCAAGGTACATGTATATCACTCAAGACACCTGTACATCACTGAAGGCACATGTACATCACTCAAGACACATGTACATCACTCAAGGCACATGTACATCACTCAAGGCACATGTACATCACTGAAGACACATGTACATCACTCAAGACACATGTACATCACTCAAGACACATGTACATCACTCAAGACACATGTACATCACTGAAGACACATGTACATCACATGTATATCACCTCAAGACACATGTATATCACTCAAGGCACACATGTACATCACTCAAGACACATGTACATCACTCAAGGCACATGTACATCACTCACATGTACATCACACACATGTACAACCACTCAAGGCACATGTATATCACTCAAGGCACATGTACATCACTCAAGACAAATGTACATCACTCAAGACACATGTACATCACTCAAGACACATGTACATCACTCAAGGTACATGTACATCACTCAAGACACATGTACATCACTCAAGGCACATGTATATCACTCAAGGTACATGTACATCACTCAAGGCACATGTACATCACTCAAGACACATGTACATCACTCAAGGTCAAGACACATGTACATCACTCAAGGTACATGTACATCACTCAAGACACATGTACATCACTCAAGGCACATGTATATCACTCAAGGCACATGTACATCACTCAAGACACATGTACATCACTCAAGACACATGTACATCACTCAAGACACATGTATATCACTCAAGGTGCATGTACATCACTCAAGGTACATGTACATCACTCAAGGCACATGTACATCACTGAAGACACATGTACATCACTCAAGGTACATGTATATCACTCAAGGCACATGTACATCACTCAAAGACACATGTACATCACTCAAGACACATGTACATCACTCAAGGCACATGTACATCACTCAAGGTACATGTACATCACTCAAGGTACATGTACATCACTCAAGGCACATGTACATCATTCAAGGCACATGTACATCATTCAAGGCACATGTACATCACTCAAGATACATGTACATCACTCAAGACACATGTACATCACTCAAGGCACATGTACATCACTCAAGGTACATGTACATCACTCAAGGTACATGTACATCACTCAAGGTACATGTACATCACTCAAGGCACATGTACATCATTCAAGGCACATGTACATCATTCAAGGCACATGTATATCACTCAAAGCACATGTACATCACTCAAGACACATGTACATCACTCAAGGTACATGTACATCACTCAAGGTACATGTACATCACTCAAGGCACATGTACATCATTCAAGGCACATGTACATCATTCAAGGCACATGTACATCACTCAAGGCACATGTAATAAAGAATTTAGATTATTCAGTTTATCCTTGCATTGACATTTACACAAGTGTAAATGATGGCAAATACAGAATACATGGTGAAATGATGAGTAACAGATGGCTGGACTAGCGCTAACAAGCTACGTCGAACATGCCAGTGTCACACAGATACTGTCTATAGTCATGAACCATCTGCTCCTGTTCACGTGTCTCTATTGAACCTTTTCTCAAATACCGGGTTCTCTGAATTGCATCCTCAGCACTTAACCTTTGAACTTTGACCAGGTAACATGCAATCATTGTCCCAGTTCGACCTTGACCTTGAGCACAGTGGAGAGCAACTGCCTGGAACAGATAATGTGTCACAAATACAACACATCTGAAAGTACTGTCACACAAATCATGCATGACATAATCTCTAAAAATGATTTTCCAGCAGAACAAAAGCTTGATTATTCTTTTTTAATTGTTGAACTCTTTCAATTACATTGACCATAAAGTTTAAGATATTGACAAGCAAAGCAGTGCTTGAATGACTTAAATCAACCTAGCGTGGGCTGCCAATTGCCCATGCTGTAGTTCCCATTTAAAGGTTATTTTGGGAAGCAGCTTTAAACAGACATCATCCTTCTGATGGTTAAATCAACAGACATCATTCTACTGATAATTAAATCAACAGACATCATTCTACTGATAACAAGCATTGTCACTAAGGTGACATAATCCCCCGCCACAAATTATCAAATCAAACTTATAAAGTAATGAAAGTTTAAGTTAAATGTCAACAAAAACATGACCAGTCAATCTCTCTTGATACAATGCTCTTTAGTGTTCAAACACACACATACTTTCAAGACTGACTTTGACCTTGACATGAATGTCATAGTGTATGAAATAAGCAAACATAGTACTAAAGAAATTGCTTTTTGAAAAACATTTAAGGGAAGTCTTGAAAGTCTTTGAAGAAAATCCAGTGAACCTTTTTTGAAATATCTTGCTGACAATTCAGGTTAACATGCTGAAATCTTCAAAGTGTCTCTGTGACCGTGAAAATTAAGGTAACTTAATCAAAAATCGACTGGGCCCTGCGCCTTCCCTAGATAAAGCTTTGTATTAAATATATGAAGAAAATCCAGTTAACGGTTCTTGAGATAGCTTAACATGCAGGTAAAACGTTAAAGTCCCCTTGTGACCTTGAAATGAAGGTCAAGGTCACCAAACCTGACTTGTACCTTTGTTATACTGTGATGAACCTAGGTACCAATTATGAAAAGAATCTAGTGAACGGTTCTTAAGATATTCCAATTCGCACGTACGTATGGACGTACGGACGGACAGACGGACGGAGCCTAATACTATATCCCCCGCTTCGCGCTAAACGCGTGGCAGGGGATAATTAAATTAACAGACATCATTCTACTGATAATTAAATCAACAGACATCATCCTACTGATGATTAAATCAAAAGTCTGTTGATTTAATTAAATCTGTTGATTTAAAAGGAGTCTGTTGATTTAATCATCAGTAGGATGGTGTCTGTTGATTTAATCGTCAGTAGGATGATGATTTAAGCTGCAGAACTGCCGTATGTTGGAGAAGAACAGAGGATACCTGTAGGAGAGTCTCACCTTCTTCTTCACCTCAGCCTTGTGGATGATGTTCAGAAACTCCTCAACCTGCTCCACAGTGGGTGGGGTGAAGTCCTGTATCTTTAGAGACACGAACTCCAACTCTGTGACGATAAGAGATGCAGTTGACCACAGGTACTTCAACACCGGTCAGTGTATCCTACAGGAGGATTTCTGGTCCCCTCATCCTACATGTCTACATACTACTTAAATGTGTCACTTTACCCCAAAACAAGCACAGTTCGACTTACAACAAACAATGTTTCTTTTCGTATAAGTAGAGACACTTGCAGCATATCATTTGATATCGAATATGTCGCCATAAGTCAATATAAGCTGGATGAATAGTATTAATCTTGGGTTGGTGAGAGTTGGCATGTCTGACACCAAAAAATGAAGTGAGTGAAAGGACAGCTAGCCAACTGGCAGATGCTATTTGGTTATGTCATAGTAGCAACTGGTGCTGTCACCAATGGCAACATTCTGTCTACATCACAACACCTATAAATAACAAAACCAGTGACTGACAGTATGAGCAATCATTCACTGATCTAGTTTAGTTGGGTCCTGTGACAAGGCAGAGAACTGGCAACCAGCTAAAGCCCAATATGTGTGACACTGTGTGTACACCTGCTAAAGCCCAGTATGTGTGACACTGTGTGTACACCTGCTACAGCCCAATATGTGTGACACTGTGTGTACACCTGCTACAGCCCAATATGTGTGACACTGTGTGTACACCTGCTAAAGCCCAGTATGTGTGACACTGTGTGTACACCTGTTAAGCCCAGTATGTGTGTGAGTACACCTGCTAAAGTCCAGTATGTGTGACACTGTGTATACACCTGCTGAAGCCCAGTATGTGTGTGTGTACACCTGCTAAAGTCCAGTGACACTGTGTTACACACCTGCTAAAGCCCAGTATGTGTGTACACCTGCTAAAGCCCAGTATGTGTGTGTGTACACCTGCTAAAGCCCAGTATCTGTGACACTGTGTATACACTAAACTGTGTGTACACCTGCTAAAGCCCAGTATCTGTGACACTGTGTGTGTACACCTGCTAAAGCCCAGTATGTGTGACACTGTGTGTACACCTGCTAAAGCCCAATATGTGTGACACTGTGTGTACACCTGCTAAAGCCCAGTATGTGTGACACTGTATACACCTGCTAAAGCCCAGTATACACACTGTGTGTACACCTGCTAAAGCCCAGTATGTGTGACACTGTGTGTACACCTGCTAAAGCCCAGTATGTGTGACACTGTGTGTACACCTGCTAAAGCCCAGTATGTGTGACACTGTGTGTACACCTGTTAAGCCCAGTATCTGTGACACTGTGTATACACCTGCTAGAGCCCAGTATGTGTGTGTGTACACCTGCTAAAGTCCAGTATGTGTGACACTGTGTGTACACCTGCTAAAGCCCAATATGTGTGACACTGTGTGTACACCTGCTAAAACCCAATATGTGTGACACTGTGTACACCTGCTGTGACACTGTGTGTACACCTGCTACAGCCCAATATGTGTGACACTGTGTGTACACCTGCTAAAACCCAATATGTGTGACGCTGTATATACACCTGCTAAAGGCCAGTATGTGTGACACTGGGTATACACCAGGTTGCTCACCTGGACAGAGTGTGACAGGGGGATCACGTTCAGCAGTCAGGGACACCAGGTATGACACATTGTTGTCCAGGAGGTAGCGGAGGTTCTGTCGGGTTTCAGGAAACGCCAGGGTACACAGTAAACCTTCCACAACCCAAGAGAAGTTGTCTGGCATCTGCAACGCACGGAGACACAGCACAGTTCAGAGCATGTCTAACATTGCCACACTGCACAGTTCAGAGCATGTCTAACATTGCCACACTGCAGCACTGCACAGCTACAGCACAGTTCATCATGTCTAACAGTTTGTCACACTGCACTGTTCAGAGCATGTCTAACATTGCCACACTGCACAGTTCAGATCATGTCTAACATTGCCATACAGCACAGTTCAGAGCATGTCTAACATTGCCACACTGCACAGTTCAGATCATGTCTAACATTGCCATGTACACAGCACAGTTCAGGCATGTCTAACATTGCCACACTGCACAGTTCAGAGTATGTCTAACATTGCCACACTGCACAGTTCAGAGCATGTCTAACATTGCCATACAGCACAGTTCAGAGCATGCTTATCATTGCCACACTGCACAGTTCAGAGCATGTCTAACATTGCCACACAGCACAGTTCAGAGCATGTCTAACATTGCCACACTGCACAGTTCAGAGCATGTCTAACATTGCCACACTGCACTGTTCAGAGCATGTCTAACATTGCCACACTGCACAGTTCAGAGCATGTCTAACATTGCCACAGCACAGTTCAGAGCATGTCTAACATTGCCACACAGCACAGTTCAGATCATGTCTAACATTGCCACACTGCACAGTTCAGATCATGTCTAACATTGCCACACTGCACAGTTCAGAGCATGTCTAACATTGCCACACTGCACAGTTCAGAGCATGTCTAACATTGCCACACAGCACAGTTCAGAGCATGTCTAACATTGCCACACTGCACAGTTCAGAGCATGTCTAACATTGCCATACAGCACAGTTCAGAGCATGTCTAACATTGCCACACTGCACAGTTCAGAGCATGTCTAACATTGCCACACAGCACAGTTCAGAGCATGTCTAACATTGCCACACAGCACTGTTCAGAGCATGTCTAACATTGCCATACAGCACAGTTCAGAGCATGCTTATCATTGCCACACTGCACAGTTCAGAGCATGTCTAACATTGCCACACAGCACAGTTCAGAGCATGTCTAACATTGCCATACAGCACAGTTCAGAGCATGTCTAACATTGCCATACAGCACAGTTCAGAGCATGCTTATCATTGCCACACTGCACAGTTCAGAGCATGTCTAACATTGCCACACTGCACAGATCAGAGCGTGTCTAACATTGCCACACTGCACAGCTCAGATCATGTCTAACATTGCCACACTGCACAGTTCAGATCATGTCTAACATTGCCACACTGCACAGTTCAGATCATGTCTAACATTGCCACACAGCACTGTTCAGAGCATGTCTAACATTGCCACACAGCACAGTTCAGAGCATGTCTAACATTGCCACACAGCACAGTTCAGAGCATGTCTAACATTGCCACACAGCACTGTTCAGAGCATGTCTAACATTGCCACACTGCACAGTTCAGAGCATGTCTAACATTGCCACACAGCACAGTTCAGAGCATGTCTAACATTGCCACACTGCACTGTTCAGATCATGTCTAACATTGCCACACTGCACAGTTCAGATCATGTCTAACATTGCCACACTGCACAGTTCAGAGCATGTCTAACATTGCCACACTGCACAGTTCAGATCATGTCTAACATTGCCACACTGCACAGTTCAGAGCATGTCTAACATTGCCACACTGCACAGCTCAGATCATCTAACATTGTCACACTGCACAGTTCAGAGCATGTCTAACATTGCCACACTGCACAGCTCAGAGCATGTCTAACATTGCCACACTGCACAGCTCAGAGCATGTCTAACATTGTCACACTGCACAGTTCAGATCATGTCTAACATTGTCACACTGCACAGTAGGGCTGGGACGGGTAGGAAAAATTGGAATCGAGTACCCGCATGTACTTACCCGAATCGGAATCGAGTACCCGGAAATGTAAGGAATACATAGCTTCAGTCAACTTTCTGAATATTCAATCACGATTTGACAGATATTATAACAGAAAACCTCAAAGGATGACAATGATACATTGAAACTGATCTTAGACTATTTGATTTACGTCTGTTTATAACTAATATATAGAGTAACACCATTACTTACATTGTTACTTAAAACACCGAACATTTGTTAAAACAGAGAACTTTTCATTCCCGCTGTTACTGTGATTGGACTACAGACTGCTCATGCGCAGATAAATTACCATCGTTGATAATAACCTCCATTTACTCTACAATGCAAAAACTGTGTGTTACGTTAATAATGAAAAAGACCAGTTATTCATTCAGCCAGTAGACAACTACATCCATGTGTGATATTCTAACTGAACCTATAATGTTTTACATGCAGACTTTATGTAAACTTGCATAGAATACAATTTGATTGATGTATTTACTGACTGGAGAATTCTGTACGAGATATACAGAAAGGCAAACGGTAATGCAATGGGTTAAGCAATATAGCAAAATGCTTGGCTGGCATCTGGGAAGACTGGTCATTTTGCTCTGTTGCGCAACTCAGTTGCATTACAGTTTCCCTATTAAATGAAAAACAACACTATTGTTAAATCGATATTCTAAAATTATATCTATCTTCATTGGAATAACTGTATGCTGATTATTATTTGTCAAACTATAAAATGTATATGTTACGCGAGTTCTGCTTCTATTTCTGATCATCTTTCTTCTTATTGTAATGATAACCAGTCGAACATTGTATTTGCAAATCAGAATGTTAATTCCTTAGTTGTAATTGATATTCCCAACACATACAATCATTTAATTGCAATCTCTTTAATTGTCAATTTATTCATGTTAAACGCAAATGTAAAAGCTGTGTTTCATGAAACTAAAGACAAAATTCAATGTACATGTAATCTTAAAAGCTTGATAAGCAATGAACACAAATACACAATGTAATGAACACGTTTATTGTTTAGGTTGTGTTTTAGTGCAAGATGTTTTTGCATTGACCATGTCTAACATTGCCACACTGCACAGTTCAGAGCATGTCTAACATTGCCATACAGCACAGTTCAGAGCATGTCTAACATTGCCACACTGCACAGTTCAGAGCATGTCTAACATTGCCATACAGCACAGTTCAGAGCATGTCTAACATTGCCACACTGCACAGTTCAGAGCATGTCTAACATTGCCACACAGCACAGTTCAGAGCATGTCTAACATTGCCACACAGCACAGTTCTGAGCATGCACATTGCCATACAGCACAGTTCAGAGCATGCCACACTGCACAGTTCAGAGCATGTCTAACATTGCCACACAGCACAGTTCAGACAGTTCAGAGTTCAGCATGTCTAACATTGCCACACTGCACAGTTCAGAGCATGTCTAACATTGCCACACAGCACAGTTCAGAGCATGTCTAACATTGCCACACTGCACAGTTCAGAGCATGTCTAACATTGCCATACAGCACAGTTCAGAGCATGTCTAACATTGCCACACTGCACAGTTCAGAGTTCAGAGCATGTCTAACATTGCCACACTGCACAGTTCAGAGCATGTCTAACATTGCCATACAGCACAGTTCAGAGCATGTCTAACATTGCCATACAGCACAGTTCAGAGCATGTCTAACATTGCCATACAGCACAGTTCAGAGCATGTCTAACATTGCCATACAGCACAGTTCAGAGCATGTCTAACATTGCCATACAGCACAGTTCAGAGCATGTCTAACATTGCCATACAGCACAGTTCAGAGCATGTCTAACATTGCCACACAGCACAGTTCAGAGCATGTCTAACATTGCCACACAGCACTGTTCAGAGCATGTCTAACATTGCCACACTGCACAGTTCACTGTTCATTGAGCAGTTCAGAGCATGTCTCTAGACATGTCTAACATTGCCACACAGCACAGTTCAGAGCATGTCTAACATTGCCACACAGCACAGTTCAGAGCATGTCTAACATTGCCACACAGCACAGTTCAGAGCATGCTTAATACGCCACTCAGCAGAATTACTTCCAATGAAATTTATTATGATGACATAAAATTTCAAACTTCCCAGCGTATAATTTGTGGTGAGGTAAGTTACCTGTCTGATGGTCTTCTCAAAGTCATAGATTGCCTGTTCCTGTTCCTTGGTCTCAACAGACCCGGGTCTGAGTTGACGGGTTCTCCGCAGGGCTTCTGCTGCTGACACTCCCTCCTCCTTCACCAGGTAACATGCGATTAGCGTCCCGGTCCTGCCCCGCCCACCTCTACAGTGAAGTGCCACAGCCTGGATATACAGGGGAGAGGGAATGAGCAAAGTAAAGCAAGTTGAAGTTGAGTGAGTGTTGATGTGGTTCTGACAAAACTGGGTCAAATATTGGAGTCAAATTGACGATCTTCAGATCATAGCCTGGCTAAAGAGCAGTACAAGTAGCTTCTTTAAGTGGCATCAAGAAACTGCTATGATGAAGCAGAACACTTTCTATGGGTAGACAATGATCATTTGCTTGATAACGGTGTTAGCATCTACACCGAAACGTCACATCTAGTGCAATAAAGAAGTATCTATCCACAGAAAGGGTTCTGCTTCAACAATACCACTAATTAAATAATCACCAGCCTGTTTTTTCCTAATAATTAAACTTTTTCCCACTTTCTTGAGGATATGGGTTTGGCACGAAGAGACACAGATCTGGGTTTCAAAACCCAGTTCATAGAATCCTTGCAGACCAATAAGGCACTAGGCCTGCAGCTTGTGTCCCACTGTTTCCAGATATACCAGGGACATCAGCGTGAACTAGTGTGTCAATCAGAGACATAGTTACCTTGTGTTGCTGGGCTGCGTGGTCCATCAGGGAGAGGAACTTGGCAACCTGGTGCTGGTTTGGGCTGGAGAAATCCTTCATCTTGATGTCCACCTTCACCAGCCCTGTAACATGGCACTGCATGTGAATAGACCCCAATATCACATGGTACAGCTAGCATGTGAATAGACCCCAATATCACATGGTACAGCTAGTGTGTGAATAGACACCAATATCACATTGTACAGCTAGCATATGAATAGATACCAATATCACATGGTACAGCTAGCATGTGAATAGACACCAATATCACACAGTTCTGCTAGTATGTGAATAGACACAAATATCACATGGTACAACAAGTGCGTGAATAGAAACTAACATCACATGGTATCTAGTGTGTGAATACAAACCCAAATCACATGATTAATCACTAATTAATCACATTAATTTATTGCACTGGTGCATTGATTAATTATTTCAGCCTTGCGTATACCCTACACAGTGAAATCTACAGAAGTACATCTTCCTTGACATGACAGTATACCTGCAAGTCCGTGTATGTCAGGGTCCCGCTCCTCGGTCAGACACACCAGGTAGCCCACGTTATGGTCCACCAGATACTGCAGGTGCTCCCTTTCTTCTGGGAATGCCAGAGCACACAGCTTGCCCCTGACTACCCACGAGAACCGCCAGGGCACCTGCAACACAGTCAACATAACACTGCAACAACCATGAGTGTTGAGTCACTGCTAAAAGAACCATTACAGTCACAGTCAACACCAACCATCACTGCTTCAACCCAACACAGTCAACACAACAACACTGCTTCCAACCAACACACTGCTTCAACCAACACAGTCACACACAACACACAGCTTCAACACTGCTTCAACCAGCACAGTCAACACAACACAACACCAACCATCACAGTCAACACAACACACACCAACCATCACAGTCAACACAACACTGCTTCCAACCAGCACCAACACAGTCAACCTCAACACGACACCAACCATCAGTCAACACCAACACACTGCAGCACAACACCAACCATCACAGTCAACTCAACACGACACCAGCCAACACAGTCAACTCTACACGACACCAACCATCAGTCAACACAACACGCTTCAACCAACACAGTCAACTCTAACACGACACCAACCATCACAGTCAACACAACACTGCTTCAACCAACCAACACAGTCAACTTCAAACCAACACACAGAACCAACCATCACGGTCAACACAACACTGCTTCAGTCAAACCACACACAGTCATCACAGTTTACTACGACACCAACCATCAGTCAACACAACACTGCTTCAACCAACACAGTCAACTCTACACGACACCAACCATCAGTCAACACAACACTGCTTCAACCAACACAGTCAACTCTACACGACACCCACCATCAGTCAACACAACACTGCTTCAACCAACACAGTCAACTCTACACGACACCAACCATCAGTCAACACAACACACACTACTTCAACTATTTGAGTTGACTCTTTGCTAAAAGAACCATTAGTCACACTCAACAATGCTACAAAACTCAACACAACATCAACAAACACAGTCAACACAACACTGCAACAATCAACACTAATGTACAAGTATTACAAGGATATACCTAATGTATGTATTTCAGTAGAAAAGAGTGAGTGTGTGAGCTAAAATTTACCATCACATCAGCAATATTTCAGCCATATCTTGACTAAGTTTTGTAAAGTCTTTTCAACAGGGCCGTCACATGAGTTTACAAAAACTGTGACGTTTTTCCTTTGATTTTGTTATTGAAGGAATACACCCATGACTACATTGTGATATTTTACCTATATTTCAATGTGGCAACAGTGTTGGCCCAGCATAACTGGACTGTATAATCATTTCAAAGTGAAGATTCAAGGCTGGAATAAAACCGTTCTCACCTTTCTTCTGTAAGTTTCATATTCTGCCACCAGAACTTCTTGTGACCTTGACCAAAGGGAACCAGGTCGAAGTTCACGGACCCTGTTAACAGCTTCTGCTGCTGTCATGACCTCTTCCTGGACAAAGTAACAAGCCAGCATGGTGCCTGCCCTCCCAAGGCCATCTGAGCAGTGGACAGCTACTGCCTGGGGAAATTGTTTGTTTGTTTGTTTATTTGTTTGTTTGTTTCACTTCTATTTTGTTTAATGTTCTTGGAAACACTCTGTATCTGTCCTTCCTCAGCCTTCACGAAACATAGAGTACTAAACATGTCTTGTGCTGTGATCCACACCACAGAGTACTAGAGGTAGCCATGTCTTGTGTTGTGATCCACACCACAGCTCTTTAAACCTTCTCTGCCTACAACAAGCATGACGAACTAGAGGTAGCCATGTCTTGTGCTGTGATCCACACCACAGCTCTCTATACCTTCTCTGCCTACAACAAGCATGACGAACTAGAGGTAGCCATGTCTTGTGCTGTGATCCACACCACAGCTCTTTAAACCTTCTCTGCCTACAACAAGCATGAAGTACTAGAGGTAGCCATGTCTTGTGTTGTGATCCACACCACAGCTCTCTAAACCTTCTCTGCCTACAACAAGCATGACGAACTAGAGGTAGCCATGTCTTGTGCTGTGATCCACACCACAGCTCTCTAAACCTTCTCTGCCTACAACAAGCATGACGAACTAGAGGTAACTAGAAGTAGCCATGTCGTTGTGCTGTGATCCACACTACAACAACATGCTCTCTATACCTTCTCTGCCTACACAAAACATTGAGTACTAGAGGTAGCCATGTCTTGTGCTGTGATCCACACCACAGCTCTCTAAACCTTCTCTGCCTACAACAAGCATGACGAACTAGAGGTAGCCATGTCTTGTGCTGTGATCACACCACAGCTCTCTAAACCTTCTCTGCCTACAACAAGCATGACGAACTAGAAGAAGTCATATGTCTTGTTGTGACATCTACATACCTTATTCTCTGCTTCTGCTAGGTCCACCAAGGTGAGGAACTCAACAACCTGTTCTATGTCTGGCGTGGAGGATGCATCCATCTTCAGGTCCACCTTCATCAAGTCTGACAGATAAAAGGACATTGGCATCATACAGAATACATGTACATGGACACAGGAATCACACTAGAAATTTACTTTTCAAATTAAACACCTTCTCGGAGGGAGAGACCCCAAACTATAAGAGAAGGGTGGTAAAAACAACCTGACCAAAACCTATTTTCTGTTTTATTCAGATACATGATGTTTTATAATCTTTTGCCAAGCATTTAAGACTATGGGACAAAATAGTTGAAGTCAGCAGAAAGATAATGTTTTTCTGTCAGAGATTTCCTGACAGTTCCTCAGCTCACCTAGGAAGTTGTCAACATCTGGGTCACGCTCCTGGGTGAGGCTGACAAGGAAGGCAACGTTGTTGTTGACCAGATAGTTCAGGTCTGATGGACTTTCTGGGAAGGCTAATGCACACAGTAGGTCCTTCACAACCCAAGAAAACGTCCTGGGGATCTGTAATGATCATCCATTGAAACATCAATTGCTGGATGGGATGTACTTCACTAGGAACAAAGACAACACAAGTTTGGTCTTTGAATAAATTCTGTTTAAAAGAGAAACTTCTCAGGAGGAAATGCGCCACACATTACTGATAACTTGAATTGTTTGTCTGACATTTATATACTGTTGTCATTAGGATGTTGTACTAACATTCCTACAGCAGAGATGTCTATACAATCACATACCATCACATTTGCATTGACTTAGGACCCGTGAAGGTCTGGGTTAGAATGAACCTTCAGTAACCCATGCTTGTCTAAGAGGCCACTAACAGGATCGGGTGGTCAGGCTCGCTGGCTTGGTTGACACTTGTCATCGGCTCCCAATTGCGCAGATCGATGCTCATGTTGTTGATCACTGGTTTGCCTGGTCCAGACTCGATTATTTACAGACCGCCGCCATATAGCTGGAATATTGCTGAGTGTGGCGTAAAACTGAACTCACTCACACACTGAATTTACTTTGAAAACCTGATGAGCTAGGTAATTTGATAGAAATGTGTGTAATGTACTTCATAAAACCAACCCCTGACTTAGCAGACTGGAATTCTTCCACAACAGTCATCATCTCCGGAGAAAAAGGGGACTCCTTCAGTACACTGCTGGCATGGGCTGCAGCCTTCTCTGTTGACATGTCATGGAAGTCAATGAAGAAGCAGGCACACATCATCGTCCACGCATCAGCATCAGCATGGACAACAGCAGCAACCTGTAAATGTGAGTGAGTGAGTGAGTTAGTGAGTGAGTATGTTTTTTGATGTTGCTCTAAGAATATTCCAGGAACACACATTGAGCCTAGATGGGAAATCAAACCTGGGCCTTTGGCATGACAAGCAAAAGCTTTCTACACAAGAATCACCCAGAGTTTCAGCTTATTCCCTCTGGGGAACATCACCAAGAGACGGGAAATGATAGGATCAATGTAAAGTCTGTTTCTTCCAAACCAGCATTATTACTTATTGCAATATTTTCAAACCATTCTGATTTTCTCAATAATATTTTGCCAATCAGTCAAATGCATGGACAGATTTTTCAGTCAATTTGTAAAATTTAATATTTAGGTATTTTATGAATTGTCCATATGAAATACATTTTACACACTGACTGAAACACATAAAGGGCTGATTGAAACACATCGGTGAGAGAGTGAACCATATCGCTGCCCCCTCCAGATCGGTCAACCTCCTGAGTGAGTGAGTAAATATTTAACGTCACATCGGCAATATTTCAGCCATATCGTGACGAGTACATATTCAACCTTCTGAACACAACAATGTGTATCGCTGTGTATTGGCAAATAAATTGTATGGCAATATATTGTGATTCTGGTACCCGTATTCCCGAATATGTACTGTGATATATTGGGAACTTAAGCGTTTGACAGTGAGTGACATTGATTGTACATGCAAACCCTATTTTCTACATACTGAAGCCTTAAAAAAATACATGTTATGGCTGTGATAACAGAAAACTTGCATTCGGATTTGATTTTGAGGGATTGTATTTTCTTTTTAAAACATTTAGTGTGTGTAAAGTATGCTATTTTGTCATTCAGTTACAATGGAAAACTTTAGTGTGAATGAAAGTCTGTGTAGATTTTAACTGAAAACATAGAGATAACTTTATATATTTTTATTACCCAAATTATACCACTTATGAGAAAAAACATTGCACTGCATATCATTTGAAAGGCGTATTGCAATATACCGGTAATACTGTGCAGTCCTGACACTGTGTCTGACGTTCCCCCTTTGGGTGAACTATAACAGAGAACATTTTCTGGATCTACCAGTTGTCTGACTTCCATTTTTGTGGAAGCCGTGTTGGCTAAGTGGAGTTAGATTGCTCTGTGTGCTGATGATTTGGTGCCTGTGTGAGGCACATGTTTAACTACGTATGTGACATTTCAAGAATGAAAAAGTTGAAAAACAAATGTATACAGATGGAACTTAATGAACCTAACATATATTGTAAGTTACTAACTTACCTAATGATAAATCTTGAATTGTAACGATGACTATTATTTGAACTGTATATTTCAATATTGTTTGAGGGTTTTGCTAAATCAATCATCAAAATACATCCCAATATGCTAACTCAATACCCTAACTGTATAAAACGCCAATTAACTTAATGATTTGTATCCAGTATCTGTTACAATGGCACGAAGGAGACTACCAGAAGCAAGAAGATGGCAAATTATTGGAATGCACGACACCAGGATGTCATGCAGGGCTATTGAGTGACAGCTTGACATTCACCACACCGTTATGACGTCGACTTGTTCAAAAACACTGTCAAACCAACAAGGTTAAGGACTGACCAAGGCCAGGTCAACCCTGAAAGACATCTCAAGTTAAGGATTGGGATTTAGCAAGTCTTGTGAGACATCAGCCTTTCACTACTAAAGGCACATGGGATGAGGGCAAGAAGGGTGATGAAGCGTCCAGCCTTGACCAATCTTCACAAGAGAGCTCATTTGGAGTGGTGTTTACCCTGACGTCATAGGAATTTGACATCATGGAGGAAGGTGCATTTGTCGGATGAGAATCACTTTTTATTGCACGTCACAGACGGGCGCCAAGAACAGTGCCTATGAGCCCAAGAACATCAGAGCATCAGTTCCTGATGGTGGTGGATCTGTCATGGTCTGGGGTTGTTCTCCCATGATTGTAAACTGGACTTGGTAACTGGTCATGGAAATCTCAATGGCGACCACGACATCCGGGACATTCTGGATCCTGTTCTTGTGCCACATTTTGATAACCACCCATTAGCCACTCGCCCTGTATTTATGGATGGCAACGCCCAACCAGATCGTTCCCGACTTGTGACAAGTTTTTCTCCATAACCAAACTTCCATTGCCTGCTATGAGCCTGGATCTTAACCCTTTGGAGCAAGTCTGCGGCTTTTTTAGACGCAGAGTGCAAGCACTGGATCCACCTGTATAAGATCTGGCTTGTTTGGAAGCAGCTTTGTGCCAGAGGAGTGGCAGCAGCTGCATCTGGAGCGAATCAGCATGAGGAGGAGGGCCAAAGCAGTCATCTGTGCACAATGTGGATATGCACGCTATTAACATTTTTCAAGTGATTTGTTGTCTGAAGATGACAGTGAACATTTTCAGACTGAGGGACACTCACCTATCCCATTGTGGAACTCTGCAGCCCCCATAGTTGTACAGGGATACATTTTGTGGACAAAACATCGTTGATGTTTTCATGTCATTTTGTAAATTAAAATATTGCAAATGTTCATGATGTTGTTGTTATTGGTTACTCCAAAATGTCAACATTCATAAAACAATGGCATTTAAGCTTTCCAGTAAACATACTAATGGTAATGGTTGCTCAGTTTCTTGGCAATATGAAAACATTGGGGGGTGCTTAATTTAAAGGGCACTGATCCAGAGCAATTAATGTTTCTCGCCAACAGGCTAATTACGAAACCTTGCTGCAAGCTTGTCAGTACCTGCATCCCTGACCGTGACAGACATGGGGACTGGGCTACTGTCCACCTTGGCAGAATTTCTTCAACCTAAATAGTGGGACATTAGGAAGGGTGGATGCCCATCAGATGCTGTTATTTGAAAAAATCCCCGGTAGTTTTTGTCTGATTGTAATAAAAGTATCCCAGCAGTGTCAGCTTTTTCAGATTTTCTAATGCCTGGATAGCATAATGACTGATCCAGTTTGATCCTATTTCTGTGTTTTTACCTCAATACTTAATCATGTCATGTAAAAATATGATGTCTATTACCTATGATATTAAAAACACACATTTGATTTATTTGAATCCGTAAACTAAACAACCCTACTTTGCCATTGCTAGAAAAATCTGATAATTTACCTAGGTAAATAGGTATGTACAGATTTAACTTAAGTACACAGCAAATGCTTATATGTATGTCTTAAGCAACAATGAAGTTCCGTTTGTATCCTCCAAATAGTGTTGGCCCATAGGTTTTTTCAGGCAGTTCAAATTGCATGCAATAGCAATTACTACTCCCTTGTTGTAACCCGTGTTTGGTGGTATAAACCTACACATGTTATTTGTTATCATTCACTTGATGGTCAGTTAATGAATTTATAACAGGTATAATTAGTGGTAACACTCAGACTACCCGACAAAGGTTCCCATTTGGCATTTCTCAAGTGTGGAGTAAATACTCAACATTATAAATTAAGGTCTGATGTGGCAAATGTATAACATGTTATGTAATATGCGCATGGAAGTGCAGCAAGAGGAATTATCAGCTGAGTTACAAAAACAAACATATGCATCGATCAAAGGATTAACCGATAACATGCTGATTTATTGATTACTTTTATCTTGCACAGCGGATTAGTAGGTAGATTTACTAATCTATACTGAATACACCCTGTCGTAAAGTGCCTGTGTAAACACGTCCTTCCTTCAGAGGATTAACAATCAGTTGATTGACAATTCATCATTGGCTAACTAAATTACTTTTTAAAGAATGGCGGACATCACACAATTAGTTGCCAGATGTGCTATGTTGGGTGACCAATGAGACTATACACCAATGTGAAAAACCTGAAACGATAGATCACTTTTTTCAAATATCAGACTGTTAAAAGACACATTACGTGGAACAGGATACTTTGTCAGCTGCAGTTGAATGACATATCATGCCTTTATGTGGATATTGATGGATACATTCCTCAAAAAAGGTAATAGCCTGACATTGTTGCTATAACTTTAGTCTGTTTTAATTTTAATATTCGCATTTTGTTTTTCTTTATTTGTTGTAGCCATCAACAGAATTTTTAGCCGTGAAGTGTAATGAGACAGACAACATACACTAGGTGTGTAAAATTTGATTCACGTTGGCAATCTATAAAATGTGTAGATATTACAGTCATGTTATAAATTCAGTATAAAGTATAGCAGATCGTGTGGTTTTTATTAAGTTTCAAAATGCATACAAATATGATAACAACCTACTTAGGATTATAAGACAACATATAAAGACGTACATTGACTTCATTATTTTTGAGTCCTAATATGTTTTACCACGGGCAGATGTAAACTTCAAAATGTTTTCATTTGTTATCTTAATAATGAAGATGGATATATTATTGAGTAAAAAAGATTTCATCTTTGTTGATCATTCTATACTTATACTTTCAGTTGCGGTTTGGGGTGGCGCAGCAGAGGTCATGAACCAGTCAATAATTCTGGGATATCATCCGGGTACTCACAGGATAAAAACAATAACAAAAGCAACAACCAGTCCACAGAAATTGCTCCAGATCAGTGCCCATTTAAGTTCCATGTGTGTAATTTGTTGAATAGACTGTTTATATATGTTGGATCATCACATGTCGCTGGTCTGTGGCACACACTACTGCTGGTAAGAACTATGGGAAGAGCTGAGCTACATACAGTTCCTACATCCTACAGTCCCACTTTATTGAATCATGACAAGAAGGAGATTGAACTACTTTATTTTACATATGAAAACATAAAGCATAACTCAGCAGCCGTTCAACAGTTTTAATTGTAAGATTGACTTTTGAGGTTTGAGGTATGTTACATGTGACTGACTCCTCTCCCTCACTCTTGAGAGTTTATTTGACATCTCACGTTTGAATATTTTCAAAAGCAGGGTGGAATAAGCACATCAGACATTTTCTATGAGTTTTTAAATATGTCCTCAAGTCCAGTCTCTGAGATTATCACACATGCCAGTCTTGAAATAGTCTTCAAATGCTTGAACACATTGTCGCTGTTGAGGGGTCTGTACAGATCCAGGGCGGACAGTTCTAAGTTGTCTCAAGGCATGTGTGCTGGGAGGTTGTGTCGGGCCACTAGGAAGCAGGCTAACAGAGTCCCTGTACGCCCCTTGCCCATGTTACAATGGACAGCCACCGCCTACACAGAGAAGGCAACACTGTTACTGTCTTTACACAGAGAAGGCAACACTGTTACGGTCTTTACACAGAGAAGGCAACACTCCTACTGTATTTACACAGAGAAGGCAACACTGTTACTGTCTTTACACAGAGAAGGCAACACTGTTACTGTCTTTACACAGAGAAGGCAACACTGTTACTGTCTTTACACAGAGAAGGCAACACTGTTACTGTCTTTACACAGAGAAGGCAACACTGTTACTGTCTTTACACAGAGAAGGCAACACTGTTACTGTCTTTACACAGAGAAGGCAACACTGTTACTGTCTTTCAGAGAACACAGAGAAGGCAACACTGTTACTGTCTTTACACAGAGAAGGCAACACTGTTACTGTCTTTACACAGAGAAGGCAACACTCTGTCTTTCTGTCTTTACACAGAGAAGGCAACACTGTTACTGTCTTTAGAACAACACTACAAGAAGGCAACACTGTTACTGTCTTTACACAGAGAAGGCAACACTGTTACTGTCTTTACACAGAGAAGGCAACACTGTTACTGTCTTTACACAAAGAAGGCAACACTGTTACTGTCTTTACACAGAGAAGGCAACACTGTTACTGTCTTTACACAGAGAAGGCAACACTGTTACTGTCTTTACTCAGAAGGCACACTGTTTACTGTCTTTAGAGAGGCAACACTGTTACTGTCTTTACACAGAGAAGGCAACACTGTTACTGTCTTTACACAGAGAAGGCAACACTGTTACTGTCTTTACACAGAGAAGGCAACACTGTTACTGTCTTTACACAGAGAAGGCAACACTGTTACTGTCTTTACACAGAGAAGGCAACACTGTTACTGTCTTTACACAGAGAAGGCAACACTGTTACTGTCTTTACACAGAGAAGGCAACACTGTTACTGTCTTTACACAGAGAAGGCAACACTGTTACTGTCTTTACACAGAGAAGGCAACACTGTTACTGTCTTTACATAGAGAAGGCAACACTGTTACTGTCTTTACACAGAGAAGGCAACACTGTTACTGAAGGCAACACTGTTACTGTCTTTACATAAAGAAGGCAACACCTTTACTGTCTTTACACAGAGAAGGCAACAATGTTACTGTCTTTACAGTGAGAAGGCAACACTGTTACTGTTCTGTGTAACCAGTGGGAGGAGTTAGTTTTGTGTTTCCAGTGGGAGGAGCTAGTTTTGTGTTACCAGTGGGAGGAGTTAGTTTTGTGTAACCAGTGGGAGGAGTTAGTTTTGTGTAACCAGTGGGAGGAGTTAGTTTTGTGTAACCAGTGGGAGGAGTTAGTTTTGTGTAACCAGTGGGAGGAGTTAGTTTTGTGTTACCAGTGGGAGGAGTTAGTTTTGTGTAACCAGTGGGAGGAGTTAGTTTTGTGTTACCAGTGGGAGGAGATAGTTTTGTGTTACCAGTGGGAGGAGCTAGTTTTGTGTAACCAGTGGGAGGAGTTAGTTTTGTGTAACCAGTGGGAGGAGTTAGTTTTGTGTAACCAGTGGGAGGAGTTAGTTTTGTGTAACCAGTGGGAGGAGTTAGTTTTGTGTTACCAGTGGGAGGAGCTAGTTTTGTTAACCAGTGGGAGGAGTTAGTTTTGTGTTACCAGTGGGAGGAGTTAGTTTTGTGTAACCAGTGGGAGGAGTTAGTTTTGTGTAACCAGTGGGAGGAGTTAGTTTTGTGTTACCAGTGGGAGGAGTTAGTTTTGTGTAACCAGTGGGAGGAGTTAGTTTTGTGTAACCAGTGGGAGGAGTTAGTTTTGTGTAACCAGTGGGAGGAGTTAGTTTTGTGTTACAGTGGGAGGGAGCTAGTTTTGTGTTAACCAGTGGGAGGAGTTAGTTTTGTGTAACCAGTGGGAGGAGTTAGTTTTGTGTAACCAGTGGGAGGAGATAGTTTTGTGTAACCAGTGGGAGGAGCTAGTTTTGTGTAACCAGTGGGAGGAGTTAGTTTTGTGTAACCAGTGGGAGGAGTTAGTTTTGTGTAACCAGTGGGAGGAGTTAGTTTTGTGTAACCAGTGGGAGGAGTTAGTTTTGTGTTACCAGTGGGAGGGGCTAGTTTTGTGTTACCAGTGGGAGGAGTTAGTTTTGTATAGCCAGAGGGTGAGGAGTTGCGTTAACTCACCTCCTGCTTCTTTTTGGGGTGGTAGAGGGTGTGGCTTTAATTGAGGGTGGGAACTATATTGAGTTTGGTGGATGGTCAGGGGGTTGGTGGATTTTGATGAAGGAGTTTGGTAAAGGGTGGTGGCCTAGGAAGTGTGTCAGCTCACCTCCTGCTTCTTCTTGGCCTGGTGTACCACCTTCAAGGAACTGCTTGATCTGGTCCAGAGTTGGAGCAGTGAAGTCACGGATGCCGATCCTCACAACTCTTAGATCTGCAAGTAAGTATCACATATCTTGATTGGTTCCAACATACTGCAATTGGTCAGTATTGTATGCAGATTATTTTCTCAACATGAAAAATCGCAGTGCTTGGTATTTACACAATGTATATCAGCCAGATGCTGACTAGTCATACACTATTACAATCTTATGTAATTTAGCAATATGATGTAAGGTTGACGTAGACTAGCCACACACTGTTATGTTATTTGACATCCATACACCCATACATCCACACACCCATCCATCTACACATACATCCAAACACCCATCCATCCATCCACACACACACACACACACACATACACACACACATTAATACATGCATACACCCACACACACACATACACACACACACACACCACCCACCCACCCCCCACCCCAACACACATTAGGAGCAACTGTTGGATGAACTAATCGCAGCACACCTATGTTGTGAACCTGCTCTGCAGATCACTTTAGGACTGGCCTTTTAAAGTCTTTCATGTAAATCATGACCTTCCTACCTCTAATGGTAAACTGTGCCACCTTATTATAAACGATCATAGCTGGCATTCTACACGAAAGATTTCAATATTTTCTGTCAATCACCATCATAATCTGCTCTGTCTCTTAGCCTCCATCTCAATCACCATGACGCCTAGCTAATACAAATATGCAACATAGTAAACTACATATATAATGAACTTGCAAATTATGACCTGATGAATAAAACAAACTGATTTCTAGGTCACAGGCTTTTACTGTATATTTTAGATGAAATGAGTATAACATTTTTGTGGTTATAATGAACAACTGATGGTCCCTTTGAATTCGTTATAATGCCAGTTCACTGCACTGATCTAAAAACTTCCACAGTCTATTGCCAATATTACTGTATAGTGGGGTATAGTAAATAATTCTGCCCTGTATGATCAGATCCTATTCAAATTCACTGCATGATGCTATGCTGTGGACTGCCTCTGGCAGACTGACCTGGGAAGCCGTGTGTGGGTGTGACCCTGTCCTGGGTCAGGTTGACCAGGTGGTGGACGTTGTGTTCCAGCAGGTATTGTACCTGCTGGGGGTGGTCAGGGAACGCCAGGCCACACAGCAGACCTTCCTCCACCCATGAGAAGTTCCTTGGAACTCGGGATACCATACCTCTCTGTAACAACATGAATAGTAATACACTGTAAGATACAGTATTTGTATACCTTGTACCTCAACTGACAGGTTTGAAAGTAATGATACTATATAGTTATACATTGAAATATACAGAGGTTATCATGTGGAATAAACATTACAAGCTTTCTTGTAATGTGCAAAATAATATACCACATCAAAAGGTGAGTTATTAGTCTGTTGGACATTGGCAATAGGCAATATAATTCCAACTGAGTGTTTATATTTAATGCATAAAACAAATTTGTTTGTGTTTGTCAGTCTTTCTTGTCTTTGTTTTGCAGCAGTCTGTTGTTCCACCCACAGAACTAGGGTGGAACATTACATTGTTATAACAATGCAAAATGCCATCACACATTTCACACAGTGACCAAATGGAAGGAGGTAAAATTTTTGCAACATTTATACCAGGTCCAGGTGTTCAGCAACCCAGGCTTGTTGTAAGAGGATCGGGTGGTCAGGCTCGCTGACGTGGTTCACACATGTCAGTTGCATAGATTGATAGTTATGTCTGGATTGATGTTGAATGGTCTGGTCCACACATGATACTGGGAAAACACCCAAAGTTGCTATGCTCTACAAGTACATACAGAAAAACTGATTCTGATAGCATCCCCACTAAATTCTTCACTTATCCACACCCCTGTGAGATTTGTGGCATGTTAGAGTTTTACGTTGATAATGATAACAATTGTACAAGCTATCTGTCAAAATCCCTGACTGACAATTCAGAATCCACAGCCAACAGCCAAGGGTCATGCCTGCTTTATAAACACTTAAAGAAGCACCTACCACGGTCCCTGACCTTTCATATTTGCAATCTCTGAATGACATCAACAGATACCTTTTGCATCTGTTGGCTACATTATGTTGAGAAACAAACCAATTACACAATGAAAAGTTTCTTATCTTAGGCAATTCTTAACATTTCTTGCACCATCCTGTACATAAAGTAGACTCTCTATCTGGACATAAGATACATCCTCCATACAGTAGACTCTCCCATCCTGGACATAAGATACACCCTACAAAAAGTAGACTCTCCCATCCTGTACATAAGATACACCCTACATAAAGTAGACTCTCCATCCTGGACATAAGATACACCCTACAAAAAGTAGACTCTCCCATCCTGTACATAAGATACACCTTACATAAAGTAGACTCTCCATCCTGGACATAAGATACACCCTACATAAAGTAGACTCTCCATCCTGGACATAAGATACACCCTACATAAAGTAGACTCTCCCATCCTGTACATAAGATACACCCTACATAAAGTAGACTCTCCATCCTGGACATAAGATACACCCTACATACAGTAGACTCTACCATCCTGGACATAAGATACACCCAACATTAAGTAGACTCTCCCACCCTGGACATAAAATACACCCAACATTAAGTAGACTTTCCCATCCTGGACATAAGATACACCCTACATAAAGTAGACTCTCTCATCCTGGACATAAAATACACCCAACACACAGTGAACCATCTTTTGGGGATATATCATACATTCTATGTAAAGTATCCCATTTCATCTTGGACAAGAGATGCGCCTTATGTACAATAGACATTATCATCCTACTGCATTGGACATTGATCTGCACATCACTTACCTTATATATAGTAGCCTGTTCCATCCTGAACATATATTGATCTGCACAGTACAACACGTTATTTACTGACCTCAATTGGCCTGAATATTAGAAATATCAGGTTTAAACCTGTAGCTGCTTATATGATGATGCATAAGATAAAGAAAACATCCCACAATTGACCTACCCACTGTGGTGTTGCTGTAGCTGGGATGGAGTGACACCTACTTGCTGTTGTTGATGGCGGACTGACATACTTGACATGTATGACAATGAACACAATTCACCTAATTATGCAGTCTCACCTTGTTAGCTTTCAATCAACCAACTGAAGCTCCCAGCACCACTCTCCTAGAGTGCCATTATAGAGCGTATCCCCCGGAGTATTTGTATCACGTTCTCCTTCAAAGCAAGCAGGGTGGTTCTGGCTCGTCATGCTCCAGAGGTTGTGTATAAAACGAGAGCTACTTTCATCAGGCTTTGATACAGCTGTGAAATGTCTCCGTAGAAACGATTGACATTATTGTGTATCCCTGGATGAATTTAGAATTTGTTTGAGTTAGTGGATCCATGTTTACTGTCACAATCTGTAACAAGATAACTATTACCTGTGTATGTTGCCACTTTAATTACTTGTGTATGTTGCCACTATAATTACCCATGTATGTTGCTGCTATAATTACCTGTGTATGTTGCCACTATAATTACTTGTGTATGTTGCCACTATAATTACCTGTGTGTTGCCACTACAATTACCTGTGTATGTTGCCACTATAATTACCCGTGTATGTTGCCACTATAATTACCCGTGTATGTTGCCACTATAATTACCTGTGTATGTTGCCACTGTAATTACCTGTGTATGTTGCCACTATAATTACCTGTGTGTGTTGCCACTACAATTACCTTTGTATGTTGGCACTATAATTACCTGTGTATGTTGCCACTATAATTACCTGAGTATGTTGCCACTATAATTGCCTGTGCATGTTGCCACTATAATTACCTGTGTATGTTGTCACTATAATTACTTGTGTATGTTGCCACTATAATTACCTGTGTATGTTGCCACTATAATTACTTGTGTATGTTGCCACTATAATTACTAGTGTATGTTGTCACTATTATTACTTGTGTATGTTGCCACTATAATTACCTGTGTATGTTGCCACTATAATTACCTGTATATGTTGCCACTATAATTACTTGTGTATGTTGCTGCTATAATTACTTGTGTATGTTGTCACTATAATTACCTGTGTATGCTGCCACTATTATTACCTGTGTATGTTGCCACTATAATTACCTGTGTATGTTGCCACTATAATTACTTGTGTATGTTGTCGCTATAATTACCTGTGTGTTGCCACTACAATTACTTGTGTATGTTGTCACTATTATTACCTGTGTATGTTGCCACTATAATTACCTGTGTATGTTGCCACTATAATTACCCATGTATCTTGCCACTGTAATTACCTGTGTGTTGCCACTATAATTACTTCTGTATGTTGTCACTATTATTACTTGTGTATGTTGCCACTATAATTACCTGTGTATGTTGCCAGAGAGTTGTGGAGGGCAGACTGTCCTCAAGGCCAGTCCCACTATAATTACCTGTGTATGTTGCCAGTGTGGTGTAGTTGGCAGTGGATTAGCAGGGCTCCTTGGGGACTGGCTTGGAACCAACACAGTGGCCTTGGAAGGACCTTCCATATCCCTGGGGCTCCAGTCTGACTGTGTTCTTGGTTTCCCATATCCTCCTGGGTGGGGCTGCAGGGAACACAAGCCTTGTCCCTCTGTGTTTATTGGATGTGAGTTTGCCCACTGTCCTTGACTTGGAGCAGTAGGTTTGGTTTGTTGTATCTCTCCATCTCTAGACTGAGGTGGTGTGGGATGCTGTGTGTGTCTTGCTGAGATGGAGTGGGTGGGGCAGGGGTGGGCGTGGGGGGTAGGGGTGGGAAGTGAAGCCCATCCTCCCTGTACTCGTGATCGCTCACGTCGACGCCTGACAACATTGTCACTGTTCTGCATCTGTAACCAATGTTCACCATCCTTCTGTAGCTGCATGATATTTAAATAATAGAAACTGACACAGCATGCAGAGTAGGCGACTGTTTCACACATTACATATAGACATTTATCCTAAAATAAAGAAGTACAACAAAAAGCTGAAGAAAACTGGTGTTGAGGACACACATAACATTGTGGTACCTAATAATATAATTGGTTATTGGAGAGTGTCACCGTTACACTAAATTTTATCAAAGAGGTTACAAGTTATACATTACTGATGAAGTATTTGACATTTTCCTTATCAGAAACATTCATAATGAAACTCAAATCTGGGGTATGGTTTTGTATGTTGAATCTTGCATTACATGCAGGGATGAAAAACTCAATAAATAATATTGCCACTGATGATTATCTAATAAATAATATTGCCACTGATGATTATCTAATAAATAATATTGCCACTGATGATTATCGAATAAATAATATTGCCACTGATGATTATCTAATAAATAATATTGCCACTGATGATTATCGAATAAATAATATTGCCACTGATGATTAATATTGCCACTGATGATTATCTAATAAATAATATTGCCACTGATGATTATCGAATAAATAATATTGCCACTGATGATTATCGAATAAATAATATTGCCACTGATGATTATCGAATAAATAATATTGCCACTGATGATTATCGAATAAATAATATTGCCACTGATGATTATCGAATAAATAATATTGCCACTGATGATTATCGAATAAATAATATTGCCACTGATGATTATCGAATAAATAATATTGCCACTGATGATTATCTAATAAATAATATTGCCACTGATGATTATCTAATAAATAATACTGCCACTGATGATTATCTAATAAATAATCACTGATACTGACTACATGTACATGAATGCCAGTCACCCATCACAGGCGCTACACTGGGTATCATACATGCCCTGAAACCACAATCACAACTCATCAGTATGTATACCATGGGGACGTGGTGGGCAAGCTGTCTAAGGTGCCAGGTGAGTGATCCAGCGAGCTTGGAGGTGCCTGGATTGAGCCCATCTGTGACCCGGTGTAAAAACCTTGGAGTCAACTTTGCTTGCAGACTCTTTCAGTGTTGTCACAACCCCTAGTGTACAGTACACAACCCTGTGCACTTAAAAGAACCCACACATCCATTGGTATATGACCAGATGGTGGCCACATGAATATGTGCAAACACCTAGTTGCGGGTACAGCAACGTGCAGTAAAACTTGGACAAAGTACTTTGACTATGTGTCCCAGTCCACCCAGCTGTGAATGGGTACCTCCGTAAGGATGGGAAAAGCCACATTAACTCGGTGCGCCTAGTGGCTGCAAGAGTTGTATGATCCCCAGGGAGTTGAGATTGATAATAAAATGTGCCATTTGAGATTGACATCCAATGATTGAGGGAAAAACAAAGCGCCTTTGAGCAGGTGATCTGGATATTGGCGCTATACAAATATATATAAATATATATAATATACATACATACTGATTATACATATTTACTGTAACATATACATCTTGTCCAATAGATGCTGCTAGGATAAATGCAATCCCGTGATAAAAACACATTTTCTCAACGAGCAGGAACCAATTTGAATATATCTTTATAAAAAAATACCTTAAACGCCGTTGATAAGATATTTTACCGCCGCTTCATCAACCCATGAACTGATTGTTTGAAACTAAATCCACCGTGGAAAAATGCATAATTTTAAGTAATAACGTAACAATCCAAATGACCACAACATGACACGATATACATGTATATGAACGCAACCAACCAAACCTTAGACATGTCAACTGGTAAATCATCTTACACAGTGTGTTGCAATCAAATCTGCCAGCTAATTCAACAGGGGAGGTAATCTACTCTCTATATTGCCTTTGGTTACCGCTAGACAATACCACAAACGACAAAAAGAGATTGGACTCACAGGCCCTCGTGTCTTTGCGAGGATTAAAGATTTATAAAATATTGTTTTTGAGATGACCCCCGACTCGAAATGCTTTACAGTACATACACATCATGGGTATCATAAAATGCCCTGAAACCGCAATGTATTGTAATGTGAAGCATTTCGAGTCGGGGGGTCATCTCATAATTTTATATATATATTTAAAAAAAAATCTTTAATCCTTGCAAAGACACGAGGACCTGTGCATCGCACGGGACCGGTGAAACATATCGGTTTAGAGGGATGTTGGTTTACAGGAATTTTTTAGAAACTCAATCCAAGATGAAACCACACACAGACAAAATTAAACGAACAGTGAAATGTACAAGTATGTTTATATCAATGGCTCTTAATAACAAATATCGTCTGTGTAATAAACAAATGACAAAAGTTGTAATTATATTTAATGATGAACAAAGAAGTCAGTCATGGTGGTTTGGCGGGTGGTAGGAAGTTTTTGCTCAAGGGCACTTGGGCACAGCTTTTGAAATGTCGGTTTAGAGAGAGTCATGTTTGCACTAAGAACATGTTTTTGGACCGGATTTGAGTGTCGGAATTCAGAATAGAGGGATGTTGGATTAGAGGGAGTTTCTTATATCATATTAATAGGGACAAATTCGGAACCAAATAAATATGTCTGGAGTGAAGATACTCCAAATATCAAAACACAATTCTAACTAAAACAAATTCAACTTTTACTAAAGGTATTAAACTACACAATTTACTATCTTAATGCTTTTACACACCTTTGTGTTTTAAGTCCACTTTTATAGGTGAACAACTAAGTTGCTTTTTTGCAACATTTCTATTCTAAATTCCCGTATTGGAAATGAAATATTATTACAGTCCGTTTGAGTCAGAAACGGAACGATGAATTGCAAATTTGATCATTGTACAAAATTGCCACAGAAATATAAATAGTACACATCATTTACTAATACCCAACAGCTTTCTTATATTTGAAAATTTTCCGGACTCCACCAAAAAAAGTTGTTTAAGAAACTATCATTGAAAACGCAAAAGTTGTTATCAGATTATAGTTATAGCTAAATATTTTTGTGATATAGCGTCATTGTTTTTGTCATTGCATTATCCTATGTCGAGATGTTTCGACTTTTACCGGCAGTGTTGCCAGTATCTACTTGATTCAGTTTCATGCAGCTAACACCGTAAAGAGTGAAGTATTTGTTCACTGCAGTAATATTTTCAAGCCAGGGCCCTGTTTCACAAAGCTCTCGTAAGCCTAAGATTTCGTAACTTTTATCGTAGCATTCGTACCTCCTATGTTATAGCATAATAGGTACGAATGCTACGAGAAAAGTTACGAGATCTTAGGCTTACGAGAGCTTTGTGAAACAGGGCCCTGGACCACGCTGTCAAGTTGTTAATAATATAAGCAACGATTCACGACTACGGGTCACGGTGACACGCAATCACTGTGGCCGCCCGATCCTCATTAGTAGTTTCTGACTTGGCGTTGCATGTGTTTGTGACTGGTGTCACCAGTGGGGCAGGATAAGCTGACCTTTTCGCGAACACCATCTATCAGGGTTTGTCGAAATATATTATGTTGTAGACACTTCAGGACAACAACGACTAGAAAACCTTCCTTCTACGAACTGATTTAAGACTAATCGACTCGCCTCGTCGTTGTCTGCCTGCTTCTACCACTAGTGCTGTTCCCATGATTCACGAGAATCTCGTGCCTTACTCATGACATTGAACTGTGACACACACTGGGCATGACATTGAACTGTCACACATACTGGACATGACATTCAACTGTGACACATACTGGGCATGACATTCAACTGTGACACATACTGGGCATGACATTGAACTGTGACACACACTGGGCATGACATTCCCACGCCTGTGTGACGTGCTGTGTGGGGCCTGGCATTCTCCTGTTGAAACAACTCCCTCTGGCGATCAATGATTGGAAGGAGGTGTGGGCGTAGGATTTCGTCACAGTACCGTTGAGTTGTCAGGTTGCCCTGGATCATTACCAAATCAGTTCTCCTACGGCAGGTGATCTCTCCCCACATCATAACACTGTCCCAGCCGAATCTGTCCACCTGGGGAACGCAAGCGTCGGCGAAACGTTCACGTCGACGTCTGTACACCCGCATTCGTCCACTGCGTCGTTCCAATAGAAATCGTGAGTCATCACTGAACCAGACTCTACGCCAATTCGGTAGGTTCCAGGCCAGAACGTTGGTGCACCATTGTACTCGATGTCTACGATGTTGTTGTCGAAGCACAGGGCCAAAATAAGGTCTTCTGGCACGTAAACCAGCCTCTCTCAACCTGTTCCTGACGGTCTGTGCAGAAAGCCTCCTCAATCCGGGTATTTGTCGAGCGGTACTGGTCACCGTAGCTGTTCGATGACGCAGGTGATGTACCCGGATGTAGCGATCCTGAGCCGCAGTGGTCGCTCGAGGTCGCCCACTACGAGGGGCGTCTGCTACAGCATTCTGCCGGCGATATCTCTCCCAGAGCCGTGAAATGGTGCTTTGGTGAACATTCATGCGTCGGGCAACTGCACGCTGAGACTGGCCAGCTTCAAGCAAACCAATGGCGATAAGACGGTTGGCTTCACTCAGACGTGACATTTTGCGTTCGTCAACAATATTCCAAATACAGTGCATAATCGACAGACAGCGATCAACCTTTTATACATCATTGAGACTATCTGATCCCTAACTTTCACGTGCATTGCATGTGATTTGTGTATTCTGTGACACTACACGCCGAAATTGAACATCATGCTGTTAAATACGGGTATTTTACGGATGGTGCGTTTTGTTGTGATGTTTCAAAACATAAACACCATAGGACTCATAAACAGAGCAAAACCTTTTGTAAAATGAATCACGTTTTTATTCATTGCTACATGAAATTGCTATTTTCATGATGCGTTTCTTTTTTTTTGGAGAGTATATTTCTGTTCGTTCCGATTTCTGGGTTAACCTTCGCCAAACTCGGTAACTAATTTCTGCAGAGGAAAGATTACCAATGACAGCTGATTGTGGCATTGTCTGCAAAACACTGTGATGCAATTACAATGGGGCGATATATCCCTGGGAGACATAATAATATTGCTCGAATTCACCCAACCGGTATCTGCAGTGGAGGCAGTTTTGACCGCTAAACAAACTTATCCCTCGATCAATACAAGCAGCGCGTGAATATTACACCCTGTGGCACAAACAGCTTAACTGTTTCTGAAAAACTCGTTTTAATTAGGCTTTATTGTATGTATTAATTGACAAATATTGAAGATCAAATGAGGTTATTGTGATGTTGTCAGCTCTCCGTCTACAGTTTCAGTTTATTCTTTCTCAACATTCGAGAACATTCACTCAGTAGGCTGTGGTATCATACAGCTTGTGTAGGATGTTGTATTAGATTTGCTATTTCTACTACATTTACATTTTCATTTCCATCTGTTGCAAAATAACAGGTAAGAACCATTACATAAATTAGTAAATGTACATGCTAAGACCATATGCTTCCTAATATTTGTCGTTTTCTAAACCTGAATTAGAAGAAATCATCATATATATATATATATATATATTTCTGTAGATGACCAAACCATCAACATCTTACATGTTTTCAAAGTGTAGATACCAGAGAAAAATTGGGTACAGTATCATAGACATGCCTACTTTGGAGACCGGAAGTCGACCGTGTTTATACGATGCACCTGCATGATAATAAAAAGTGTCTCAAAACAAGGGACAGCAAGACCTCACAAATCAAATTCCCACTGTTGAAACAGTTCAAGAAACCGGAAGAGGATGTTTCAGAGAACTGGGAAATCCGTTCAATTTCAAAACCCTACATTTTAGTGACATCAAAAGTCAAATTTGTTTCGGCGAAACTGCAACCATACGCAAAACTTACAGTTTTTAAATCTGCAAGTGGAACAAGTATCGCAACAACCCATAATTTTAAAGGTATCAATATGTTACCATTAACAATAGCAAAGGAACCCATCCAAACCTTAATTTAACTTTCTTGATAAACTGGAATAATTAAAGGGCACCTGTAAACGTAAAATGCACGAAACACTATTTATAGAAGCAAACATGGCAAAAAAATGAGTCATTATGTAGTGCTGATAACCATGATCGTTTGACGTTAATAAGTGCAGTCATTTTCAAGATTCCAGCATACAAAACCTCAAGAAATCATACAATTATCAAAAACCGAGCACAGTGTCAATAGCCAACTGCAATAACATCCCTGACCCTCCTCCTCATCACTGCATCAGACATCGAATTTGACGCTGGGGTATTGCGTTCCATTTTTTGTTCCAATACATCAAGATTTTGTAGTGGAGGATCTCTATGGCGTATTCTGCTACACATAATGTCCCAAACACGCTCTAAGGGATTGTGATCAGGATTCCTGACGGTTCAAGGTAGAGTTGCTACCAACAGCACGATGCGGATTACATTGTTGTCTACGGAGACTGGCCTTGTATTCGGAGGATGATCATCGACATGTGGTACACGACCCTGTCTATGATGTCAGTGATGTACCGTTGTCCATTCAGATTTTGTCCCATCGTTACAAAGTGAAGTTTACAGTCATGGAAGAGGCGTCCTTACAGCATCATTGAACCCCCGCCAAATGGTACTTGCTCCAAGATATTCCGTTGTGTATGCATTCTTCCTGCGGCGCGGTTATCAGTCATGAACAAAAGAAATCGACTTTCGTCCGACCAGTAAACACTTCCCCGTCACTTCAAATTCCAGTTAGTCGTGTTGCTTTGTGTTCTGGGGATGACAATGGCTTTCTTATAGGTCGTCTTGATCTATACCCGGTCGATTTTCAGTCATTCTTGCTTTCATGGAAGCTGCAAATTACGACAAAGGCGTCCTGATGTCTCTTTTGACAGCATTTGAAGGTCATGTGGGGTGTCATGAAACTGTTAAACAAAAACTCTATTACAATAAATGCCAGTTAAAATTCGTTTATTTCAAACCATTGTACACGATCGTATGGACGGAATATTGACAATGTACATAAAGAGATGCATAACCGTCTTAGACCGCTGGGTAAGACTATCTATCAGTTACAGTATTTAAAATGTCTTTGAATAAAATAATACACGTCAATTGAGTTGTGAGTTGTGTGTGACTTATGTTCAGAACCCAAAATAGGATATGACGTCAAATTGCACTCTGCAATTCCGAGAAACCAGGTGTTGAGAACATATTGATGTGAATCATTTAACGGCTTGTATTTTAGAAAGACCAAGAATTCCGAAGAAACAGAATATAAAGAGTTGCCCCCTCTCTTTCGCAAAACATCGGCAATAAAAGCAGCATGATGAATTTTAGATATTTGAGTATAGAACACTTCATATTATCTTATTCCTGAATAGTTGAATTTATCGTGTCAGTAGAGTAATTTTTCGCTTGACTTTTGTAAAAGGGGATTTGTGACAGCTAAATAACCTAATCAAATTATACAACCACGTCAGTTTCTGATCCAATCCCCGGCATAGTTTCTGGTATGTGCGGTGAGGTTCATATTTCACAAGAACAAAAATGTTGGATATGAAACTCATATCCCTGTCCCATGCCTTGAATGACTTCTGGCCTGGTCCACTACATCCCATGCAGGAGTTTACACGTGTACGTCGTGCACGCCGACGATGTAATACACGTGTATTGGAAAGCTGAACACGTCTCCAGGGTGAAGCAGTAGTAAGCACATCCGGTCTCCGAGGCGACATCTATCTGAGCTATCTGAAAACTCGCCGAGGGAAGGGCAGATAACACCGGTGGTACCAGTCTCTCGAACAGCTGAAAGTGGTCGCTTACTGCAGAATGGTTAGCGATCGAACTGGTTGAGTACACCATCGACAAAGCTGTTGAAATATAAAAAAGAGATTTTGTTATAAACAATTCATGTTCGCAAAACCGCTATCGACATATGGTCAGACATGTTAAGAGAATGCTGAAAAAGGGAGACTTTACAACATGCATGTTTGAGCGACATGGATGGCTCCCAAGGGACCACCAATAGATTGGCAGAGTTGCGTCCCCTAAGCCACCAGGATCCGCAGTATGTTGGTTTCATGATTATTGAGTTGTCACTGCAGTGGGTTTCACTAATACAGCACGTAGATCTGACCTTTCAATTCGCTTTAAGCTAACGCTCTCACGTCTACCAAACGCTCTACTAAAGGAGGTGAGGTGAGGTGAAATTGGTTTTTTACGTCGTGCTTGAGAATATTTCGCTCATATGACGACGTGCATGCGTGTGTATGTGTATGTGCGGCTGGTTGTACTAGCCCAGACTTAAGCTGGTTTTATAGTGCTAGCCCACTGAGATACCATGCCGCAGTGAAGCATGAATACCCCACTCAGACACATTATACTGACTCCGAGCCGACCAGTCCTTGTTGTACCCATTAATGCCGAGCGCCAGGCAGGGACCAACAAGTACCATATTTTAACGTCTTTTTGGTATGACGCGGCCGGGGATCTCTACTAAAGGAACGATAAATGGATAGATCACCTGATCGGAGACGTCCATGCCTAACCGAAGGGAGTTTCAGGTGTGCACGTGCATTCTAGTGTGTAGGTACAATATGCACACATTGCTAATATTGTTTGTTGCTTAAGGCCGCACGCAGCAATATTCCAGGTGTATGACGGCGGTCTGTCAATAATCGAATAGGGTGATTGACGTCGATCAAGAAAAGATGCCGTGTATCAACAACGTCAGCGAGACTGACCATCCGATCCCGTTAGACGCCGCTCACAACCTTCACTGGTGACATTCGGTGTATGCCATTTACAGTCAACATATGGTGATCTGGCGGGATGCATCCAACAACGATGTTCCAGCTCCAAGCGTGGGGAGTATAGTACCACATAGTATTCAAACAAGGACCTCAGATTTTAGAAGAGCATAAACATGGGGCGACGTACCTTTCTTACACACGTAGGCCTGAGCATCCATGGTGCAGTCGAGGAAGGCGTAGTTGCCAATCCCTTTCAACGCACCACATTTGTTTGTCTTGTTCCCGGAACTTCCTGTTCACGGAAAAAGACAATATATGAAACTGCTGTTACAACAGTGTATGTTTGAGCGACAGAACCGATCGTTCCGCAACTGTTGTGAATAAGTCTGAAACAGCAAAGACCACCTGCACTAGCTAGTACTGCCAACCGTAATTGCAACAATAACAGTTTAATTCAATATTTATATACCAACCGTCAGTTGTAGTTGAGATGAGTTGAGTTGGGTTTTACGTCACATAGGCATTATTCCAGCCAGTTGTAACATGGAAAGATTAAAAATGGAAAGTTGAATATATTACTTTGGTGGAATTGAGAAACTAAGGTGTTCAGACTGTTTGAAAATTGATAAATAAAATGAAAAAGTCAAATTTGTTAAGAATGTAGATACCTGTAGTGCCTAAAACAGGACACGATATTACTGCTTGCTTTTGCGTGACATACTTTTCTTAATCAGTGTTGTTATTTATAAATAACTGCCTACTCTTTTGCATTATGTTTTGTTGTAAAAGGTATAGGAAACCTGCTTTCTAACCCCGGAAATAGTGTACATCAGCCGGTGTACATACGACGGGGCGCTATACACAACACACAGTGTCTGCAGAAACAAAAACAGCTATTGATTTCCTCGTTGCATCTACGTTTGCACAGCAATTAAATACATATACATTAGTTGTATGGACAAGACTTTAAGAACAACAAATATATCTTTCCTGATAGTCAAGATCATTGATAACGCTGAACAGCGCCAGGGAGGCCAGTCATGGGACCGACACCTCCCTGTCCTTACACCTGGATCGATTCCACCTCATCCCCTTCAACGCGGCCAATCTGCGAAGGGCGACTTGGGGGACTAGCACAGGGGCGGACCCAGAATTTTACCTGAAGATCATTTCCCCCCTGGCCTTTGGACTTCTTCATGAGCTATGTGCACACCCTACTTCAACTTTACATCCATTAAAGGGGATATACGCAATTTGTGGACGTGAAAGTGGAAACGAAATACAACGTTCGCATCAGAAATACTGTATTCATTTAAGTGAGTGAGTGAGTGCCGATAGGCTCATCACAACCTCGGTTCACCTCGGGTATGTATAGGTTAAATAAACTCACCCTAACAAGGGTATATGTAGTTATTTAAATAAACTCGGCGAGGGCTTTAGCCCGAGCGGTGTTTATTTAAATAACTACCGTAGTGAGGGTGATTAAACGGCTGACGCCACGAGGGCATACTCATTTAATACGCGTGTAATGCATTAGGCATGATGAAGATTATCAAAATAAGTACAATTTTATTGTTTTTAAATAAAAATAATTGCCCTAGGGCAGTTATTCAGTTATGCTAGTAAAACACTTCCAAGAACAATGGACATAACTTTCCCTAGAGGTTTACGCCCAAAGCAAAACACAGGCTTCGTATTCAAACCGAAGTGCAGAAACCTTTTCACAAGTTGAGATGTCGTACAAATGGTGGATACAATTGAAGTGTTATAATGATGGTTCGCTAATACCATATTATTTGTCCCGTCTCTTGGAGAAGTGACAGAAAACATCCCAGCCCCACTCCCCAAGGATATTACACAGTCGGTCTCTAACGGGTCTACATATCCCCCTAACACAGTATCGTCTCCCTGGTTGTACGACTAGATGTGACACGTGAGTCAGTACCTATCGTCTCCCTGGTTGTACGACTAGATGTGACACGTGAGTCAGTACCTGCCACCGCTGTAGCTATGTGACTTGGTTTATATTGGGAGCCGTCACGCCACGCCCAGTCGTTGTCTGCAGTACCGTAGAGACCGTGCCAGACAAACCCGTCCCGTGGGGCCTCGGGCTGAAAACATGGCATCACCTTGTTATAATGATAACATTCATGCAAAAACAAATCATTAAACAAACAAGCACAAATTACTCAGATGTTTGATATACTGCATTTTATGATGATATTGTTAGCGTACTGTTCAACCGATGTTATGTCCATTTCGATGGAGGATATACACCAATTGCTGTTATTGAACATATTTATGCAATAACTATTGAAAACAGGTTTCATTGAGCTAAATGAGCAAATGCCGATTAGCGTATTTTCACCCTGACTTTTCAAAACATTTTTAAAATAATAAAATTTAACTGACAACAATAATTGTGAACAATTCTAATCGATACTAAGTATAGCCCGACTCTAGTAACGGTATTTCACACTTGCTACCCTTTTGTTGGTAATTCTAAGATGCCTAGCGGTTAGAACAATCGAAAAAAACAAACATTATCAGACATTCTAAGATGCCTAGCGGTTAGAACAATCGAAAAAAAATACATTATCAGACAATAAAGGTATAGTTTTTTGATGACGTAACAATTGAATGACGTTATCCCGTCACTGCGCCATTCTAGTGTGCCCCCTCGTAATCGAACCATTTTACATTACGTCACAATGTAAGCGACGTCACGATGCATGTCAGTTGTCATCGCCTCGTACGGCCTCCTTCAGTAAACTACACCGTTGCATCCAGTTTCTTGGTTTGCTGTTGCTTCACGCAGCTAACATCACTGGTGGAAACATTACGTTTATGTTTTACGACGGTTAAAATGTGTCATTTCGACTCACAAGTTTTCAGCGACACGGTAACGTTCGTAATGTTTACATTCCCACAATGCAATTGTGGAATGTCGTTTGACTACTCAGCTTCATCTGGATGTACTGATCTAAACTTACGTTGGTAGTAGAAATGCGACGTTCATATTACCCCATGTGGTTTACGTTAACGGCAGATGTAATTAAAATAATTCAGAGAAGATATTTAATCTGAATAAACCGTCATCAAACTGTTATCATTTGTTTTTTGTCTGGTAACGTTCGTCTTAACGTGGGGAGGAGGGCAGACACATCAATACAAATAGAGCAGCGCGCCAGTTAGCCCTGTGCGAGGATTCTTAATTTAGGTCACCGACACCGTCGTTTGTTTTCTGCCATTAATCGTAATTATCCTTCGAAAGTATTAAATTTGGCATCTTAGAAAAGAAATACAGTTCGCTCTACCACCATGTATATAGTGTAATAAGCGTCCTTGTACTTTAACTATAATAGTTCAGGGCGAAAGTGTGTTTTATTACACTATACATGGTGGTAGAGCGAACTGTATTTCTTAATCAAAATGCAATTATTCATAACAACCAGTAAATAAGAAGGAGATTGTAGTCACCGGTACAATAACGCTGGCACTATGCTCATTAAGCTAAGTATGTCATCAACTTTAATGTGATGGAAATCCAAACTAGTTTTCCTGTCTGATGAGAGCATTTACTGAAATAACTTGGTAGAATAGTTTCCTAACGACGGGCTGGTAGAGTTTATTACTGAACAAACCTGACGTCATTTCCTCCGCCGAGACTCCCCTGTAAGCACGGGGATTGAAAGGGGATGGACCAACCGCCACTATCGGCGGCGTCTGGGGTATTAGATACATTTCTCGACGTTTATACACCAGCATCAGTATGCAGACTGTGCACAGAATTACAGAGTTGATACAGAACATTCGTCTATATTGATTTCTGTATTGAAGCATGAACCATAAATCGTCAGAACATGGCGATTTCATATAGAATCCTGAGAATGAATATACAGTGGAACTTCATTAAAATCACTACATCAGGGCTATAAATACTACTTCTACACATCAGAATCTATTACACTTGCGGGGTCGAATATCGATGGCATTTTACTACACACGCACGGTACATCAAGCAGGAATTGATTTAGAGAGTGAGATTGGGTTGACACATCCTTGGGCTTCATTTATATCAAGGCATCATTGTTAAGGTAGACCATACGCAACCTAAATGGTAAAATTTTACTTCTTTAGGGAAATGAATGAATGTAAGACATAAGCGCTAGATAATAAGCAGTTTCAATGAAAGTTACTTGAGTGGAACAAACACAAACGAACAGTAAAGAAATCGAGTGTTCGCAAACATATGCATGATGCTAACAAATAAAAGATAATACTCTGGAGGACTATGGTAGAGCATGGCGATCCTGGCAACTAAACGGGGGTAACACTGCAAAGCGAGTCTCATCTTCTTACACCGACGGACATCCATGTCCCATCAATGCTAAACGTGACAGGTGGTTAACACCTTCAAGGCTGACTCGTAAAAATGAGAAATTAAAGTTGGCTTAATAGTAGTTCCATTTAAACTATCAACATTGTCTCCATGGAGACTGTTGCTCGAGTGCGTGTATGTACTAGCTTTACCAAAAGTGAACATAGCGAGATCGCCTAAAACAGTATCACCTATGTGTTTATTGTGAACATAGCGAGATCGCCTAAAACAGTATCACCCATGTGTTTATTGTGAACATAGCGAGATCGCCTAAAACAGTATCACTCGTGTGTTTATTGTGAACATAGCGAGATCGCCTAAAACAGTATCACCCATGTGTTTATTGTGAACATAGCGAGATCGCCTAAAACAGTATCACCCATGTGTTTATTGTGAACATAGCGAGATCGCCTAAAACAGTATCACCCATGTGTTTATTGTGAACATAGCGAGATCGCCTAAAACAGTATCACTCGTGTGTTTATTGTGAACATAGCGAGATCGCCTAAAACAGTATCGCTCATGTGTTTATTGTGAACATAGCGAGATCGCCTAAAACAGTATCACTCGTGTGTTTATTGAGAACATAGCGAGATCGCCTAAAACAGTATCACCCATGTGTTTATTGTGAACATAGCGAGATCGCCTAAAACAGTATCACCCATGTGTTTATTGTGAACATATCGAGATCGCCTAAAACAGTATCACCCATGTGTTTATTGTGAACATATCGAGATCGCCTAAAACAGTATCACCCATGTGTTTATTGTGAACATAGCGAGATCGCCTAAAACAGTATCGCTCATGTGTTTATTGTGAACATAGCGAATAGAGAGATCGCCTAAAACAGTATCACTCATGTGTTTATTGTGAACATAGCGAGATCGCCTAAAACAGTATCACTCGTGTGTTTATTGTGAAAATAGCGAGATCGCCTAAAACAGTATCACTCATGTGTTTATTGTGAACATAGCGAGATCGCCTAAAACAGTATCACTCATGTGTTTATTGTGAACATAGCGAGATCGCCTAAAACAGTATCACTCATGTGTTTATTGTGAACATAGCGAGATCGCCTAAAACAGTATCACTCGTGTGTTTATTGTGAAAATAGCGAGATCGCCTAAAACAGTATCACCCATGTGTTTATTGTGAACATAGCGAGATCGCCTAAAACAGTATCACTCATGTGTTTATTGTGAACATAGCGAGATCGCCTAAAACAGTATCACTCATGTGTTTATTGTGAACATAGCGAGATCGCCTAAAACAGTATCGCTCATGTGTTTATTGTGAACATAGCGAGATCGCCTAAAAACAGTATCACCTCATGTGTTTATTGTGAACATAGCGAGATCGCCTAAAACAGTATCACCTCATGTGTTTATTGTGAACATAGCGAGATCGCCTAAAACAATTATCACCCATGTGTTTATTGTGAACATAGCGAGATCGCCTAAAACAGTATCACCCATGTGTTTATTGTGAACATAGCGAGATCGCCTAAAACAGTATCACCCATGTGTTTATTGTGAACATAGCGAGATCGCCTAAAACAGTATCACTCGTGTGTTTATTGTGAACATAGCGAGATCGCCTAAAACAGTATCACCCATGTGTTTATTGTGAACATAGCGTGATCGCCTAAAACAGTATCACCCATGTGTTTATTGTGAACATAGCGAGATCGCCTAAAACAGTATCACTCGTGTGTTTATTGCGGGTTTGGAATGGTTCATACGTCCAGCTAAGTAAGTTATGTGTGCATGTGAGCGTGTGTGCGTGCGTGCATGCGTGCGTTATATATGTACAGATGTGAGTGAACGAGAGTTGTGGTATCCGTATATATCACACTTTGGAGTTGAATGTGTACAAACTTGACAAGAATCTGAAACTGAAAGGCGCGGTATCCCAGCTACATCGTGAGACCATCTACAAAGACATAAGCATGAAAAGTCATATAGTTTCTAGTACCATTAGTTTCTTCAGTCAATATTCTGTCATATCTTAGTCAGCTGAAAACGGCACCATCCTAAAGTTCACTGACTACGGTGGGGGTCGGTCAGATCGATACATCGATCTACACTGAGGAGAACGTTTCCTAAATGTGATTGAGATTCACAAGCAAATCCTCCTTCATGGTCTCTCCCGCCTGTTTGGGGAGACTGCTGCCAGCCTGTGGTGTAATTGGCCAACTAATCGTACTTGAAGGGAGTCTAATCAACTTACAGAGACTATGCTCTAGGTGGCTATGTCTGAATGAAACATGGCGTACTTAACTCGGTCGTCGTTTGGTTCTGACAGAATCAGTGACGCCTGTCGTTATAAACACGGCATATATTATCATTGTCTTTCGGTCATGGTTTCTAATCAGCAATTTTATGAAGGACGTATTTGTGAATAGATGTGTGAATTAATGTGGGCGTGCTGAAGTTTTAACTATGTCCTTCTTTTCTATGATGTACATCGTGAGTTTGAAATACAAACTAAATAAAGATATATTGACTAACGAAATATGGGGTTTGAATTATTACAGTGATATTGAAAGAGTTCAATTGAAAGCATGTAAAAGATTTCTTGGTGTTAAATCCAATACGATGAATACAATGGTGTATGGAGAATGTGGTAAATACCCGATGCATTTATTTACAAATATCAGAGTTATAAAATACTGGTTAAAATTACTGAAGATGCCTTCTTATAGGCTACCAAAGAAATGTTACAATATGATGATGCTATTCGATAAAAATGGACACACAAATTGGGTTTCTGCTGTTAGACATTTTCTATTCTCGAAAAGGTTTGGTTTTGTATGGAACGATCAGTATGTTGATTCTGAGGGTAAATATATACATATATAAAGTGACTAGGTATTTACGTATTATATTCATAATATGCCTAAAACTAAAAAGAACTCTGAACAGAGTGTTTTCTAATGAACAAACCATTCCATGTTTTATGGCCAATACAAACATGACCACTGCGTCATAACTATAATAATTGGTTATTAAGGGTGTTCATATTGCGAGACTTGACCCGGGGTTGAGGTACATGGTCTAACAAACTCACCGGGTGTGTGTCAGGTTTTGACGCCCGTATGCCATGGGCACTGACTAACGAGAGAATACTCAACAACCTACACACAGCTTCAGAGTTGGCCAGGAGTACGAGAACCGTAGCTCGAGTCAATAAGGGCAGTCGATATGTCTAACATGAGAACAATTTAAGAAAATCACGTCTAAAGAGGAAATCCCTTTTCTAAATCAAATCGTTTAGTGTCCGGCTATCGTGCCGCGGGCATCACGTTCCGAGCAATGGCTGCGTAAACACTGTTCTGGAGCAGGGACAGTGTCGGGCTGCTCTTGGGCTGAAATATGATATAAATAGAATGCCATTTTATTAGCTTTCCTTCGCCAAATTACGGTTCAAAGCAAAATTTCCTTTTATGTATTCTCGAATACTCAAGGTTTTTCAAGAACTGTCCTCCACAACCTTTCGATATTAAAATTTTCTTTGAAACTAGCCATTATTTCCATTGACAGTCAAGGATTGGTCGACAATGGCTGCTGTGGAAATGGACTTGGAAATCAGAGAGACGACTGAGTTAAGTTTGTTACCCTCATACCGTAATCTATGTACAGACACTTCAAATATTTGGCATTTCCACAGAAAACCTGTATAAAATAAGGATCACTTCAATTTTTCAGAAATCAATTTTCCCTTCGTGCCAGTCAGTACACCCTATGACCCGGAACATTTGGGTCCACATCTTACACTTCTTGGGAACATCAGTATCTGGAAATATTTGCAGATGCAGATGCGACATTTCATTTTGAAAATACTTCAACTGCTCTGTTGCGTTTCCGAGACATGGCGACCTGCATTACCAGGGACTCTCAGTTTCCAGATGGCATTTCCGACCTTGTTTGAAAATATCGTCCGATTGTCTAAGGCCTTCAAGTTTTGTAACGAATTGCGCGCGTTTGTCATCCTCAGGAGATTTCACATGTCTAGGTTGACTTTATCTTCTCTCAAGGCGGGTGTTTACCGTTGGACAGGGCTCTATCAAGCTTTAACTGAACACCCGATGTATTAATTGTAAATGTACAACGCCACCACAACATATATGTTTCACGTGTCAACTTCCAGAGCCTAGTGTTTAATGTATTCATTTACATCAGTATCGATGTCCAGTTCATACATATACACTTCTACCAGACCCAAAGTTCCTATGAATTTGAAGAGTCCGTCTTGTTTGGACATGGTCTTTCATGTGGAAAGATAGGAAGAGCAATGCCATCAATTGATATGTGTAAGTGGAGACGCATCTCCCCTATGTGTCTGGTTACTATTGCTTATAATGGAACAGGAATAATTATATTTGTTTCTGCGCGGAATCTGTCCTCCTGTGTGGTGGGGTCACATGTATATGATACTATTTAAACCTGTTTTCATATCACGAAACGGAAGTTAGTAGTTCAGTGTAGTAAATCCATCAACTTTCAACAGTGCATAAATGTCTTTCTCTGGGTATTATTAGGAGTGGTTGCCTTCCTGCACTCCGCACAGCTCGTTACGTCAGGAGGGACAGGGATATACCGGCTATAACGCCACGGCTGAGGACTGGATAATATGGATATGTGTGAAGGAATGAGGCTGGCAGAACGACGTCCGGCAGTTCCTATTGATTCCCTGTAAGGAGTACCCGAACTGCCAAATAACACTCAGTATCATTCCCAGATAGACGAGCCCTCTAACAGAAAGACGTGCTTAAGGGGCTCTTTTCAGTACAAATTATTGCAATATTTTTATTTACTGGCGTTCTGAAGATATAATTACACATTGGGCAATATCAACGGAGAAATCGTTTTTGCATAGTATTTTAGTGATGTTTTTAGTTGGGTGAATGAATATTCCAAACCACGCACAGTGCTACAGATATGATGGTGGATCGTCATATAGCAGTCTGTTGTGAGGGCATAGTTGCTGAGGGCATAATCTCACAGTCTCTCAGTTTATATTTTGACACGTCTACGAGCGCACGTGGCAATCGGCCGTTTGTTCTTGGAGTATTTAGAATTACACAGGAGACAGCTCGTTAGTTACCTTTATCTTCATTCTACCTACAATTGCTAAAAGGTTATCACTTGTCATTGTAGCTTATTGTGCGGACTTGCAGAGATGTTTTATCTGGACATTAGCTGATTAAATATTTTTACTTCATTCCCTAGATTTGTGCTGCAAAGGATGATGTTTTAGAAGATACATTGATGGCTGACACAGGAACTGACTCCCTCTGTATCACTACGCACTCGCACTGTACCCCTCCGCACTTACCTTCCACAGTTTGTCCACAACAAAGTCCCTCTCCTCCCCACCCCACAGACTGGCCAAGTGAGCGTCTTTCCCACTGCACGCGCTGATGGCAGGTGCCACATCCCCCTCCAGTATACCGAAGTAGTAGCAGTGGTGGTGCAAGGCCACCCAGCCATCGTCGCAGCCGTCGTGGGACAAACCTGAGTTACAGATAGCACAATATACCTTTGACAGATAGGCATCTTTGTATTTACTGAAGTGAACAGATGAAAAGGATGATACCACCAACATGGGTAATGGTGATGGTGACATCCCGGTGGGATTAGAATTAATGTCATGTCTAGGTGATGTTTCTGGATTCTGTACACGTACTGAATATGAGAACGTGAAAACCTTTCCAATGACAATATGGCGACCCAGGGTCCGTGGTTTCTGATTGTAACAATGTAAACATGTATAATACGACCAGTTAACATCTTCACGACAACAGTTTCCCTTATGTATAGGTAGCATAATTAGTTCCTTTATACATGATATATTCGTTTGAACAGATAGCACGGCGAATGAACTATCTTTTAGCGAAATCACTTTCCTTCAAGGAAAATTCTGATTACGCATACAATTAAAAATTAAACAATGAATAATATCAAAAAATACTATTTCGACTTGAATGCAGTGATTTTGATATCACTCATGACTTCACCAGGAATTAAGAATCTGATTTTCATGTTGAGGTTTCAAACTCAGAAATATCAATACTCAAACAATAAAAATAAATTGATCTAAAAATAAATCTTCCTATAACAAGCAGAACTGATCAAAACCATTTAATCAATACCAAGAGGCCCCTTGTTGAGCCGAGGGCTAATGTAATTGGACCCAAGACCTTGTACACGTGACTGACAGGGAATCTTTTTAACTGATTGCAAGAAGATCCTATCGTTTTGCGTTTCATTTTGTTTCCTTCTGCTTTAGGTGTTCGTCTAAACTCACACTGTCCTATTCTGTTCTTCTGTAGCCACACATGGTCGTTGTGGCATTTGGTCGGGGAAATGATTTGATGAGGCCTATTTCAAGACTCCCAGGAACAATAAATAATCTCCTTTGGCCAAGATAACGAGACTCAATGCTAACAATCGTTCCCTTTATTACAGTGTTCTTGATTACAGCATCAAACTTCCATTAATAAACGGGACTACACAAAGTACCATATCTGTCAGGAAAGAAGATAACATTGACCCGCTTGTCTCTCTGCGCAGTCATAAACTTCTTCATATGAGTTCTGTTTGTCAAACAAGAATTTTAAAGATTTTCTCTTCATGAAACCCAATATAACATCGTTTGGAGTAAAATGTGGAGTATAAGAAATGGTTATCAAACAACAGATGAAGGAGTAGAATGGAAACACATGAACACACGGCATTACCATATACACATCATTAGGAACTGCGGCCGATGTAGGCTGTAGCTGGCGCAACCAGTGTTATGGGGATATATTGTTCGATGCCGTTACCAGCAAATTGATGAGGAGCGCATTAGAGTCTGTTTCGCAACCATAATATAACACTAATATGTCGTTAACACCGAAACTCTTAAAACGATCATAAAACCACCAAATCCTGAACTCAGACAATTCATGAACGTCGATAAATACCTCCAAAATAATTTAAAAATATACAATGGTCGATCAATATTGGTAGTTCCAATAGTTTAAAGTAAGCCAATGTGAGCCATGAATATACGACAAGAATCAATGTAAACTGAAGGATTGTTTGCCGGCTGGGGATACTGGAATGGTAACTTACCCACTGCAGTAGTCCACAAGAGAGAGATGAAAGCTAGCGTTCCCTTCCCCATCCTTACCATGGTCTCCCTCTGCAGGGAACTCGCCCTGTACTCGACCCCTAACACAGCTCCTTACCGCATGTATCATTGCGCGGTGGCGTGCCATCAAACCTCACAGATCGATACAAATACGGCCGCTCTTTCTTCCACACTCCACATGGTTCACCCCGCTATACAGACAAACATTCGGACTCGAATGTTTACCACTTTAAATCTGTGACGTCCGCGCATTGAATGTACGCTTAGAAACGTCTTCAATTAGAAGATAGAGTATGATTTGAAGGAAAGCTTATAAACGAGAATGAAATGTACTTCACTGGAGAAGCAGTTTTCTTGCCTGAGTTGACACCCGTCGGTATGCTAGTTTCGATTCCCCATAAAGACCGCCACAGGTTCCGTTCCCAATGTAATTTCTTCTTGAAGACTTGGTGATCAACATTCAGTTGAAGTCCTTTGATTCCAGCCACTGTTTAATGACCCTGCGACAAGAAACGCCGTGGGGTTATCAAGGATTCTCTACGTGACCTGCCTGTGTAAATGTTCCGCCGAAATCGTCATCAATAGATACGGCGTTCTGAAGTATTTAAGATAAATGGAAAAGACAGCAGCCTCGCAGACTCCGGCGGCTATAGTTCCCTAATCTACTACCTCGTCGAAGCAGCGTCTGAGTTAATGCCAGTGCAGTCATGTTGACTTGACTTCGCCAACATACACACGCTAATTGAAGTCCTTGTTGGGCAGAAGTTGTTTTGTCAACATAATACCCACATGAGTGAGCGGGTGAGTGAATTTCTCACTGCCTTGAACTTTATTTCAGGAATCGTAGATCGTGTCAGTTTAATGTTGGAGGAAAGCCATGAGAACGTGGAAATCGAATCCCCGATCATCGGATCCTGTTCCGCCTCAGGGACAGAACTCCAAACTGCGCGCGTTGGTCATTTAGCCTTCGAGAGCGATAGTTGCGGTTGCGGTTGGTTCAGGGGGGTTCGAACCGCATTGAAGTCACATTGAAGTTAATGTTTGGCATTTGCAAATTGCTGGATCCGCCTATGTTGGTCATTTAAACAACAAATGCCACACGACTCTCGTCCTGAATACACAGCGCTCCTCTGAAGCACCACTTGTTGCAATTACCAGAGGTATGAATCCGACAAAACATTGATGGGTAATATCATTAGAACCTGTCACAGCATGTGATATATCATTGTCTGTAATGTCCTGTGACACGTGGTGTTCCCCTGACTTATGGAATCATGCAGTACATTCATAATACAGGAACTTCGTGCGCCTATATCCGCGCTGCATTTGAACTATAATCCTGCATATTGTATAGTTGCATATGTGCGTTTTGTGCGATTGGATCTTTGTAATAGGTACATTCGTAATGCACGTGATTAGAATTAAATCCTGAAAATTATATTTGCATTGAATTAGAAAAGGCATTGCAGTATTTCCTGTTTTTAATTATAGCGATGACATAATATTATTATTACTAACATTGACCATATGTTTTATGCTGACATTGCGTGAACACCCCATGACAAGTAAACCATCAAGTCATTACAGATATTCTACAGTAGAGTGATGTCGTAGCTGTATTTTATTTCAAGAGTTAGTGAGTGAGTGAGTTGGGTGTAACGCCACTGTACACAACATTCCAGTTTCTTTTGCTTTATATGCAGCTTTACGTGGGAGGAAGTGTTGTACAAGATGTTACACAAGTGTTCTATACGATAAAGTCAGTGTAGCCATAACAGTGGAACTGGCTCGGTGACACGGCGGGAACTGTTTGTTCTTCACGGTCAATATATGGCCGACCTTTCGATATTCGGGGGATTACAGCCGGAACAGCATGTTTCTGACCGTTAAATACACATAAATATCTTCCACAAAAACATACAAGTACATGATGCTAATAATTATGTTTATTTAGATTTGTGTTAGTGCAGCTGCAGCTGAACACATTACCAGTCTCCATGGAAAGTCTCAGGCCCACACTACAAATCAATCTGAAGACCTCAAAGCCTACCTTCAACCCCAAGACCACATGGCCACTACTGGCTATGGCTAGGGATACGACAGTGCCATCATAAACTCTGAGTAGTGTACAAAAATAGTTTTATGGTTGACGTGGGTGTTTGGAACGCTCGATTTCAAGGCGTTTGGCTGATATTGATAAAAAGTTCAGGTTTATTTTAGTATGAGCTTGTCAGTATAGTAATTCGTTTGTAAGTTATTTATGGAGAAGACAAAACATGACAGGTCAATAACACAGGTTTACTGCATTAGGGGTATCTCTGTATCCACACAAACTGAAAAAGAGAAATTCAAGAAAGTCCGCAGAATAGGTTGGTACTAAGGTCATCAACTAATTGCTGTTGTGCCATGTCCTAACCGTAGCATGTGGAAAAAACTAACAAGAGGCCGTGAATCCTTGATCTCAATACTACTGAATATTATCACTGAAGACTCGTCGCTGTTCTCAACCGGCAAGGTACCAGAGAATCGCATACTAATGCAGGGGCTTATGTAGCAATAAATGCTTTCCGTGGTAAGTGCATGTTAATTTTTGGAACCACTGATTATTGTGATCAGTATTGCATATGGATTCAGAAAAAAACATGGTTCCATTTTTCTGCTGATTATAAGTGTCATTCTGGGGTAACTGAACGTCGGTACCCATAATCGAACTGCAACACCAATGTGAGAAAAACATATTTTTATAAACCTATCACAACATAGGCATGTAGTATATCAAAATGTACCTTGTGATGGGTGTTTTACAACTATCGTTATATATCATGAATCTCAATAATATATGCATGCATAATAATCACTATGATCATAAGTGATCCTGCCAAAACCGAAGGTTTGTTGCAGAGGGTATGCATTCAACCCTGTTTGTGTGTGTATATGTTTATGTGTTAGCATATTTACTCAAATACTGCTTGATGGATTTCAATGAAACTTTCTGTGTCTCTTGGGTATGTCCCCAGGACAAATCAATTAGATGTTGTAAAAGTAGACTCTTCATAAAAAAGAAACGCAAAAGCAAAATATCATTGAAAAATTTGGTCTTATTCAATTATGTAACTCAACGAAAATAAACGATACAGCATTGAAATTATGTAGTGCAATATATTGGTATCTCGTGCACATTTCGCAAGAATGATAGCCATCGTAGTCATTACTGCTGTCCACGAGGTGACGTTGACGTTACTGCTTTGTATGGCCACCTCTTATTGCTAGAACACCTCCTTGACACAGACTGAATCGGTTGTTGGATGTTTCGTTGTGGAATCCTTCTCCATTGCACCTGCAGCATTTTAAACAACAGTTACTGTTAAAGCCTCAATGGCTGATAACGACGTTGACATTTACGTTTATCCATCTGATCCCACAGGTAATTAATTGGTTTCAGATCCGGGATCTGGAGGGCCGGGGGAGGACATTGATGTTGTTATTGTCCAGGTAGTCCACTGTAGCAAGTGCTGTGTGAGGTCTGGCGTTGTCCTGTTGCTACAGCTTCCTTTGGCGGTCGACAAGACGATGCACGTGAGGACAAAGAATCTAATCGGTATATCTCGCGGCCGTAAGATTGCCTTGGACGAGCACCAATTCCGATCCGTAGGTGTATGCGGTGGCTCCCCACATCATCACACCATCTTCACCATCTTGCCTGATGCATTTGGATGCACAATGTTCATTGCGTGGTCTGTAGACACGTTGTCTTCCGTCACGTCGCTTGAGGTGCTACCTCGATTCATCACTGAATCATATGTGCCTCCAGTTTCCAAGGTTCCATGGCTGCACCGCGTTACACCACCTGACTCACGGACGTTGATGTAATCGTGTCAGTGAGAGGGCAACGTCTGGACGTCTGGCACGCATACCTACCTCTCGGAGACGGTTCCTGATTGTCTGGTCGGACATTCTCCGGGCTCCAAACCGTTCTTGTGCTGTGTCCCGGATGTAGCGATCTTGGGCTGTGTGGTGACTCACGGTCTTCCTGGTCTTGGATGGTCATTTGTCGAAATGGAATGCACAAAACGATCCCACTTCGAGTTATTGTGCTGGATGAATGCTGAAGGTCCTCGCCACGACACTCTTGGATTCGCCAGCTTGTAATCGTCCAATGGGCACCGTTGAGACGTCCCATTTTCTCATCCAGTATTTGCAAGGGTCTTGGATGAATTTGCGAGATGCATTTGGGTCTTTTATAGTCATAGGTTGCGCGCGAAAAGCAATAATTGCGGCTTTTCGTTGTGTTCCATACCAGTCAAGCTCATCATGACAATCATGATCGATAAAACCATTCAAAATCGTTTATGGTTGCATTCGCTCACGCATGTTCTTCTAAACCACACCAACAACAATATTCAACCCTCAAAACATGCTTAATTTGACATTTGCGTACAAAATTTCATTTTTTCAAATTTTATTTTGAGTCTCTTTTTCTTTCTTTTTTGGAGGAGTGTATGTTAAAGTACATGCACACAGAGGTACTTTGAAAATAATCGCAATGTTAAATAAATGGAGAATATGAATAATATCTCAATAAGTTATGGACGGATTTGAATGAATCTTAGTGGTTATGTTAGGTATAACACAAGGGCTATCTGCGTACGGTTTGGTGAAAGTACATTAAAGTACAAGTACACAGTAGTACTTTAAAAACGTAATAGTGAAAGGAAATTGCTGTGCAAGGCGGAGACATGTTCTCTAACGAGGGCCCTTCTAGTTTCCAAATTAAGAAAAAAAAAGAATTCATGCTTGTGTTTGGATGATAAATAATGTCGAAGCTTGCATTTCAACAGCATATTTTGTTCTTGCAGGTTAATGACGGATTGATTGACTATGCAAGTTACTTAATAATGTGAAAGTTAAAATAAATATACTAGTGAACATTATATATTTCACTTGCATACCCCACTTGTAACATGTAGTTATCTGTTTACTGTGATATAATTTGTCACTCCTGTATTAATACATTCAGTTTGTATTGACTGCAGATTTGGCTTTATGTCATTTGTCATTTAATTACCCAGGCACGAGTGTCAGTGTGTCAATTCTGACTGTACTGGAAGTCCTGATTTGGCACTTGTGCACGACTATATGATAGTCACATTAACCTTATCTGGGTACTATTAGTACTACGTACATAGGTGTGTCATGGTAGTATATATTATGAAATGGGAGAATACATTAATTGAATAAATGGTTTTCATTAATATAGGCCAATACTTACAATGTTGGTGTCCGATGAAGGAAAGACAATATTTGATTAATTCACATGATAATGTCATATTTTATGTCAATATATTGAAATTAGAAGCATATTATGTGGTTATATCTGTGCCCTACATCATAAGCTGCCTTGTGATATGCTACATGACTATGTTGTGATAGGCTTATGAAAACATGTTTTGTCTCGAAATAGTGTCGCAAGCAATTTTGGGAACTCATATTCAATCACCCTACAAAGACACTTATAGCAAACAGAAAAAATGGAACCATGTTTTTCCTGAATCCATACACAACATTGATTACAATTAGTATTGGTTCCAAAAATTAACATGTAATTCACACGGAATTACACAAGCCCCTGCACTATACGCGGAGGCTTCAAAACTGGGAACTCGCTTTGGAGGATGTGACATCTTCAGAACCCTTCCTGTAGACACCTCAGAACAGTTTGGGGTAACATCATCAGAACCCTTCCTGTAGAAGACACCACAAAACATTGTTAGGTAACATCATCAGAACCCTTCCTGTAGACATCACAGAACATTGTTGGGTAACATCATCAGAACCCTTCCTGTAGACATCACAGAACATTGTTGGGTAACATCATCAGAACCCTTCCTGTAGACATCACAGAACATTGTTGGGTAACATCATCAGAACCCTTCCTGTAGACACAACAGAACATTGTTGGGTAACATCATCAGAACCCTTCCTGTAGAAGACACCACAGAACATTGTTGGGTAACATCATCAGAACCCTTCCTGTAGACATCACAGAACATTGTTGGGTAACATCATCAGAACCCTTCCTGTAGACATCACAGAACATTGTTGGGTAACATCATCAGAACCCTTCCTGTAGACACCACAGAACATTGATGGGTAACATCATTAGAACCCTTCCTGTAGACACCACAGAACATTGTTGGGTAACATCATCAGAACCCTTCCTGTAGACACCACAGAACATTGTTGGGTAACAACATGGGAACCCTTCCTGTAGACACCACAGAACATTGTTAGGTAACATCATCAGAACCCTTCCTGCAGACACCACAGAACATTGTTGGGTAACATCACCAGAACCCTTCCTGTAGACACCACAGAACATTTTTAGGTAACATCACCAGAACCCTTCCTGTAGACACCACAGAACGTTGTTGGGTAACATCATCAGAACCCTTCCTGAAGACACCACAGAACATTGTTGGGTAACATCATCAGAACCCTTCCTGTAGACACAACAGAACAGTGTTGGGTTACATCATCAGAACCCTTCCTGTAGACACCACAGAACAGTGTTGGGTAACATCATCAGAACCTGTCTGGTACATACCAGTGGGCCTCCATCGCGAGTTGTTTACTGTATGCATATATGTGTTATTGAAATAACCCCTTCTATACCATCTGAACATTCCTACATTACTTGTATGTTAGCGTTACTTGTTTTATCGCTGTGTATGTAACACTGGGGATATAATAATCAGCTTGTCTGTCTGCCCATCCGTCTGTTAGTCTTCTCGCTCGTAATTGTTTTTGTCCGGGTCGCATGTCTATTCTTTCATGAATGAACACGTATATCTTCAATTCTGACCGTTATTATTGATATGTAAATCTAATTAAAGATATCGCTAATAATTCTGAACATATCTCCCTATCAATTATTATATCAAGTAGCAATATAAGTTACAGGAAGGAATTATTCCGATCCCCGAACAGAAGGGAAATAGTTTTAAGATATCCTTAAATTGTCCCGGTTCCTAATATGGCGGCAAACGGTAACTCTTTACACATCACAAGTTGTGGAAGCGCACACTGAGTCGGGAAGCAGACATTCCGGCTTGACAACGGGACAAGAATCAGTGTCGAACGTTCTTATTCATAAAATATGTCATTATTGTACTTCCCAATTTCTGAAATGCCACTCAAAGTTTCCAGAGCATGTCTCCAAAACTTACCATTACTACTATTATACCACTTCACTTCAGTGCGCTTATAATGACCAAAATGTTCACTGCTGCTTGGAATCTTTGACAGAACTTCAGGTAATGATGACATGTTCTAACTCATATCTTTGCAAAATCAATGATATTACTTACAAATATATAGTTCCAAATCCCAAATTGTATTGTTAACTTTTTTTGTGAACCGACAGACATATGAGACAGGATTATTCTCATTCTCGAGGACTTGCTGTACCAATGGGATGATTTGTTGTCATATTTGTACTTGGACATGGGATAATTTGGACCACACAATCCAGTGATGAACAACTCTGTACTAAATTCGACTACAATGACACACAATCCACCAAGTAAACGTGCCTGATCATCTGATCTGCTCGTTGCATGGTACCTCTCTGATCCGGAATCCCCTTAGGGGGACAACCGCTATAGGGGTTCCAAACATAACTGAAGAAGTGGTTAACGCTGCAGTCAGCAATATCAATAACGTGCCAGGAGAATCAGTGACTTAAAGCACAAGAACCCACACCATCTGGGCTTGAGTACACGCACGCAAATGCAGCCATAGTTGCCGATCACATTCAGACGACAAGCTGGGGTAACTGGGACCACTTCTTCCCTGGAATATTCAAAGGGTTTCTTGCCATGAACAACTAGCGTTTAACTCAGAAAACCAGCCCTGCAAATGTGCATGCAGTGGATATTACCATAACAGAAGTTACTGCCATATTTGGAATATTATTTATATCATCGAGACCATGCTCGATACTCCAGCTAATGACATGCCTGAAAACATGAGAATCATTTCATTCTACATCCCTCCGAGGTTAGGTGGACTTGGGTTTATGCAGTGCTCATGACTGTTACATATCAACAAAAAAATGTGCGTGCGTTTGTGTGTGACGTATGCCAGTGTTATAGTGCTAGCCCCATGTCAGAATTCAACATAGTCGGGGCACTTTGCCACGGTATGCAACTCCGAGGCGACCAGTTCTTATTCTAGGCATGGTAACACCCCTTTGACGCACAGACACATATAAATACATCATAACAATGTGCCATTTGATGTGACTAACAGTTCTGATTTATAGAACTGTTACCAGAGGGAAATTCAAAATGTTTTCTGAATTCATTCTACCTTTAATAATGTGTGTAAGTTTTACTTGTAAGAACACATTTAGGCACAGGTGCATACCAGGTAAATCGGGCATTTAGGCACAGTGTGCATACTAGGAACACATAGGCAGGCACAGTGTGCATACCAGGTAAATTGGTTGAACACATTTAGGCACAGTGTGCATACCAGGTAAATCAGATGAACACATTTAGGCACAGTGTGCATACCAGGTAAATCGGATGAACACATTTAGGCACAGTGTGCATACCAGGTAAATCAGATGAAAAATCGGATGAACAGCATACTAGGTAAATTGGTGAACACATTTAGGCAGTAAATCAGATGAACACATTTAGGCACAGTGTGATACACATTTTAGGCACAGTGCATACCAGGTAAATCAGATGAACACATTTACAATGTAAATCGGATGAACACATTAGGCACAGTGTGCATACCCAGGTAAATGAACACATTTTAGCACAGTGTGATACCAGGAACACATTTAGGCACAGTGTGCATACCAGGTAAATCGGATGAACACATTTAGGCACAGTGTGCATACCAGGTAATCGGATGGATGAACACATTTAAATCAGATGAACACATTTAGGCAGTATGCATACCAGTGTGCATACCAGGTAAATCGGATGAACACATTTAGGCACAGTGTGCATACCAGGTAAATCAGATGAACACATTTTAGGCACAGTGTGCATAAATCAGGTAAATGAACACATTTAGGCACAGTGTGCAGGTAAATACCATTTAGGTACCAGGTAAATCAGATGAACACATTTAGGCACAGTGTGCATAGTGTGCATACCAGGTAAATCAGATGAACACATTTAACACATGAAACACATTTAGGCACAGTGTGCATACCAGATGAAAGGTAAATCAGTGTGCATACCAGGTAAATCAGATGAACACATTTTAGGTAAATCGGATGAACACACAGGTGTGCATACCAGGTAAAACCAGATGCATTTAAATTGAACACATTTAGGCACAGTGTGCATACCAGGTAAATTGGTTGAACACATTTAGGCACAGTGTGCATACCAGGGTGAACACATTTAGGCACAGTGTGCCAGGTAAATTGGATGAACACATTTTTAGTGCATACCAGGTGTGCATTAGGCCAGGTAAATTGGTTGAACACATTTTAGGGCAGTGTGCATACCAGGTAAATCAGATGAACACATTAGGCACAGTGTGCATACCAGGTAAATCGGATGAACATATTTGCAAGTGTGCATACCAGTAAACAGTGTGCATACCATAGGTAAATCAGATGAACAATTTAGGCACAGTGTGGCACTAGGTAAATCAAGATGAACACATTTAAGCAGTGCATACCAGGTAAATCAGATGAACACATTTAGGCACAGTGTGCATACCAGGTAAATCAGATGAACACATTTAGGCACAGTGTGCATACCAGGTAAACACATTTAGGCACAGTGTGCATACCAGGTAAATCGGATGAACACATTTAGGCACAGTGTGCATACCAGGTAAATCGGATGAACACATTTAGGCACAGTGTGCATACCAGGTAAATCGGATGAACATATTTAGGCACAGTGTGCATACCAGGTAAATCGGATGAACACATTTAGGCAGTGTGCATGTGCATTTAGTGTGCATACCCAGATGTAGTGTGCATAATCGGATTAACATATTTAGGCACAGGTGATGCATACCAGGTACCAGGTAAATTGGATGAACATTGGTTGAACACATTTAGGCACCAGGTGTGCATACCAGGTAAATTGGTTGAACACATTTAGGCAGTGTGCATACCAGGTAAATCAGATGAACACATTTGATACCAGGTAAATCAGATGAACACATTTAGGCAGTGTGCATACCAGGTAAATTGGTTGAACACATTTAGGCAGTGTGCATACCAGGTAAATCGGATGAACACATTTAGGCACAGTGTGCATACCAGGTAAATTGGTTGAACACATTTAGGCAGTGTGCATACCAGGTAAATCAGATGAACACATTTAGGCACAGTGTGCATACCAGGTAAATCGGATTAACATATTTAGGCACAGTGTGCATACCGTTCTTTCATGTCTATATCTCACTAAATGCACAACATATTGAAGTCCACTCAGTATATAAATATGTCAACAATAATAACCACACAGACTGAATATTTATTAAACAACATATAAACATCTGCTGATGATAATACAAAATCAGCACCTTATTGAACACATTCTGTTATCAGCCAATAAAAATCATTTGGCTAGAGGGCATGGCTTGACTTTTTCAGCTCATAGCAAAAAGAATGGCTTGCAAGATATAACTTGAAATTTTCTTATGTAAAATTGTATGCATACAATTAACAGTATAAAATGCTTGACACAAATAAGTGGCATGTGTAATTATCACTGAGGTAATTACAGTAACAAACTTTAACAGTGCAGGTTCATACTGGCAAAATCATTAGAACTGTCAATAACATGGGGGAATTGGTATACACCTAGACCCACATTGAATATGACGTGATAAGACATACCCTTAGAAATCTACTAACATAGTGGCACTTTGAGCATAGTACACACACCACAAACACACTTGCTATCATTAGCCTTCCTAACCAAACCCGATACATACACAAGAGCAAACACCCAGACACAGACATTCACAGATGCAGGTACACACATTCTGCTAGTCAGGTAGATTCAGGTACCATCAGTAACACCTAAATCAGTACAGTGCACCATGGTCATAATGCCAAACGGATATAATGCCATTTGCCAATGTTTTTTGGAACAAACGTCATTTTCCCCTGGTTATAATGTCAATTACACTAGCTGCATCTAGTATACATACCATAATTGGTTAATTGACATAACCCAGATTAATTGAACAAACTCATTAATGCTTTAAGTAGTCAACACATGCGACAATACACTTCCTGCCACCTACAACAACAAGTCACCTGCAGCCCCTAGATGCTGGGATTATCCAGTCACCTGCAGCCCCCGAGATGCTGGGATTATCCAGTCACTCAAGGCTCATCACAGGAGACATGAGCTGAATCACCTTGTTGATGGCATAGACAACACCGTACCACCAACAAGCCTGTTGATCATGATGTCCTACCTGGTTACAATGCCACCCTGGATATAATGCCACCCTGGATATAATGCCATATTTTCTCCTGGACAAATGGTGGCATTATAACCAGGGTATACTGTAATTACAAGCTGACACTGAAGATGTCAGTATAACTGTCATACGACACCGAGTCTACAATGGAAGTGCCATCATGTGAAAGTGAGGCACACACAACAGAAGACCATGACCGTATGAAGATGGGGAATCAGTTTTGATTTTGCAATATTCCAGGTATATGGTGGTGGTTTGTAAATAAAGGAGTCTAGACCAGACAACCCAGTGATCACACAGCATGAGTATTGATCTATGCAGTTGAGATATGACTCAGTGAGTCTGACCACCTGATCCTGTTTGTCGCCTCTTAAGACAAGCGGGATTGGGAATCAGATAAAAATAGGTTTCATAACCATCATTATTTCAACCACTACAAAAAGACAAAATATAATATATAACTGAACATGAATATACCATGCCAAAGAATAAACTGTCTCGACTACCTGAAACAGATTCCACTGTAAGAAATAAGAAAACTTGGGGGTAAACTGAACCTAGGGACCACTGAAACTCCAGGTTGGCACCAGGTGTTCACTAAAAGGGCCAGCATGTCCTGCTCTACCTCCAAGTATTGCAAATAATCATCAGACTATCGCAACAATCAGCTGTCAAAGATGTGCAGATTCTTCAGCCAAAACGATACAGATCTATGTCTACTAGTCACAGATCCTCACAATGATTTTGACTTAAATCTAAATACTACTCCAGTTTTCAGGAAAGCAGGAATCAACATGGCCTGTTGTGTAACTGTAGTGGGATTTTTAAACCATGGACCTTCTGATTGGACGCCTTGTCCACATGACTAAAGTGGGTAACCCTGTCGGCAAACTCACAAGCTAAGGATGTCATCTGTGGGATGCCTCCGCTCCCCGCTACAGATCTATAACTTATACACATAAAGAAGAAAATGATTCTCATAAAAGCAAATTATCAAAATAGCAGAAGTTGAGAAAGTAATTCTGTTTTCCTTGAACATGAAATTAACAAATTGTTACCCAAGATAAGACATACCAAAAAGACCGTGACACAAAGTATATATTCTTGAATACTGCTCTAGAATTATTAAAATTAATTCAGTTCTCTGTCAATCAACTATCCATCTTCAAGCAGTCTGCGAGTCGTGCCTTGAGGTCACCTGTTGAAAACACCCCAAACTCGGTGATGACGCCCCCAGTGATGAGGCTGGCAGGGGTGATGTCGAACCCTGGGTTCCAGCAGTTAATTCCTGGACAACAAAAACAACACCGGTACAAGGAACTGACCACTTAGTGTTTGTGGAGGGGAACAGAATATCTGCTCTCTGCTTGAGGCTTTACATCACACTCTGTGTACAAGCAAACAATTGTAAATATACTGTAATATTTCATAAGCTGAAATGTTTGGCAGTGTCTGACCTTCACCCGACATGCAGATACTATTTTCTACACACTATGTAAATACTTTCGGCATCGTCAGTCGCTTCCATTTTGTAGTCATAAGTACAGGGGAGATAACATGAGAGCAAAATCACTTCCATGTTTTGCTTTGACAATCAGTTTCCATAGGAAAACTAACTGGTAAATGAATTCCTGTGTAGATTTTCATTTAAATGATACAAATGATAGTGAATCTGGTTCAACTCTTAGACCCAAAATACAAGGACACAGAAAATAAATATTGCAAAAGGCATTGTGTATGTATTGTTGTATCCATATATATACCGGAGTGTTGCAACTTTCAGGACATGAAGCATGTCTGGCGAACAACATTTTAGCATGTATCACATGTGGAAATGTATTTTATCCACGTACTTGTCATTACCTTATCTTCTTACAACAGTGTCTCCTACTCACCAAGAGCTGCAACTCGGACTCCCTTCACACTAGTCATCTCCTCGCTGGCTCGTTCCTCTATCTTAATCTCCTTCCCTGAGGCTAAGGTCGGGTCAAAGCTTGTTGAAGGACAAGCAACATAGAATGGCACGTTGTGATGCTTGGCCACTAAAGCCAGTTGATATGTCCCTATTTTGTTGGCAGTGTCACCATTGGCAACAACTCTGTCTGCACCAACAACAATGGCTGAAATATCCTGTTGCTCCAAGAGTAAAGCTGCCATGCTGTCACAGATTAGAGTTGCAGGAATCTTGTCGTGGACTAACTCATATGCAGTTAGCCTTGAACCCTGGTTGTAGGGTCTGGTTTCAGTGCAGTATGCATGTGACATCTTCTCTCTCTCATGAAGGGCTCTTACTACACCTACAATAAATTAGAATGTCTCATGTCAACTGTGAATTCTTTCAGTCAGTTCTGTGAAGGAAGGAAGGAAGCAAGCCTTGTGTTCCTGGCCTGAAACAGATGTCTGCGATGGTTGGTAGGTTTTCCTTCTGCTGCAAAGGAACTATTCACCATCAGGGAGAGCTGACCTTCGAAGGAGGACTAGTTTGGGGTTACCATTGTAGTTCATAGCAGATCTGAGTCAATTCAATACAAGTTTCCTCGGAATATATTGTAGACCATCTGCTTTCAGAAAATAGCTGCTCACATTGCAAGCAGGTGACATACACAATTCAAAAACACATCCCTTCCCAGCAGTTATGCCCCTTTGAAACCACTAAATTCAACCCGCTACAATTTGACGATAAACCAAAGTGTTTAGACACTTGTGTAAACCATAACAATTCTCTAACAAACCTATGAAACAAATAAATTCAAAATAAATACATTTTGGATGTAACAACCATCTTTTAAAAAATCCATTTTTGTTCTCATCATTTCATATTGCAAAAAGTCAGATATAAAATCACAAGTTTCAATGTTGTTGAGTCTCAGGTCACATATACTAATAACAAGTATCAAGGTTACGTTAAGACTGAAGCACCTACCCAGCGCTGTTCCATAGCCTCCAGTAGCCAGGGAGCCAGTGTTGCAGTGGGTGAGGACTTTCACCGGTTGATTCTTGGACACTGTCAGCAAGTGGTCAGCACCATATTTTCCAATATTCTTGTTTACAGCAATGTCTTTCTCCAGCATATCCTCACATTCTTTGATAAACCTGCAGACAAAACATATACATATACGTCCTTTCACACTATTTGTTAACAAAATATACTAAAATTGCTAAAATTCATTGTTATTTGTGCTGATAGGGTACTAGTACTACAGATATGTACCCTGAGAACATTTCTGTATTTAGAAATGTACCCAGCAAAAATCATAATACAGAGGAGTACCTGGTGCCCTAAATGAGTCCATATTCCTCGCCCAAACTGAAATCAGTTCATGATGGAGTTCAGGCGTGACTGATTATGAGTAATGGTGGATAAAACTGTGCATCTTGGAATATGAGCACTGTATCAGCACTGAATATGCTTGTATAGTCCTCTCTATGTCTCTTAAACTTTGCTATGATAGTTCCGATCGGCTGAAGAAGATCTTCCCTGTCCTGAGTCCATGAACTGGACCCGCAGTGCCGACTCATCCTACTGTAGCGTCCTGTATCCTAGTTCCTCTTGTCTTGGGTACACATACAGAGATGTACCTGGGATACATACCTGTAGTGCATGTGCTGACAACAACCCCTGTTGCAATATTTGTCAGAATGCTCAATGTTTGACACAATAGATTAAATGGTGTTGTCGGGTCAACCTGCCTTTCTCTCAGAGTGTCCACTGTTTGTCCAGACTCCGCTGCCATGTCCTTCACGAGGCTGGTCAGCCTCTTTGAAGCCTCCCCCATGTTGACACCTGTGGGGCGAGCTGTCACCAGATACTGCAGACGGTCACAGATGAAGTGAGCCAAGTCACCGACTGTGCTGTGTTCCCCATCTTCTGCCAGTTCCACGGCCAGACTCAGACAGCCAACTATTGCTATAGCAGGTGCACCTCGGACCTTGGGGAGAAACATCATCAGCATAAACAATGAACAAACATTTGCTGATATACATCCTCTTGAGCTGCTGACTAATACAGATGGCTTCGTGTAACAGCTCAAAATTCCAGCTATATGATGACATTCTCTAGATTATCAAATCTGGACCATTCAATCCAGTGATAAACATCATGAGCATCAAAATGATTGGGATTTGGATGACATGTTGTCTACCTGAGTCTGACCACCCAATTATTAAAGTCTCCTCATTGGTTCCTATAGACCTATATTCTTCCACGGGATCTTTACTGATTGATGTAGAGGTGATTTTACTAATGAAGTGGAACACTTTTTATGGATAGACAACTTCTTTGTTGCAGTAGTAGTTGCGACGTTTCGGTGTAGATCCTAACACCGTTATCAAGTATCATCATTTGCTTGATAACGGTGTTAGGATCTACACCGAAACGTGCAACTACTACTGCAACAAAGAAGTTGTCTATCCATAAAAAGTGTTCCACTTCATCATACCAGCTTCTAAATGCCACTTAAGGAAGATTTTACTAATGCTTTGATCCTTGATGGCAGTCTGCAGAGTAACACCACCACTGACGTGTGAACTGATTATGTCTTAATACCTGACAAGATATGTTAGTTTGTTACTATGCATATATTTAAAATGTTCATGCTGTATACAAGCACTGAGGAGGGGGACAGTACAAGGCCATACCAAAATCATTGCTCCTATAACCACATATCACGGCATAACGTCATAGATGTCTTATTATGAAAAAAGATGAGAGAATGTATTGAAAATTATCGATGTTACTGTTGCGAAATATGTGCCTGAAATATTGCCTTCAGAGGATTGGGAATAGCTTTGTGGTTAACACATTTAACTGCTTTAATCCAACATGTGTACGACCATACACGTTATGTTTTTGCATTTAGATTTATACAATTAAAAATAACTGTGTAGATGCATGCATGTACATGGTCATGCTCTCATCTATTTCTACAATATCGATACCAAACGGATCAGTTATGCTAACGGGAAAAATAAATGTTTTGAGTTGATATCAACCTTAAACTTTACGCGTTATTACTCATAATTTTTAGATGGACGGGGGATGGTTGTGGTTGAAGGGTATTAAATTTGATACATGCATGTTCGAAATTAACAAAATAATCATTTTGATAACGCCATCTCAGAGTTGACATTGAACAGATTGTCATTGTACAGATTGACTTGACTTGAGATGGTTTCAACGGGCAATAGTGGTCGTCCCTGTCTCATCTGGCAATACTGCACAATTTGCCTGTACAGTATCGGGATTGGGCCTCTTATATGTCATACATGATGATATTATCTCACCTGCATTTTCTTGATGACATTCCAACCATCCTCGGAGTTGGTGACTGGAATATATTTGGATTGCGTGGGCAACAATAACTGATCTAAGATGTCCAAGTTGCCACGAGAATATTTGATTGAGAGCAGTGCCATTTTGTCAACAACGACACGCGTTTGGGTCATGGAACATTAGAGTTACCTCCCATGGATCATATTTCCGTTGTCCTTCAGATAATAAAAGAACTGATCCTAATGTATCGTTCTTTTGGTAGTAGCGTTTGAAACACAAATTGCAATTAAGAGTATGTAAAATGTGGACACATCTTTATGATCAGTGTTGATTTTTTTCCCTGTTTGTCATTGTTGCGGATTTTAAACCCAGCTAACACATATGTCTTCATAAGGTTTCAAACTGGCTTTTTTCAAAAATATTTTCGTCAAAACGTTTTCGTAACGTTATAAAAATGTTTCTCAACTATTTCAAACGTTAATGAAATTTTTTTAAATACATTTTTTTCACTCCTTTTTTTCACAGATATTGTGAAGTCAATTATGTTAACAAGAAGACAAAGTCATCAATATCCCCCGCAATGGCAAAATACTCTTCATGGATGTGTCTGCTAGTTATGATTAAGTCAAATGTTTTGGTGTGTATATAGCAAAGTGGGAGGAGAGTATTAAAAAGTTTTTAAGTTCTGCTATAGAAAGGAGCCCTACCGCCAATTTCAGTGGAAGCAAACTTGTTGCCATGGAAACACAAACAATATTTTATTTAGAAATCCAAAACTACGAAAGGCACCAGCACACCACCAGACCAATCTATGTGCCAAGTTTGGTGAAGAAATATTGAACAGTTTCAACGATCTGCTCCGGAAAAGAGCACTACCACCAATTTCAGTCAAAGTCAAACTTGTTACCATGGAAACGCAAAACATATTTTATTCAGAAATCTAAAACTACCAAAAGGCACCAGTACATAACCATATCTATCTATGTGCCAAAGGTCGTGAAAAAAAATTGAACGGTTTTATAGTTCTGCTCCGGAAAAGCCGAATGTGCACGGACGGAAGGAGTCCATTTTAAGGGCAAGTTTACACGAAAATTAACCTTTTTGTCTTCCACTTTTTCATCATAAGAAATGTTTGTCAAGTAGTTTTATAGCCAAAACAATACAGATATCAGAAGTAACTAATTTATGTTTTGCGTTATATCCATTCAAAGTTTCTACATTAACCGAGAGTTCTATGTCCACAATGAACACACCATGGCTGTTTTACTCCACCTGTTGCCTGGCCGTCAGCTGGTTATGTGGTCGGTTCCACACTGTTACATGGTACAAAATGTAACCAAATTGTATAACATTCAACCTGAGTCGGTCGTCTTTCCAACCAACAGTGAAAGTCACATGGATCGTAAATCTAGCCAGTCTTGACACTAAATCGTAATTTATAAATGTCGAATTTCACTCGGAGAATCGATTTAAAAAAACAAAACAAAAACAACAACAACAAAACCAAACAAACACCCCTCCCAAAAACCCCAAACAAACAAAACAAAAACCCCAACAAAACAAAACAAAAAAACAACAAAAAAACCCCACCCATATCATTGTGATGACCTGTATATTTGTTGTTTGGTCGAATCACCAATGCTCGTTCTGAAACGTCGTCGATGAACCGCGAATCGCTGAGAATGTTTAGGAAAATACACGAACGTGGAATTAAGTGAACTTTCAGCCAGAGTGTTTATAAAATCACGTCACACATTTTGCATTTTGGTAGTCGTTAAAGCGTTCGCTCGTCACGCCGAAGACCCGGGCTCGATTCGCCACATGGGTACAACGTCTGAGGCCCATTTTTTGGTGTCCACGGCCGTGATATTGCTGCAATAATACTAAAAACGGCGTAAAACCATACTCACTCACTCCAATTCATGTTACGTTCTTAGCTGACAGCGGTACGATAATCTGTACCGAAACGTCGCACTTACGCAATTAAATAATTTGTTGTCCATTTTTTTTCTATATTGTATTGTGAAGGGGTGAAACAGTTTGAAATACTACTAGATTCCTTACAATGAAAATCAGTGTTAAACCAAGAATAAATCAATTGTTATCCATGGGCTTTTCGAAATTTCGATATTTTACGTGCGCATCAGTGACGAGTTAATTCCCTTGAATAGAAGGAATTGTGGGAAGGACATGTGCTCTTCCTTTCCGGTTCAGCCATTACGAGGCATAGGTACACACGTTTGTCCCGCGGTCTGTTCAGTCCATATTTCATTTGTTATTTAAAAGTTTGATGATCTTAACTCACAGAAGACATGTTTGTCATTCCAGGTCGAACATAAGACGTCAAGATGCAAAACGAAGCAGGTGAATTCGTTGATATGTACATCCCCAGAAAATGGTAAGCGAACTCTTTTGAAAATGAGGTTCTTTGAAAGCCCTATCAACATATCTCAGGGCAGTTATCGTTCAGAATTGTTTAGAAATATATATTACAAAGTCCGGAAGTCTCACAGTGCCACTTATTGATTTCGGCTCCACAGATCGCACCACGCTACTACAGCAAAATTAATCATGACCCCAATTCGATACTAATTTGGTTGAGAGCACATGTAATGAACACGCATTATCCAATATACTGTTTACTGCCAGAAAGTTTGTTGCAGAGTGAGCACGTCAATTCAGAGGTCCAATTTCATATTGGCCTCACATGGTTTAAGTCTGTATGAAATCATAATATGAAAAAAATATTGTTATGTACAGATTTGTATGACAAAATCAAGACGAAAAGAATCCGTGAAGATCCAGGTTATAATTGATCTTTAGTAACCCATGGTTGTCGTAAGACTAAGAGGCGACTAACAGGATTAGGTAGGGAACCTTGCTGACTTGGTTGACAATTAAATCATGTCATCATATCCCAAATGTGTCGGTTGATGCTGATACTGTTGATCACTGGCTTGTCTGGCACAGGCTTGATTATTTACAGACTGCCACCACATAACTGGATTATTGCTGAGTGTGGCTTTGAACAAGAAACAGAAGATTTGTGATACTGGAATATTGCTGAGTGTGGCTTTGAACAAGAAACAAAAGATTTGTGATACTTTCGCAATGCAGTATGATATTAATCACATGGTTACCTGTAAAGGTTCCAAAAGTACAATAACACGAACACAACATTTGGTCTGGTCATGTTCATCACAGGCTAGAGGGCACTTTACCAGACGCAGCCCTTGCGAATCGGTGCAGAGCAATTATCACGCTATATAGCACCCCGTGCACTAGCGTTGTATGGCTATATCACGGTAATTGCTCCGACTGCTTTAACTGCTAGTCTACAATCAACATATATGTACATCAACATATATTTGCCAGATCACATTTACTTGTGAATATTATCAAAAACAATAATCTATACACATGTACCTATCAAACATATGAGACCAAGCACCATATTATTTTACATCACATGTTTGTCAGTGCACAGATAAAACTTATTAGACAGTCACTTGAACATCATTTTCTCTTTTCACCTTATTCTTGGCATACAGGTAGCCATCTGGAAGGGTGATCGGAAAAAAGTCATGTGAAAAATTAACTATTATAAAACATCCTGTTCTTCAGTTATATACTTTGCTTATACTGAATTTTATAAATACTATTTGTTTATCTAATGAAATGTGATTATTCACCACTTAACTCTAAAGTTGCCACATTTATCAAAACTGGACTTTGTTAATGTTTTAATATGTATCAATATGCTGTATGTTCTCTGTGTGACAATATGTGATTTTTAGAATAAAATTTCGGTTCTATTCTGTTCTGTTCAGTAAAAGGATTAGTAATATGTTACTATACTCAGTAGTGACTCTGGGTCAGCTCATTAATTAAATAGGGGTGGACAGCATGGCTCAGCTAATTAGTGTACTCATTCAGCCTGTCTTATGGGAGGTCTGTCTTTTGGGAGTGAACCTTAGGGTTAGAGTTAGGGTTAGGTATCCTTTCTGATTAATTAATCTCAAAAAGTATGCCTGGAAAAGTCCACTACTCCCTCATCACATAATAGAGCATGCTGATCTTGTTACAAACTTCACATTGGTACACAATACATTGCAACAGTAAAATTGAGTGAAAGTAATTAAAACCTCAAATAGCTGCATTGGTTCACTTAGGTAGCCAGGGTTGATCCCCAGTGAGAACACCAGGTTTTATTTACTTTTACTCTAGTAATAAGGGTGTGTGATTGATGGACTGACATGTCATGATATGACTGAAATACTGTTCAAAACAGTGTTTGTTATACCCTGTAGTTTGCTGACCTATGACTACAACAAATGTTGAAGTTGACATGTTGAACCTTGAAAGGGATGAGTGATTTTAAATCTATTCTTCTACAGCTCTGCAAGCAACCGCATCATTGCTGCTAAAGACCACGCCTCCATCCAGATCAACGTTGCGAATGTGAGTGAAACTACGACTGGTAGCCGCCATTGTACTCGTATAAGATTGGGACAGAAGTAGGCTGACACATCTTTGTTACTGATAATAGACCAGAGTTAGGCTTTGCAATTTCTGCATATAAATTAAGAGAAAGTTATGACTGGAGAGACAAGAAATTGTGTTTTTTGTAACAGGAAATGATGCAATATGCTTTCCATCGTTGAAAGATCTCCAAACGTACCTTTATGGATTGAATTTAACAACTCACTGCTGAGAATGCCCCCTGATTCTTGGTATCTGAAGACAAAAATGAAATATAAAGAGTGTTGAAATGTGAGAAAATAAGAATTATTTGTGATTTTTGTCCCAGGTGGATGCTTCAACTGGTCGCATGACAGGCACCAACACCACCTATGCTATCTGTGGGGCCATTAGGAGGATGGTGAGTAACCTGGTGACATTGGACGCACATCACTGCCTAGGGGTACACACCATTGTGAAACCCAACAAGGTGGAGGAGACTGAAGTCAGAACTTTGGTCATGTAAAATAACTAAATATTGGATAAAACAAGTCCACCGAGCAAGTTACTAGTCTTAGGACCAGTGGCCATATCTGTCCTAACTGGTATTGTCAGTACTACGTTTGTGTGTATAGATTACCTTCCTGCACTTCTTAGAGAAGATGCATTGTTATTTGTCTCACTGTGTGTATGCCAATCGTGAGTGGATGGGTGATCCACAGGAGTACCATCTTTGGGTGATCCTCATGAAAATCCATGCTTGGATGTGGGGTGAACCATGAGGAAGACATTGGGTGTATAAATGATCAATAAGAAATACAATGTACCATCCATGGGCGAAAAGATCATCTGAGGGACAGACCCATCCTTGGCTTTATGAGAGATCCACAGGAATACCAGCCTTGGGTTGTGACCTGTTGCCATTTGACAGGACTTGAAGTGGAATTGTATTTTCAGTATTCTTGCAACCCATGGGGATTCTGGGTAATTATGCAGCTCTCATCCCTGGCCTTGTGCTACACTTACAGTAGACTGTCTCAGATTGCAGATGGAGTGACTTGGTTAATTGCGTATCATCCCAATTCTTTGGCTTGATGCTCATGATATCAATCACTGGATTGTTTGGGCTAGACACATTATGTATAGATGTTGTCATTCATAAGTCATGCCGTAAATAAAAAACAACAACAGATGATGCAGATTTGCCATTAAGCTAATGGTAAAAGTGGTTGTTCACAAATGTGTCACTAGCTTTTACTGAAGGCATGGTCTTGCAGACACATGCTACTTTCAAACTATGCTCCTAAGTACTTCTATTGTAACCTGATAGGATTCTTCTGCTGGACCAGACTGTGTTGTCCTGGAAGTGACAAACTGTTATTATCCTCTTGATGGAGTGAAACATGATTTGTATAACTGTCTGAATGCAGCAATGAATATGGTCTTGACATTCCAGTAAGCACATGCTTTGGATGTTTGTTGATGGATGTTAAGTGTTGTTTTGAATGTGACAACAACTGTAAGCTATATATGTTCTGTTGTATAACTTGTGGTTTTGTTACAGGGAGAATCTGACGATTGCCTGAACAGACTGGGTAAGAGGGATGGCATCGTTGCAAAGTGAGTAGTAATTAATTTTCTTTCAACATGATTTCCATGTGAAGCCTACTCTTGTTGTCCCCACACGCCGAAAACCTGTGTTCAATTCCCCACATGGGCACAATATGTGAAGCCCATTTCTGGTGTCCCCCGCCGTGATATTGCTGGAATATTGCTAAAAGCGGCGTAAAACTAAACTCGCTCACTCCTGTTGTCCCCCTGCTGATGTATTGCTGGGACATTGCTTATGGCAACATTATGCTCTGCCATGTCAATTTGGTCGGTCAATCTCACGCTAATGGTAAATCATGAGAAGTCAAAGAAACCCCCACTAGCCTTCATCTGCCCACAGCTGTAACCAGTCATCAAGTACATGCTCGCTTCGAATAGTTGCAGTATTGCTGATGCAGCTTAAATAAACATTTACTCAAGTACATGTTGGTATGTTACCATGGTTAGATAAAACACTCTTGCTGTTGGCTGGAAAGAATATTTGGAGAAACATTTGTGATTTCATAATTCATTGTTAAAATATGTATCTCCAGTTGTGAAGATGATACATTTTTTTGTGGAATGTAGACTTCATTTATCAATATTTACGATATGGATTAACATGTCACTTACCTTAACTAATGATGTGTGGTGTGACTAATTCTGGTCTTTGTGTTTTCAGGAACTTCTGAAGGTTAAGAAAGGGGGAGAAAAAAAACAAATGCCTGTAGTGTTGTTAATGAATAAAACATAACAGGTACAAAGGACTGACATCATTGTTTTCATTCACTTCATCAGTTACAAAGTCATGGAATGTATAGCACAGTGTTGCATTTTGATGAAATTTAGGTTTGGTTAAGTATAGACAAAGTCCAATGATATGTTCAATTTCGTTTTACAAAATACCCTTTATTTTCTTGTCTCTTATTATTATCCCTAGTATTTCGGCTTGAAATAAAAATAAATATGTATAGATTGGATCACCCTGTCTACAGCACCCCACTTTGTCTTAGACCGTCTCTGTGGTGTAGTGGTTACAGCGTCCGCCCGGAGAGCAAAAGATCGCGGGTTTGATCCCTGGCCTCGTCATACCGAAAGATGTTAAAATATGGTCCTTTTGGTCCCTGCCTGCCGCTCGGCATTGATGGGTACAACAAGGACTGGTCGGCTCAGAGTCAGTATAATGTGTCTGAGTGGGGTATTCATGCTTAACTGCCGCATGGTATCACAGTGAGCTAACACTATAAAATCAGCTCAAGTCTGGGCTAGTACAAGCAGGTGCACATACACAGGCATGCTGGTCGTCATAATGAGCGAAATATTCTTAAGTGCGATGTTAAACCCCATTTCACCTCACCTCACTTTTTCTTACTTAAACGGGCGGTGGGGTAGCCTAGTGATTAAAGTGTTTGCTTGTCACGCCAAAGACCCGAGTTTGATTGCCCACATGGGTACAATGTGTGAAGCACATTTCTGATGTCCCTCGCCCTGATATTGCTGGAATATTGCCAAAGGGGTGTAAAACTAGACTCGCTCACTCTTACTTAAACATACATGTTCATACCTAACTTGATACCATTTGCTCTTTGGAGGAACTGTGATAGGGTGGATGCTCTTACTGACAGTGTACTATATTAGCAAAGCTGTCATATCATTCCAGTGTGATGTCACTGACTCCCTGGCCAGGACCAGCGAAGATCTGGGTTAGATTAAGAATTGGTCTTCAGTATTCAGAATTGACAGTTCACACAAGATCTTAGCAGTTGGCATAAGGTCTTGACAGTTCACACAAGATCTTGACAGTTGACATAAGGTCTTGACAGTTGACATAAGGTCTTGACAGTTGACATAAGGTCTTGACAGTTCACATAAGATCTTGACAGTTGACATAAGGTCTTGACAGTTGACATAAGGTCTTGACAGTTGACATAAGGTCTTGACAGTTCACGGTTCATACACGATCTTAAAACAACCGGACAAAATAATTGTAATCCATGTTGACTGTAGGATGGTAATTGCTCATTTAAAAACAACCCCACCGATGTTGATACAAAACCATGTCTGTACAAGTATGGCCCTGAAATGTTTAATGTTGAATTGATAGGTGAATGTGAACATTCAAAATGTCACTCTGCGTGTCTTACACGATTCAAGGTCAATACCGAGTGTAACCACCATGTGACTGTATGACAGCCAGCACTCTCCTCATACCCCCTGTCAGCCTCCTGATCCTCTGAAGGGGCAGTCTAGTAGACGCCCTTCCTCGTGTAAAGCAGCTTCCAATTGGGCCAGGTTCTGTACAGGAGGATCCCTTTGTTGCACACGACGACCAATCATGTCCCAGATATGCTCCAAAGGCTTAAGATCGGGGCTCATTCAATCATGAGATATATCAGGGGGTGCTTATCTAAGTTCTCTGTGTATATGTTGAGCTGCTATTGTTAATATGGTCCTGATTCCATTCTGTGTGAACCAGCCTTTTTTCTAGTTTCATTTTATAGAACTGAGATAAGCTGTTGCGGTGTAACATGGATACCCAACTCAGAATACCAACCAATCCTTGTATCACTTTCTAGGGGCGGTGGGGTAGCCTAGTGGTTAAAGCGTTGGCTCGTCACGCCGAAGACCCGGGTTCGAATCCCCCCATGGGTACAATGTGTGAAGCCCATTTCTGGTGTCCCCCGCCGTGATGTTGCTGGAATATTGCTAAAAGCGGCGTAAAACCAAACCTCAGTCAGTCAGTGTATCACTTTCTGCTCTCTGGACAGACGTTCTCTCCACTGGTCCACAGAATGAAATACTCTGGACAATCCCAAAAGACTGAAAGGACTTTCATCATGCGACAATGAAGGACATGCTGGTTTCATTTTCATCCCTGTAGGGTGTTCTTCAAACTTGGCATACAGCTTCTTATTGACCTGTGCAACATAATTTCAACCGATTTAAACAACACTGAAACATCCATTGTGTTTGTATGAAAGACCTGATGTCAGAATTTAATTATGCACAAAAAGCATTTTTCTGGCACACTTTTCTTGAAAATGTGTGGCTGAGTTTGCCATATTATTTCAAGAGCCATCTTGAACAAAATGTCATTATCATTTACGCGCAGTATTTGTCGAACATTGACACGAATCCAAAACGCGGGGTGTCATGATGAAAAACAAGTGATTTTACTTCGATGAAATCTGATGTCGCGACCGCCTCCGTGGTGTACTGGTTAGAGCGTCCTCCCGGAGAGCGGAAGGTCGCGGGTTCGATCCCCGATCGCGTCATACCAAAAGACGTTAAAATATGGTACTTGGTCCCTGTCTGACGCTCGGCTTTAATGGATACAACAAGGACTGGTTGGCTCGGAGTCAGTATAATGTGTCTGAGTGGGGTATTCATGCTTCACTGCGGCATGGTATCTCAGTGGGCTAGCACTATAATACTAGCTTAAGTCTGGGCTAGTACAAGCAGCCGCACATACACATACACACGCATGCACGTCGTCATATAAGCGAAATATTCTCAAGCACGACGTAAAACCCAATTTCACCTCACCTCACCTCTGATGTCGCTGCGCTGGGAAAGTTCTGTTTCGTCAGGAGGATCTTCCAGTACAAAATCTCGATGTATTGGAACAAGCCCGCCAGCAAGAATGGAATGCAATAACTTTAAATTCAACGTCTGATAAGTCTTTGAGGAGGAGAGTCAGGGCTGTGTTATTGTAGTAGGCGTAGGTTACACCAGATATTGCCTTCATTCTTGGTTAGTGGCAACTACAAACTATCAAGACTTAAAATCTGTAATGTTCTATTTCAAATATGCATTCAAGAGTAGAAATTAAATGTGAATCTTTTGTTTAATAGATCCTATACTGTGCCATGTACACTTCATGTATATGGGCCTATGGCCTTCAAAACATTTGATTTGATACTAAAAAGATGTCTTGAGGATTGTTTGCCAGAATCTTCAACATGACCTCACCTGTAAACGTCATACGATCATAGTTATCAGCACTACAAAATGAGTCAATGTTTTTCTGGTTGCTTGTCTAAATAGACTACATGTTTTCGTGTTTTCTTTCCGTTAGACTTGCGAGTTAATTACTCCATGTGGGCCAATTAATCCTGATATAGTTAAAGTCAGGTTTGGATAAGCTCTTTTGCTGTGGTTAATGGTAACATATTGATACTATTTTCCGTCTGTATATTAAACATCGGACAGATGTCAAGGTTCCCAGTAACCAAACTGTATCTCTTTTGGGGATTCCGGGCCAGAATAGGTCCCCAGTAACCAAAACTGTATCTCTTTTGGGAATTCCGGGCCAGAATAGGTCCCCAGTATGCAAACTGTATCTCTTTTGGGAATTCCGGCCAGAATAGGTCTCCAGTATGCAAACTGTATCTCTTTTGGGAATTCCGGGCCAGAATAGGTCCCCAGTATGCAAACTGTATCTCTTTTGGGAATTCCGGCCAGAATAGGTCTCAAGTAAGCAAACTGTATCTCTTTTGGGAATTCCGGGTCAGAATAGGTCCCCAGTATGCAAACTGTATCTCTTTTGGGAATTCCGGCCAGAATAGGTCTCAAGTAAGCAAACTGTATCTCTTTTTGGGAATTCCGGGTCAGAATAGGTCCCCAGTATGCAAACTGTATCTCTTTTTGGGAATTCCGGCCAGAATAGGTCTCAAGTAAGCAAACTGTATCTCTTTTTGGAATTCCGGCCAGAATAGGTCTCAAGTAAGTAAACTGTATCTCTTTTGGGAATTCCGGCCAGAATAGGTCCCCAGTATGCAAACTGTATCTCTTTTTGGAATTCCGGCCAGAATAGGTCCCCAGTATGCAAACTGTATCTCTTTGGGAATTCCGGCCAGAATAGGTCCCCAGTATGCAAACTGTATCTCTTTTGGGAATTCCGGCCAGAATAGGTCTCCAATATGCAAACTGTATCTCTTTTGGGGATTCCGGCCAGAATAGGTCCCCAGTATGCAAACTGTATCTCTTTTGGAATTCCGACCAGAATAGGTCTCCCGTATGCAAACTGTATCTCTTTTTGGGAATTCCGGGCCAGAATAGGTCTCCAATATGCAAACTGTATCTCTTTTTGGAATTCCGGGCCAGAATAGGTCCCCTGTAGGCAAACTGTATCTCTTTTGGAATTCCGGCCAGAATAGATCTCCAATATGCAAACTGTATCTCTTTTGGGAATTCCGGCCAGAATAGGTCTCCAATATGCAAACTGTATCTCTTTTGGGGATTCCGGCCAGAATAGGTCCCCAGTATGCAAACTGTATCTCTTTTGGGAATTCCGGGCCAGAATAGGTCTCCAATATGCAAACTGTATCTCTTTTGGGAATTCCGGCCAGAATAGGTCTCAAGTAAGCAAACTGTATCTCTTTTTGGGAATTCCGGGCCAGAATAGGTCCCCGGTATGCAAACTGTATCTCTTTTGGGAATTCCGGCCAGAATAGGTCTCAAGTAAGCAAACTGTATCTCTTTTTGGGAATTCCGGGTCAGAATAGGTCCCCAGTATGCAAACTGTATCTCTTTTGGGAATTCCGGCCAGAATAGGTCTCAAGTAAGCAAACTGTATCTCTTTTTGGGAATTCCGGGTCAGAATAGGTCCCCAGTATGCAAACTGTATCTCTTTTGGGAATTCCAGCCAGAATAGGTCTCAAGTAAGCAAACTGTATCTCTTTTTGGAATTCCGGCCAGAATAGGTCTCAAGTAAGTAAACTGTATCTCTTTTGGGAATTCCGGCCAGAATAGGTCTCCAATATGCAAACTGTATCTCTTTTGGAATTCCGGCCAGAATAGGTCCCAGTATGCAAACTGTATCTCTTTTGGGAATTCCGGCCAGAATAGGTCCCCAGTATGCAAACTGTATCTCTTTTGGGAATTCCGGCCAGAATAGGTCTCCAATATGCAAACTGTATCTCTTTTGGGGATTCCGGCCAGAATAGGTCCCCAGTATGCAAACTGTATCTCTTTTGGAATTCCGACCAGAATAGGTCTTCCGTATGCAAACTGTATCTCTTTTGGGGATTCCGGCCAGAATAGGTCCCCAGTATGCAAACTGTATCTCTTTTTGGGAATTCCGGGCCAGAATAGGTCTCCAATATGCAAACTGTATCTCTTTTGGGAATTCCGGGCCAGAATAGGTCCCCAGTATGCAAACTGTATCTCTTTTGGAATTCCGGCCAGAATAGATCTCCAATATGCAAACTGTATCTCTTTTGGGAATTCCGGGCCAGAATAGGTCTCCAATATGCAAACTGTATCTCTTTTGGGAATTCCGGCCAGAATAGGTCCCCAGTATGCAAACTGTATCTCTTTTGGGAATTCCGGGCCAGAATAGGTCTCCAATATGCAAACTGTATCTCTTTTGGGAATTCCGGCCAGAATAGGTCTCAAGTAAGCAAACTGTATCTCTTTTGGGAATTCCGGGCCAGAATAGGTCCCCGGTATGCAAACTGTATCTCTTTTGGGAATTCCGGCCAGAATAGGTCTCAAGTAAGCAAACTGTATCTCTTTTTGGAATTCTGGGTCAGAATAGGTCCCCAGTAAGCAAACTGTATCTCTTTTTGGAATTCCGGCCAGAATAGGTCTCCAATATGCAAACTGTATCTTTTTTTGGGAATTCCGGGCCAGAATAGGTCCCAAATATACAAACTGTGTGTCTTTTGGGGATTCAGGTACATGATTGCGTGTTATATTAACACAGCTGCTTGAACACCCTTTTCATTTCAAATGTTGCTGCCCCGTGTTATTGCAGAGCCGTCATACGTCGAGTATGTATAACTGAATTACCGCGTTTATTCGAACTCCATCGTGACAATGCAATTTTGCTCAAAGTGAGATGGAACACGCATTAACACAACCACCACCCCACAAAACAGCCCGTCCCCAAAACCAACCAAACAAAAACACAACCAAAGCCAAAACCAAACCAACCAAACAAAAACAACAACAAAAAAGAGAAAAAACCCCAATAACCCAACACTCCCCAACCCCACCCACCCCAAAAGACAAAAAACCAAAACACCCCACAAACCCCAAGCAAAAAACCCCAAACAAACCAAAATACACACACAAAAAACCACAAACAAACAAACCCAAAACCCAAAGACAACAACAAAAAAACAAAACAGAAAAGAGAAAACAAAAAACAAACAAAACAAAAACAAAACAGAACTAAAACGAAACAAAATACCCAACATCATTATGAACATAACGGAATCGAGCCTCCATTGCCGTGAACTACTCCTGGGCCAAATGTAGAGATAGCATCAACATCAGGTAATATGATACATCCAGCCTTATCACCTATAATGCATATCTTGACCATGTAAAACACCGGTGCTTTAGATCATGTGGTTAATACTTATACAGTTCGCCTATGAACTTGTGGACCACTTTTTCAACAGTGGGGTAAACCTTGTTTGTTTTTAGTAACCTGGTACATTATGTGGCTAGTTCAATATCAAAAAGATGTTTTGGAGCGTGGGAGGTGTCATACTAATTACTGGATAACACCTTTACTGCTGCTGAGAGATCCTGAAAGATAGGGACCTTTTTAGCATTTGGCCTAGGACTGAAACGATGACACTTTATGTTGAATATAAGACGCTATCCACTGCCGCAGCGACCTCGACTGTAGTGACGTCATTAGGGTCTTTGTCCTTGCGGAACTTCCACCCAGACAGTGGAGGCCATGCTTTCCCTCTTTACACGATTTTTATAGATAATAGCTGACTGGAGAAACTTGAAATTGAAACGCTGATCCCCTTTACTGAAATATGGCCACAAAACCAACTCAACGTCAACCAAACGTTACATATAATCCAATTTGTCCTTCAGAGTTGTTGCCAGAAGTGACAGGGTATAAGAAGCTGATTGTTGTCCCCTTCTTCAGGCCATGTGCCACAGCGTTGACGCTGACAACGTCGGCGAGGTATTAGTAAATGGCGACGGCTTTTCGCATCTCACTAGTTTCTTATATCTGGTGAGAGTTGTGTGACAGGATATTTGACTGTTTTTTTGGAAGGTCTGATCAACCACCTCAACAACGGAGAAGTCATCTCGACATTCTTTAGCACCCGTCACTTTTTCACAAACAGCTTCTTATATTTGGATACTGCGCTGGGGATTAGATATTAACCAACTAAACTTCTGTAAGTGCCCCATCAGTCAAGTAGTGTCACAGGGGTCAGGGTAGTTCCGGGAGATCAAAGCGCCGTTATTCCATACCATCGTCCCTCGTCCCCTGCCATGTTTCTATTACCATGGATCCTAGATTCACCCTGAATGGTAGAACGGCTAGTATGGGTTTTCCAAGAGTATGGTAGTATGGGTTTTCCGACCTGTATATAGTCGAGTTGGATACCATGCCTCTGACACGCAGTAATATAACAGAAATGTTTACCAGAGCGACGTTAAATCCATCCCACTCTCACTCTGTCATATGAATAAGTCTAGCAGAGATACCATTTGCAGCAGAAGAAATACTCTCCAGAAGCCTTTCCACTTCGCACTCAAATGTATGCACATGCAACAAAGAAACGCAACACCCCATATTTTTCAAAGTATGAACATGTTACTAATATCCATAGCAAAGGCACTCATCCAAACTTCAATTTAACTTACTGTCGGGGTAAATTGGCTCGCAACCCCACACCATCAGTAAAACCCTGCCAAACGGTACTTACTCCAAGATATTCCGATGTGCATATACACTGTTTCTGCTTCGCTGTCATTCATGAACAATCGACTTCCGTCCGACCAGTCCCCATGTCTTCCAGCGACGTCGAGCCTGATACCAACGTCGCCGTACTGCTTTGTGCTCTTGGGATAACAACGGACATCTGATAGGCCGTCTGGCTCTATACCCAGCAGGTTTAGGTTTCAGGGGGTTATTGGCTGTGTTCTACATCAAATCTTCCAAGCGCAGACAAAGCGTCTTGTTACTACAGACATCATGTTTGACAGTCTGAATACATTTGTTGTACTAACATTAACAAGCGTAGATTTCAGAAGCTCTCCCCGACAGACGATCATTCCTGTCTGTCCGTTGTATGAAGTTGCCAGGCGCGTAGCAAGCCATTTGTGTTCGTGTAAACCCGATAGTTTGCAAACCTTCATATTTAGATAGTATTGAGGGTTTGTCCAACCTTTTAGCAACAATCATGTGTAAGCCCGGGCTTTTTTAATGATGGTAGCTACGCCCCTGGTTGTCCGCAGCTGATCTTTCGTTCCCTAATATAAGAATGTATAACCTTCCTCCTTTCACAGATTAGTCTCATTTATTAGCACAGTAAGCTCTTATTGTTTAAGTCTTTGAAAGTTAAGATATACATATTTTTCAATTCCAATAAGGAACATCAGCATGAAAAAGCAGTGTCTTGCATATATTAGACATTATCGCGAAAACTACCTTTTATCGTTAAATAATATCACAGCTATTGTTACATATTTTCCTATTACCTTATATACCGTACAGAAACACTTTCTGACATATGTACTCTTAAAAAAAATAGGGGAACCTGAACTTTCAATTTGTATAGGAAGTATAAGCGTTAGGAAACTTTCCAAAGACCTTCATCTTATGAACGCATCACCATTTCTCTTTATCACTATCCCGAAACACAACGCATAGCATGCAGGTGCACCATGCAGTAGACCCATACACGTGCATGGGATGTCATTCTCGATTTTTTACGGTTTTCAAGAATGTCGATAACACATTGTAGACCATGAATTTTGACAATCATCTTGCATCACACAGTTGTTAGTGTTTGTATCTAGCTGGGGTTTTTTGGGTTTGAAAATGAAAATCGTACACATGCAAATTCCACTTCATACACCAATCATCTTTGAAGAGCGATTACCGTACAAACAACTATGGTCATAAGGAAGTGCAAGTGGTTATGCACTCTCAAAACATTCTTTATTATCATGTCAACATTGATTGACTCCGATATATCTCCCAATTTTTCAATCGTAAAATAAAAATGAAGTTCCCCTACTTTTTTTCAAGAGTATAATTTATCATGAAGGATACTTTCTGCGTTACCTGTACACATTACACCAGTTCGAACAAGGCCTATCATGTGCCCCAAATTTATCCGCCAATGAAATTAGCACGTGCATTTGCTGCTGCACGAGCTGTACCTCTATAGGTAGCGTGTCATTGTTCGTTAATTGAACAGAATCTTCACTATCGCCAGTCATGGCCTCTGGGTTAAACACACGTAAAAAACAAGTGTTCAGATTGTTAATCGACGACTTCATCTAATACTGTGTCAATAATGGATCGTTGTGAAAGCTGGTTTGGTAAACGATCTCTCCGAAGCAGCAACCATGAGCAAGGCAACTTTAAGGACCGGTTCATCCCTTATCGCCCGGAACTCAATGTGGAAAGCGCACATATGCAGCTTTTTTCCCGTAGCCCAAATGAGAAGAGTTTGCAGGGTGGGGTCGAATCTCCAGGGGTGAAGGAATACAGTCGGCGCTTATCCGTGGTTCTAAATGAACAACACGGAATTCTACCCACCCACGGATGTGGATCAACATGCAACTCGCCATCGCGACCCACCACCACAAGACGTAAGTACTGACCACAGATTGGGTTAAACAAGGGTCGTTACACGCTCCCATGGTAGGAGAAGAGCAGGGTTGGGGCTAGTGTGTCTGTAGAGCTGTGCCACTAACGTCACTCTCTTTTTTCACATTCGGACATTTTCTAGTTGATCGGATATACTACAAGTAAATGTTTAACACCATTATGAATAACTTAATTTGTTGACACATTCATAGTTTCCAAACGGAAAGATTTCCGCCCATAAACCCCGTTTTTATCATTCTATGCCTAAAAATAGATGGTTTGTTTTATACAAAGCCCACCCTAACCCTAAACCTAACCCTAACATAATGCTAAATCTAAATCCTGAACCTAAACCCTAACCCTTAGACAGGTTGGGGAAACCTACCGATCGGCCTATAAAAGGCCGAACGGGATGTTATAGGCCGTTCTGCCTATTTTGCTATAGGCCGATCAGGCTATATTTGACCATTATTATTAACAGTTCACAAACTATCAATTTCCGCACGAAATGGTTTTATTAAATCATAGAGATGAATAGTTAATGGACCTGCTCAGCTTGAAAAAAATAAGTTTTTGGACAAAATGGAAATTTATATAATGTTCAGGAAAAGATGTTTCATTTAAAAACACAATTTTGCACAGATTTTCATTTTGACAACTAAAACTGAATATCTATGTCATTAATTTTCAGTGAAAATTGTCAAAAATATTACAGTCTTATATTTAATTAGCAATTTCCAAACCCCTTTATTACGTGATGAAAATGCTCAAAAAGGGTTTGAATGAAAACCTTTGGACATCAAAACTTGAATGATGTTAATATCCTCATGCGGAAATGCACTACTTCAAATTTATTTGATAAATATCATAATTATAGGCCAATCGGCCTATAGCAAAATAGGCGGAATGGCCTATTATATCCCGTTTGGCCTATTATAGGCCGATCGGTAGGTTTCCCCAACCTGCTAGAAATCATCATGATAAATAGAATACATTTCAAGCGGGGGTTACGGGTGGAACTCTTACACATTTGGTTTAACCTCGGAAATGTTTGCCAACTGACTTGGATGTGATATTTGATTGAGCGCATTAATTGAACTGTCGCTATCCCTGACATACCGAGTTATAATCGGAGTGTATTCACCAGGCAATGCTCGTTGAGTGTGATGTTCTATCTAGACGCCACGTCCTTGGCTAGAGCATGACAAATTCACATTCTTACAATTGTGTGCTTTTATAAAAAATGTGACTCAAAATGTTTGTTTACTTCGATATTTTTGGTACAATAAGGAAATACTGCAAAATATATATTTATGAAAGTGGTGTTATACCTGTATGCTAGTACTGACGGCGCGACGTTACAATCCGTCGCTCTATAGAATGTAGAATGTGTTCAAGTCAGTGGGAAGATTGAACTTTTTACAAAGCACGCACGTCTGATTGATTAACAGGCACAGCACTTTGAAGGAAATACTCACACTGCACCAGTGGTAGACGACATCCAACATTCATGGCTCAGTCAGTTCTTCATGCCATACCTTCGCAACTGAAATATCTGAAGAAGTTAACTGACACTGCCGACGATTAAGATTAAGTCACAATGTTTGAACTTTCGGAGCTCTTTTCGCGATTGATGATGAGTTAAAAGGAGTGTTTCTTTCAATAAGAAGTTGTCTATTTTAATTAGATACTGAATTTGAAATTAAGGAAGTAAAATGGGTAAGTGTTAAAGGATAACAGTTACCGTGATGGCGAAGACCTGATTATCTATTTAGCCTCTTAAACGCTCCATCAGGAGGCACGAATAACCCAAGTTGCGTCCCTTAGCGTGCAAGAATGTGAAGAGTTGCCCCGCCGAGGCGTCACTTACACACATGAGCTTTGTTTCGATTCCCAGATTCGTTAAAACTATTATAGAAGTCTGGAATATACCCGTGGGCTTGAATTAAGCCAAAGTGTTGACCGTCTGAGACCTCCATCATTTCGGGCTTTCCTCCTCGAAGCAGACACTGTTATGTTACAGAAATGTTTTAGAAAGCGGCGCTCAGCCTATTGTCATATAGCATCTCGTAGATAAACTGAGATAAGTAAGTATCATACCCGATCATCAAATCAGTGAATACACTCATCCTTGTCCACGTCAAGTATGGGGTGTCCTAGAAACAGGCGTTATAACGAGGTTTCCTATAAGGTGGGGCGATGTCCGACTTCAGTTACCTCCATGGACACAATATGAGAAGCCCAGTACTTGTGTGCCCCTCGCCGACACTGCTGGAATATTGCCAACAGCAATTTACTCTGACTGTACATGTTGTAACAGCTGTTTGTATCTGTACAGGTTATAACAGCTGTTTGTATCTGTACATGTTGTAACAGCTGTTTGTATCTGTACAGGTTGTAACAGCTGTTTGTATCTGTACAGGTTGTAACAGCTGTTTGTATCTGTACAGGTTGTAACAGCTGTTTGTATCTGTACAGGTTGTAACAGCTGTTTGTATCTGTACAGGTTGTAACAGCTGTTTGTATCTGTACAGGTTGTAACAGCTGTTTGTATCTGTACAGGTTGTAACAGCTGTTTGTACAGGTTGTACAGGTTGTACAGGTTGTAACAGCTGTTTGTATCTGTACAGATTGTAACAGCTGTTTGTATCTGTACAGGTTGTAACAGCTGTTTGTATCTGTACATGTTGTAACAGCTGTTTGTATCTGTACAGGTTGTAACAGCTGTTTGTATCTGTACAGGTTGTAACAGCTGTTTGTATCTGTACAGATTGTAACAGCTGTTTGTATCTGTACAGGTTGTAACAGCTGTTTGTATCTGTACAGGTTGTAACAGCTGTTTGTATCTGTACAGGTTGTAACAGATGTTTGTATCTGTACAGATTGTAACAGCTGTTTGTATCTGTAAAGGTTGTAACAGCTGTTTGTATCTGTAAAGGTTGTAACAGCTGTTTGTATCTGTACAGGTTGTAACAGCTGTTTGTATCTGTACAGGTTGTAACAGCTGTTTGTATCTGTACAGGTTGTAACAGCTGTTTGTATCTGTACAGGTTGTAACAGCTGTTTGTATCTGTACAGGTTGTAACAGCTGTTTGTATCTGTACAGGTTGTAACAGCTGTTTGTATCTGTACAGGTTGTAACAGCTGTTTGTATCTGTACAGGTTGTAACAGCTGTTTGTATCTGTACAGGTTGTAACAGCTGTTTGTATCTGTACAGGTTGTAACAGCTGTTTGTATCTGTACAGGTTGTAACAACTGTTTGTATCTGTACATGTGGGAAGGGTATGTGGATTGTTTCAGGCTGTTTGGAAGTGGCGGATAGGCCGCTATAATGTAAGCTTTATCTATCGAGGTTTGAAATGTTTCGTGTCCATTTCTGGTGTCCCCGCCGTGATATTGCTGGAATATTGCTGGAATATTGCTACAAGCGGCGTTAAACCAAAGTCACTCGCTCACTCACTTATATTTTGTGTATATTAACTGTAGACGGGTGTGGTTCTCATGAAGGTTTGGTAAAACTACTTATAATAGTGTATTCCATGTACGAATAGCGAGGAACACAGGCGACTTATGTCGTCTTTTGGGACTTGGGTCAGTTGAATCATCTGAAAAAGGGTGTCCCTGAGGCCGGCGGAGGTTTAACAAATCTAATAAATTAACTTCATTATGGCCTACTTGTCTGACAGACAGGCCTGTAAGAAGTCTTTATGTTGACAGTTATTTCCACAAAATCGTGCTTCCAGGCCCCGCGGGAACCTTTATGGCAACAATCACGAGTTACCTCCCATTGTACGCTTACTTCTATTTTGTTGTCTTTTGCTCGGCCTTGTCCGTCAAATATTTGAAGCGCATTTAGAAGTGGAATGCATAAGAAAAGAAAGATTTATGTATGTCAACTTCTTTATTGTGAATAACACGACGTTTGTCAATGCTTGCACCTTCATCAGGTGAGACTTCTTTATTGTGAATAACACGACGTTTCGGGTGTATGCTTGCACCTTCATCAGGTGAGACTTCTTTATTGTGAATCGACGTTTCGGAGTGTATGCTCCATCATCAGGTGAATGGTCTCACCTGATGAAGGAGCAAGCATACACTCCGAAACGTCGTGTGGTCTCACCTGATGAAGGAGCAAGCATACACTCCGAAACGTCGTGTGGTCTCACCTGGTGAAGGAGCAAGCATACACTCCGAAACGTCGTGTGGTCTCACCTGATGAAGGAGCAAGCATACACTCCGAAACGTCGTGTTATTCACAATAAAGAAGTTGACATCCATAAATCTTTCTTTTCTTGTCCGTCAAGTCTAAGAAAAATGTTGTGATTTCACCGTTTGTTAGTGGAGTGTATATTTCTGACTGCTTGATGTTACATTTTTGCCATATCCATGTTAAACGATTTCAAAATTATTTACCTTTATAAGGCGTAATTACAACTACTTGCAATGAGTAATACTAAAGTCCAATGTGTAAGCAAGATAGTGTGGCATAACCTGTTTTACTCCGTTATAACAAAACGATTGAAAAAACAACAACATAAGGATGAAGATTAGTCAGTCCCTCATGTCACAAAATGACATCTCCTACCTGCAGAGATACACGTTTAAGGACAGGCAAAAAAATAAAAAGGCCTCCTTTCACAAAGCACTAAGGTGATCGTAAGTCACTAAGGTAACCTTAGCGCAATGTTAAAGAATGGGAGTTGAGGTTAACCTTAGTAAAGGTTGCTCCATGAAAGGAGCCCCTGGTCAACGCTGTTTTACTTTGTATTTTGATAAAATATAAGTGTAGTAAATGTACATTTGTTATTCAGCTGCTCTATACCAGTAATTGGTAGCGAGAATAGAACGACAACCGTCATAAAAGGCAAAGAATTTTAAATTCGATCTCGTTTGAAGCGTATTCTTATCATAAGGTACTTGAAAGAAATTGTAAAGACATTTTAAATATGATTGTAAATAACTGTGTTTAAATTTGATATGGTGTTTCATCAGATGATATTGATGGCTGTGTCTCCGGGGTTGAAGTACGAACATTTCAATTCGGGATGGGATTGGGTCAAAGTAGAATGTACATGTAGTTTGGATGTATGCCAAGAGGGTAATATCACTACTCATATATGCCCCAGAGACGCCCCTGGCTGTCCCTTTCTCTGCACTCCTCCCTCGTAACAAATAGTGAACTGCGTCAATATTTTAATGATAGATTGTTAAACAACTTTTTTATTTTTAGGACAAAAATTCTGCAAAAACCTCACAGAGTTGGTATGATGTTTTGATTATGATCAGCGTTCATTGAGTATTTTATGTTTATTAGTTTTCGAGTTAGATTGCAATTCATCGGTCCGATTTTGAGCCAAACGGACTATAGTCTGTGAAGTTGTATTCAAATCCATACATGATTTGTTACGCAGTACGCCCCAAACAGCTACCGCCTCCATAACACCTCACCGGGGCCAGATAAAGCGGTGCATCACGTTTTGAATTAGTGTCAACCTCTGCGGTATTTTATCTGGTAAATATGTAGAGAGTTGATGTTTGTTCAAATCTGAAAAAGGGAACTTCAGTCAAACTTTCATCCCAAGCGGTTTATTTTTTTAGCTTTCAATAATCCTTTTATGAATTGTTATAATGATTTATTGTTCCTATGTTTGGGACTAGGGAATCATTGATGAGATATTAGAAAAGACGCCAACATCATAACGTGATCGACTACAAAGCTATATGCAATGATATCACATAAGGAATTGCAATAATATTTGCAATTTCAGTCCTTTAAACAATTGCATGCATTTCCTGCGCCTATGAAACCCGAAAGCGTAAGTTGTAATTTAAAACAATCTGTACTATTATTTTACAAATCATATTCAGTCGTATATATACTACCCATCAAAAGTTTAGACTCACTTAAAACATTCACTATATGTTATGTATCTATATATGGTTACAACGAAGATGAATTTCTCCACTAACTTAGGGGAAACAACTGCAAACCTTATGCAGATTAATTGCACGAGGATCATGCATCAAACTGCTGAAAAGTATATGAAAATATCGTGCATGTGAACAGCTGCGTTTTGGTGTAAAGTTTTGATAAGAATTTGTCATTTTTAACCGAGGTTCATCATTTATTGAACGCATGACAATAATCTTTTCAACGTTATGAATTGTTTTACAATACATCAGTTGATGTATAAACAGCACCTTTAAACAGTATGGAATATTTTGCAAAATTTAGTTTAGAACAGTTGCCTGAAGTAAGTGGCTACATGTACACTAGCGAGTCTAAACTTTTGATGGGAGTATATACCATTACACTTTGTTATAAAACAAACATCAACGCCGATACCCCATTGTCGGTGAAGTCGACTTCACGTATACGCGATTGGCTGACTATCCCCGGTGATCGATTGCTTGCCCTGCTACACAGATGACGGTAATCGGGATCTTCCTGTCAATCATTGGTTTGCTTGGTCCAGACTCGATGGGTGGGGGTGAGGTGAATGAAGGAGTGGTCGGCTAGGAGTCGGCATCAGTTAGTACCATAACATCTCCGTGTGCTATACGGCATCAGTTAGTACCATAGCATCTCCGTGTGCTATACGGCATCAGTTAGTACCATAGCATCTCCGTGTGCTATACGGCATCAGTTAGTACCATAGCATCTCCGTGTGCTATACGGCATCAGATAGTACCATAGCATCTCCGTGTGCTATACGGCATCAGTTAGTACCATAGCATCTCCGTGTGCTATACGGCATCAGTTAGTACCATAGCATCTCCGTGTGCTATACGGCATCAGTTAGTACCATAGCATCTACGTGTGCTATACGGCATCAGTTAGTACCATAGCATCTCCGTGTGCTATACGACCTCATCAGTTAGCATCTCCCATAGCATCTCCGTGTGCTATACGGCATCAGTTAGTACCATAGCATCTCCGTGTGCTGTACGGCATCAGTTAGTACCATAGCATCTACGTGTGTGCTATATACCAGGCATCAGTAAGTACCATAGCATCTAGCGTGTGTGCTATACGGCATCAGTTAGTACCATAGCATCTACGTGTGCTATACGGTATCAGTTAGTACCATAGCATCTCCGTGTGCTATACGGCATCAGTTAGTACCATAGCATCTCCGTGTGCATATACGGCATCAGTTAGTACCATAGCATCTCCGTGTGCTATACGGCATCAGTTAGTACCATAGCATCTCCGTGTGCTATACGGCATCAGTTAGTACCATAGCATCTCCGTGTGCTATACGGCATCAGTTAGTACCATAGCATCTCCGTGTGCTATACGGCATCAGTTAGTACCATAGCATATCCGTGTGCTATACGGCATCAGTTAGTTCCATAGCATCTACGTGTGCTATACGGCATCAGTTAGTACCATAGCATCTACGTGTGCTATAATGCATCAGTTAGTACCATAGCATCTCCGTGTGCATTAGTCTGGACCAGTACGAGCAGCCATACATTTACGTCACCACATTCCTCAATGAGACCTTACAATCCATTTCACCTGGTCTCTCCCATATATTTGGCCTGGAATTAACGAATATAGCCTTGCTTTCAAACTAAATATATTGAAAACATCCAATATATTCCTGATTATTGAATACAAGGTATCTGCTGTTACTCCGCGACAAATATTTTGAATCTACTTTCCTAGTTAGAAATAGCCAGATCTGTGATAAAGGAATGCTCGTCACTAACTACCTGGCAATACTGGACCGTATTCAGAGTTACAAAAGTCGCGAGGACAATCGTTTTTTCTGGATTATCTGTACAGTTCTAGCATTTAGCTCAGATTGGGGGATTTACTTTCGAAACGTTACCAGTAGGAACTCTGCATAAGGACTGCTGGAGTTACCATGGCCCCATTGCGGTATTCGCAATGCACTTCAACTCTACCCGTTGATAGAGAGAGACTTCTGTGCAATGTGGAGACGACACCCACCACTACACCTGCACCACTGACTCCATCTCATTCATACAAATGTTTCATAAAGTAGTAACTGACATTCGTCAATATATGTATTTATTCCATTTGCAGAGTTTTATCGACTTGTGATAGAATAATTAGAAATTACTTCCACGCAAGATAAAGGCATCTGTTATGTTTGTTTAATGACATGTTTTTTTCCCCTAGGGTCCTCTACCCCTTGGTTGATGGACCTGGGAGAAGAGGTGTTCAGCTCCCCCTCCCCCCGGGCTGCCAAAAGACACGTGTCCACGGCCCCGGACCGAGTGTTAGACATGCCAGGGCTCAGAGATGATTTTTGTAAGTTTAGCATTTTTTGTTTAATGCAACCTGTATCCAATTCAGTTGTTTTTCCATTATTGTTTGCCTCAGAGACCACGCTAATGAGTTTACATTGTACATGAGCTGTACCGTTAGCTTGCACATCAATGAACTGCTTTATTGGAATGCAAATTTAATACACATTTTAATTTCATGGTCAGATTGTAACGTATTAGACTGGGGCCCCAACGGCTGCATCGCTGTAGCACTGGGGGCTAACACCTACGTGTGGAACGTCAAGAATGAGGAGTGCAAGCGACTACGCCTGCATCTGCCCGAGTTGGAGGACTTCTACGTATCATCCGTGGCGTGGAGCAAGGTGGGAGAGACGCTGGCTATAGGAACCTGTCAGGGAGACATCCTGGTGGGTACACGCTGCCTCATCCCGTCTGTCTGTAGCCCTCTCCGTGGGGATTGCATGGTGGACCTCGGTCCCCGACAACCTATGTAGTAGGTTACAAACAAACCAGATCACTTGCCTGTCTTCGTACTCGGACGGCGCTTCTCGTTGCTCAGAATATCGATCACTGGATTGTTAGGTCCAGACTTAGTACAGGTCGCCCACATATAGCCGGAATATTAAAGAGCGAGTCTTCAAGAGAACGTGTGGAGACATGCACACACTGTTAATGTTTCCCTGGAAATACTACTGTCACGTAAGAGCAGGGGGTATGGGTTCGGCCCCAGGTCGACCATGCTTGTATTGTTGATACAGATGGGGATCGGCTGGAAACAATGGAAGCATTGCTAATTCTATGATTTGTTTCTTAGATTCAGCTTAACTCTACAATTGTAAAATATTGCAATGTATTTATCGTTTATTCAAATATCCACTGAATCCAAATTTCTAATCCTGCGTATATTTTATGCTAACGAAATGTGTGAACTGTGAAATGTTCATTCCCTATAATACTTGCCATGCTGGGGCGTCCATATGTATCGATACAAAATACGAACAGAGGTAGCTACCGCAGGTTGCTGTGTACTCCATCAGCAGATAGGGAATCTGTAAAATCTTGGAGAGCCACGCCATAATGAGCATGGAAGCTGGCAGAAGTTCTGTATTTTCAGATAGGTATCCAATCCGCTCTAGACGTGGAGATAACACATCGCTCAGGTTGTAAAGGGCCTGGGATTGGCATCTTGGCGTATCAGTCGCCAACCTTCTTGACTGTGCCGTCAAGGGACTTAAAATAACATTGCCGCCGACCGCATACGACATTTTACGGGTGCTTCAATCATCGCTGCCACTGACCATCACTACAAATACAAGTGTCTCTACATTCACATGCACTATATAAACACATACATGCGTCATATACTGAACATGACCTCACGACCTTAACTGATTATTGATGAAAGCTTTAGTGGGAATATTTGTTCTGCTGAAACCAAATGCACAATTTCATTGATTTTAGACGTGGTTTAAATATAAGACAAAATATTATGGATCTCAACTTCTTTATTCTTGAATACCAACTTCTATATGCCTCTCAAGAACCGAATGATTAAAATACATTCGAATGCCCGTTTCGGAAGTATTAGAAAATGTTAGAGTTCAAACAGTTAGCAATTTCTAATTTATCATTTGGTAATGCGGTAGTTCATGGGGAGTCTTGTATCATCCATCTACTATATGAAAAGATTAATTTGGGCATGCTTAGCGACGGATCAAACATTCATATACAGTATTTAATCTTGATAATGTTAGAACATCTTGTCTCAGTAATGTGATGACTCTGCATGTATGTTGTCGAATTTCCCCCAAATTAGGTAATCAAAATGTGTTCAGTTTAGAAAAGAAGACTTGGTTATCAATAAGTATCTTATAGTTTTTGTTCGTCAATTTCATCAATATCTTACTAATTGAAATCAAATTGTTATTCAAATATTTTCATGTCTTATATTTTTAGGAATGCATTATCCTTTAAGAGATGTATACATATGTTTCTTTGTTTCGTTGGTTTGGTGCCTTTCTCAAGGACCATCTCTGACCAGCTTCACAATGTATCTTGCAGCTATGGGATGCTACAAGTATGAAAGTTGTCAAGAATTTCCGAACACGTGACCACTGCCACGTGGGAAGTCTGTCCTGGTCCAAAGATAAGCTAATGAGGTGAAAATAAAACCCACTCGTTCAACATAACTACACATGCTCATCGACCGCCTCCGCAGTGTAGTGGTTAGAGCGTCCGCCCGGAGAGCGGAAGGTCGCGGGTTCGATCCCCGACCGCGTCATACCAAAAGACGTTAAAATATGGTACTTGTTGGTCCCTGCCTGGCGCTCGGCATTAATGGGTACAACAAAGACTGGTCGGCTTGGAGTCAGTATAATGTGTCTTAGTGGGGTATTCATGCTTCACTGCGGCGTAGTATCTCAATGGGCTAGCACTATAAAACCAGCTTAAGTCTGGGCTAGTACAAGCAGCCGCACATACACATACACACGCATGCATCTCGTCATATGAGCGAAATATTCTCAAACACGACGTTAAACCCAATTTCACCTCACCTCACACATGCTCAACAGTACCCTGTGATCGCAGTACCTCGTGTTCAACTGTACCTTGTGATCGCAGTGCCTCCTGTGCACAACAGTACCCTGTGATCGCAGTACCTCGTGCTCAACAGTACCCTGTGATCGCAGTACCTCGTGTTCAACAGTACCCTGTGATCGCAGTACCTCGTGTGCACAACAGTACCCTGTGATCGCAGTACCTCGTGATCAACAGTACCCTGTGTGTACCTGGTGCTCAACAGTACCCTGTGATCCCCCTCGTGAGTCGTGATCGCAGTGCCTCGTGTGCACAACAGTACCCTGTGATCGCAGTGCCTCGTGTGCCCAGTACCCTGTGATCGCAGTGTACCTCGTGATCAACAGTACCCGTGTGATCGCAGATCGCAGTGCCTCGTGTGCACAACAGTACCCTGTGATCGCAGTGCCTCGTGTGCACAACAGTACCCTGTGATCGCAGTGCCTCGTGTGCACAACAGTACCCTGTGATCGCAGTACCTCGTGTGCACAACAGTACCCTGTTATCCATTGTACCTCATTTATGAGGACACCCGGCATGATGGTGATGGTGAAGGTGATGGTGATGGTGAAGGTGAAGGTGATGGTGAAGGTGATGGTGAAGGTGATGGTGATGGTGAAGGTGATGGTGATGGTGATGATAGGTGATGGTGATGATAGCCATGAAGTTACTCATACTTATCTGGACCCAGCTGATTATCTATAGCTGGAATATTGGTTTCTCTCTCTTGGACAGTAATGTGTATGTTGTTTTTACAATATCACTATCAACTACTACACCTGGGCCTTCTTTCACAAAGCCCTAAGGTGATCGTAAGTCACTAACGTAACCTTAGTGCAATGTTAAAGAATGGGAGTTAGGTACCTGACTCTGAGGGTGTGGTTTCGAATCCCAGATGGGACTCAACCCAACAAAAGTACTAGTATCTGTATTTTACTAAGAAAGTGTAATCCCAATATAGCATATGTTACATTTGACCACTTTCTAAATGGCATTGTGTAATCAATGGGAATTTAGGTTAACCTTAAAGGTAAACTTCGTGAAAGGAGCCCCTGGTGCTTAACATTACGCTATATAAAACGTTTGTCATTACGTATTGTTATTGTGCGTTGTTACGTTGGCAACCCGTGAACATGCAGGTTAGAATTGGTCTTCAGCAACCCATGTTTGTAAGAGGCGACTAACGGGTGGTCAGGCTCGCTGTCTTGGTTGGCACATGTCATCGTATCCCAATTGCGTAGATCGATGCTCATGCTGTTGCTCACTGGATTGTATGGTCCAGACTCGATTATTTACAGACCGCCACCATGCAGCTGAGTGCAGCTGAATACTGCTGAGTGCGGCGTAAAACAACAAGCCAACCAACCACACGTGTGTCTTGACATTGAATTGGTCGAATCTACTTAGTAAAGAAATTACTGAAGTCTACAGGTTAAAACCACTTAATCAGAAGACATTTTTACATTTTCAAAAATGTATTTTCAGTGGATCGCGCAAGGGCAAAATTTCAATTTACGACCCACGTGACCCTGTTGTGTGTAGCAGCTTAAGCGGCCATAAGCGTGACGTCACGAACTTGAAATTGTCCACGGATGAAGAATTCCTGGCCAGTGGTGGGGATGATGGGATTGTCAACATTTGGAGCATGCGCAACAACTCGGTCTACAGACGGATTGAGTCACACAAGGCATGCGCGAAGGTAAGTCAGAGCAATATGTGCCAGGTCACAGACAGTCGCCCATGTCCTTGTGGATAGAACTTCTGTCCGGAGAGGTGACGGTCGGGCATACTGAGACTTGAAGATATAAAGTACATGTTGTTTCCTTGCCTGGTGCTCGGCGCTTGAGGATAAAACTAGGACATGTCTCCCCGAAACCAGTACACAGCACTCATTTTTAACTGCAGAATGGTACCAATTTACTACCAATATTGAACCATCTCGTCTTAGGGCAGATCATGTAAGGCTTACTGACTTGTGACAGAGCCAATTATTTATTCTACGGATTTTCATCTCGGATTATTTGCCATCTGCTTTAGCACCTAAATATGGGAATAGGTTCCTAATAAGGATATGGCTATAAATATTATGTTTTCCGGACAAATCGATGGACACACATTCGGCAGCTGTCCACATGGAAGACCCGCGGTGTCTCGCTGCGGTAGTGTAGTGGCAGATAAACGGACTTGTGTCAATGATCAAAGAGTCATTTAAAAACTAACTTATATTGCCGTGTGATCTACCAATAGAACGTACATGGGTATGTGCGTACTCACTAGCGAAGAATCACTATTCTTTCCCTAAACATCCGAAAATGGCAACTTTATGAAATCGCATGTTCCTTACAAAGTGACTTGCTCATATTGAAATACTGAAACCAAAATCGATAGTGTAGCCAAATATTTTGTAATTTCTCATTGTAACATTGTAATAGTATTTGACGAGGCTGTCAACAGTTTCCTCTGCCTGTGTCCTGTCCCCTGGGAGATACGTGTTGAGGCAAAGGAGTGACAACGGCTTACTTAGTCGGGCCACTTGATGAATTTAAAGTTCGTAGTTTGACACCTTGTCAGTCATAACGCGAAGTAAGATTGCTTATTCTTCAATCACAACTTTTTACTGCCACAAGGAAGAGGCGTGATTGAGACCTTGAGTGTAATTTAAACCCGCTATACCTCTGAATCTACAAAGAACAAAAAATGAATTATGTTCAGTCACGATGCATAACTCCCACCTGAGATGAAGCCAAGTCATTGAGACCTACAAGAACGTGGTGGTGTTCTGATGAGGTGTCAAGCTGCATCCATGGTATGTCAGTCATGTGGATATTACCAAACAATGTTCGGAAGGTCGAAATGTTTCAATATACGCGTCTCACATTTACAGACGGCCGCCATGTAGCTGGAATACTTCCGGTGTAACCGTACCCAACAAACACACACAATCCATTTCTGAATCGGCGGAATTAGCATACGTATAATTCATACCTACCGCATGTTAAGGAAACAACTGAATCTCTGAAGATAGTTCGTAGGCAGTCGTCAACTTGCCATTTTAATAACCTCTATTGAGTGAATTGTTCTTCTGTGATACAATATTACAAACTAACTAATGGCTACTTCCTAAGTATTGAGAAGCTTGACATAGAACATGTACATCGGTATGATATGACAATAAAAGTATGAAAGATGACTAGTATTCATGACGGAATAGTTCATGTTCTGTCTGCTAACAGACAAAACGTTTGGCACCATTCTTATGAGAAGTCCGGCAACATGAAACACGACGTTTTATGCACACACCGTGAGTGGTTGGGCACCACATGCTGATTTGGTCTGGCGAGCTGACTTGGTTGACACGCATCATCGTATCCCAATTGCCATGATTGATACTCATGCTGTTTGTCATTGGACTGTCTGGTCCAGACTCGATTTTTTACAGACGCCGCCATATAGCTGGACTATTGCCGAGTGCGGCGTTAAACAACAAACCAACCAACCAATTATCTTTGAACTGTGCGACATTAACTCCATTTCATCTCGAGTGTACATATAGGGATGGAACTTCCCCCACAGTTGACTGCCTCTGATCTGTGTGCCTGAGTTTCTGGTTCCACAGACTGTGTTGTGTATTGTTCGCGTCATGGGTATAAACGATTAGCCGTCATATTCCTCGTCTGTCCCTAGGGAGGTGAGTGCTCAGACAAAGTAGTGACACTGGATTAAGTAGATGGACCATTTGAGGAATTAAATATTCACATGTTGACACCATGTCAATCATAGCGTGAAATAATAGCGTGATTTCAATCAAGACCTTTAACTGCAACTAGAGAGGGAATTAATTGTGATCATCTGTGTAACTTTCTGACCCCGAGGACAGCTGTAACACCCACAATGTGCCAGTATACCGTGTATCTATACACCAGAGCTACCTACAGCTGTAACACCCACCACGTGCCAGTATGTCCATGTATCTATACACCAGAACTATTTACAGCTGTAACACCCATCATGTGCCAGTATGTCCATGTATCTATACACCAGAACTACCTACAGCTGTAACACCCACCATGTGCCAGTATGTCCATGTATCTATACACCAGAACTATCTACAGCTGTAACACCCACCATGTGCCAGTATGTCCATGTATCTATACACCAGAACTACCTACAGCTGTAACACCCACCATGTGCCAGTATGTCCATGTATCTATACACCAGAACTACATACAGCTGTAACACCCACCATGTGCCAGTATACCCGTTTATCTATACACCAGAACTACATACAGCTGTAACACCCACCATGTGCCAGTATTCCCGTGTATCTATACACCAGAACTACATACAGCTGTAACACCCACCATGTGCCAGTATGTCCATGTATCTATACACCAGAACTACCTACAGCTGTAACACCCACCATGTGCCAGTATGTCCATGTATCTATACACCAGAACTATCTACAGCTGTAACACCCACCATGTGCCAGTATACCCGTGTATCTACATACACCAGAACTATCTACAGCTGTAACACCCACCACGTGCCAGTATGTCCATTTATCTATACACCAGAACTACCTACAGCTGTAACACCCACCATGTGCCAGTATGTCCATGTATCTATACACCAGAACTACTCTACAGCTGTAACACCCACCATGTGCCAGTATGTCCATGTATCTAGACACCAGAACTACCTACAGCTGTAACACCCACCATGTGCCAGTATACCCATGTATCTATACACCAGAACTACATACAGCTGTAACACCCACCATGTGCCAGTATGTCCATGTATCTATACACCAGAACTACCTACAGCTGTAACACTCCACCATGTGCCACTATGTCCGTGTATCTATACATCAGAACTACCTACAGCTGTAACACCCACCATGTGCCAGTATGTCCATGTATCTATACACCAGAACTATCTACAGCTGTAACACCCACCATGTGCCAGTATGTCCATGTATCTATACACCAGAACTACATACAGCTGTAACACCCACCATGTGCCAGTATGTCCATGTATCTATACACGAGAACTACCTACAGCTAAAAACACCCACCATGTGCCAGTATGTCCATGTATCTATACACGAGAACTATCTACAGCTGTAACACCCACCATGTGCCAGTATACCCGTGTATCTATACACCAGAACTACATACAGCTGTAACACCCACCATGTGCCAGTATGTCCATGTATCTATACACCAGAACTATCTACAGCTGTAACACCCACCATGTGCCAGTATACCCGTGTATCTATACACCAGAACTATCTACAGCTGTAACACCCACCATGTGCCAGTATGTCCATGTATCTATACATCAGAACTACCTACAGCTGTAACACCCACCATGTGCCAGTATGTCCATGTATCTATACACCAGAACTACATACAGCTGTAACACCCACCATGTGCCAGTATTCCCGTTTATGGATACACCAGAACTACATACAGCTGTAACACCCACCATGTGCCAGTATTCCCGTGTATCTATACACCAGAACTATCTACAGCTGTAACACCCATCATGTGCCAGTATGTCCATGTATCTATACACCAGAACTATCGACAGCTGTATAACACCCACCATGTGGCAGTATGTTTATGTATGTATACACGAGAACTATCTACAGCTGTAACACCCACCATGTGCCAGTATGTCCATGTATCTATACACCAGAACTATCTACAGCTGTAACACCCACCATGTGCCAGTATGTCCATGTATCTATACACCAGAACTACATACAGCTGTAACACCCACCATGTGCCAGTATGTCCATGTATCTATACACCAGAACTACATACAGCTGTAACACCCACCATGTGCCAGTATTCCCCGTGTATCTATACACCAGAACTATCTACAGCTGTAACACTCAGCATGTACCAGTATGTCCATGTATCTCTACCAGAACTACCTACAGCTGTACCACTCAGCATGTGCCAGTATGTCCATGTATCTATACACCAGAACTACCTACAGCTGTAACACCCACCATGTGCCAGTATGTCCATGTATCTATACACCAGAACTACCTACAGCTGTAACACCCACCATGTGCCAGTATGTCCATGTATCTATACACCAGAACTACCTACAGCTGTAACACCCACCATGTGCCAGTATGTCCATGTATCTATACACCAGAACTACACCAGAACTACAGCTGTAACACCCACCATGTGCCAGTATGTCCATGTATCTATACACCAGAACTATCTACAGCTGTAACACCCACCATGTGCCAGTATGTCCATGTATCTATACACCAGAACTATCTACAGCTGTAACACCCACCATGTGCCAGTATGTCCATGTATCTATACACCAGAACTATCTACAGCTGTAACACCCACCATGTGCCAGTATGTGGTACCCAGTATGTCCATGTATCTATACACCAGAACTACCTACAGCTGTAACACCCACCATGTGCCAGTATGTCCATGTATCTATACACTACAGCTACAGCTGTAACACCCACCATGTGTAACACCCAGTATGCCCATGTATCTATACACCAGAACTACCTACAGCTGTAACACCCACCATGTGCCAGTATGTCCATGTATCTATACACCAGAACTACATACAGCTGTAACACCCACCATGTGCCAGTATGTCCATGTATCTATACACCAGAACTACCTACAGCTGTAACATGTGCCACCATGTGGTACCCAGTATGTCCATGTATCTATACACCAGAACTACCTACAGCTGTAACACCCACCATGTGCCAGTATGTCCATGTATCTATACACCAGAACTATCTACAGCTGTAACACCCACCATGTGCCAGTATGTCCATGTATCTATACACCAGAACTACCTACAGCTGTAACACCCACCATGTGCCAGTATGTCCATGTATCTATACACCAGAACTACCTACAGCTGTAACACCCACCATGTGCCAGTATGTCCATGTATCTATACACCAGAACTATCTACAGCTGTAACACCCACCATGTGCCAGTATGTCCATGTATCTATACACCAGAACTACATACAGCTGTAACACCCACCATGTGCCAGTATGTCCATGTATCTATACACCAGAACTATCTACAGCTGTAACACCCACCATGTGCCAGTATGTCCATGTATCTATACACCAGAACTATCTACAGCTGTAACACCCACCATGTGCCAGTATACCCGTGTATCTATACACCAGAACTACATACAGCTGTAACACCCACCATGTGCCAGTATGTCCATGTATCTATACACCAGAACTACCTACAGCTGTAACACCCACCATGTGCCAGTATGTCCATGTATCTATACACCAGAACTACATACAGCTGTAACACCCACCATGTGCCAGTATACCCGTGTATCTATACACCAGAACTATCTACAGCTGTAACACCCACCATGTGCCAGTATGTCCATGTATCTATACACCAGAACTACCTACAGCTGTAACACCCACCATGTGCCAGTATGTCCATGTATCTATACACCAGAACTATCTACAGCTGTAACACCCACCATGTGCCAGTATGTCCATGTATCTATACACCAGAACTATCTACAGCTGTAACACCCACCATGTGCCAGTATGTCCATGTGTATCTATACACCAGAACTACATACAGCTGTAACACCCACCATGTGCCAGTATGTCCATGTATCTATACACAGAACTACGTACAGCTGTAACACCCACCATGTATCTATACACCAGAATGTCCGTGTATCTATACACCAGAACTATCTACAGCTGTAACACCCATCATGTGCCAGTATGTCCATGTATCTATACACCAGAACTACCTACAGCTGTAACACCCACCATGTGCCAGTATGTCCATGTATCTATACACCAGAACTATCTACAGCTGTAACACCCACCATGTGTCCATGCCAGAACTATCTACAGCTGTATGTCCATGTATCTCCTACAGCTGTAACACCCACCATGTGCCAGTATGTCCATGTATCTATACACCAGAACTACATACAGGCTGTAACACCCACCATGTGCCAGTATGTCCATGTATCTATACACCAGAACTACCTACAGCCTGTAACATCTCTACACCATGCTGCCAGCATGTCCAGTATGTATGTATATACACCAGAACTATCTACAGCTGTAACACCCACCATGTGCCAGTATGTCCATGTATCTATACACCAGAACTACCTACAGCTGTAACACCCACCATGTGCCAGTAACATCCATGTATCTATACACCAGAACTACCTACAGCTGTAACACCCACCATGAGCCAGTATGTCCATGTATCTATACACGAGAACTATCTACAGCTGTAACTCTCAGCATGTGCCAGTATGTCCATGTATCTATACACCAGAACTATCTACAGCTGTAACACCCACCATGTGCCAGTATGTCCATGTATCTATACACCAGAACTATCTACAGCTGTAACACCCACCATGTGCCAGTATGTCCATGTATCTATACACCAGAACTATCTACAGCTGTAACACCCACCATGTGCCAGTATGTCCATGTATCTATACACCAGAACTATCTACAGCTGTAACACCCACCATGTGCCAGTATGTCCATGTATCTATGCACCAGAACTATCTACAGCTGTAACACCCACCATGTGCCAGTATGTCCATGTATCTATACACCAGAACTACCTACAGCTGTAACACCCACCATGTGCCAGTATGTCCATGTATCTATACACCAGAACTACCTACAGCTGTAACACCCACCATGTGCCAGTATGTCCATGTATCTATACACCAGAACTACCTACAGCTGTAACACCCACCATGTGCCAGTATGTCCATGTATCTATACATCAGAACTTTCTACAGCTGTAACACCCACCATGTGCCAGTATGTCCATGTATCTATACACCAGAACTACCTACAGCTGTAACACCCACCATGTGCCAGTATGTCCATGTATCTAGACACCAGAACTACCTACAGCTGTAACACCCACCATGTGCCAGTATACCCGTGTATCTATACACCAGAACTACCTGCACTACCGAATGTATACTGGCCACATAAAGAAACTGTGCACACAGAAAATATAAAGATAGGCAGACAGCGTCTTTATGCATAAATAAAGGTGTGAACATAGCAAGTATTGAGACAATCAAACGCTCATGCAGGTGCCAGGCGACGTGACGTCATTGATGGTGGCCTATGGACTTGCAATGTGTTACTGCACGTGCAGCCTGTGCAGCTGCACACAACATGTGAAACTCAGAAATTGATGTCACTGTTGAAAGCTTGATCTTTGGTCATTCAAACGTTCACCAAATTCACATGAAAGGCCACATGCACATCATGCCAAGATTAACATGTGCTCAACGTCATGAAGCCATTGGAATGGTTCGAGCATGAGCCAACAACAGGTGGCAGCACATTTCAATTGCCATCGTAACACGATATCTGCATTTGTCAGGCGTTAGGGACACAGTAATGACGTCGCCGACCACCCACGTTCTGGGCGTCCCCGAGTAACGACGCCAAGACAGGACAGATGGATTCGGGTGACTCATATCAGACACAGGTTCCAGACGGCAGTGACCACGTCCCAAACCATTCCCCAGGCCTTCATTCGGAAAATTTGGCAGCCTCTATGCGTCGTCGATGCACTGCTGTGCTTCACGCGCATGATGGTCATACCCGTTATTGACTTTGTGACTTCGCGGTGTGACCCCCCACTCAATTTTGAATTTCTGACGTCATCGTTACGGATATTGTTCATGTTCTTTTGAGGCCCGATACTTCAGCTTATAAAGTGTCTACATCATGTCTTTTCTGTGTTGTATTCCAATTCTGAAGGAATTTTCTGTGTGCACAGTTTCTTTATGTGGCTAACATAGGAGTTCCACTCTTTATGAGCATGATTTACAGAAAACTAATATTGAGCTGTAAACCATTTAATTTGAAATATATTGACTGGGGTATATTGAGGAATTGACATTATTTAGTAATATCATAATAAATATTTTGTGTGTTTATCTAAATATCTGAAAATAAAACCGGATTTTAGTAAGAGTGCGTAGTAGTTCTTACGTTTATATACTTTATTCTTACAAATACAAAGGCCAACCAGAATGACTTTGTGATTTTGTTTATTCATTGTACATTTAGATAACAGAAATCAGTGACATCATTCAGCGCCGTAATCCATCATTAGTTTTCCCGCCAAATCTGTTGTCAGATTTTCAGGAAACCGTAAACCACAGGTGGTCTGACCTAATATTTTGTTTGGTTGATGGGAACATGAACTCAAAGGCCATGAAATCACTTATTATTTATTCATACTCATAGCTGACGTTGGAATTTCTCGTTCGATAGTATAACTCTAGTTCATTGGCTTGTCATGTGACTAGATGTGAACACAGACCAACTAACCCCCTGCGTCCACGCGTAAAGCCAGTTTTGTGTTTGGACCCCTACAACCCTTACGTTGAGAGCAATCACGTGTCACCGTCCCAATACAGTGTTGTACTCTTCCATCTTTCTTCCTTGGTGTAATACTGGTTGTAACGATGTTAAACGAACCCTCCCCTTTGTAGAACAAAAGAAGGGCGTCTACGTACCACGATGGAGCATTCAGTTCAACCTCGCAGTTCATTACTTCACTTTATTGTCAATAGACCACCAATGGTGGTATAAGAGTACACATTACACACATCAATTATTACATACAGTCAAAATGGCGGCGGAGTATAACAATATATTATAGAAAATCAGTTGTTGGTATAACGTGTCTATTATCTAACTTTTGTTACAGTAGAAAAGATAACATTTATAAACTTTGCTAGTTTTTTTGCAGTAAAATCTAATGTAGTAAACAAAATTCTATAAGATGCAATATTTGAGTGTTTGAGCAGTTTGGTTGGTATGAATTTTCTTCTAGCTTCCTGAAAAGCAGGACAGCGAAATATATTACGGAACGCGTCTGCAGTTGCTGGCGAGTCACATAATTTACAAGTTCTTTTTTCTCTTGGAGTATTATCCAACGCCCTGTCTCAATTGGTAAACAATGAGGAGATGTTCTGAATTTTAATAGTGAATGATAATATATTTTTGCAATTAGAGAAAGGCACCAAGTGATGGTAGGGTCTTAATATATTTATAGTATTGTCCCTTAGGACTTATTTCTATGGCATTCCTCCACTCTTGATAAAAGTGATCTTTTAACCTACTTTCTACCATATTCAACAGCCATGTTCGACTAAAATGTCCTGGGGACATATATACATTACTGAGCCCGCATGAGTTTAGGATATTTTCAACAAATTTAAGCAAAGAATAGGAATGATTATTTGCCACACTATCTAATGACATGAAATTATAGATTACCTGCGATAATTTGAATTGGGACAAGGGCGTGGCGAGTTTATGCCAATAACTAATAATTCATTTGGATACATAAATGTTGATATGATATCTTCCAAATTCACCATATAAGAAATAATTCGGTGTAGTCATTCTGAGACCAGAGGCTAATTTTAGAAACTTGGTATGTACGTTTTCCAGTATATCTAGTTTACCATGACTCCCAAATTCAGAGCCGTACAACATGATAGGTAAAATCATTAAATCAAACGCTTTAAGTCCACAATCAAGTGGTAAATCATTGTTTCTTGCCATTTTCAATCACAAAAACATACATTTCTTAGCCTGTGTTGCTAGTACATTAATACCAAAAGAGAACTTTCTATTTTTGTGAAAGCTAAACCCCAAGTAGTTATAATTATCTACTGTGCCATAGTGAAACGATAGCTTATTTACTCTACATAACAATTTTAGTTTTATCACTATACAGTCAGTCTCCATTTCTGGCAATATACATGAAAATGGTCCAGGAACCTTTGCAGGGCTGACGCTGAAGTAGCAAATAGTGTGCCGTCTGCATATAAAAGAACTGGCAGCTGTATGCAAATTACATTCATATCATAATTATTGATAGGTATATCAACACCATTACAATCAAGTATTTTTAACCATGATTCTAAATCATCTATAAAGATAGAGAACAATAACGGAGAAAGATTTTCTCCTTGTCGAACCCCCGAGAAACTTGGGGAAAGAAGCAGACTTTTCATGGTTAAACTCAATACTGGATATAATGTTAGAGTATATATTTTGAACTAATGTAAAGACCTTACCTTTGATACCATAAGACAACATTTTTTACCAAAGACCAACTCTCCAAACATTATCGAAGGCTTTAGAAAAGTCAATGAAGGCACAGTACAATTTATGTTTATTGTGTTTTAGGTATTCAATAACTGTTGTCGGTTGTAGAGTAACCGTTTCGAAAACCGGCTTGGCAAGAGGACAGTAAAGATCTAAAAATCTGGATAATCTATGGTTAAGTATGCTAGTAAAAAGTTTTCCAAGACAACTCAACATTGTAATAGGTCTATAGGAACTAGGGTCACATGAGTCACCTTTACCTTTGTAGATGGGTTTAATGACCCCAATTAACCAAGATTCAGGAACTTCACCTGTGTCGAGGTCAACATTAAGAAGTTTTTCTAGAAATGGAAGAAACAAGTCTATTGAGTCAATCATATAATCGTTTTCTACCAAATCTTCACCTGATGCTTTATTTCTCTTCAGCTGTAATACTGCTTCAGAAATTTGATTCTGTGTTGAGGCAACATTAAGAACTGAGCAGTCTAAGGGTACATGCATCTCATTAATATCTTCAGGAACTGTATCATTACACCCTTGTGCGTTTATTTTTAAAGTATTCACATAGCTCATATCACTATGAGAAGAATCATTATGTGTAGATTTTCGTTTATGCAGTAATTTCTAGTAATCCCTTGGGTTCTTCTTCTGCTTATTTCTGATTTCAGTGGCTACTTTACACTTATATCTATTCACATACTTGTTCATACATTTCTTATACTCATTAGCTGCGTGGCGGTAGTAGATATGATTTGCTTAAGGGAAACAAAACTCCCAACTTTTAGTCGTCACGCCATTATTTTTAGCCCGCGAAATCCTCGGATGCCGATTAGCGCCAGCCACCCAGCAAACTGGGTTTGGACAAGAAAGGGAGTGCCTCCTGGAACGCCATGGAATCCCCTTGAATTCTCAGATTTGATCAAATTATGCTAACGAACACCTTCCGCCCAGCCAATTCGCACATGTGTGTAAATGTTTATGTAGAATTATGTACCTCATTATACAGCAATTTCGTGGATGTACTATTTTGCAACAATGAAGTTTACTTAATGTACTCTTAACAGCGATGACAGGCACAAGGCATACAATAAAACAATTACCACGAACCTTTTGTCATCCGTGTTTTATCGTACAAGTCCCACCCTTGGTGTGTATTGCATTACAAATGATTGTATTTCAAGTATTAATTAATAGTGACGACATTCGGATGATATAGTCTCTGCAAAATAGCTCAATAAAAGTTAACCCTTACCTCTGGTTGTGTAGTGGACAGCAGCCAGTGGTTCGCATTTTGGCGTACTTATTCAATCTAAAACATGGAAATAATAAGGATTGGTGTGGTGAATGTATTACATGTTATTGTAATATGCACGTGGCAGCGAAGAGATTACGTTCGCGCCGTACTTGCACGTCGTCATATGAGCGAAATATTCTTAAGTACGACGTTAAACCCTATTTCACCTCACCTCAAATAATTAGCCGATAATATGTTGATTGAATGTTCAGTGTTGTCAAAATATATAATTAAAGTTTTTAAAGAGCCGTGAACACAGAAGTGTGTGATATCCCAGCTGACCAAGGGTATACGGCGCCTATGTGCGAAACAGGCGAAGAAAATCATTTGAGAGACGAACACCGGTTAAAGCAACACGAACGCTTTAGATAATATACATAATTTTAAATATTATGTTGTTACAAAGACACCTGATATCGAACAAGTGTCTTTGTCCTGCTGCAGATGTATGGGATATTGGCCCTATGTGTGGATACTGACAGATATTTTCCAAGAAGAAGATACTTGTAACAATTTCGGTTGTAATGACGAGTTTGAATTTCGTTTTCATTTGCTGTAGCGGGAAGGCATGGGGTCTGTGGTTAATGATCCAACTGTTCCACACGCGAACATTATCCGCCAATAGCAATCACTTATTCTAAAGTGCGATTATTACTATTATTAGTATTTACTAAAATTATTTAGTAAAAACTGCAACTCAATAACTAGATATTAGGATAAATAATTTGTAATGAAATATCATATGTATTCGATCGTTGCTAGAAAAAATGACTATCTTAGATTTCACATTTAATTGACCAAGTTTATCAGCGGTTCGTCTCCTCTAAAGGAAGTTTTGCTGTTTTATTGTAATACTGATAGTCCTCGGGAGGTTCACACTTGGTGTTGTATGCATTTATCAACAACAAAAAACATGTCAGTTTGGCTGTGTCTCTTTATTGTATACCCTTTGTCATGATACAGCGTCTCATTCGCCGACCCTTTAATAGGTGTCTCTTCTCTCGATGTTACAGTCTATGATAAGCGAATTTGTATTCCGGGAAAATGAACCGATCCACACATAGACGCTTTCAATGTTGGACTTCAGTTTCCCTATAACCTTTCTCATTTCTGTTAAATTCAAGTAGCGAGTATTTGCAGGTAAATGAACTAATCTGTAACCATAAACAGGCTTGTGTAACTGACATAAACCTAAATCACAATATCCTTTAAAAGGAAAGAGATTCGTTACCACGCTCCAACATATCACATTAAAGTGTTAAAGTGCGTGGTGATCTGTTTCGAAACCGCCATTGTGTGGGTAACCGGAAGTAGTTTCCAACAAAGATGGCGGACATTGTTAGATTGAGTGGCGAATTTTAAATCATTACTGGTGGCTACAGTGCGACTGGAACATTGGTTGCCTATTCAGCCTTTATATCGCTCCTCCTAACTAAACCATTTAGCTTAAGTACTTCATTAGCCTACATTACTGTAATAGGACATGAAAAAAAAAAATTGAGGTCGTACTTTTTGTTGACAGGCACTTGCGTGGTGTCCATGGCGACCAAGTGTGATTGCGAGCGGTGGCGGTTCAAATGATGGCCACATTCGTCTCTGGCACGTGCATACCGGAGAAAAACTGACCGAGGTGGATACGAAGTCTCAGGTGAGGTGTCGCAGACGCCTGCAGGTCCATTTGAATCTTACTACATACTTATTTTCACACTTTTTGATTTAAAAGAAGAATATTATGCTTCTCAGACAAGCGTCGGCCATCCTAGACATGCATGTATATTGCAGCAATGTTATATGTATGTAATTTTCTCAAGCAGTACTTCAGTATCAGAACTTATATATGTGATGACAGTGTTTTTGAAGATGGACAGTATTCCACAATGAATCGGATGGGCTTCGGTCTGAAAGACCAACACTGTGAGATATCTGTGTAGTTCGTAACTACATTCACGATGACATTGTTCAAAGAGTTCACCTCCCTCCCTAAATGTTTTGCGGACTGTTATAATTTTACTTGGAACGTAAACGTTATGAAATCTTTCAATATGCCGAGTATACGTATGGCTGAATGAATGTGTCATAAGAAGTTTGTTCCCGACATTACGATATCAGATCAAACAACTTACAGTGAGCAGCTGTTGTTCACAGGGGACAAAGCGGGTCTGTATGACGTCAGAGGTAGACATTAGTTCGCTATTCGGCCATGAACCTTCTGAGTGCCTGAATACTGAAAGTGTGGCTGATGTTGTAGTGATGGGAAGCGTGGTGAGGAATACTCCCTCAACGTTTACTTCACCTACAGCGTACACTCCATATCCAGTCTGTAATCTGTCGAGGGTTTATTCATCTAAATCGCTTTGTTGTCTTCCAACTATTTTTCTTAGCTTATTTAATACCGCACCAAGCAGCATTCCAGCTATATGGCGGTGGTCGAGTCTTGACGATCAGTCGTAGGGCATCTGACCGCCCGATCTCTTGAGGCGCCTCTTACGACATGCGTGGGTAACCAATACCATATCTGACACACACCAGTCTTCGCTGTGTTCCGACTATATGACTTCTATGACGCTCGTGTGGCAAGCCGTTTACTGAGAAACCGCTAATATCTTCATTTAAAAAACCCCTCACCCAAACCCATCTGTATTATATCTAAAGACATCCTTAAAGATATCGGTAAATAATCATATTAGTAATACATGATGATTCAATATATCTTGAAACAATTCATACACACACGCGCATTACCGATATCTTGAATTCATTTAGATATTTCCTCATTAAATTCACGATATCTTCGTCCCCAAAAGGGCGGAAGATGCTATGCAGATATCTTCATTACTCCTGGCAACGTATTCGCAAATCATTTCCATTCCCAAATGGCGGCAGACGGTAACGAGTGAGCTTGTCACTGTCTTTACTTCTTGCAAGTTGTTCCAGCAGTATCCCCTCACTTAGCCAGACCCTGTCGAAACAGGTCTCACATAGCCAGAGAGGGATTTGGCTGACAAGGGTTAGTGTTTTGATAACACTTAGTCCAGATGAGCCATAGTCTGTATCAACAAAATGCTCAATTAGCGAGATTAGTGAAATTTGTATGAAAGTGAGATACATGTACATTGATATGGTATTATTTGAATATTGTGTGTGCGGGATTTCAGGAAATGCTCAATTGGTGATATTAGTGGCATTTGTATTTAAGTGAGATGCATTGATATGGTATTATTTGAATTCTCTTTGGGGATTTCAGGAAATGCTCATTTAGTGATATTAGTGAAATTATTTTAACTAGTCCAAGATTATTTATGCAAAAATAGTTATTTTTTCCGAGCACAAACATTTAGGCCTCTGGTTTCAAAAAGACGCAAATTGGACCGCACAGATGCATTTTGTACTTGACAAAGTTTCATCAATGATAAATTGTTTAAGGAGTTACAAATACCAATTTCAGCACACATTTGTTCGGGAACCAGACCGTAAGCGACAAATCATTTCGATAGGATAGTTATCATCCTTTGGATTAAGATCATACATTCACAATATCAATAATTATTGACATTGGCACTTAATTGCAAGATATCGGGAATCGTATGACAGATATCACGACAAACACAAGTTTGTCTTTAAATCCTATTCTGATATTAATCCAATTTATGATATCAGCAATTCTTTTCAATATATCATGAATATTCTTTATCATGTCCGTCATTCATTTCGTCATTGTTCATTTCGAATTTAATTGTAGTTTTATGTAATTTCCTCTATTCGAGATGGGTTTTTTCAAGTTATCTGAAAACAAAATTGTAGCAATTTCGAAAAATTGTAAAAACGGCCTGCAATATGTTGGTTCCAACATCTGACATAGCCAGACCGATACGGTTAGATGTCGTGCCGTGCACATTTAAGATACAAAATATCTATCATATGTCAACGTGTATTGCGCACTTTCCAATTAATAACTTCATAGGTCGCTCAGACCATGATAGATCTTATTACCCCGGTCACAGTATTAAAGTGCATCCTCTGCTAATAATTTTGGCCATTTGAGCTCAAAATCCCCAAATGTGAGAGTTTAGGATCTATTACTGACTAGCCATAATTGTGTGCGCAGGTGTGCAGCCTCATGTGGTCGTCTGTGTGTCACGAGCTGGTGTCCAGTCACGGGGTGCCGAATGCCGACAAGAACAGCATACATCTCTGGCGGACTCGTCTGATGAAACTGGAGCAGACGACACGACTGCAGCAGCACAGCAGACGACCACTGCATCTGGCAATCAGCCCCGACGGGACAACACTAGGTGAGCTCAGCTCATTATGTCTCCCCACGAAGGGTCGGGAGACATTTTGTGTTTGGTTGAGTTTCCGTCGACGTCAACAATCTTCACCAAATTTGCTATACTGCCTATTCATATCATGTAGATGTGCCTTTTGGGATTTTGTAATTTTCTTTCAATTTAGTTTTTTTCTGTTTCAATGGCAACAAATTTGGACTTGTTTTTTTTTAAGGTAGAGATTTTGAAATTGAATGAATCAAATGAATTGTTTGAGGTCTCAACGTTGAATCGGAAGGGGGAGACATCTGTTTATACCAGTAACTAGTTAGTTGTAACTTTGTTACTCTGGGCACCGATTACTGGTTTGTTTGTATGTTGACGCAAACAACATTAAGCACACTGGAACTGTAAACAGACCCCAACGTCTCACTGATCACAATGTTGTTTGAGCATGTCACAACATCGGAATCCACACCTTCTTAGATGTCAAAATAGGGGTACACGCAACCCGTTACTCAAAGCCTTCGTTGTGCACCCCTTGTCTGCTACCCTTATCTGCTGGAATTTCTAAGGGTTCGATAAAGACCTTATTCTGTTTTATATTACATTCAGTATTAAAGTATTTGTTAAATGTTTCCATGTAATACACTTCAGCCACATACGGTAGTTTTAAATTGAAATCTGGAAAGACCGACCTTCCTCGTATATATTAGTATTAGAGCATCGTCGCAACAGTGATGATGCGGCTTAAAATAATATTTACTCAATTCCGTGAGACACTGAGATAAAATGCAAACTGTAAGACTGCTCACCGGGGAGAGATATTTAACTCGCTGCTCATCAACCAACAGGTCTTTGGAGTCTGGGGCGGTTATCTGGTCAGGTCGGAATACCGGATGAATCTTTTTCACTGTCGTAAGTTGTAACACTGACAGAAGAAAAATCGAAATAGACTGACAGAGCAGTGAACTGATGGCTGTGGACTGACTGGACTGATGGTTAACGAACGCTTTGATTAATTTTAACCACAGATGCGATTTAACTAAAGTATCGCCATTGCATATCCGAACTTCAACTCAACTCCCAAGCAATGACAAGCGCTTTTATCAATCACACGTTATACTAACGAGGACAGCATGATAACCGCCACGCCCCCTCCAGCCGACTTCCGCTTCACTAAAGTAGGCTTTTACGAAATCGGTTAAGATGGACATATCATTGTCAATCACTATCAAATGGGGTGGAAAATTAATCCAACCAGCGATAAACACAAATAAGTTAATTAACAGATATACATTAAGCTATTTTTGTCTCCTAAGTCACACGAAAAGTGTTGAATATATTTGTACCCTGTTATACATGACGTCGACCGAGCCCTATACCACGCACACCTGGAAGCCTTGTGCATGGGCATTTGAAGCAGTTATGTCATCCAGGTGCGTGGAAACATTGAACAGATACTTTAATACTGAATGTGATACCCTATAATATAATGAGTGGTAGGGATGGGGGTGGCGGTGCGGGTTGAGATAGTTTAGCGTTCAAAGGCTTGGCTTCGTCACGACGTTGTATTCTCCATATGGTGCAGGTTGTAATATGGTGGGATAAGGCTAAATGCACCGTGAAATCGATCATCAATAACCGCGATACATATGACAGTCACTCGTCAGTGCAGGTCTTGTCTACCTGGGCATGAGAGCAAACACGTATCATGATCTCCCGAACATGTCGACAGTATCACCTGCCTGTAACGCTGTTGTCATGTGGTAACACAAATACCTGAGCTAATATCACCGTGTCTTGGATAAACATGATTTAAGATTCGGTTGACAACTAATATCTAGTTTGTATAGGGATCCTCTTATCCTTTCCTACAGCAAACATAATGAAATGGCTTTGACCTTTTTGTTCCCAGCTTTAACGACAAATCACTCATGTTGTAAACACAATGAAACTGGCGAGTGTGGCCGACCCAGGCCCCGTTGTTTGTGGCTGAAATGTCGTGGTCATTGATCACGTTAAACATTCACCAGATTATCGCTACAACAAAGATTTGCACCTACGACCGGAAGTCAGATGAACCGGAAATGATAAAATCACCGAGCTTTGTAAGTAATGGCTGGCTGGTGGCGATCGATATGTTTTAACACATGCCACAGGTTACACGTGAAGGCTTACATACACGCCTTCTCAAAACACACCAGCCTCAGCTGCATTAAGGAAGGACCAAGTCCAATCAGACGGATAAATATTATTGAATACCTTTCATTCAGCAGTAACTGTCAGGTAAACAGTGTCGACACGTATATATTGACTGTACTCAAGGCAGATGGACATTGCCTTACAGCACCAGGAATAAACATGGGAAACTTGCGTGTAGGGTTTTATTCTGTGATCAGGTAATTTGTCATCACTCTCCATTCGTTATGTGGAATGAAGTGAAGCAATGATTCATCCCAGCCTATCTTCCTGGGTCAGTGCCCCGTGAAGTTACTCACCACGCGTTGTATGAGAAGATTTACCAGGTTTACAAATAGTAGAATTTGTAAACTGGTGTATTTTCATCGCCTTAGAGACATAATATGTACGTGTTCAGATTTGTTCCCATGTAAACCCATCAATGATTTGTTTCTTAACAGCTGGGTATAAATAACTTCTTAAGTCGCCCATCAAAATACGTGTGAGCATCCATTAGGTCGATAAGATTAAGCCTATTTAAGGAGTACTTTCCTTTCTTGAAGTAGTGAATAAATTGCCCTAAGTCAAAATCATCTACAGTACGTAAGAAAACGCACTTAACACTTTAGTGTGACAAAGCATTGCAAAATCTGGTCATTTAAATGCGCCCGCTGGCAGAGACTGTCAGTTGGTCTAACCACTGCCCTCACTGTTGTCTCTTAAAGGGATGATTGGATCATTGTGATTGAAGTGATATCCGATTCCCAGGATATACTCTTTGTGTGAAAATCTTTCACGAGGCAATTTATGCAAATATATTTTCATTTTCCGATTCTGTTTTTTCTGTTACTTTGATTATGAAAAAGAAACAAACATCGTGTTTTTGTGTGTACACATGTGTGACGTACTGTGTACCAGGAGGCCAGTGGTAGCTTCCAGGTGGCTTCAAACACGAGAACACCAGTTCGGTTGTCTTCAGGTTGAATGCGGGTAGCCACCATATATCACACCCCAAAGGAGTCTAGGACGTTTTGGATGAAAACATGAAATTCTAAGAATAATTCATTTTGATACCTCCATTTATTTGTAATGTCGTTATTGACACTGTCTGCTCCTATAGCCATTAGAGTGGACGAGTCTATATTTAATGTGGAATCGGCATTGTTTCAGTCATGTAAGGACGTACCCACCAGAAACTACCTGTAGTCTTGGCACACTAATGATATGGCAATACTTGTACTCCAGGATGCATTGACATGGGAGAGTATCAAATAATTATGAAAAGTTAAAAGTTTGTAAACTTTAAAGGTTTTATTTGACTAAAAATAGATTGAACTATTTTGGTTCCGTCCTCACTAGTTGAAAACCTCAGTATCTCAGAGAAAGCTGTAAAATGGCTTGGTAAGTGGGAATTTGGAGTGCCAGTAGAACACTTGGTGTGTACAACATATACTGCAAAGAAAACCTGAAGCTAGTTCGTAATCTTATGCTGTTGTTAAATAATCCTATATGTGTTTTGAGGGTGAGCTTCTATACGAAGGCGATCTTACAAGACTTAGTACGACCCTTACGAGTCATGGTGCCATTGACTATGACAGTATATCTTCCACCGACGTGCCCGGTTCAAAGCATAAACTACCCCATGGCAGATTAACTATACCAATCTGTGGAGGTGCGGTCAAGACATCATGGTGTTCAACTTTCTCTGTGATCACGAACTTTCTTGTGTATTCGAGAAACTATGCTCGGAAACAGTTACTTCGGAGATTCTTGAAATATGTCCCCTTGCTACAGAGAACTACTAATGGCTGCTGCAGTGAAACTGAAACAGGTCGAAAATTTCAACTGACATAAGACTTTCACTGAATTGGAACACAAATATATGCAAACCATGCAGGACACGGATATCCAATTAAGAGTTTTCTGCCAATCTGTTTACTTTAACAAGGCACCAGAACAATGGCGGCGAACGTTCAACTCACTGCAATAATGGCGGCTAACTCTTACAACCCATTAGTAGAAATCTACGTAATGCATTGTTGAAAAGTTTTCTCGTTGCGATACAGACAGAATTTAAAGTCCTTACATGGGTACAATATAGCAAACTGTTTGAGTCCACCGTAGCAGATCTAGAAAACCACATACTCACTGACTCAGCCTTGCATGCATCTTTGGTTTCAGCATCTCTTGGGGCAGACGAGAATCTGTGTCTGTGGAGGTGCTTCCCGTCCTCCACACCCAGAACATCTTCAACCGATCACGATTCGCCGCTCCAGCTCACCAAGTCCATCCGCTGAACATACAAACAATAGATCGACAAGCATATGTAAACAGTGAACATAATAAATACTTCTACATTCATGGCAAATGAAATGGCGTATGTCCGTTTGGTTTAATCTGATGCTGATGCGTTGCTTCAGACTTCAATGTCTTTTGATATATTATTTACCATTCATTAAGAAAATATTTTTCATAGTAATACTTATGACTGTTTTGTTTGTTGTTATGTGGGAAGTGGTGAATGTAGTCTTCCGGCACTACTTCCTGTACTACTTCCTGTACAACTGTTAACAGGGGGTTGAGGCTATGTAGAGCCAGCACTGAACTACGGATAAAGTGCTTTTCGTTTGGAAATATTTCATTACCAATAATCCAGTACAACCAGAATGGAATTTTAATGGATTATTGAAATAATTATGTCAGGTGCCAAATTGTTTAGTTTTGTTGTATCGGTAAGATGTTCCTGTTACTATTGACCAGGAACTCTGGGGGCTAGCTTTGTTGTCAGAACGGAACAATGTTTTGTAAACAAATACCAAATTATTCTAGGTTCAATAAACTTCTCTATTGTTATTTGACACTGTTGTTTGTTACTGCCAGCATACGTTGAGCACCTCAAGGTTCAACAGGCTTGCCGTTTGATGACCTTACACAGAGGGTTGGATACTGCACAAAAATGCATGACGCATATCAGACAGTAACTGAGACACGTTCTCATATGTGTTGTTTTGGCCGTTTCTCTGAAGCAAAGAAAACTTAACCAAGCTTCATTAACACCATCACCCGCCTTCACTACACTTGCAATCAGCTGATGCCCATGTACGTGGATGGTAGGTTTGGTTACATGTCCTCATGTTGGTTTCAGGCAACAGTTCATGACATGGCCCACATTGCCCGTATCATTCGAATGTGTTTAGGATTCATTTCTATGATTATTGAAAATGATTTCTTCGCTATTATGTAGGTTATGTTTGTTGAACTGCCATCACTGGTGTTTTCCCACTTTACAGCCTGGTATTTGTTTGTAGATCGAGTGGTCATGCTTGATTAGTTTGATAGCGTGGCTCAGTCTCCCGACGCCGTGTATTATTGGTACTCACGGTGCTGATCATTGTTTGGTCCAGACACGTGTTTACTGACCACCGTCAAATGACTTGGTGTGGCGATAGGCACCCAATCCTAACAGGCTGGTATTTTTAACGAACACCAGCGGACATCACTGATTTTCAGGGACGCGTGAAGATTTGAGATTGATTGCTCTGCATTGTTCACGTTTAGTATTTTCACTTGCTCAACCGTTACCTTCAGGATTCCACTCAGAGTTATAATTTACTCGTTACTTTCACCAAGTTCGATACACTGTTCGGGTCGGTTCTAGCCTGGCTCCCAAAAGTTCCGAATATCTTGGTATGATAAGATGTATCCACTTTTTGTTATTTGAAATATCTTCCATTGGAATTGCAGGTTTTAAAACTTACTGTGAAGAATCCCTCCTCCCTTTAGAGCAGAACATGTGTCGCTGCGGCAATATTTCAACTATATTTTAACAAATGTCTTGAAGAGTTGACTAGGGAAATAGCGCATCGACTAAACACGCCAGTCTCTCATTGTCTTGTCTGTCGGATCTCATGTTAACGTTTTCAAGGAAGAGAAATATATTTGTAAGGGGTTTGTGAAAGGTATTTTGTCACAATATGTCATCCAGTTCGTCGCACGTAGCTATATCATGTTCTGAAAGCTAATCTTTGCAACAAGCTGAAGATCTGCCAGTATACAGCGAAACATATCTCCATATGGATTCTCGTGACGGGAACAACTCTGGCAAGGAAATCGATATCGATGTACAATAGCCCAGCAATAACATTGATTAGGTGTTGTGGCAATTACGACAAACAGTGGGATGCTATGTAGCTCAAAGTTTAATATGTTTCACTGCAGCTTTTCTTGATGGCCTAATAGCGATATGTGATCGTCGCCACATGAAAACATCACGAAGCTTTAGAGCTTCAATGCTGGGGACAATCACCCACGGATGAGTGAATCAACTCGCGGACGGGAACTGTTCTTTGAAAACATCGATTATTGTTCCGGTTGTATTTATAAATCACATGGGCCAGCTGTTATTTGATGTCAATCAGACATGCAATTGATTTGGTTTATGTAGTATTTTATGGGAGTGAGTATTACGTTTTTTGGCATGTTCCAGTCCGTGGAGACCTCATACAGTGTACCTGTCCAAGAGCGGTTGTTTTGGTACCCTCAGCTGGTAGTTTAGGATGGCTGAGGGACGGAAGACTAATGTCACGGGTGGAGTTGACGACAGCAGACATTTTGGGGAATAGTCGTAAAGATGGTACAAGTTCACTGCCAAGGCGTGGCAGAACGCGCACCGGGGCCGAGTGGCTAATGTTCCCGGTGCGGAGACCCACTCTGTTACTCGCTCACATGCAGAAGCTGGACGGCGATTCTTCATATTCGTGTAGTCGTTGGTGAGGCGATGGCCGTGTCCGACGCCTCAACAAGCAGCACAATCGGTCCGCTTCTTCTGTTGATCAGGGCCCGTCTCCCTGTCCGGATACCTTTCTGACTGATCATGTCGTCAGGTTTATACATGTGTTTGTTGAATGCTTAAACAGAACAAAGGATAGAGCATTTCACTGCATATATTGAAGCAATTAGGTTGTTTGAATGAACTTTAATGAAACTTATTGAAATGGTTTTCACTATAACAAACCCATGCTGAAGATCCACCCCCTGGCGACATTCAAGCTTGAATCCTTGTTGGGTCTACGCCGTCATATTGGGGGAAGAGTATTAACAGCGGCGTAAAACGTTTCAAACTTTCAATGTCAGATGACGTAGTATGTCACACACAGTACCGCCAGTTGGGGAAGAAGACGTGGGGGCCGTGTTACAGGGAGCTATAGTAGAGTGGTGCTTGAACAACAGTGGGTGGGCTACCACGATCCCAGCCGCAACATGAGGAGGCACGCAAGATGTCGGGGGACACATTGTAATTCATCATTATTGTGAAGCCAGTTCCTATACTGTAAGCCTTTAAAAACGCAATTGGTATTTGTTGTCCTGAAACTCACAAAAGTTCTATTGAAGATTTTTGCCTGCGATACAGAGGATGTAGGGATAAAAGGCTGTTATTCTGGCCCATTTCGAGTTCGAGTCCCGGAGCATTCCTCTCACATGAACTTTGATACTTAAAACTGAACCTTTGACATTTCTCGTAAACACAACCACATTCATGAAACACGTTGTGCACATGCATTACCTGCACCCAGGCCCTGTAAAAGCACAAGGAATTGTGGAACTCAATCAATTTGAGAAAATGCCACACTTGACACAAGACGAAAGGAATCAGGTTATCGGTATGGCCAGTCAAGGTGCTTCAGATGTGATGATTGCCAGGCATCCATCCACTGTAAGTCGACCCAGACAACGTTTTCGGGCTACCGGAAGTGTTGCTGATCGTCCGCGACCTGGTGCACCACCTGTGATAACAGCTCGACAAAACCGCAATATCAGAGTTTCACACTTGCGAAATCGGTTCCAAACAGCTGATGCTGAGGCAAGGAGGACAATTGGGACAAGTCAACGTCATTTCAACGCCCAAAAGGTGCAAGGACGCCTAGCTCCCTTCAACATCCGGTGTCGTCACCCGTACCGTGGTCCAACCTTATTGCATAGCCACAGACTTGCCAGACAGCGATGGGCAGCAAATGGGGCCAATCTTGGCAACAGGACATGGCCAGATGTCATTTTGTCAGATGAATCCAGGTTTAACTTATCCTTTGCAGATGGACGTCCACAGATTTATCGACGTAAAGGAGAAAGACTTGCGCCAAACTGTGTCCTTAAACATGATCGTTTTGGAGGGGGTGGTGTCATGATCAGACCACAGACCATCAGAGGCTGCAGACCATCCAACAGCTGTTCCTGAGAAATGTGTGTCTTTCAATGCCCCAAAGACTGCGAGCATGTCTTGCAGCGCACGGTGGACACACACGATATTGACTGCAAGTGACCCCTCCTTTGTTTGATGTCGTTGTTGCGTCACTGATGTTGTTGTTGACTGGACATTTTCAGATGAAATTATTCACAGATGTTCACTTAAAACATATCTGCTAGTTAGGTTTATATATGTTGAAATTGGTGTGAGTAAAGAAAGTATGAATGTCAAATTGCGTTTTTAATGGCTTACAGTATATGTAGAAATAAACAACTATTAAACTACAACGGAAGCCCACCCGGGCCACATATCTTGAAAATTGTATATTGTATCTTGAATTTTCAAAATGTGTAAGACAGTTTTCAAGATAAGTTTCCGCTTATCAAATTGAATTAATTTTCAAGACTGCGGCTTGCATTTCTTACTTAGTTTCTTGGATATTTGTATCATAAAAAGGCCATCCGGTAATGAGTTTCAATAAACTGAACAACTGCTTTTCGTTTTTCTTAAAATGATCTATGCAATCAAAAGGAAACTCCGCCAATCATGAAATGCAATAGGATGGCCTATGCATGCCTGCCATACAGCCGAGGTAGCAAGAAATAATTAGTTTTAACACAGTTTATCCTTTGAGCCACTAAACCCTAACTCATAACGCCCGGCCACAAACACTAAGCTGTCTCGGAAAATTGTTGGCGAACCTCCTTATCATTAGACTAACCAATTTCCTCGGGATTAACCATATTATATTTCCCGTCAAGTTCTCACAAAGTATTTTCATGTAATAGATTTGGTTTTTGAGGGCCCAGTCATACGTATTAAACCTAAATATGAACAATTGTGTATTGTGCAACATCATTATTGTGATATACATAAGTGTTATATAAAGGAATGTATTTACATGTATATTTACATAAGCTGCCAACATGGGATATGTCAAACATATCAATTCACCTTTTGACAGGACTTAGACATTCGCATCTGTATGTGTGAAGAATAGATTTATATAAATACATATTTTTGACGTAGACAGAAATGCGTCATTGTCTGAAACGGAATCAATATGCTTGCTTGATGTATCACATTGTGAACTGATTTGACAAATTACTTGCTTGACACACCTGTCAAGTTTGAGATTGAGATGAATTTGGTCTTTTCTGAAAGATAAGCGATATTTGAAGATTTACTTTGTAAGTAATACTTTAGTTGGTAGCTCGTTAAATTGTTCATGTAACGATGTGCGAAAAATGGCCATATATTCCGATGGACTGTGGGGTAGAGATTTTGTTCGTCTAACTTTTCTTTTAAATAGTTTTCATGATATTTGGAGTATGTTTGGTTTTCAGATTTTATATTTTGAAGATTGTATTCTGGATGCACTGACATGCTGGCAGCCATGGCTGATGGAGAGCACACATAAGGTGGTCTCAAACTTATATTGTCGAGGCCAGATCAAAGCTTATATTATTGAGGCCAGATCAAGGCTTATATCGTCGAGGCCAGATCAAGGCTTACATTATCAAGACCAGATCAAGGCTTATATTGTCGAGGCCAGATCAAAGCTTATATTGTCGAGGCCAGATCAAAGCTTATATCGTCGAGGCCAGATCAAGGCTTATATCGTCGAGGCCAGATCAAGGCTTATATTATCGAGGCCAGATGAAGGTTTACATTATCAAGGCCAGATCAAGGCTTATAATGTCGAGGTAAGATCAAGGCTTATATCGTCGAGGCAAGATCAAGGCTTACATTATCAAGGCCAGATCAAGGCTTATATCGTCGAGGCCAGATCAAGGCTTACATTATCAAGGCCAGATCAAGGCTTATATTGCCGTGGCCAGATTAAGGCTTATATTGTCGGGGCCTAGATCAAGGCTTATATTGTCGTGGCCAGATTAAGGCTTATATTGTCGTGGCCAGATCAAGGCTTACATTACCGATGGGAGATCAAGTCTTATATTGTCGTGGCCACCCACAGCATACTCAATTCCTTTCTCCTCAGGAAAGTCAAACTAAATGTGTTTTCGGCAGCTCACTGATATATGTCAATGGTTATTTGTAAACCGACAGTATACTGGCTAAAGTGGTGTTGTGAACTGGGCAGTGTTTTCTATACGTCTTTATACTAAAACGATTTTTCATGTCGTTTGCTTCTTTCACATAATCCCATGCCAGAAGACCTCACCGACCAGATCTTGGAATTGCGCAGTACTTTCTGGGAATGATTTGATAGTGTTTGTCAGCAGTTTGCATTTTGTTACAAAAATACATGCCTGGACCTTATTATTGACTCAGAAGGTCGTTTTTGCTTCCAGACATCACGCTCGGGGCTGGAATGTAGTTTTATTTTGCATATTCATAATGTGGATTTCAGATGGAGTGGGATATTTACAATGTTGCACACCATTTCCTTGCCCGACAAACGTAAGGAAAATCTCCATTCCTATCTATCTGGTATATGTTACTACACCCTTTAGCACACAGGAATCCTATGATCCTGGGTTCTAATCCCGATTTGTCCTGAGTTTGATTCTAGGTTTGTCTGCACCATGCCGTGATCGTGTGTTTGTTGCTGTGTAATACTGTGCTGCACTCCGGCTCTCCTCCCACATCAAGCTGGCACCCCCTGAAACCGTAATATTGTTACAAACGGTGCTAGAGTCCTCTCTCAACCCCCCACTCACTCACTCGCTCACTTACTCACTAAACATACAGAGCTACATATCTGTCTCCGGGGGTTAAGGGCTATTCTTTAAAAAATGTAAGTAAAGGTGATTAAATATTTACTTAGAAAGACTATGTGAAAAGCTAACCTTCCTTATTGACTCCCTCTATGTGTAATTTGGTTTGAAGACCTGGAGACGAAATCAGTAAGTATTTCCATGGGCACATATTCTGCTCCCCTTCATGTGGACAGGTCTGTTTGTACTGGCAAAAGCAGAGAAAGTCATGCTGACAAGTAGTTGGTGTATCGGTGGACTGATAATATTCAATATCTTCACTGACAAACCTGAACTAGAAATGAAAGAGGCAAGTGAAACCACCTCATCTTGTCATATTCAGATCCATATGTCAACTGTCTTTATGTTGAGACACATCCAGCCTTTGATGACTAAATTTCACAATTTAGCACAGCTATAATTAACGCTTGAGAACTACTGTTATGACTGTGTAAAGCGGTCAGTATCGGATGTGAACGTTTGCTCGAGTGTGAACGCAACATTATGTTTGACATGATCAAATACTGAACTGAACATCTACAGTTATCACGTTTTATGTAGCCTTGGCGAAATACAGCACAGTTTCAACATCTACAGTTATCACGTTGTATGTAGCCAACGGCGAGAATGACACACAGAACAATGTGAAATGTTATCACGTTTTATAACGGCCACACGAGAATGACATATATGAGCATGTCTTATTCGGTTAATGGAAGGATATGTGGAAGGTCTCCAGTCTGCAGAAATCCAGCATCTCCAGCACACCCAGTTTAACCACTACCCACCCAAGGTAGTCGACAAGAATCATCAGCACCACCATCCATCCAGCAAGTAAATCGGAAGCCAACAATGCCGAACCAGCACCCATCCGTATCTTTTCTCCCTTCATAGGAAAGACCTCCAACCACATCAGCCGCCACTGAAGCGACAAGCCGGCAAAACCCCACTGACAGCTGATGGCAGGAACCAGTGTATGAATTAATATTGAAAGTTACCGGTCAGGAGGTCTAGTTAAGTAAAACTGTTGCCAGTCACACCATACTTCACTGGCCCTGCAAACTATTAATATCAAAGTGCACATCGGTCAGAATTGGTGTGATGTTTGGTAATTGAAGATGACAAGTTATTGTCGGACCTTGGAAACAATATAAATAAAACAAACAGAAAAACTAAGATTTCTTTCTTTATTCCTTAAATACAGGTTGGAGAAAACACTGCTTTAATGTGCAGCTCACTTTTAGTGCAAAAGATAAGCTTGAAACCTTAATAACTGACTTCATCATATTCATGTGTATTAAATAAAGAACAAATTATCTGAGATTTTCAGCTAGCCATACGGGATAGCTTTAACAGTACATTATTAGCCCGATTCACAATCAGCGATTCACAATCTGGCTTAGCGAGCCAGTAGCTCGCTTCAAACAACATCAACCCAAAGGTGTTGTCTACACGATCAACTGTGACTGCGGGAGGGCCTATGTAGGTGAAACCTCCCGTCCCATAAACATTGGAACCAAAGAACGCTTAACATCCACCACAAAATCAGACCGAAAATCAGCCATCTCAGACCACATCATCAACTTTTCTAATCACAACATCAAGACGGATAATGAAGGAATATTTAAAAAAATAACTCCAGGACTTCACCAAAAGAAAACTGGCAGAAGCGGTTCAAATCCGCCGACACAAGCCCTCACTCAACAGAGACCAAGCATATGTCATGCCATTTCCGCCTACAATGAACTGATAAAAACAACAGAGCAGAGCACTCCCGCCATCATTGCTAATTAATTCAATTAGCTATGGATATTTTGTTCCGCCTCATGAACAGTTGGCTTCCTCCTTTTGTTACTGCATTAATTACCAATATCCGTCCTGGTTGTTGTAAATCCCTTTGATGTATATCACCATGTTGTCTTACTTAATCCCTGTCAGATGTATATAACCCGTGAAGATCCGGATTAGAATTGGTCTTCAGCAACCTATGCTTGTCTTTATGTAACATATGTTGTATTTGGGATTACACTTACGGCCGTGGGAGCCGTGCCAATTTACACCTACCAGCGGGGTACACAAAGTCCGCAGTCAAGACTACCAGTTGTCCGACTTCCAATCTTGTGGAAGCCGCGGTGGCTGAGTAGTCTAGGCGGTGGCTGAGCAGACTTTGTGTGCTGGCGATTAGGTGCCTGTCTCTGAGGATGTGGGTTCGAATCCCGGATGGGTCTCAACCCAAATAAAGTACTAGAATCTGTAATTTACTAAGAAAGTGTAATCTCAAATACAACATGTGCTACATTGGACCACTTTCTCAATGGCACTGTGTATCCTATGCTTGTCTTGTCGTAAGAGGCGACTAACGGGATCGGGTGGTCAGGCTCGCTGGCTTGGTTGACACATGTCATCGTCTCCCAATTGCGTAGATCGATGCTCATGATGTTGATCACTGGATTCTCTGGTCTGGACTCGAGTATTTACAAATCGCCGCTATACAGCTGGAATAGTGCTGAGTGCGACGTTTAACAACAAAGAGACAAACTAAAGACGTATATAACTCTATTCTGTGCTGTACTACTTCATTCTTGCTTGACAGCGGTAAAAGAATCTGTACCCAAATGTTGCATCATAATAAAATATAATGTCCATTTGTATTGCGCTGGGTTCCATCCACAAGGTGCATGCTCTAGGAGCTACATAGGTCCCAGGTGGGAAGTTCACGGAAGGAGATAATCACTCGGGATACATATTCTGAAGAGAAAGGTTATTAGGCTGGTTTTGAATATCTCAAGGGTGGGGATTCTTTAATGTCCTGAAGTAGTCAGTTCCCTAACTCAAGTGCTGCTACTTGAAACGATCTGTTACCGTAGGATTTTAGTTTTTAGGACTCTAAGATCAGTCTGTTACTGGGGTGTCACGTTGTATGGGAGGTTGATGGACCCAAAGATCAATCTGTTACTGTAGGAGTTTAGTCTTTAGGACTCAAAGATCAAGCTGTTACTGTAGGATTTTAGTCTTTAGGACTCAAAGATCAAGCTGTTACTTGGGTGTCACGTTGTATGGGATGTTGGTGAGGTGAGGTGAGGTGAGGTGAGGTGAAATTGGGTTTTACGTCGTGCTTGAGAATATTTCGCTCATATGACGATGTGCATGCGTGTGTATGTGTATGTGCGGCTGCTTGTACTAGCCCAGACTGAAGCTGGTTTTATAGTGCTAGCCCACTGAGATACCATGCCGCAGTGAAGCATGAATACCCCACTCAGACATATACTGACTCCGAGGCGACCAGGCCTTGTTGTACCCATTAATGACGAGCGCCAGGCAGGGACCAACAAGTACCATATTTTAACTTCTTTTGGTATGACGCAGTCGGGGATCGAACCCGCGTCCTTCCGCTCTCCGGGCGGTCGCTCTAACCACTACACCACGGAGGCGGTCGGGAGGTTGGTGGACCCAAAGATCAATGTGTTACTGTTGTGTCACGTTGTATTCTAGGTTGGTGGACTCAAAGATCAGTCTGTTACTGGTGTGTCACATGGTATGGGAGGTTGGTGGACTGAAAGACCAGTCTGTTACTGTTGTGTCACGTTGTATGGGAGGTTGATGGACTGAAAGACCAGTCTGTTACTGTTGTGTCACGTTGTATGGGAGGTTGATGGACTGAAAGACCAGTCTGTTACTGTTGTGTCACGTTGTATGGGAGGTTGATGGACTGAAAGACCAGTCTATTACTGTTGTGTCACGTTGTATGGGAGGTTGATGGACTGAAAGATCAGTCTGTTACTGTTGTGTCACGTTGTATGGGAGGTTGATGGACTGAAAGACCAGTCTGTTACTGTTGTGTCACGTTGTATGGGAGGTTGATGGACTGAAAGACCAGTCTGTTACTGTTGTGTCACGTTGTATGGGAGGTTGATGGACTGAAAGACCAGTCTGTTACTGTTGTGTCACGTTGTATGGGAGGTTGATGGACTGAAAGATCAGTCTGTTACTGTTGTGTCACGTTGTATGGGAGGTTTGGACTGAAAGAGTCTGACTGTTGTGTCAAGTTGATCTGAAAGACCAGTCTGTTACTGTTGTGTCACGTTGTATGGGAGGTTGGTGGACTGAAAGATCAGTCTGTTACTGTTGTGTCACGTTGTATGGGAGGTTGGGGGACTGAAAGATCAGTGTGTTACTGTAGCGTCACGTTGTATGGGAGGTTGGTGGATCCAAAGATCAATCTGTTACTGTTGTGTCACGTTGTATGGGAGGTTGGTGGATCCAAAGATCAGTCTGTTACTGCAGTGACTCTATAGTAAGTTAAATAGACAGTTTCTAAGAAAGAATTTCTATTTCTCTAAAACTGAAAAAAGTCATTTGTAATGGAATTATCAGCAGCTCATCATTTAGGCTAAATAAACAAATAAAAAAGTCCAGTATTTTTTTCAAAATTGTTATCACATTCTCAAATATGCGATCGATTACTTTGTTCAGTGCGAATACATCGCTCTTGATCCAAGGTGTAATCAGCACAGCGCCCATCAGTGGAACATTCATCACAACTGACTGCATCTCCAACGCATCAATAGGCTTTCACACTGGTATTCAACCCAACTGTCAGTGAGAGAGCAGTGGCTGCCATTCATTCATACCTAGTACACAATGAACATCATTGGCCATTGGCCCGGAGGTATATTGAATCTGAATGTAGTTATGTGACTTGCCATTTATCATTTCATATTGTTATTACATACAAAACAATTGAATAAACAACAGTTATGCAAATGAGATCCTGCAATATTTACTAAACGTTTTAGAACGTTACACAAAGACATGGACCCTATCCGTGAACCAAGATAAAACACATATAGTTTTTTTCAGAAAAGGTTGCCCAGTTGCGGCAAGAGAAAGAAGGAGTTTCGATAATCAACCTGTAACTGTAAGAAGTCAGTACACATATCTTGGTTTTATGTTTAATACAACCATTAATTTGAAAAAAAACGGTTGGAGAACTAGTCTTGAGAGCAAAGAAAGCATTAGTTTATTGTCAACTATGCATAACTTTGGCGTGTAGACGCCCAAATTATTTTTAAAGTTATTTCATTCACAAATACAGCCTACGGATCCGAGATATGGGGATTCCAGCGTTTTGAATGTATCGAAGTAAAAATCTAATGGCTGTAAAATGGTTCTTGGTGTGGGACAGTTACCAACATGTATGGTATATGGTGAATGTGGGAGATACCCCTTGTATATCAAATCTTATATTAGATGTATAAAATCCTGGTTGAAAAATATATGTATGCATGAAAATAGACTACCTAAAAAGGCTTACAATGTGCTTGTTCATCTGGATGATTTAGGTAAAGTAACATGGGCATCTCATGTAAGAAATCGCCTATTTTCTCATGGTTATGGTTTTGTTTCCCTAAATCAGTCAGCTGACAATGTGGATCATTTTTGTATCAATTCCGAGAAACAGCTATGAATATACTTAATCAAGATTGGCATTCAGTGTTAGATATGATTCCTATAGAATGTTTAAAACCCTACTCCAACCCGAAAAGTACATATCACACATAACATCCAAAAAGTTCATTAATACGACTTAGATTAGGCCTATCAAACTTAATGATTAATGAAGGAAGACCTATGTCCATCGACAGATATAAAAGAAATTGCCCATTATGTAAATTATCTATTGAAAACGAAATAATTTGTTGGTCAATCTTACATAGATTTAAGTAAACAATATATTCCTGCATGTTACCTCTCCAAGTCACCTACTGTAGCATTTAAACAATTACTGTCTACTTATGACAACTGTATTAACTCAAAACTATCACAATACATCTACAATGTAATGTTAAATCATCTCTGTATTCAAGCTGTATGTGATCGTATAATGAACGTAACTCCAATGTATATTGGCCCGAGGCCTGAAATACAATTAACATCTTTTGACTTTGACGTAATCTATTTCCCAACCACACAAGTGAAGATACACTAGAACAGAGCGTGTCATGCAGTAAGAAACGCCGTGCTCCATCTAAAACACATATTTGTTAAACTGAATGTTTGTTTTCTTGATCAGAGAGATATCTTATCAAACACAAAACAACCGGTACTATCCGCTTCTTCAAGTGAGAATTTCCTGCCGACCCAGAGACTGCTGCCAGTCCGCTGTGATGGTTGGTACAGTCAGGATGGAGAGGTCTGTCAAACACTTGACGTTGAGTGGGAAATGAGTATATCCCGTCTATTCACCGACCAACAGACCGTGCTCGTCACAACTGAATGTGGGACGATCAAGGTTGCTGAACGCCATGGTACTGCCAGTAGTTGGAGGGAACCAAACATATCTTCGTCCTGGAGGTGAAACATCTAGTCTAATGCTACCTGGTGTCTGATTGCTCAGACGGGTGTTTTGTAATGGGGATCTCATTACCGAACACTATAGATCAACGTATTCAGTGGTTTTGTGTGACAGTTGCTGGTTTTCGTACCAGCCTGTTCAGAGGAATGGAATTAGTAGACGAAAACCCAGTCAGTTGGGACGGACACCATCTCAATGCCCATTACAACAGATGGGGTTTGCAAACATTTGTGGCGTATGTGTTTGTAATTCGAACAACATATACCATTTCGTTACCGCTGTGGAAATGTGTGCTTATCTGAATCTAAGTGATGAAACTAAAATATTTCTAATTTAGGGGCGGTGGGGTAGCCTAGTGGTTAAAGCGTTGACTCGTCACGCCGAAGACCCGGGTTCGAATCCCCACATGGGTATAATGTGTGAAGCCCATTTCTGGTGTCCCCCGCCGTGATATTGCTGGAATATTGCTAAAAGCGGCGTAAAACCAAACTCAGTCTAATTTAATATACACCTCTTATTCCCCCTCCTCTCCTCCCCTCTCTCTCTCTCTTCCCGCTCTCTCCCTTTCTGTGTAGGATGGTGTAGACGCACGTGGGCTGTGGCTACGAATGTGAATGACCGACATAACTTTGTATATATTCTTCCTTGACGTCATGTACAATGAATAGCGTCAGCTTTAGTTATTTGTTGCAATATGATTATAACGTGACGTTTCCAGAAGCCGACTCAAGAACAAATGACGTATGACGTAGACCAGTGCACCACCTTGCAGTATAATTATGACAAAACTCGGTGAAACTAAGCGAGTCTCGTGTCGTTATCCGTGACCCTATGCGTATTTCACAAACCTACTGCATAAATGATAACACCCATCTGAGAACATCCCGAGGGCCGTACTGGAACCTCTGTCTGCTGGTGTCATCTGCTATGTATATGGAATGCAGCCAAAGTCCTCGAGCCGACAATTTCGAATTGTCACAAAACACAGCAGCATTTATTCCTGGCATTCCCCAGAGCTGCAGTTCTCTGTCTGATCCCACGATCTCGTGTTTCTAAGCTCCCAGTAATAATGGAGCAATGTTAGATCTTTGCGTCGATATCAACTCATAAAGATAGGTCATTTTACATAGAAATTCGCTGTTAAGTATGATCATATTCCAGGTAGGTATTACAATCTGTAGAATCAGATTGTCCAACGAAGCATTATGTCTTGGTAGGGTGATTTGAACTTACAACACTGCTTATATGCAAGACAAACTACAAACAGAAAATATACCAGATATTGACATGATTTTATGAACTCCAGTGCCAATTGTACAATTCAGACTACATCGTGAACACATTCCCTGTATCTGTATAAGCTAGTGATGATACCAGGATATCCTGTCCCACTGGCGTCTCCAGTCACAAACACATCCAAAGGCAAGTCAATTGTCCCCTGATAAAATACAAGATAAAGAATTGCAGCAGAATTGTTGACGTTGGTCCGTCAAATATATGACTTGTCCTCCTCAGGTCTAACATTAAATTTACAAACCAAATAAGCGGTCCATAAGAAAGTAAACATAATTGGGCCTAAGGGAGTAACAGAAGAAACAAGGTGAGAGGTGGCGATGACGTATACCTTGTGTCTACAATATGGAGCACAAGCTGGGCCACCACCGGTATCTTCTAAATATTCGCCATGTTCAGGTTATGAAGAAACAACGTTCTCTGCGGATCTTGAGTCCAACAACGCAGTACAGGAAATTAGAAGCGCGAAGGCCTTGGGAGTGTTCTTTTTCCTTGGAATTTTCTTCCTTGTGTCTTTCTTATTTTTGCATATATTGTACACTATGACAGAAGAGCACTACCTCACTTCATCCCAATGCAGTCCATACTTGTGCATGTTTCAACTGGACTTAGCTAGATGTCAATCTAAATACTGATGGTTGTTATCACCAAGGCGTATCCCACAACTGGGCCCCTACACATATGTAATATACAGGCTGCTGTTTATCTTTCCACTCTTCTAAATTCTTCGGAGGACGGTGGGATGCTTCAGTAACTATCGAGAAGGTCTGATGGAAGAACCCCGTATTCATGTTTCTCTGATGTATCTTGGCCTTCATGAGTTTACGAGTAGTTAATTTTGTGAGAATTTATGTATGTCACTTAGGTATACTGTTTTAGCATTCTATTGTTTTATTATACACTGGGGGGATCCTGGTGATAAGTACTGACATAGTTCCTTTGGTGATTTGATGATTTCTTTGATGACTATGTACAGTTTACGTTTCATGTTCAGCTGTAGTCTTTCCATGTTTATTTGGTGAGTAAAGCCTCACTCACTCATTTATTTGGATTGCTTAAACTCGTAGACATATGTGTAAGTACATTTAACTCCAGACTGCACCAAGACGTCGGCCACTGATACCCTGGTTAACGGTTCTGACTCGATCTTTGTACCAGTGATCCTAGTGTAGCTAAGGCATACACTTGTATGTTGTATCTTGGCTTCAGACCACGAGTGCTATCATCCGTAACAGACACGTTTCAGTCAGTGATAAACTGCATCGATGGCATCAGGTGCTGGATGAAAGCTAATTTTCTGAAGCTCAATGATGACAAGACAGAACTACTCATTATTACACCGAGAACAGCAAAATCTCAAGCCTTGTCACACCAACGACTGACTATTGGCAACTGCAGTATTGTACCAAGTGATTCTGCAGGAGACTTAGGGATTGTTTTTGATTCTGCCATGAATTTCAAAGACCATGTCAGCAAAATTTGCAGTAAGTCATACTGCCACATCAGGAACATCAGCCAAATCCGAAAGTATCTGAGTGAGGAGGCAGTCAAGACACTAGTCCAAGCTTTTGTCATCTCCCAGCTGGACTACTGCAATAGCCTAATGTATGGCATAACCAAGACTCAGTTGGTCAAACTGTAGCGGATACAGAACACTGCACGGGTTCCCGGAAATTCGACAACATCACTCCAGTACTTAAAGGTCTGCACCGGCTGCCAATGAATGAGCGGATACATTTCAAAGTCCTGGTTCTGGTATTCAAGGCACTCCATGGGTTAGCACCAAGCTACATCCAGGAGCTCATCAAGCCATACAGGCCAAGTAGAGCCTTAAGATCGACATCAGGCTTGACTGTCACTGTGCCAGTAACACGAACAGCAACATATGGAGATCGGTCATTCTCCAAGGGTGGTGCTGACCTCTGGAACAAGCTCCCTGAAGATCTGCGATCCACTGAGACAAGGAAACTTCAGAGGAAAACTGAAAACATTCCTCTTCTCGAGAGCATATGACTGAGCGCCTTTGAGCAGAGTCCTGGATAAAGGCGCTATATAAATATCTATTATATTATTATTATTATATTTTACAGATTAAAGATGAAAATTCAGCAGAGAGGGTTCGGGTGATCCTGGCACAGTCAGGCTGGGAAGGCTCATCATCAGCTCAGGGCCCTAGCCCCCTCTACACGCAGCCCAGACAGCGAATGGGACTTCTCCAGTGTACTAAAGGTATACAGGCTGCCTCTGAAGGTAGTGGTCTGACCAACTGCTGTATGTATACAGTTACCGGAAGGTCTCAGTGTACTAAAGGTATACAGGCTGCCTCTGAAGGTTGTGGTCTGACCAACTGCTGTATGTATACAGTTACCGGAAGGTCTCAGTGTACTAAAGGTATACAGGCTGCCTCTGAAGGTAGTGGTCTGACCAACTGCTGTATGTATACAGTTACCGGAAGGTCTCAGTGTACTAAAGGTATACAGGCTGCCTCTGAAGGTAGTGATCTGACCAACTGCTGGCATGTATACAGTTACCGGAAGGTCTCAGTGTACTAAAGGTATACAGGCTGCCTCTGAAGGTTGTGGTCTGACCAACTGCTGGCATGTATACAGTTACCGGAAGGTCTCAGTGTACTAAAGGTATACAGGCTGCCTCTGAAGGTTGTGGTCTGACCAACTGCTGGCATGTATACAGTTACCGGAAGGTCCCGGTGTACTAAAGGTATACAGGCTGCCTCTGAAGGTTGTGGTCTGACCAACTGCTGTATGTATACAGTTACCGGAAGGTCTCAGTGTACTAAAGGTATACAGGCTGCCTCTGAAGGTTGTGATCTGACCAACTGCTGGCATGTATACAGTTACCGGAAGGTCTCAGTGTACTAAAGGTATACAGGCTGCCTCTGAAGGTTGTGGTCTGACCAACTGCTGGCATGTATACAGTTACCGGAAGGTCCCGGTGTACTAAAGGTATACAGGTTTGCCTCTGAAGGTTGTGGTCTGACCAACTGCTGTATGTATACAGTTACTGGAAGGTCACGGTGTACTAAAGGTATACAGGCTGCCTCTGAAGGTTGTGGTCTGACCAACTGCTGTATGTATACAGTTACCGGAAGGTCTCAGTGTACTACAGGCTGCCTCTGAAGGTAGTGATCTGAAGGTATACAGGCTGCCTCTGAAGGTTGTGATCTGACCAACTGCTGGCATGTATACAGTTACCGGAAGGTCTCAGTGTACTAAAGGTATACAGGCTGCCTCTGAAGGTTGTGGTCTGACCAACTGCTGGCATGTATACAGTTACCGGAAGGTCCCGGTGTACTAAAGGTATACAGGTTGCCTCTGAAGGTTGTGGTCTGACCAACTGCTGGCATGTATACAGTTACCGGAAGGTCTCGGTGTACTAAAGGTATACAGGTTGCCTCTGAAGGTTGTGGTCTGACCAACTGCTGTATGTATACAGTTACCGGAAGGTCACGGTGTACTAAAGGTATACAGGCTGCCTCTGAAGGTTGTGGTCTGACCAACTGCTGGCATGTATACAGTTACCGGAAGGTCTCAGTGTACTAAAGGTATACAGGCTGCCTCTGAAGGTTGTGATCTGACCAACTGCTGGCATGTATACAGTTACCGGAAGGTCTCAGTGTACTAAAGGTATACAGGCTGCCTCTGAAGGTTGTGGTCTGACCAACTGCTGGCATGTATACAGTTACCGGAAGGTCCCGGTGTACTAAAGGTATACAGGCTGCCTCTGAAGGTTGTGGTCTGACCAACTGCTGTATGTATACAGTTACCGGAAGGTCACGGTGTACTAAAGGTATACAGGTTGCCTCTGAAGGTTGTGGTCTGACCAACTGCTGGTATGTATACAGTTACCGGAAGGTCTCAGTGTACTAAAGGTATACAGGCTGCCTCTGAAGGTTGTGGTCTGACCAACTGCTGGCATGTATACAGTTACCGGAAGGTCTCAGTGTACTAAAGGTATACAGGCTGCCTCTGAAGGTAGTGGTCTGACCAACTGCTGGCATGTATACAGTTACCGGAAGGTCCCGGTGAGAGGGATATGTCAGAATGTTGTGATGGGTCAGAAGATGTTGACAGGGACGTTAACCTTTAACTGACTACTCGGTTATTGCCCGCGAAGATGAAGTAGCATCCACAATTACTTCCAAGTATTTCAGAACAAACTGCCTACTCTGGATCAAAGTATCAAAGTCACTATGACATTTATATGCTATCTAATTAGTGAAGCCTTGATGTGTTTGCGAGAGAGATTCATTGTACGCCAGACTACCTATGTGGCGTAGCTAATGTCAATCGAATGAGGGATTTAGTAAATGATACCCATCCTGGGAGTAAATATTAGAGGCTAAATGATACTATGGCAGACACCGAAAGAGGAAGAAAACATCCAAGAGACTAAATAATGAATTAAATCGAAATGTGTTTATATTACGCACATGTAGTAAAGCTTTGTTGTCAAATATCTGTAAAAGTGTAGAAATGTCAATAACACAAAATATCTTGATAAACATATGACAGGAAATTGTTCAGACGTAAAACTTAGGGTTAATGATTGAAGACTGCTCTCCGTGAAGCACCTGCATGACCTATTAATGTATCTGTCAGAATTCATTTCTAACTTATACATCAGTATTCCAAAGGTAATACATTTCCTCTGATATTCTCTTAATCCGGTGTTCGAAATGTCGTCACACAAAATACCTTTAAATCTGATCAAACAACTTTGATCAAGAATCATGTGTCGCCCTCTCATACCTTCGTACAAATACCATGTCGGCTGTACCTCGACTACTGCTGACTGGAGCAGAAGGTGGTCGACTGGAAGGGTACAGTCATCCCTCCCATCCCGTACAGTTTGGTTGAATCACTCTGAATTGTCATGCATCTATCTAAATATGTACAGGGAGGTTTCACCTGATGCTGCTAGTTCAGGTGGGTAAATCAGGTAGATTGGGAATCTGCAGTTGAAGGATGTATGCCTAACGATACAGCTGAATCTCTGAAGTCCGACGTCATGGTCACGTTCCTTTGTCTGGCTTTTGCCAACCCTATCAGAGACTCCTATTCGTGTGAGAGAGCTGGAGGTGTGTTGGTGGTTATATACATATATGAACGGGCACACAGCATAGTGGACAAACGTATAAACAACATTGGTGGATAAAAACTATTATTATGATGATTATGCAAATATTTGTATAACGCCAATATCCAGCTAAGCTGCTCAAAGGCGCTTTGTTTTTCTTTAGATCATCGGATGTCAATCTCAAACGTCACATCGTATTATCAATCTCAACTCCCTGGGGTAAATATAATATGTATCAAAGACAATAGTGTTGATTTTGTTTTACTTTAATGATGATATTTAGACAGGTTCACCCGTCCACAAGTTATCCTATGGGATTGATAATATATTACGTGAAAATTACCTCCTGTGTGCGTGGTATCCGTTAGTGCTGAACAGTTACGTGGATGCGCATTATAGTTGTTTGTTTGTTTGTTTGTTTGTTTGTTTTAGTATCCCATCACACTCGACAAATTTCGGCTATATGAAGAAGACCTGTGAATATTCGAGCCAGATATACAAGTAATTTGGGTATTTGGCAAGATATGAGATGCAACCAACGACATGACTGCGCCCGGGGTACATACGTACGACACTTTGTTTGACCTGGAACAATCACAGTGTTGTCGTGTCATCTTTACTGAAATACCACCTCTCCATAGCTTCAGTTTACGAATGAACAAGGCATGTACATTTTACCACCTCCTTTAAATATTCAGTTTTTTTCCCAAACCTTAAGCTCTGTTGTCGAAATAACAACTAAATTGACACTAGAACAAGTTTTAAGTGCTTCAATAAAATAATTGCAGTACAAAAAGAAACGAGAAGAACCGAGTCTTCGTTTGAAGAACAAGCTCATGGCAATGCCCTCGCCGTATGCAAGATGCGTTCTTTCATCTTGTGAAATTGCTGTTCGTCGGATCTGTAAAGTGAAGAACCAATTCCACTAAGGTTGCCGTATACAGGTTCTGTTTACATCAGTGACTTAATACAAGTCTACCAACATCATCAGTTTGTTTCAGTCCCTACACAACCTGCAGCATCGATACAGATACTAGCAACCGCAAGTATGGATATAAAACGGCGCCTGACCGATCAGATAATTAGACGTTTTAACGACTTTTAAAACGACTTTTAAATCTTAAAATCAATGCTCATGCACTTCGCTTTGCTGGTTTATGAATTGAAAACATACAATCACATTTACTGTGAAATATTCCATCTCAGTGAACTGACAGTAAGTGAAATGGTAATTCATTAAGACATCCCAACTCCCGCTATCCAGTAGTTGAAACACGATGATTGACACCCTGGGGTGTTAGCTTTGTATATAACGGAATATGGATATCCGATCTCATGGAAACTGATTCTAATCTGTTAGGAGTTAGTTATGCACCCAAAGTCAGTTAAAGATGTTTTGTAACAGATGAGTATGTTATTGTCATTCACAGGTTACTGATTATATTAGTTACACATTTATCACTGTGTCACTGTGTTATTTTAAAGCTGACAACGACAATGGAAAGTGAAATATTGCTCCAGTGTGATTGATCGGGGATAGGGTCTCAATAATACAGGCTCATTACATGGGATGACGGTTCTAGCACGCAGCTGAGGTGGCTACCTCATCGAGTCTGGACTGTAAATAACCGAGTCTGGACCTGACAACCCAGTGATCAGCGTCATGAGCATCGATCTACTGTGGCACGATGACATGTGTCAACCAAGTCAGCTAACCTGACCACCCGATCCCGTTAGTCACAAAGGTATCATATATCGTGTACTCGCAATCAGGGCCAGCTGTGGGGTACACCTGCCCAGTCTGAGGTACCATATATCGGGTACCCGCAATCAGGGCCAACAGTGAGGTACACCAGCCCAGTCTGAGGTACCATATATCGGGTACCCGCAATCAGGGCCAACTGTGAGGTACACCTGCCTAGTCTGAGGTACCATATATCGGGTTCCCGCAATCAGGGCCAGCTGTGGGGTACACCTGCCCAGTCTGAGGTACCATATATCGGGTACCCGCAATCAGGGCCAGCTGTGGGGTACACCTGCCCAGTCTGAGGTACCATATATCAGGTACCCACAATCAGGGCCAGCTATGGGGTACACCTGCCCAGTCTGAGGTACCATATATCGGGTACCCGCAATCAGGGCCAGCTATGGGGTACACCTGCCCAGTCTGAGGTACCATATATCGTGTACTCGCAATCAGGGCCAGCTGTGAGGTACACCAGCCCAGTCTGAGGTACCATATATCGGGTACCCGCAATCAGGGCCAGCTGTGAGGTACACCTGCCTAATCTGAGGTACCATATATCGGGTACCCGCAATCAGGGCCAGCTGTGAGGTACACCTGCCCAGCCTGAGGTACCATATATCGGGTACCCGCAATCAGGGCCAGCTGTGGGGTGCACCTGTCAAGTGCTTCCATAACTTGTGAACTTGCAATCAAAACATACCAGCAGTGGTACCCGAAGGTATTATATATCGAGAGTACAAATTCTATACATCTGTTGTATCGCGCATCTGTTTCATCATGCCGAACCTTGGCAAAGTCAACCTAAGGGAATTGGGGCAAGTTTAAATGCAACTTTTGGAATAACGATGATCTGATATCGTCCAATAACCACCAAACACCAAATTCGCTTTCACCATTGCCCCGCCCTGAACAAGGAATTAAGTTTTAGAGTGACCCATCACACAGTACACAGAGACTGTATGACAAGAAGGATGGCATCAGATTTCCAATATTCTACTTTTCAATATACACGTTCACCTTGCATGTAAGTCTCTATATCGAGAAACACCCCTAACACGTTGGCGTACGGACGCCGGGGCCACACAGTAGCTAAAGAAAACGATCGATACTTCCGGTTCCGGGAACCCCGGTATGATTCTCCACATGGGTACTGTGAGTAGAGCCCAGTTCTGGTTTTCGGGGCCGTGGTAATGGTGGTGTATTGCCGAAAAGTGTCATAAACCCATACTCACTCATTTATGTTGCATGACAGCCTGGGCTTCCCTCCTCATCACGTCCACGTGGCCTGCCAATCTGCATATACTGTTACGCCCCCATACTGCTACAAGCGGCGTGAAACTAAACTCACTCACTTTGCATGTCAGTCCGCATATACTGTCACGCCCCCAACACGCCCTTTACACTTCACTCTGTTCTACAATAACATATGCCATAGTTTAAACCATCTCATTGTGTGTTTTATGATTGCCACATCTTTAAAAAGTTCTCTCATAATACGCCCTTTGTGAGAGGTTTTGGTTTAAGAGGGAGCTAGAAATAAAGGTGAGTGTGAACAAGGGAGTGAAGGGCGTTCACGAGGCATTACATCCTTTCACCTAAAGTGTTTTTATGACTGAAGAAAGAGTATTGTACGTGCCACCTACTTCGTCGTGAAATCGATCCATATAACTGATCTTCGACACCCCCACATTAGTAAATCTCTTTCATCTCAATCATGTCCAATGAGATGAAGCGCAGTTTAGTACAAAACAATGGAATTGGTGAAACATTGATTTGCTTGTCACGTTTGTATTTGTGATGTGCTTTATGTGAACATTTCATTTCAACCCTACTCCGGTGGGACTGTTGCACAACGGTTCTCTAGCGTGCTGGGAGGTAATCGCGCGTTCAATCTTACGTTAAGCTCAAACGGTTCGAACTGTAGTGAACTCTTAATAGTGTTAGTCAAACCCTTTTATCTAGTGCTTTAACATCTCGTGGACCCTTGTACCGATCAACTAATCCAAAGGTATGAATTAACTACATCATTGGCACGACATTCCCACGACTGGGATTTTGAAATGTCTACCAAATGAAGCAATACTGACAGGCGTGTTTAGCATCCAGATCATCCTAGAAGGGTTTGCTGCAACAGCATCAGGAACAAGAGACGATATAACATCAAACAGAATGCTAGATTGTCGTGCAGCCTACTGTAGGGACATTGTGTCCATGCAATAATCCTACAACGTAACAACTATTATGAGCCTTTCATCTTTACTCCACTGCATTGAGGGGCACCTTTAGTATTTACTGTTTCACACGCCAATGCTTGAATAAAAATAAAGTAAATGTAAAAGGTAATATCTGAATGTGTCCCTTCCGTTTTATTGAGACTCATAATTCGTTGCTTATGGCGATGCTACTTTAATGAATCGCTGTGCCCCTGTGGGATCGGCTATTACAGTCGCCTTCAGTCACCTGTATATTTCACCCGGCACAGAGAACATTATTAAATCTGCGTCCCGTCAATTTGTTTTCATGCCTATTGTTCAGCATTGGTTTCGAATAGAAAGGTTTGAACACTGGATAGAGGAAACTGAAGACAACCAGTCTGATAACATTGGACCCATGGCATCCAGATCGATACAGGTCAATGGTTACCCGTTACGTTACGGATTTGAGAAACATAGTTTCCTGTAGAGAAATGTATCGAGACGCTCCGATAATGTTTGTGTTTGTTCATCACCTTTACATCGTAGGATACACGAACCATGATCATATTGAGTACAGGATCCTTATCCTTATCGTGTTAGCTCGCATTCGTGACCTACCTGGCCTGCTATCAATAAAGCCATGTCTGCAATATACTTCAGGTATTACAGACCCTAGACTACGTGAATGCAGAGCACACGAGCGACGTCTTTGATGCATTACCTCCCTTTGTATGCCTGCGTGTGATGTTGTCGTTATCACAAAGTGATTAATACAAATGAGGGAACTGCCCGCCTCGCTTGACAAAATGCCGTTTGTAACAGCTTGATGCATTGCAAGATAAAAGATGCCTCGTCTAGGATTGCATTTACCTTTACAAGCGTAAGCTTTTATGGGGACAGTCATATCACGCTGATTCAATGTTGTCACGTGTTTATATTGTATAACTAATCAGCTTCCTCTTTTCCTGAAAATATAAAACTGTTATATCCATTTTCCGTTCAAACATACTCTCACAAAAACACTGGGGATTTGAAAATATCAGAGGTATCGAGCGTTGATAATGTACTTATAAGGTAAACATTATTGTGACACACAAACACCAGACAGAATCAGTGTTAAACTATTCAAAGCTGTCAGTGGCATGTTAATACATGGAATGACAAGGTGTTGAAACAATCAACTGCGCACCTGGTATATACAAATGAGCCACTACACAAGAGGGCGTTGACAAGCAAGTTCCCAGGGTCTGTAACGAACACAAAAGTCTGGCAAGAACCTGCCGACTTGCATTCTCTTCCCACAGAGGTTACTTGTCATTTCTTCCTACGTAACCTCTGTTCTAATACGGCCATATTTCCCGGTTCTCGTAAAATCCCCTAGCGGCAAAGATCGCAACACGAATTATCTCCCTTCTTTCTATCCAATCAGAACACCTGTTACATCGACTTAGATTCAACTTGACTAACACAAGCAAATGTGGGGCCACAAATATCCCCCCATCTGCCGGGGACTTGTGTTGATGTTACACACAAGACGTATAATGGCTAGCTTGTCCGTTGTCAACGAGGGCGATGGAGACGCCACTGATCCGCCATAACATAACTGAGTTCTGTCTAGAAGAAACGTTTGCGCATCGCGCAGGGGAAGAAGTTTAGTTTTCTCGAAGCATACGGAAATTACCGAGGCCTTGCGAATGATCACTTTTGAAACAACGTCGCTGATTGCACAACTAAATCTGATTGTCTCCAATCACGAGTCTTGAACGCTCACACCATGAAAGGGCCGTATTAGAACAGAGGTTACGTAGGAAGATATGACAGGAGTAACCTCTGTGGGAAGAGAATGGCCGACTTGTTAACCACAGTAAGGCGAGTGGTCAGCGTGCATTCAGGCGGTGTCTAATCGTCTGGTCAGTAACTCAGGTGGCCGGGCGGAGGTGAACATTAACATAATTCTCTGACTGGACTTGATGTCTTGAAGCTTGGTTACTGTCATTTTGTTGTTGTCCAAGGGGCCAGATCAATAACAGTTTGTGTCTGCAGAAACCTGTTCAAACGTCTGCAAATCACAGACTGTGACACATCGTCAGGTTGGCAACCTCTCGCCGAGTTTTACCAATTAACAGCGTTCCACATGCTCCTAAACTTACGGCACGTTGTAGACTACGCCTTCTCAAGATGACCACAAATACTGAAGTAACGAAACAGTACTGAGCTTACCCGTTACTGTATATAATGAAAATGATCAATATTTGGCTCAGAGCAATTTGAGGACTTTTCTCCAAATTAAAAAATGACACCCTAACCCACGTGCTCGAAGACTTGCAGTGCCCACGTCCAGTGTGTCGGGTGTGTTGGAGCTCTAGGGATGTGGAGTGGGGTTGGGGATTTAAAGTGTGGATTTATGGAAAACAATAAATTGCCCTAAATAAGTAGATACAAAAATAGACGTTGGTAAAAAAGATGAAATTGTCAGCCACAAAATACATTATTGCAAAGCATATATTTTTAGTGATGTATAGCCTTCCTCTGTCAGAATATCATTTGGTCGGTCGCTTGGGATTTGGTTCCGTAAGCGCTCCATCTCTGGCATTCGGTTTTCAAACCTGACCTTTCTTCCGACGATTTTTTAAATATTTTTGTGAGAGCATAGTTTATTTGCGTCTCCATCTTATGCGTTTGTATGTTTATGATACAAATTATACACATTAAAAGGTTACAAAACGACGATAGTAATTAAACGGCAATGAATCGTGTGCCGTTACCCCCAAAATAATTGTAGGACTTTCAAAACGTACCCTTGCCCAACACCGTAGCCTGGCAGACCTCCTGAATAATACATGTATATATAAAGCAATGTCATCCTATAATGAACCCATCTCTCATAGGACATAGAGACAGGTCCAGGCAGGTGTGACAGTAGTCATAAACAACCCTCTAGAAACATGCTCAAATTGTAACATAGTTCCCATGGATACGCAGAAAGCAGTAAAAAATGTCATCGACACAACAGCTGTTCAAATAATGGGTACGCTCTTTACAAAAAAAAGAAACGCAATGGTGATTTTGAGAATACTGGACTCATGTAGCTGCGGCCATAACAACACAAATATACTATTTCTTTCCAAAACGTCATCTTTGTGTGATTGTAAACAGCTTCAGCGCCAAAACGCGGCAATTTTAACTTTTTCCATTGTTTTAGAAGCGTTTGAAGAAATATTTTCCAAAAACCTCACCAAGAAAACATGCAAAGCAAAATGCACGTGCATGTAAGCGGGAAAATCATGCGGTATCGACCACTATAAAAAAGGCAAACGCGGTGTTTAATTTTGTCATCCTGGAAAAGAGGAAATCATCAGGCCACGACTGAGTGCCGCCAATCCGAAGCTTGGGAATTGCAGTGTTGCCCGACGTTTCAACGTTCATCAGAGCAACATATCTCGCCTTTGTGATCGTTTCCTGCAGACCAATTCCACCCAAGGTTGCGCCTGAGAAGAGGTCGTCCAAGGTAACCACCCAAGTCCAGAACCGCTACAGCCGGGTTGCTCACTTGCGTCATCGTCTTGCCACAGCCGTGGAGACTGCAAAACGCATCCCTGTTTTGAGAAGAATTTCTGACCAAATTGTCAGGAATCGATTGCGTAAGTGGGGATTCGACCAAGAAGGCCAGTTGTCGCAATTGTTTTGAGAGGCTTCCATCGGCGCAATAGCTTGCGATGGTGTCGTAGAATGCGGAACTGGAACCTTAGAAACTCGAGGCGAGTCTGGTTCAGTGAAGAATCACAATTTCTTCTTCACCGGGGAAATGGAAGAAAGCGTGTTTACCGTCGGAAAAATGAACGTTTTGCCCCAAATTGCATTCAACAGGTCGACAGATGTGTGGGGGTGAGATATCCAGCACACAAAGATCTGATTTAGTGGTGGTTCAGGAGAATATGACAGCAAACCGGTACATCAACGAAGCCTTTGCACGTCACATGCTTCCGATTATGGACCGACAGAGGGAGTGGTTCCAGCATGACAAGGCTGCTTCACACACAGCACGCCTCACGGTCCGCTACCTTGCCAATTCTGACGTCAATGTCTTGCCATGACCTGCCCGATCACCAGATCTAAACCCGATAGACCACCTATAGGATGAACTCGATCGACGTGTACGTCGACGTCAAAACATGCCTCAGACACTTCCACAACTGGCCATCGCATTGCAGGAAGAGTGGGGAAGAATTACGCAAGAGCGACTTCGTCGACTTATCGTCTGTGCCGAGCAGTAATTGCTGCCAATGGTGGCTATACAAAGTACTGACTTTGACGCCATCTTGTGGACTCAAGTAAACAGAAAAAACAACAATGAAGACTGCTTTTGTGCTGGCGCATCTTTGTCTATAGACGTGTGAATTTTCACCTTCTTTGTTTCTTTGTTCTTATGCGTTTCTTTGTTTGAAGAGTGTATAAGAACTGAATCACGGTTAGACGTGATATACAATACCAGTCTGCTTGACGCAAGGCCTTTCTGAATGACGTATTTTGAAGTTATACTTACAAATGAGAAGACAATGCTTTAGACCATATGCTTCTTAAAGAAGATGGAATTCCAGTGATTATAAATTTCGTGTCGTAGAGTATACAAAAGGTATCAGCTGCACCCGGCTGTTATCTATGCAAATCTGTTTATGTCAATATTTAGGAATACCGAAGATGTTTGAACCTTTCCATCCTGATAACAGATCATTTTGCAGAGCTTCTTTGGTAACATTTGCGCTAGGGCAGATTAGATGGATGATTTATTCCTGGACAAATGGTTACCTGAACATGGCACGGACATATGTTGATATGTATCTCGATGAAGATAAGTATTGAATAGCTCCAAAGTTTGAATGGATCCTTCGATTAGAAAGTCTGCAAAATATTAGCATATTGGTCGACAAAGAGGACATGTATACAAGAATGAATGAGAAGGAAACTCATTATGTTAGATGAATACTTAAAATCATTAAAGTATGTTTAATTCGAAACAGCAAAACAAACTGGAGAAAAGTTGAGTTTTATTTGGATTACTGGCACAGCGAAATATGCGACAGCGACGGCAATCTTAGATTGTCCTCTCACACGTACTAAACACAATTGTGGAGGAACAAATCCTAAATATATATAATTTAAAGTATTGAAGAAAGAGGAAATATTCCATTTAGAGGCGATATTATTTGGAAGCCACGTTGTTTAATTGTACATGGATTTAGAAAATGATTATTCCTTTTGTAACGTGTTTTTCATGATGCGTATGTGAAAATGGTCGGGATAAAGCTCGAAATTTACAGTAAAACGTGCCGTTGTTCCGATCCATATTTCAGTGATAAACACCAGAAAGTTGATTTGATGTTTATAACTCAGTTGAATGTTATATAATTATCAGATTACAATCACTACAGACAATTAATAACGTTGATGACAGCCGTCGATCTGGTCGACCAATGGTGACAACTGGCACGAATGTGTTGGGAAGCTGTCGTCTAAGTGTCTGCTAATAGGAGATGAACTTCACAGAGCCACAGGTGCTGGAGTTAGTGGAGAGATAGCGGCACTGACGGAACCTGTATGTCTGAAGTCCACGTGGTATATAGTCACATTACTGTAAGACGTCTTTGGAGTGGCAGCGCTGGACCAATCGTCGTTGGGCAAGCGCTTGTTTTGGGCGAATCCGGGTTTTCTTTAAACGATCGTTTCAGTATTGGTGTGGGTGGGATCACTGCTACACTCAGAACACCTTACGTGATATGTACGGACGTGTTTCTGCTCAGTATTATCGTGAGAACATCCTTGAGGCACGCGTGGTGCCATTTGCGCTCCGACATGGACGTCTTTTCGTGTTTCAAGATGACAACGCAAGAGCACACAGGGCTTGTATTGTTGTTGGGTACCTCCAGCAGGAGGACATAACCACCTTACACAGGGCTCGTATCGTTGTTGGGTACCTCCAACAGGAGGACATAACCACCTTACACAGGGCTCGTATTGTTGTTGGGTACCTCCAACAGGAGGACATAACCACCTTACACAGGGCTCGTATCGTTGTTGTGTACCTCCAGCAGGAGGACATAACCACCTTACACAGGGCTCGTATCGTTGTTGGGTACCTCCAACAGGAGGACATAACCACCTTACACAGGTCTCGTATCGTTGTTGTGTACCTCCAGCAGGAGGACATAACCACCTTACACAGGGCTCGTATCGTTGTTGGGTACCTCCAACAGGAGGACATAACCACCTTACACAGGTCTCGTATCGTTGTTGTGTACCTCCAGCAGGAGGACATAACCACCTTACACAGGGCTCGTATCGTTGTTGTGTACCTCCAGCAGGAGGACATAACCACCTTACACGGGGCTCGTATTGTTGTTGGGTACCTCCAGGAGGAGAACATAACCACCTTACACAGGGCTCGTATCGTTGTTGGGTACCTCCAACAGGAGGACATAACCACCTTACACAGGGCTCGTATTGTTGTTGGGTACCTCCAACAGGAGGACATAACCACCTTACACAGGGCTCGTATTGTTGTTGGGTACCTCCAACAGGAGGACATAACCACCTTACACAGGGCTCGTATTGTTGTTGTGTACCTCCAGCAGGAGGACATAACCACCTTACACAGGGCTCGTATCGTTGTTGGGTACCTCCAGCAGGAGGACATAACCATCTTATATAGGTCTCGTATCGTTGTTGTGTACCTCCAGCAGGAGGACATAACCACCTTACACAGGGCTCGTATCGTTGTTGGGTTCCTCCAACAGGAGGACATAACCACCTTACACAGGTCTCGTATCGTTGTTGTGTACCTCCAGCAGGAGGACATAACCACCTTACACAGGGCTCGTATCGTTGTTGTGTACCTCCAGCAGGAGGACATAACCACCTTACACAGGGCTCGTGTCGTTGTTGGGTACCTCCAGGAGGAGGACATAACCACCTTACATAGGTCTCGTATTGTTGTTGTGTACCTCCAGCAGGTGGACATAACCACCTTACACAGGGCTCGTATTGTTGTTAGATACCTCCAACAGAGAGCATTATCGCCTTACCATGGCCAGCACTCAGTCCAAACTTGTCAACCATCGACCATGTCTGGGAGATCCTTGGATGGCGCATACGCCACCACCAGCAACTACCGACCACTCTCAACGAACTTGGCACTGCCCAGCAGGAAGAAAGGAAAGAACCAAGTTGACGTTTGAGTAGGAGTATGCCTCTTCGAATCTGTGATTGTCTTGAGAAGAGATTCACAAGACATTAATGCGCTTGACGTTACATGGTAAATGGCGTTCAACGACTGATGCAATATCAATCCGATGTCCCTGTTGCACTGTTAAGCTGTTTACCTAATTAAAGTTATAAAATATCAAAAGTTGCGACATCTTTTTATTGAACATCCCCAACTTCATTTTAATAATATAGGTTCTAATATAAATGTTAACATTCACATGCTCCGTCATCTTCCTGGGGAGAACAAGAGCCACATCTGATCTCCTCCTTAATGCCACTAGTATTTCCATTATCCCCATCTGTAGACGGATTCACATTAATTGATTTGTCTGAATCTATTTCAATTAGTCTGTGTTTAATAACCCATGTTAAAACAGAACAAATGCCAAGAGATGATAAAGCCGATCACATTACTACCTTCAATACATATTTCATGATGATTATTACATATGTATATTAATAATACATGTGTTACTATTAAAGGTTAAGAAGAAGAATGGGCTTCAGGTATCGATTATTGCGGGGCGATTAGTGCGTTGTCCCTCATTGGTGTTACTGTTTGTGTTGTCGTGACACATGAAGAATCAAAGTGTCTTTTGTGTATTCATATACCACCATGGTTCAATGAAAGTTATCGTTCTGTCATTCTCCGCAGTTTGCTTGTGCGGTTTACTACTTTAATTGACTGATATACCTGGCGTAAACAAAACAGAAGTTTGAGATTTTGTTTTACAAAGCATTAATATGAATTATAAAAGCTGTCAGACAATATGTTTCAATTTGACGATCGTTTTCATTATGTGTCGTTGAAGATCAAGGGTCGTCCCGCCGGCTCAAGGGACTATATCAGAATGAGCTTCTGTAATCCGGTTGTAACTTAAAACCATTTCAAGTACATGTTCCAAAGCAAAGTTTAATTTTGCCTAAACATTTTAACTGCATGTGATTATTATTTATAAAACGAAATTGAATAGAGTACTCTGGTACAAAATTATAAAAAAAAAATAATCTGTTGAATTAAACATTTGAAACGCATAGGCTTTACACTCTATCACACTCTACTTAACGACACAGTCTCAAATTTCCGAGGTTCAGTGTCATTTTCATGAAAAAGTTGTTTTTTTTCTTGTTGATGTTAAATACTTTAAAATTAGTTACCAGGGTTTGTTTCAACACACACTAACGCTGGACCAATCAGTTTGCAGGAAAGCAATTGATCTGCTCAGGAGATTTGATCTCACACAATATAAGCCGTCAACGCCAGAACAACCAGTCTCAATTAAAGGTAGGAAGCTGACTCAGTTGGTCATAAAAAGTAATGTGTCCTCTCGGAGCCGACTTGAGATAATGAATGTATAAGTTTTTCATGACAATAGAGGCGCTCAAAACTCATCTTGATACGGAATTGTCCAATCTCCCAAAAAACAACAACAAAACAAAACAAATATATAAATTCCAAACATAGTTTTTTACCCAAACTTTACTTACACATACAAGGCGATGAATCTGTTGGCTGTGCTCGAGGTGTGTGACAGAAAAGTATAGCGTTTGAATGTCACGAGGAAACAAGGCACAACGTATACAGTGGTAAGTACATTTAGCAGTCATTATTCTAGGCCTTCCAGGACCGAGCCTTCCACAACATCTGAAACAAAGAACAGCTGAAAATGAATTGTCTGTATACTCCGGAAAGTCCTTAATCTGGACGATGTCACTAGGAACAGTACAGTCCGAATTAACGGGGTTCGTAACGGCCGGGTTATACGTCTACAATTTAAGTCCCACAGAAACAACGCAATCGCGTGGCCTGGTTGGGACATAACTCCGTCGGGCCAGACTCGCTCTGGAACTATTATTGGAGGGTTGGTTTATTTTCATCCCAGGCCATGAGCGTATTATTCCATGACACGCACCCTACTCCTACTGTTGGTTCTCAGGAAGACAGTCTCATTCACGAACACCGAGTCCTATAGCGCTCTGTCACACACACTGTTGGTAGGGACTAATTTTAGCTGAGTTCACACAAGTGACTGAAATATTGGAGGATCAGCGACGGCGGTTACGACCTCATGTTTGTTCTAAGATTTGTTGAAAGCGATGATGGTGGAGCCGGATCACGCACGGTCGAGGAGAGTGGGAGTGGGGGCGGGCCGAATCTATAGCGGAGACGCGGCCAGAATGGATACTTCTGTAATAGCTGTGTTATGTCGATGTATAATGCAGAACACTGAAACGCTCTTTGAGGAAAACGGATTCCGATAGTTCTAGAAAGTTTGAATAAATTCAAGTCAGTTACAGAGGGCAATTGATGTGTCAATGAAACCAACTATTACAATAATGTTCCATCGTTGATAAGATCAAAAATATGTCAAAGCAGTTAAAGTATCATTTCTTAACGCAGTTGATAAAGTAACAAGAGTTTGAAACGAAATAGCGATGTTTTATATCAATTTGACATGCAATTGTCAATGTAGTATCATGTAGTTGTATTTATTGCTTTTCTTTAAAACAGTAAATCGAATGGAATTTCAATTATTGCGTAAAACAAACCTCGCTCGATAACCATTAAAGGAATGTCTTCTGCCAGTCATTGAAGGGCCAGTGAAACATGAACTGCTACTCCTATGGAGCGGTGTTGCATTCACACAAACGCTTTACCGTCGTTAGATGTTCACCTCACCTCACCGCAGGTCTTCTAATATACGTGGGGCAGTGGGGTAGACTCATGGTTAAAGCCTCTGCTCGTCACGCTGAAGACACAGGTTTAATTCCCCACATGGGTACATTTCAGGTGTTCCCCACCGTGATATTGCTGGAATATTGCTAAAAGCGGCGTAAAACCAAACTCACTCTCACTCTGTGTGTGCAAATCATCGATTCCACTCTTGTGTAAGTGCCGCTTTGTGTTTATGCTATGTTCACACTATCACGATTCGCGCCACGACTGAAATCGTGGTCTTAATCGTGGACTAATTGTGATGATCCTATCAGATCTTATCAGATCTTGAGGTCAGTCGTGGCAATCGTGTTGATCGTAGAAACATTTTGGACGGTTCAAACATTTTCTACGATCAACACAATTAATTGTCAATCGTAATCATCGCATCAGATCGTATTGAATCGTAACAAAGCGCAACATATCGCGTCTAATTGTGCTTCCAAATCGTGGTGATCGGAATCAATCGTGGTTGTGGGTTGTAGTGTTCACTCTGTTGAAGTTCAAGAAACAGTGAAGTCCATGGTCAGTCGGGCTGTATATATACCCAATCGGGGTCCAATCGTAGCTCAAATCGTGATCACCTCGATCGTGATCGTGAAATACATCGCGACCACAATCGTATCCTATCGCAACAGAGTGCATCGGTTCGTGATGAACGTATCGGAACGTACCTGCACGTACCAGATCGTCCCAAATCGGGGACCCCGATCGTGATGATCGTGTCAGATCGCGACCCAATCGTGAAGTCGAAAGGGACAATCCTATCACAACATATGTGATCGCATCTGAACGGGAGATCAGATCGTGACAATAGCGCATCCAAGCGCACAAAATCGTATCAAAACGTATCGACTCGCATCACCTCGTATCGAAACGAGAAATTTCAGAGAAGTTCGACGATCAACTACGAATGGCCAATCGTGGCATTCGTAACGAATCGTACGACAGTGCGAACCTAGCATTACAGGTTTACAAATCTCACGCTCTGTACCTCAAATGGCCAAAATAAAAGATTGAACACCACGTCAGTGGTCGTATTATAATCCTGCTACCAACTAACACGATTACATGTAACATGTTGTTAGACTGTAAGGTTAAACCTAAACGGTCGAACACCTCTGTGGCAAAGGTGAAGGGACACATTGGATTAATCCGAGGTTCAGCACAACCGAACTATGAACTAGGCACATATTCATCGATTTGCTTTCAGAATATTTTAACGAAATAAACAACGAGCAAACGTTATTGAGGTCCAGCATTACTTATCATTGTTCATTATCAACAATAATACAATTAGCAATAGTTAACAGTTAATTTCAGCCCATTTACTAATGTGTCGCCTCCTATTGAAAGTCCTCGAAGCATACAATGCCGACTTTGCAATAATTCACTCTCGTGTCAAAACAAGAAATAGTTCTGTCAATTCCTAGTGTACAATACTTGAAACGGAGGTTGACGATAACCCGGTTGTGAATAATTGACAACCAGCTCTCCATTACTGACAGATACTGGAAGTTGTAAACAACGGAGTGAGTCAGTCGTGTTATCATTTGTAATTAACTGACTGTTTTCCAAACGTGTTAAAAGCATCAAATGATCCATCGTTGAGTGACCTCTGCATCAACTGCTGTCTGCTTGAATTAAGTAGCTTGCTTCATCATATATTAATGAACTTGTGTTTACTTTCGTTTTAACCATTGACAAATCGTATCTTAGAGGCTGCAAAGTCCAACTGCATTTCTGTCACATTTCAAAAAATGTATTTAATGCAAACGTAAAATAAAAAATGACTTTATTATGGATTTCGACCACAAACTAACAGAAACGAAACCAAATATCCATGCTTGCTGAGACTGCTTGACGTAGGATAATAGCAGTCAGCAGTAAACAATCAAAATGTATAAGTTGCTAAAACGTTATTTGAGAATATACGGCGAGTTTATGTCTTGTCGTAAACCGTTATGCCGTAGCGACATTTGATAGGTTCTGTGATGCTAGTGGAAAATGGACTGATGAAACCAGTGGTGGCTGGCGAAAGCCAACACGAGCGTGAGTGACAGCCGCTGATCACCAGCCTCCCAGATGATCCATCACGCGCACCCATCTGTTTCAGCTAAGTGAGTGATGGTAGTGGTGATTCATGTGCCAGATACAACAGCCGTCGAGGTACTCCGTAATCCAGCACCTTGAGTGACATACCGTTACAATTATATGATGCATCTACTATATCTAAGTCAGGAAGACAAAACACAATACATTCATTTTTCGTTGGACCAACATCTGGTCTCTGAAATTATTGTTTCAGCTAAAGAAGCCCTTAATTTATTCAAATAAGACATAATAAGAAGTATCACTGAGACTTTCTTCATATTCAGAAGCTGAACGTCTCTGGACTGCTGTTTATTATGTATCATTATACAGTCGTCTTCGGTGAGCTTGGCTTGGTTTTTTTAATTCAATTTGAAATGAATGCAATACCACGTGACATATTCAACAAATCAAATTGCAAGCATTACAGTGAACACTACGAAAACTTCTTTACAAGTCAGTAAACGGGTAGTTTCCTTTAGGCTACATAATATGATGAGTTATTCGTCTACTCGTAATGTCCCCTCGTGATTAACGAACATTTACAGTGTGGCATGGGACTTCCAGTGTGTGGTCCCTGACACTCCGTCCACAGGCCAACCATACCCTGTACAATATTCAAGGGAAGACATTCTTCATTCAGTGAAACATTGCACATTGAAATGATGAACTTTCTTTTATTCATTCCAATTTCCTTCGCTGCTTCCATACCATTATAAAAGTAAAACATTTTGCTGAAGTGAAACTCGGCGTCAGCACGAACAAAGTGATTGTATTGAACTTACTTCCGCTTTGTTTTATCGCCATTGAATGGAATCATTTTCGTTCTATTTTCACATTGAATGATTTTTTACTCGATTGTAATGATGGACCAGTGTTACAAACCCCTGATACCCTGAGCTGTCCAGGATTAGTTTATTTATTTCTTTCTCTTCCAACCAGCTGCTTTCAGAATGTCATAGGACATAAGATCATGAGATCCGGGTTGGTATTAGTCTTCAGCAACCCACGCCTGACGTAAGGGGTGATCAGGCTTGCTGACATTGTTGACACATGTCATCGCATCCTAGTTGCATGGATCGATGCTCACACTGTTGATCACTGGATTGTCTGAACCAGACTCGATTGTTTACAGACCGCCGCCATGTAGCTGGAACATTGTTGAGTGCGGCGTTAAACAACAACAACAAACAAAATGTCATAGTGAGTTTATATATATCGTTTGACATTTCCACTCATCCGACATGATTCCTACACCCAATGCCACAACAACGCTCCTGAAAATATTCATCCGGGCATAGCATACCCACATCACCTGATCCCGAACAATCATCCTGGCATAACATACCCACATCATCTCATCTCGGACAATCATCCTGGCATAACATACCCACATCATCTCATCTCCGACAATCACCCTGGCATAACATACCCACATCTTCTAATCTCGGACAATCATCCTGGCATAACATACCCACATCATCTAATTTCGGACAATCATCCTGGCATAACATACCCACATCCCCTAATCCCGAACAATCATCCTGGCATAACATACCCACATTACCTAATCCCGAACAATCATCCTGGCATAACATACCCACATCATCTAATCTCGAACAATCATCCTGGCATAACATACCCACATCATCTAATCCCGAACAATCATCCTGGCATAACATACCCACATCACCTAATCCCGAACAATCATCCTGGCATAACATACCCACATCATCTAATCCCGAACAATCATCCTGGCATAACATACCCACATCACCTAATCCCGAACAATCATCCTGGCATAACATACCCACATCATCTAATCCTGAACAATCATCCTGGCATAACATACCCACATCATCTAATCCCGAACAATCATCCTGGCATAACATACCCACATCATCTAATCCTGAACAATCATCCTGGCATAACATACCCACATCATCTAATCCCGAACAATCATCCTGGCATAACATACCCACATCACCTAATCCCGAACAATCATCCTGGCATAACATACCCACATCACCTAATCCCGAACAATCATCCTGGCATAACATACCCACATCACCTAATCCCGAACAATCATCCTGGCATAACATACCCACATCATCTAATCCCGAACAATCATCCTGGCATAACATACCCACATCACCTAATCCCGAACAATCATCCTGGCATAACATACCCACATCACCTAATCCCGAACAATCATCCTGGCATAACATACCCACATCATCTAATCCCGAACAATCATCCTGGCATAATATACCCACATTATCACCTAATCCCGAACAATCATCCTGGCATAACATACCCACATCACCTAATCCCGAACAATCATCCTGGCATAACATACCCATATCACCTAATCCCGAACAATCATCCTGGCATAACATACCCACATCATCTAATCCCGAACAATCATCCTGGCATAACATACCCACATCATCTAATCCCGAACAATCATCCTGGCATAATATACCCACATTACCTAATCCCGAACAATCATCCTGGCATAACATATCCATATCACCTAATCCCGAACAATCATCCTGGCATAACATACCCACATCACCTAATCCCGAACAATCATCCTGGCATAACATACCCACATCACCTAATCCCGAACAATCATCCTGGCATAACATACCCACATCATCTAATCCCGAACAATCATCCTGGCATAACATACCCACATCATCTAATCCCGAACAATCATCCTGGCATAACATACCCACATCACCTAATCCCGAACAATCATCCTGGCATAACATACCCACATTACCTAATCCCGAACAATCATCCTGGCATAATATACCCACATTACCTAATCCCGAACAATCATCCTGGCATAACATACCCACATTACCTAATCCCGAACAATCATCCTGGCATAACATATCCATATCACCTAATCCCGAACAATCATCCTGGCATAACATACCCACATCCCTAATCCCGAACAATCATCCTGGCATAACATACCCACATCATCTAATCCCGAACAATCATCCTGGCATAACATATCCACATCACCTAATCCCGAACAATCATCCTGGCATAATATACCCACATCATCTAATCCCGAACAATCATCCTGGCATAACATATCCACATCACCTAATCCCGAACAATCATCCTGGCATAACATACCCACATCACCTAATCCCGAACAATCATCCTGGCATAACATACCCACATTACCTAATCCCGAACAATCATCCTGGCATAACATACCCACATTACCTAATCCCGAACAATCATCCTGGCATAACATACCCACATTACCTAATCCCGAACAATCATCCTGGCATAACATACCCATATCACCTAATCCCGAACAATCATCCTGGCATAACATATCCACATCACCTAAGTTCGAACAATAACACATCCCAAATAAGACCACCAATTTGTTCACGGGATAAAATTGGTAAAGATTCGGTGAAGTTGGAGGAGATGGTTCATGAAAAACACTTGCGAATTTGGCGTTTGCATTAAATTGATAACATGTTGTGAATGGCACATGCAATCATACAACTTGATTCCCGAATGATATCACCCCAGAATGGAATATCCCTACTTTTTTCAATAGTATACATCAATGTTAACCCAGTTATTCACACATACCATCTAATATAAGGACGTATATTATGTCCACTCCCCGCCGCTCGTGATGACGGGCATTTACCTTAACTAAGGTGATACGTCCACGCCAGGAAACATTATGTTTACTTAGAAGAATCTATACATGACACAAACAGTGTCTGCTCCACCGTCATATGGTTGAAACCAAATCCTGTGTACGAGTATCACTGCTAGAAATCGGGAGCAAAATCTTTCAGACTTGTGATTGACCATTATCATTTTCTGATTCATCGAATCATGAAACAAAAAAACAAATTGTGTGTTGCCGGGCGGTTTTAACTGATAATCATCAAAGAAGTGTAATAATTGGATGCATTATGTCATTAGTAAACAAAAGTGTATGTTCCGGAAGGAGTAAACCAAAAAACATTTTAGAGACCTTATCATCTGTGAAATCCGCTGCCAACATGACACGTGAAAAGAGATGCGATAACACACGTACATTCCACATTCGGTGATTGCAGGTACACGTTAGATGACAAACTTCCTGCTAAACACCATATGTAAATGCATCAGGGCACATTGTGATTACAGTATCGCAAAGCATTACAGACATTTGTCTGTTGATAATTCTACCTTGAATTTGGAAAATATAGGTTATCAAACCACAATAAACCCCTTCTATTTGAAACAACAGCAATAGTACATATCTTTATCATTATCAGCATTTCTAAATATTTATAATCATTGGCTACAATACACACAAACTGTGTGGCAATACATTATTCTCGGTTTCGCTTTTAAATTTATAATGAAATCCACAAAACATTGACACCACACGAATTTCCCTCCTACGCGTCTACATTCTATGTTCAGTTAGTGATTACAGTTACATATTCTATGTTCAGCGAGTGTTTACAGTTACAGAAACGTTATAACATGTACTAGTACTATATACAGTTTAATCTACAGTAGCCGATCTCTACATGAAACAACACTATCTGTTTATCTCTAAATTGTATGCTGGTAATGTTGGGAGATTCAGACTATCTGATCTGTAATCAGATTCTTGCAGTTATCAAAGCCAGAATCTATTGGAAGTAACAGCGTGCCTTCCAATCTTTTCAACCACTTAGGACACCACTTTATAAAAAGTACTAACGTTGTTTGTAAACTGCAGCACAAATCATATATGTGTTACAGCTATTAAGCATTTACTAAGGCGTTTCAGCCAATCCATTGATCTAAGTGCTTTGTTTTTTCTGATGTGACCAGAGTATTGAATTATGACCTCTAAATATCGTTTATGCTTTGTGTTCGCGCAGTTATCACCCTCTTTAACATGGCTATCGTTTTGTCATTATTGAAAATCTGATCTGGAACCTCAGTCTAAATTTGTTTTATGTAATAATACATAAGTTCTGGGATCATTCGTGTGTTAATGGGCAGTTTACCACTCATCCCGGCACTATCGTCTGAACAACCATCATAGTTATTGTCCAGCAAACTGGCAGCACATCCGGTGCATATTGCGCACCTTTGTTTAGAGAAACGACAATAAAGTTATGTGATCATAAATATTGTAGTATTTATTGGGTTTTTTATCGTGTTTTGACAGAGGTTTCATGTTTGCATGCTGTTACACATCTCTGGTTTCCAACAAGAGTGGAAATGAACACAAAGTGGCTTTGGATGTAGAGAGGCAATTATATTGCAACTTTACCATGTCATGATCACACGAAACGTGATTGTTGTCTCATACACAGAACCACGGATAATATATTTTACTTTCTTAGAGTGGAACCTTGGGACCTACATGACCCAGGTTCCCTGTGATCTAATACGTGAACTAACCCTGTCCTTGGTTTCCAGATCTAATGTGTGGGCGTGCGTGAACGATCTGCCCTAGGTTCTTATAGATCTGATTTGCGGACCTACATGGACAAACCCGCCTTAGGTTCCCAGATCTAATGTGTGGACCTACATGGATCCTGCCTCAGGATCCGTGTTCTGACGTGTGAACCTACACGGTCGGCCCTGCTCTAGCTTCCCAGATCTAATGTGTAGACCTACATGGACGACCTTCCCTGTGTTTCCAGGTCTGTTGTTTGAACCTACATACACTATCCTGCCCTAGGTTCCCAGATCTGATATGGTGACCAACATGGACGACCCTGACCGAGAATATTTGATGGGATGTGGGAACCTACATGGACAAGCCTGATATCGGTCCCCAGAACTCATGTTTGGACCTACGACCTTGCCCTAGGTTTCCAGATTTAATGTGTGGACCTACATTTGTGGTCCTAGGTTCCTATAGACCTATAGAATGTGTGGATATAAATGGATACTGCCCTAGAACCTTGACCTGATGATGTGTTCCTACAAGGGCGAGCATGAAGATTTGACGTGTGGAATTACACAGACGACCCTGCTCTAGGTTCGAAGATATTATGATGTGGACCTACATTTAAGACCCGGCTCTAGGTCCCATGATATGACGTGTGGACCTATACATATATGACCCTGCTGTAGTTTCCCAGATCTAATGTATGGACCTACTTGAGTCACCATGTCACAAATTTGTAAGATTCTGCAGCTGGACGTCAGCTCTTTGTCCCTCATGACAAAACCTCAGCTTTGGAAAGATTTGGTTGGCGATGAACGAGCTCCATCCGGATCTAACAAGGGTAATAACCCCGTTCTTTGTGTACCGATTGTCCATGATGATGTTTAAGTTCATAACCCCCTTCGCGAGTACCGGTTGTGGATCCTGAGTTAAAAGGTTCTTTCATCCTGAACCTTTTGTCCTTCCGGAGTTATAACCTCTTCCAGCATGTCCCGGTTGTCCTTCAGTCAACACAAGAACTCAAGGTATTCGTTGAGGAGAAACATGTCATTCATAAAATGTCCTATTGCATGGTCAGTTACGATTCCGTGGATAAAAGGGTGCTTGGCAAGTAGCGACAATTTTTATAATCCATCATGATTCACTTGGGCGAAGTCGACAAGAAACATCAGACGGCAACACTTTACATAACAATCACAGCACTATATTTTTTTTAATGCAATTATTGATTCAATCTAATTTGAAACCTCGCGATTTATGGTCTGGTGAATAATATACCTAGGAAGGAAGTTAACGGGTTTAAGTTATGGACATAAAACTGTTTAAATATCTGAGTATCATCTTTGTTATTTATTAAATAAATAATTAGGAGCTGCTTGGTGGTCTGAGGGGCCTAGCGCCGCATCTTTCTTCCGTTGTTAGGTTTACTTGTTTTACATCGCCCAGATTTTCTGTTCTTTCTTCGAATCCAAAATAATAGCTGATCACTGATATGGAAGCATGGGTTTGATGCCTTGGTCGATCAAAATGGAATCTTCTCCCAAATGCCTGCACGGAATGTATGGAAACATATGCATTAAGGGTGCTAAATCGACATGAACACGATCAGAGGTCCAGAATCACAAGATTGAAAAAGGGGCTGACGAACAGTAAGCAATACCATGGCATATACAAGTCTCTGTCCAAGGTTAAAGTCAACATTCCCTAAGACATAAACAAATCAGTCTCCGTCCAAGGTTAAAGTCAACGTTCCGTCATCTACGAGCTGCTGTAGTCATAGCCTGTATTTCTTTACATGAGGCTCGATTACCCTTGAAACTGATGAAAATATACTTTCATCGCATTTAGAAGTTGTGTCCTTTTCCCAGTACCTTTAATTCGCAAAACTGTTTGGCTGTGACCAAAAACTGACTATAAAAACATCTTGTTTGTGAAAGCCTCTGTCGGTTGGAATTTCCGGTTTCCTGACAAATTCCATGTTTCACCGAACTAGCTTTTCAGAGTCCTATTCTCTTCTATAAGCAGATAGAATCCTGGATGAGTTTTTTACATGTTTGTTAACTTCACAAGTGTTGGGATCAGTCACAAGGGACTTGAGAAACATCGCACCAATTTGCAACACAAAATAAATGGAAGTCTGCGATTAAAGCGTTAATCGATGCATTTACTTCTACTCTAGTAAGGGCTTAAGACAGGTTACGAAATTCCCTCGTGTGTGAGTTTGCTAAAACAGTGTGAGGAAAAGAATACATCTCGTTCACATCGCTGCAAGTCGCAGGCCCACAGCTGATGCCACGTTAGCTACCGAAGATGAATTTACGTTCTTTTAAAACTGGTTTTAGAAGCAAGTGTTTTGATCTCGCCACGAATCTGACTGTGGTGAATCTTACTGTATAACAGACCGGTTCGTCAATTTGCGTTGAAGTCTTTGAAGATTCCTATTATAGCACAGCAACGATTGCCTGTAGTGTTCGGAAGAACGTATTGACCTTTCGGGTGATAGATTGTTTTCATAAGATAGCTTAACTTCATAACAGTAACATCAAATAGATCTTACATGGGTATAATACTAATGAAAATTGGACCATAAAGAGTGAACTCTATATATCGCTGAAAAGTGATCTCATATCCGTTCAATCTGATTTAAGTCAGATCTCCAGGAAGATCTGAAGACATCGCGTCAGAGCGACCTTTCATCCGTCCGGTCAGAACGTCGTATACCAGATATATCATGACACCCAATAAACACGGGACTTTCCGACCTACAGTTGTACAGCTGATTCCACACGGTCGCTATCTCTCGCTTCAATGGGTTACACATTTAAAATGGAAGTGACGATCCACAGTCAGTTAGAAATTCTGCCATACAATTTCGACTGCCTGTTACACTTACCCACGTTTACGTTGTGACCTTTGTAAAATATGGTTCAAAGCGTGTAGAGAATTTGCCATTTCAATCTAGTCCCGAAATCCTCGAGTCTTTCTTACTGACAGTCAATTCATTAGTTAGTCAAAAGATCGTTTCGGCGTGACCTGTTATAGAATGCCCTCATTTGTTTGTATTGGGGGCGCAAGCATCAATAAATGATCTTATTGAGACGGATATCCTTGACAATATGTCCTAACCCCTCACAATACTCCATACATAACTGGAGAGTGATCTTATGCCCCTGACGATATATCGCTGGAAACGTACCATGAAACTGTTGACATAAAGAGAGAACTCTATATTTCTGGAACTTAATCTCACAACTGTGACGATATATCGCTGGAAACGTACCATGAAACTGTTGAGATAAAGAGAGAACTCTATATTTCTGGAAACTTAATCCCTCAACTGTGACGATACATCGCTGAAATGCAATTTTTCTTTGGGACGACAAAATCTTACCTCTGATCTAACACCTGCGACGACAAACGGTGCTTTTTGCCCTCCCAATGCACACTCGCATGATAACCTCGACATATTATACATTTAATGTCAATGAAGACAGGGTCGAGTTGTGGATATATTAAACCAGAGCAGGTGCTAGGACCGTACTAGGACAATACAAATTTGGGCAAATGTGAGATTTGAACCCATGATCACAGGATTGTGAGACGATTTAGTGACGCACTTGTACGTTATCAGGCTATAAAACCAAATTTAGATATTACAAGATGGTTTAGCGGATGATGATGGTGATGGTGATTATGAAGACTCTTTTCTACATGAAATCGGTTTATTGTCTTTATCTTGACTGATGCACGACGGAGGACGGCCGCAATTGGACCAACGTACTATCAGCTTCAATATTTCATGTCATTCATGCAGTTGTCGAACATTCTAAGGATGGAAATGGGCATTTTCAATGAGTACTTGTTGAATCTAGTGTTTTACTTAAAGAGGAGATCTCATCAAGCCCACGCATTCCGTCGATATCTCGTTCTTTTATAGGGTTCTATTCTGTCCTAACGACGGGGACATTTACAAGACAAATCTCATTACACATTCTTTTCCACTATAATGGAAACTGATGAGTAGTTTATGAAGTAGCGTGGAGAAAAATAAGCAGTTGTGAAATTGTTTTACTTGTAATATAAAAACTCCCACGCTAAATGACCACATGAAGAAATGTATAATTCATATTCGCAATTATGAATGTAGTTCAATGCCCTTGACACCGGCACGACTGTATATAGCCCCTGTTCAAAGTAAAAGGCACAAGCTTTACATTTACTCTAAAATATATATTCTGTTACTGAATATTTTACTAAGAAAAATTTAGATTTCCAAAACATTCTGTGAAATAACTCAGATTCTTCTAGTGTAACAGACCAAAGAAATCAACTATCACATTTATTCCATCTGTAAATGGGTATTTCTTAGTATAAATGGGCCAAACGGAGGGAGTGTAGCCGTCTAACCACTAGTGACAGCACCTGGCATGGTATAAGGTAGCTGAAGGTGGCGCCAGACAAAGTTGAAGGTGGCACCAGACTTAGTTGAAGGTGGCACCAGACATAGTTGAAGGTGGCACCAGACTTAGTTGAAGGTGGCACCAGCCATAGTTGTAGGTGGCACCAGACATAGTTAAAAGTGGGACCAGACGTAGCTGAAGGTGGCACCAGACAAAGTTGAAGGTGGCACCAGACTTAGATAGAAGGTGGCACCAGACATAGTTGAAGGTGGCACCAGACTTAGTTGAAGGTGGCACCAGACTTAGTTGAAGGTGGCACCAGACTTAGTTGAAGGTGGCACCAGACTTAGTTGAAGGTGGCACCAGACATAGTTGAAGATAGCACCAGACTTAGTTGAAGGTGGCACCAGACTTAGTTGAAGGTGGCACCAGACATAGTTGAAGATAGCACCAGACAAAGTTGAAGGTGGCACCAGACATAGTTGAAGGTGGCACCAGACATAGTTGAAGATAGCACCAGACTTAGTTGAAGGTGGCACCAGACTTAGTTGAAGGTGGCACCAGACATAGTTGAAGATAGCACCAGACAAAGTTGAAGGTGGCACCAGACATAGTTGAAGGTAGCAACAGACATAGTTAAAGGTGGCACCAGACATAGTTGAAGGTAGCACCAGACATAGCTGAATGTGGCACCAGACAAAGTTGAAGGTGGCACCAGACATAGCTGAAGATAGCACGAGACAAAGTTGAAGGTGGCACCAGACTTAGTTGAAGATAGCACCAGACATAGCTGAAGGTGGCACCAGACAAAGTTGAAGGTGGCACCAGACTTAGTTGAAGGTGGCACCAGACATAGTTGAAGGTGGCACCAGACATAGTTGAAGGTGGCACCAGACATAGTTGAAGGTGGCACCAGACATAGTTGAAGGTGGCACCAGACTTAGTTGAAGGTGGCACCAGACATAGTTGAAGGTGGCACCAGACATAGTTAAAAGGTAGCTCAATGGCTACCTGAAGGAAGCACCAAACAGAGGTGAAGGTTGACTAATGCTTAGTCTCTGAATATATATAAAATTAAGAGTAACAAACAAGCCCATTTAATTTGAAAGGGGCCCTAGGGAACCAGAGATTCAGAACCTGAGGAAATCTAGACTTGCTTTATTAAGGGCTTTAGCACTGCAGAGAGGGGCTAGGCAGTAGGGAAAATAATGTGGTTTAGGGACTGTGAGAAAGACTAAGGTGAATGGGGCACCAGACATAGTTGAAGATAGCACCAGACATAGCTAAAAGTAGCTCAATGTCTAGTTGAAGGAAGCACCAAACAGAGGTGAAGGGGGCACCAGACATAGTTGAAGGTGGTACCAGACATAGTTGAAGCTAGCACAAGGCCTGATTGAAGGAGGAACCTATCAGGCCAAGTTGAAGATGGCACAAGGCTAATTTGAAGGTGTAACCAGTAGACGTCCACTGTGTACTGAGTTGGAAACCACTCGCCCGCGTCAACAACACTCCAGTTTCAAGGCCATGGCGTGTTTTGTTGATTGTGGTTACAGTCCTCAGGCTTGCACTCAGCTGGAATGTTCCCGAGGACTTTGACACAGAAAATTGCTAATTGCCAGATGATCATTCCTGAATGACTTGTTAAAGCGATGCAAGGTGACATTGATGAGTCTAATTGCAATAACGATTAGTGATCATTCCACATGAGATTTAGTCACTTCTCGTACTGAACATAAATGGATGCGTTCCATCTGTGAGGTACACGAGTGACACTTCTTTGAGTGATATCCTTAAGATTGTATTGCACTGTGTCCAGCGTTCCCCAAAGTGCATATGCATCTGGAGAAGTTAACTTCAGAGTAAACACATCTGGAGCATTACCTTATCAAGGACGGATAGCACGGCTCTTACTCCATCTGCAAATGTCCAGCGGTGCATTTATTCCTGCTCGAATCCCTTTGGCGATGGTGCCTATAATTCCTTTCTCTATTTTAATTTATTTTTATTGTGAACGTTTTCACAATATTCCTCACAATCGTCAGATATTAACTATGCACCATGAATATTTTAAGAACCATTCCTTCTTGTATTCCATATATCTTCCTTTTGGAAATATGTAAAAATGGCATTGATTGTATGTTGACAACCCCACTGATAAAAGCTGGAACATTGTCATAACTTATATGTCGTTTGTCTTTACCCGGAATCTGGTGATAATCGAGGCGGGTTAGTCCCTGGCACTGCGTATTTGCTATTTACAAGAGAACTGGACATTTCGTCAGAGCATTACACCACTTCCAACCAAGTCAAATGCTGGACTTCTTCAAAAAATTAATCTGTGATTTGCAACAGAAAAACAACACATCGGTGTCGTTCAGGTACATTGATGATCAGATATCGTTCAAGTAGATATCGTTCAAGTATATTGTGGTAGCAAATCCCCTTCCACTGATTTACTTATCGCTTTCCTATTTACATTAATCAATAAATACTGACAGTGACCTATCCGTAACACTATACGACAAGGGGATGACGTCAGCGTGACTTGGTAACCATAGTATCCGATTATAGTCTGGTTAACATTTGAATTACCTTTAAATTTGTTTTGGGGGTGGCTTGATACGCTGACATTTCCCCGAACACCTGTTTTATCACTATTTGACAGTGGTTCATAGACATATGCTTATATTAAGGTCGGACTCGTTAATGGGACCGAGCGTTTAGCAGAGGCTTTTCAGATCAGAACGAACACTAACACGTTGAAGTTAAAATCCACACTACTACTACTACTACTACTACTACTACTACTACTACTACTACTACTACTACTACTACTACTACTACTACTACTACTACTACTACTACTACTACTTCTACTACTACTACTACTACTACTGCTGCTGCTGCTGCTACTACTACTACTACATATGGAATGTAAGTAGATCGCTAACGGTTCTGAGGATAACTACAAATGGAGTATAATACTTCAGTTTTTCATGCATCAAGAAAGGAATACTTTTCATACTTGTATTTCTACGATATACACAATCAGGCGGCATATCTCGCAAATCTTGTCGTCAACGCTGCAATGAATGGTTCTGGCCTAAAACTCATGGAACATCCTATTTTCAGCCAGCAACATTATACTCGGATACACTTTTGTATTCTAAACCGAAGACCTGATCACAATATACACAAGCCATCGGAAGGTGTCTATTGTGTTCAATATAGCCTCAGTTATAATGTACCCAAACCATAAGAAGATGTCATTTGTGTTCAATACAGCCTCAGTTATAATGTACCCAAACCATAAGAAGGTGTCATTTGTGTTCAATACACCCTCAGTTATAATGTACCCAAACCATAAGAAGGTGTCATTTGTGTTCAATACAGCCTCAGTTATAATGTACCCAAGCCATAAGAAGGTGTCATTTGTGTTGTTCAAAACAGCCTCAGTTATAATGTACCCAAACCATAAGAAGGTGTCATTTGTGTTCAATACAGCCTCAGTTATAATGTACCCAACCCATAAAGAAGGTGTCATTTGTGTTCAATACAGCCTCAGTTATAATGTACCCAAACCATAAGAAGGTGTCATTTTGTGTTCAATGTTCAAAACAGCCTCAGTTATAATGTACCCAAACCATAAGAAGGTGTCATTTGTGTTCAAAACAGCCTCAGTTATAATGTACCCAAACCATAAGAAGGTGTCATTTGTGTTCAATACAGCCTCAGTTATAATGTACCCAAACCATAAGAAGGTGTCATTTGTGTTCAAAACAGCCTCAGTTATAATGTACTTAAACCATAAGAAGGTGTCATTTGTGTTTCAAACAGCCTCAGTTATAATGTGTACCCAAACCATAAGAAGGTGTCATTTTTGTGTTCAATACAGCCTTAATTATAATGTGTATCCAAACCATAAGAAGGTGTCATTTGTATTCAAAACAGCCTCAGTTATAATGTACCCAAGCCATAAGAAGGTGTCATTTGTGTTCCAAACAGCCTCAGTTATAATGTACCCAAACCATAAGAAGGTGTCATTTTGTGTTCAATACAGCCTCAATTATAATGTATCCAAACCATAAGAAGGTGTCATTTGTATTCAAAACAGCCTCAGTTATAATGGTGTCATTCGTGTTCAATACAGCCTCAGTTATAATGTACTGCCCAACCCATAAGAAGGTGTCATTTCGTGTTCAATACAGCCTCAGTTATAATGTACCCAACCCATAAGAAAGGTGTTCATTACAGCCTCAGTTATAATGTACCCAACCCATAAGAAGGTGTCATTTGTGTTCAATACAGCCTCAGTTATAATGTACCCAAGCCATTAGAAGGTGTCATTCGTGTTCAATACAGCCTCAATCATAATGTGCACAACCCTTCAGTTGTTACAACATGTTAAACTGGAATTCTTACAGTCCATGGTAAATATTTGTATTGACCCTGCTACGTGTAACACATACAGTGCATGCTAAACTGGAATTCTCACAGCCCATGGTAAATATATGTACAGTAAATAAACCTAGAGGTATCCTGCCATCGTCACAATGACAAATACATTGCATGTCATTACATGTATCAGTGAGTATTTACAATCAAAATACAACTGTTTCCAGAGAGATGTATGCGATGAATCTAACACTCATATGTGTATTGAGATATAGCATTACATTATATGCTTGCCATTTTCTTAACATACGATAAAAGTGTTTAAACACATCTGAGGCTGTCCATGAAGATTATTCGACAGTTGTTCCAGCCGGTAAGATGTTTCTCGCAAATAAGGTATTAGCATGTCAGAGTTACCATAACGGTGTAGGAATCTACACAGTCGCTCTATGCGATAAACAAGACGTTGTTTTCCACAAAATTGAAACCTTTGTTATTGACCGACCAACTTCTGGAATGCCTATCACACAATTACAATATTGCTTGTTCCAATATTGTTGCTTCAAGTCCTGTGTTTAGCAAAATAATTTTGTTTTTGCATAACATAGTGAATAGACCTGAGAGGAAAATAGTCAGTAAACCCACAATAACATATAACATATTATTGGAATGCTTTCAGCTGCTTTAAATCAGCTGTTACGCTTAGATTCACAGTAAGCCTGTTACAAAGAGAAAGAGCAAAGAAAAAAAATTGGGTTTTCATTATTTGATTAAACCAAGGACAAATCAAATTATACTTGTGTCAGACATCAACAATCATAATTAAATGGTGAACATTTGGGAATCAAATAAACGATCTGTGTTCGCCTACCAAATTAACACAGTGCACTGAGGTCTCACTTTGGTGGCAACAGTGAAACAATAAAAAAAGCACTGTCAAAATAATGCGGGGTGTTTCTGTAGCAGCGGTCAGCGAGTCGCGGATGTTGATGAGACCACGGGGACTGCACATGACGTTATCTGCCACTATACACACACTTCACCTACCACTTAACACAAGGAAATCATAAAATGATATCAGGTTTGAGATTGGATTTCATATGTACCAAAACAAGGTAATCCCTTGGCACTGATGGACGTTTTGTTATGTGTGATGATCACTCGCTTGGTGCTTAGTTCTGACAGATTAATGAATATCATAGCGTTCTTTGTCAGTTTTATTTTGGGGGTTTGTGAAATAACACATACATCCGTAACGAGGTTCTTCCTCAGAGCCCATTCTGATCAACTGAATAATGCGTGGCTTTCAATATCACGCCTACAATAGGGAACTGGCTCACGACATTTGTCATTTGTAGAGTAACGAAAGTGATTGCCATAAATACACGCAAACACGCACGCGCGCACTTACTCACGCATATAACACATATACACACATACGAAAGACAGAAAGTTTACAATGCAAGCTATGAAACATGCAGTTGTACACATATGGGAAACACACACACATGTGCATACACGCACGAATAATGTCGAATTATTTGCTTTTATTGCATCATTTGGAAAATACCTTTCAGAATGAATTACATATCCCCTGTATTAGAATACAGTTGGCTCTAGGAATGACCTATCCTGTCTAAGATCTTGAATCAACCTTCAGTGTATTATACCAAAATATTCCTTTGTTTGATAAGCATTTAGAAGTTTGAAGAACATGAAACACTGTACGGATGACAACTTCTCTGTATTTTGTTACAACGTTTCAGGGAGACTTCCTGCCCCTTCAAAAGAAACGAAAATACGTGGCTGTCACATAGGTTGTAATTATTTACCGAAAAACGATGGTCTACCAAAGACTCGGCCATTATATCTATCTCCACGGAACTTCCTGCGGCTACCGGAAGTGCGGACCAGTGACTCTTTCTTACTGGCTACCACTCACCATGAGGAGACCAAAGGATGTATGTGACAGCGCTCACTGACCAGAAAGCCAGCTCCGAGGGATCGCAAACATACGAGGTAGTACATGAAATTATGGTGTTTATAGATATATCGTGTTCATTATTATCCCGTGTCAGCCTGGTCCGACATCAGCAGTGTATGTGGCTGATTGCTACATAGCTTTCTGCATCCGTTCTCACACCTGCTAGTGCCAACATGAAAAACAGCCTCAAACTCGCACGCCCTGTCGGCCTTAATACTATCGGCTCTCTCTCTCAAGCGGTTTAACTCCTTATTGTCTTTCAATGCAACCTCTTTGGTACTTGTGGACATTTTGGCAATTGTAGCTATATGTAATAGAGAGATTCACTTGTGAACAAAACGACTTGCAGACAATAGTATAAGGCAGGTCTATCGCTTCCTTCCCTACTTCAAAACAAACTACTGGCTGCAGCCCGGTCTCCGTTCCAATTTGTATCTGCTGAAAATGGTAAAGAATTTAAATATTTTTCGGTCATTTTCAATGATAGAAGACACTTTAATTTCTTTGTTATGTCCGCCTTCATCTATATTACCGTTCCTGATTGGAAGAAATCGGCTATTTATTGAAATGTGTAATTTGTCTCCCGATAATTGTACGCTGATGAATACGGGAACACTAAGCTTTGAACATTTCTGTTAGTCGAAATCCACACAGACCATGCGCTGTTTCATTATAGATAGCGTGAATTCTTCGAAATCCCAAAGAGAAATTCTGAGATAAAGAGGATTAATATCAACACATATTTGTACATATCCAACATCGGCCTTGCATGATACTACTCCTGTCTTCAACGTCCTTGTCGTTTTTATACAACTTCCACGACGAGATGAGCATTCACATCGCCATGACGTAAAGCATTTCTTTCAAACCAGCTCATTTTATTTTTAGCAAAGGAAATCTCATATATGCGAGATCCTTTCTGAGCATTAATGGGGTGATGGTCGTCGCTGAAAGCCGCGGCTTGCAAGGATTCCGGCACTCTCCACCTTCTTTACCTTCAACATCGTGCCCTAATCTTGCCGTCTCTCACGCCAAGTGACCAGCTTACGTCATTCCCGTTGGGGAGGACCAATATGGAACTGTGCTGGTTTTATTTGGATACCAGGGGTATTTTTGGCATGATAAGAGGTCATTTCATTTTGCGATTGGTGTCAAACGTACATTCATTAAATAAAAATTATCGTATGGACAGGCTTCCTTTGCTAGTAAATCTCCCAGGAATAACCAAATGTCCCGATTCAAGGCCGCCTGTAAACTATGAATGAATGTAGTGTAGAAGATAAGGCCGTTTCTAATCCAGATAGAATCGTCGTACATATTAAAATAACTTCCCCTTTGGCATATTTCCCCTCAGGAAATGGAAATTCGACTCGTCACATATTTCCTTCAAGAATGACGTTGGCGATTATGATAAATCAGCACAGTGGTGAATGAAGCTGAATGGCAACCAAATGAGACTCTCACAAGTGAACATTTGATTAACTGTCCAGTGGCATTGCTTCATTCAGTTCCGGAAATACAGTTTCAAAGAATTTACCTTCAAGAGTTATAAAAACTAGATTAATTTCCTGTTACACTGATGGTGAAGTTATTCCAATCCTTTCTATGCACCGTTATATCAACGAGGGGCACATTAAGACCTGAGCATACTGCACAGTTTGGTGAATGATGGAGACAGAAGTGAAACACAGAACTCAATATATTCAAGTGGCAGCCTGTAAATATTATGGCCATGGTTTATAGCATGAGCACAGACCAACGACATATGGGTAAGATGAATTGTAATAGTCTGATTCTCATATCAGTCGTGTCTTGTAAGAAGCAAGGTGTACCTATTCTGCCTTCGAATTCACGAATGGAGGACGATTAGGAAACAGTAATTTTGTGTCTCCTTAAATCTCTGTGAACTGTCACGTTTATAAAGCAGAAAATATGGCGTCATCCTGTACAACCATATTTCCTTTTGATGTACTGCACTACCTCATTCTAGTGGACGATGAAGTTCGCTCGTCACGCCGAAGACGCTGGATTCCTCACAGGGTACAATGTGTGAAGCCCATATTGGGTGTCGACCGTCGTGATATTGCTGAAATATATTACTCATACATATATGAAAACAACGTCACTCACTCTTTCGTTCTAGTGTTAATTTCCCCGGATTGTTGCGTCTCAAACCACACGCAAGCCCTAGATAAATAATCTAAACAAATATTTAGCTGAAGTCAATTAACATGGTGTTGTTCAGTTACGTTGTCTTAAACAACCATTCATTCACTTTCATTCAGGCTCTCCTGGAGAAAGCAAGCAAGGTTTTAGTACACTGTGTCTGCATACCCACAGTGATGAAGGTTCGTTAGCTGGCCTCATCTCGCCGTTTTACCCATGCCTGACCTGATGAAGGTTCGTTAGCTGGCTTCATCTCGCCGTGTTACCCATGCCTGACCTGATGAAGGTTCGTTAGCTGGCTTCATCTCGCCGTGTTACCCATGCCTGACCTGATGAAGGTTCGTTTGCTGGCTTCATCTCGCCGTGTTACCCATGCCTGACCCTGATGAAGGTTCGTTAGCTGGCCTTCATCTCGCCGTGTTACCCATGCCTGACCTGATGAAGGTTCGTTAGCTGGCTTCATCTCGCCGTGTTACCCATGCCTGACCTGCTGAAGGTTCGTTAGCTGGCCTCATCTCGCCGTGTTACCCATGCCTGACCTGCTGAAGGTTCGTTAGCTGGCTTCATCTCGCCGTGTTACCCATGCCTGACCTGCTGTAGGTTCGTTAGCTGGCCTTCATCTCGCCGTGTTACCCATGCCTGACCTGCTGAAGGTTCGTTAGCTGGCTTCATCTCGCCGTGTTACCCATGCCTGACTTGATGAAGGTTCGTTAGCTGGCTTCATCTCGCCGTGTTACCCATGCCTGACCTGATAAAGGTTCGTTTGCTGGCTTCATCTCGCCGTGTTACTCATGCCCTTACCTGTTGAAGGTTCGTTAGCTGGCCTCATCTCGCCGTGTTACCCATGCCCTTACATGATGAAGATTCGTTAGCTGGCTTCATCTCGCCGTGTTACCCATGCCTCGCCTGATGAACGTTCGTTCCTATAGTCCCACTGGCTTAATCTGGCCGTGTTACCCATGCCTCGCCTGATGAAGGTTCGTTCCTATAGTCCTACTGGCTTCATCTCGCCGTGTTACGTAACACAACACTCACACACGGACCCTCAATACACAAGGTCACTGGCTGTGCGATTCACATCAAATGATGTGTGAAGTCGAGGTCAATATCGGTGTTTACCGGCCTGATAAATTGCTAAAATTGCACAAAGCGAGTTAACATATTTTTATAGCTCGTTTTAGAAGCTCTCTGTTCGACAAAAGCGGCGCGTTTAATGTGTGTGGAGAATAGCCCTGACACATTTGACCCATGTGTGGAATCGACCTGGGTCTTGAAGGTGACATGATGATCCAGCACTTGTCCCAATGACAGAGAGAACTGCATATGAAGGATGTCTGCAGATGCTTCCAAATTCGCACTGTCCCCGAGCAGTGATCATAACAATCGTTCCCTGAGGGAGCCATTGAATGGAGTTAGATTTCAATGTCCTATTTGTGTCTATATGCCCGGCATGGTGTCCCAATTCCAGGAACCCAAGGGCCGTTTATTAAAGACGACTAACTTATCAATGACTAATGTTTTCAGGCAGTGTTATACCTTGTGCAACAGTGTATTAATGTTATACATCGTGCCTGTGATTTCAGTAAAGAGCAGAGTTCTAGAGGCTTCCACCGTGTGATATTTTCGAAAGATCTGGTAACATTTTCTGAGTTTTACGAGGGGATTTAACTCTTTCCTCTCGTCTCACATTACTCAAGAAGACCCAGATTGTTGCAATGACCATACCCTGTCAAAGCCAAGTTGCAAATTAGATTTATGTTGCTGAGAGATAAACTTTTAGTCATCAATATCCATGTATATGTTTTCAAGTGTGACTCTCAGTATTCAAGTTTGATTACAAGTGGGATTCAGTCTTACGTGTATGTTGTAGCAAGTGTGATTCTTGATTGACTGCAAGTGTGATAATCACTATACAAGTGTTTGACTGCAGTTAGGATTCTCAGTATACAAGTGTTTGACTGCAATTAGGATTCTCAGTATACAAGTGTTTGACTGTAAGTGTAATTCTCAGTATACAAGTGTTTGACTGTAAGTGTAATTCTCAGTATACAAGTGTTTGACTGCCAGTGTGATTCTCAGTATACAAGTGTTTGACTGCCAGTGTGATTCTCAGTATACAAGTGTTTGACTGCCAGTGTGATTCTCAGTATACAAGTGTTTGACTGCCACAGTGTGATTCTCAGTATACAAGTGTTTGACTGCCAGTGTGATTCTCAGTATACAAGTGTTTGACTGCCAGTGTGATTCTCAGTATACAAGTGTTTGAACTGCAAGTGTGATTCTCAGTATACAAGTGTTTGACTGCCAGTTTGATTCTCAGTATGCAAGTGTTTGACTGCCAGTGTGATTCTCAGTATACAAGTGTTTGACTGCCAGTGTGATTCTCAGTATACAAGTGTTTGATTCTGCAACGTGATTCTGTATACAAGTGTGACTGCCAGTGTGAGGATGTGTGATTCTCAGTATACAAATGTTTGACTCAGTATACAAGTGTTTGACTGCCAGTGTGATTCTCAGTATACAAGTGTTTGACTGCCAGTGTGATTCTCAGTATACAAGTGTTTGACTGCCAGTGTGATTCTCAGTATACAAGTGTTTGACTGCTGCAGTATACAAGTGTTTGACTGCCAGTGTGATTCTCAGTATACAAGTGTTTGACTGCCAGTGTGATTCTCAGTATACAAGTGTTTGACTGCAAGTGTGATTCTCAGTATACAAGTGTTTGACTGCCAGTGTGATTCTCAGTATACAAGTGTTTGACTGCCAGTGTGATTCTCAGTATACAAGTGTTTGACTGCCAGTGTGACTGCCAGTGTGATTTCTCAGTATACAAGTGTTTGACTGCAAGTGTGATTCTCAGTATACAAGTGTTTGACTGCCAGTGTGATTCTCAGTATACAAGTGTTTGACTGCCAGTGTGATTCTCAGTATACAAGTGTTTGACTGACAGTATGGTTCTCAGTATACAAGTGTTTGACTGACAGTATGGTTCTCAGTATACAAGTGTTTGACTGCCAGTGTGATTCTCAGTATACAAGTGTTTGACTGCCAGTGCTGATTGTTCCTCAGTATACAAGTGTTTGACTGATTCTCCATTGTGAGTGTTTTCTCAGTATACAAGTGTTTGACTGCCAGTGTGATTCTCAGTATACAAGTGTTTGACTGCCAGTGTGATTCTCAGTGTTTGACTGACAGTATGGTTCTCAGTATACAAGTGTTTGACTGCCAGTATAGCGTTTGACTGATTCTCAGTATACAAGTGTTTGACTGCCAGCAAGTGTTTGTGATTCTCAGTATACAAGTGTTTGACTGCCAGTGTGATTCTCAGTATACAAGTGTTTGACTGCAGTATACAAGTGCGATTCTCAGTATACACATGGACGTGCCAGTGTGCAGTATACAAGTGTTTGACTACAGTATGGAAAACTGCGATGTCAGACTACACAGATGTCAGACTTGTTGAGAAATGTGTTCGTTAAACAATAACAAGCTGACTCATAAATGGCTGAACACACGTAGAACATGGATATATCGAACTATCTTTTCTTTTGCTGTCAGTCAAATAAACCTTCCTCCCCTCTAATATCATTGCTCAGACCCTTAAAATCAATAGGACTTTTAAACCTCTAAATTAACAGAAAATACAGGTTACAATAAAAACAGTTGAAATCACTACATCTACTGCACATGATTTTAATATGCAATAGATATTCAATGTTGAGAAAAAAATGAAAAAGCATTTTATTATTGAACTCAAACATATAACACATCACCAAACACTTTTTCATCACGGTCCCCGGACTCTTCTCCCTCTGTGATATAACCAAACACACCTGCTCTTGCCAGTCCATAGCAAAAAGAATTCTCAGCTGTATAAACGTTACAAGAATACGTGACCAGGAACCAATGTCCTAGGACCTACATTACCTTGGTGTAATAGGACTATATGAAAAGGAAGACAGTAGGGCTCTACGAACAAGGAGACAGTAGGACTATATGACCAAGGAGACAGTAGGACTATATGAACAAGGAGCCAGTAGGACTATATGAACGAGGAGCCAGTAGGACTATAGGAACAAGGAGCCAGTAGGATTATATGAACAAGGAGACAGTAGGATTATTATATGAACAAGGAAGACAGTAGGACTATATGAACAAGGAGACAGTAGGACTATATGAACAAGGAGCCAGTAGGACTATATGAACAAGGAAACAGTAGGACTATATGAACAAGGAGACAGTAGGACTATATGAACAAGGAGACAGTAGGACTATATGAACGAGGAACCAGTAGGACTATATGAACAAGGAGACAGTAGGACTATATGAACAAGGAGACAGTAGGACTATATGAACAAGGAGCCAGTAGCACGATATGAATAAGGAGACAGTAGGAATATAGGAACAAGGAGACAGTAGGACTATATGAACAAGGAGACAGTAGGACTATATGAACAAGGAGCCAGTAGGACTATATGAACAAGGAGACAGTAGGACTATATGAACAAGGAGACAGTAGGACTATATGAACAAGGAGACAGTAGGACTATATGAACAAGGAGACAGTAGGACTATATGAACAAGGAGACAGTAGGACTATATGAACAAGGAGACAGTAGGACTATATGACCTGGGAGACAGTAGGACTATATGAACAAGGAGACAGTAGGACTATATGAACAAGGAGACAGTAGGACTATATGAACAAGGAGACAGTAGGACTATATGAACGAGGAGACAGTAGGACTATATGAACAAGGAGACAGTAGGACTATATGAACAAGGAGACAGTAGGACTATATGAACAAGGAGACAGTAGGACTATATGAACAAGGAGACAGTAGGACTATATGAACAAGGAGACAGTAGGACTATATGAACAAGGAGCCAGTAGGACTATAAGAACAAGGAAACAGTAGCACTAAAGGAAGATGGAGCCAGTTGGACTATATGAACAAGGAGCCAATAGAACGATATGAACGAGGAGACAGTAGCAGTATATGAACAAGGAGCCAGCAGGACTATATGAACAAGGAGACAATAGGACTAAATGAACTAGGAGCCAGTAGGACTATATGAACAAGGAGACAGTAGGAATATATGAAGAAGGAAACAGTATGATCATAATAACAAGGAGCCAGTAGGATTATACGAACAAGGAACCAGTAGGACTATATGAACTAGGAGCCTGTAGGATTATGTGAACAAGGAGCAAGTAGGAATATATGAACAAGGAAACAGTAGGACTATATCAAGGAGGAGACAGTAGGACTATATGAAGGAGACAGTAGGACTATATGAACGAGGAGCCAGTAGGACTATATAAACGAGAAGCCAGTAGCATGATATGAACAAGGAGACAGTAGCACTATATGAACAAAGAAACAGTAGGACTATATGAACATGAAGGCTGTACGACTATATGAACAAGGAGCCAGTAGGACTATATGAACAAGGGGACAGTAGGACTATATGACTTGGGAGACAGTAGGACTATATGAACTGGGAGACAGTAGGACTATATGAACAAGGAGACAGTAGGACTATATGAACAAGGAGACAGTAGGACTATATGAACAAGGAGACAGTAGGACTATATGAACAAGGAGACAGTAGGACTATATGAACAAGGAGACAGTAGGACTATATGAACAAGGAGACAGTAGGACTATATGAACAAGGAGACAGTAGGACTATATGAACAAGGAGACAGTAGGACTATATGAACAAGGAGACAGTAGGACTATATGAACAAGGAGACAGTAGGACTATATGAACAAGGAGACAGTAGGACTATATGAACAAGGAGACAGTAGGACTATATGAACAAGGAGCCAGTAGGACTATATGAACAAGGAGACAGTAGGACTATATGAACAAGGAGACAGTAGGACTATATGAACAAGGAGACAGTAGGACTATATGTACTGGGAGACAGTAGGACTATATGAACAAAGGAGACAGTAGGACTATATGAACAAGGAGACAGTAGGACTATATGAACAAGGAGACAGTAGGACTATATGAACAAGGAGACAGTAGGACTATATGAACAAGGAGACAGTAGGACTATATGAACAAGGAGACAGTAGGACTATATGAACAAGGAGCCAGGAGGACTATATGAACAAGGAGACTGTAGGACTATATGAACAAGGAGACAGTAGGACTATATGACCGGGGAGACAGTAGGACTATATGAACAAGGAGCCAGTAGGACTATATGAACAAGGAGCCAGTAGGACTATATGAACAAGGAGACAGTAGGACTATATGAACAAGGAGCCAGTAGGACTATATGAACAAGGAGACAGAAGGACTATATGAACAAGGAGCCAGTAGGACTATATGAACAAGGAGCCAGTAGGACTATATGAACAAGGAGCCAGTAGGACTATATGAACAAGGAGCCAGTAGGACTATATCAACAAGGAGCCAGTAGGACTATATGAACAAGGAGACAGTTGTCTCTATGAACGAGGAAACAGGGCCTTTAAGAGTCGACATATTCAAGTAATTTCTTCTTGTTACATTTTCTTGATCTGGTTCGACAGATTAATCATCGACTATTTGTTGATATCTCCTCTAATTACTTCGAAACAGGATTCTGACAGTGAGACCACGTTGTTGGGTTTCTAGTCAATTCCCTCACAGCAGCCCTCGGGTTAAAAGATCAGTATGTATCCACTTCCCATTGTCACAACACCTGTACAGAACATGCACACGTGGAGTGGGGGTATGGAAGCTGGAACATTTAACCGTTCATTGATTGAACTGGTGTGTTTAAAATAATCTGCATAATGAATGACAGACAGAGAAAGCTAAGGATGCATGCTTGACACAGTAACAAAACGCTGGCGTGGATGAGGGGATCGTGCAACTAGTCACGTGTGCGATTGGTTGCGAGGAACACGACGTTTATCAGGATTTGATTGTATTATGCGTTTAACTTAATTTTCAATAGAAATATGTTATGTTCGCGATATCATATCTAAACATAAGTTAAGTTTAATGTCAAGTTATCTCTCTCTCTCTTTTTCTCTCTCTCATTCTCATTCTCTCTCTCTCACTCTCTCTCAAGCGCTGCCCGACTTGCAAGCGTAAGCGAGTGTATATTGTGCACGTGCACACAGATATGCTACCTAACAAAGATATCATTCATCCCCAGCATGTATAGATTCCCTTTTCTTCAAATATGCCTCTGCCCATATTCGACAGCAAAACCAGTGACTCACAATCAGTTGTTCACACGCCATAAAAGGTGAGGGTGAATGGGTTAACTATGCAGAAATTATTACCTAAATACGTGCATGCGCGCCCGTGTGTGTGTGCGTGCGTTTCTCTCTCCCCCCCCCCCCCCTCTCTCTCTCTCTCTTAAGGCGAGGAGGAGTGATGCCCTTCACGCACTTCCTTCTCAGCAGGTACACAGATGGTGTAGTCATTTGTTCTAGAGCTGAAGATAGACAAGATAAGAACTCTTTCTTTCATCACACACAGAACCTGTTCGATGAGACAATTACAACTTCTTATAGGCAATCAATCTTGCCTATGTAGGCGATGTTATAAGACCAGAAAGGCTGTTCAATTCTCATTTGTAGGAACCGTTACGTGGAATCAAAGGAAGGCACATCACATAAACCTCAACACGCCAAGAAGGATATACAGTGGAATCTCAACTTCATGGAAGGCGTGTGTATAATGCCTGACACATGGCTCACTAGTGGACAGATCTGTAACATATTCCAGTCTTGATGATGTGGGCTGTATCTTGTTACAGACTCAAACCCTGCACTACTTCGAGTGACAAGTGCCAGTGGACAATCATCCTGTCAGTTTACATGTGCCACGGGCAAGTTTTGTCGCTGTTAAATAGCGTCCAAGGCAACACACTGTGATCAAGTGTAAGATGCCGGCAGCTGTACAACCCCTAAACTCCGGCAGTTGGAGGGAAGGGTTCATGTTAAACATATTAAAGTACATTTGATTGCGCTATCCGCTTCAGAAGAACCAGATCAAGGCCGAGCACATACCCGGTATTGAAAACAGGGTGCTGATTTGTCTTTTCCCTGGACAGACCTGGGACTTGGAGCTAAATGAGATGAGATGGACTCTCGCCTCTAGTTGGTGAAGTGTAGACCAGATAGCGATGTACCCGACCTGAACATGTCTACAGGAGAGGGAGATACTGGTCTCATTTGCACAAAGGGCTGCATTCTGTCCGGGAACTCACAAGAACGTACAGATTCTATTACCTTATGTACCTATCATTTTGTACCAAATGTTAATGCATAGTGTTTTTGCCCACGGCACAGTGATGTATTCACAAGACGAAAGGTTACAAACTGTAAGAAACAACACCTCTAGAGTCAGGACTATTTGGACCGAACTTTGTTTGAATGGTGCTGATTTCTAAAGCCCGACTTTTTATCTAACATTCAAGGGTTAACAGGAGTCAAGCATTCACATCTCTAATCTGCGTATGCTGTTATTGAATTAATATCTGTAACTATTTCTGCACGTTTCTACATCAGAACGACGAATCTGTATTGTTGGCTTATGGCCTACTGTGGATATGTCCATAAGTTTCCGTTTCTTCAGGAAAACATTTTGACAATCATGAACAAGTTGTTAGATATACATTTAGGAGCAGAGTGACTTGTAGTGCGTGTCAAAATCAATGCAGACTGAATAGAAAGTGCAATTCATATCATTATCTAGAATTCAGGGATCGCTCTGTGCTCCTGTGAGAACATACTGTCGGATGATTCGTCCTAAGTTACAACAGGATCCAGCATTTGATGTGACCCAATTGCGATTGTGAGACTACCTGATCAGGAATCTCGCAACCAAGAAATGTTCACTCCATAGCCAGGAGGAAGGAGCAACTCTCAAGGCTGCTTCAGGATCTATAGACAGTGGTATTTGTCATATTGGGCTTTGAGCTTTTTGGCCAAGACATCTTTGTTTATGGATTACACTTTCAAAACATTTCATAAATGCTGTAAAAGGTTCTTAGGAAAATATTTCCTGTGTTGTGTACCATCCTTGTGGAACACACTTCTGTTGTACTCTTTCGCACCTTCAGATTGTAGTAGGTAGCATGTCGTTGAATTTGGCAGCTATGGACTAGTTATCTCCCCTATTGAAGATGATTTGTCTCCCGCTGCACGTCGCCTGTATACGTACCCAGCCTCTCGTGACATTTCTGTGTATATTTACGCTGTCAATTCATTGTTGTGACACAGTTAAGGTTAATGTGTACCGTGTGCCTTGCTATGCTGGGTGCTGTGTTTGCCTACCTCTGTGACCTTCATCGAAAAGAATTCATCTTTCCGCAAGACTTGAGACGTAGTTTATCTCTGTGACTGGTGTTTTTACTCATTCGCAAACTTTATGGTTCTGCCATTATTAATGCATACTTTTGTGTAAGTAATCTATTATAAACTTAACTTAACTATTATAAACTTAACTTAACCAGTGAAAATAACTCACAATCAGTTGTTCACACACCATAAGAGGTGAGGTTGAATGGGGCTATGAACAATGCAGTCGAAATCATTGCCATTATCGAGATACGTGCATGTCCGCCCCTGTGCGTGCGTGCGTGCGTGCGTGCGTGCGTGCGTGCGTGCGTGTATGTATGTACGTATGCCCGGATTAATGCCGGTTTGATACAGAATGCGAACCCATTGAGATACCATGCCCCTGGATACCCCATCCAATGCTTGTTTTTTCTCCTTTAAACAGTCAGTAACAATCATCTTTGGAGTACTTTTGCCACGACGAGACTGGGCAGACGCTCAGTCCCCACACAGCTGCTTTGTGACACGCTGCCAGTGTCATCATTTTGCTCGTATTTCCCCGTCAGTGCTATAATTCGAACCCGTACATGTGTTTAAAAACATTACAAAGCTACGCAGAGAAATGGACAACCACTTCACATGAATCAATAGGCACACAACGATCCGACAGACCTAAATGTACGTTTTGTCATTTGAAAGAGATACGTGTTTGAAGGTAATTCGATGCACCCCGTGTCTTATGCGAATGTTCAACCTGAGACGGTCAGTCGCACTGTCTGCGTCTGCCTGATTCTTTCTTCGTAATCAGATGGCGTCAGGCCAGGGGCTGGATGTTGCTCACCCAGTCACATGAAAAACTTAGACAGAAACAAACACGTGTGCATCGATATGTGTTAAGTGACTCAATTGTTAAGTTGATTCAATTGATTTCGACTCCAGGCGTAGTTGAAAGAGAGACTGGGTGGGAATGTTCTGAAACATGTGTCACTCTCCTGTTCTTGTGACATTTATTAACTCATAACGACTGATTTCTACAGAATTAACCCCGTACCTCAAGGGAAATAAGTAAATCTATTAATTCATACCGTTTGTGCCTTATGATTGGGAACACTGACTTCCTGGTTGTCACTAACTTCCTGCTCCCAGATAAAAGCGGACATGTTTGATATTTCACATTACTGATGTCGTCTTAATGCAGTAGTAACTCGGTGTTGGGGGTGACTACCTACATCCGTATGTATGTAATCAACCCAACATCTGTTCAGAGGAAGCAAGACTGCTGTATGTTGAATAATTACTATTTAGAAACATGTTCCTTGACAAGATACCAAATGGAAAACCTGTAGGCCATAAGCCTGGACAACTGGATCATAAATAAATATGCCCCGTAGCATAAGTCATATGTGTTAAAAACATCGGGTTTGAGAGTCTAATGCCCCTGAAGAAAATGTCAAGTCCGCCTATTGACCCACAAACTCTGGCCATTACCCCTGAGGCCGTCACCCCCACCGTAAAACCTGAAGGACAGATTATCTGGGTGTCTGCTGCTGAGTATCGTCTGCTCGCTGCTGTCCACAAGTTGTAGTCACGTGTTTACGACAGGTGGCGGTGTTCGTCGTCAACCTGTAGATTCCACGCTTGTGACCACTCTCCTACCCAGAGTTCCATGCGGCAAGTCAGCATAGCATCTCTACCACAGGCCAGAAAAATGTGACGATTCGTCACATCTTGCAATGTCCATTCAATATAATGTACAGATTTCTTTCACTCTTTTATTTTTGACGAGTCTACACATATAACTAAACATCTTTAATAGAATGGTTTAGTTTCACTGAGAAAGTATCCAAAAACATAACGCTATTTCGATTTGCGTAGCGATCCTTTGTTTACATAGGTTGTAGGGCTCCATGTGCTGTCATCGAAGCCGACGGAGAGCAAACGATGCAGCCAGTTTGATCTCTAAATATGTACTGTCATAGACCTAACTGTCGCAGTTGTGGAAGAATATATATGTAACAATGTAAAACATCATGAAGAGAGCGCCGAAAAGCTTTCGTGAGTCCAGTCTCTTCTTATTATGAATATGCGCGTTTGATTACAAACAAGAGAAAAGTCCGGTCACGTGACGTGCATATTAGCCTGTGGCAGTGATGTTATGTTAGTCATCGCTGTGCCGGAGTGTGGCTTGGTGACAGGCCGAAAGGTAATGCGAGTTATGTAATTACCATAAAAGTAAAATAGCTGCAATGGATAAAGAATACTTCGCCGTGAAACGTTGGTAATCAGTGTACACGAGATGCAATGGTCTTTTCTTCAGTAGTGTTGTCTTTCAATAATGTTCCCATTGTGGCGAACGGCTCGACGGAGACGTCATATGATACAGGTAAAGGCAATACCTTATGCTAAAAAATAAGTCTTGAATGTTCAACAGAATAACTGAATAGTATAGCAGTTATAAACTCCTAAAAAGATCAAATACGCATATGAAAGAGTTACAAGGGCATGACATGTTCTGTTGCCTGACGAGATCTCAACTACAACCACAATGAATCCACCGTGAGGATTACAGATGGCTTTATGTGTAGGATAAAACACGTCCGGGGACATTTATAGTGGTATGTCACGCTTCCTTCTCACAGAGTAGGTTAACGTGCATGACGTGGGGACCGTGTTGCAGGCATGACCGGTTGTATGGGGGACAGTCACGACATTCCGCAGCGTCTATACCAACTACAGAAGCTTTCATCCACGCCAATATTAAACGAAGCAGTTCCATTACAGTAATGATATCTGATTATCCATTGGCAAAATAGTTCCATTCTATTCTCAGAACTCTTAACGGGAAACGCAAACTACCGGCGTTTGTGATTACACTTAACAACTGTTTCTTCATAAGTAATATTTCTGTGGATCGATGCTTCAGAATTTGCAGAAATTCTGCGTTCTTTAGACATTAAAGGAGATTGGTGAATGTGGACAAAATTGAACAAAAGCCATTCCATATAAGCGATTCCATACAAGAGTTCCCCACAAGGTATTACAGGAGCTATCCGACTTGCAACTCTGAGGCAACAGCTGGATATACGTGACACCGGGCATCCTGCTGCGACACTGTTTCAACTTGATGATCTGTACGCTATACCCGGATACCGGCAGAACTCGACACAATGTTTTGACTTGATGACCTGTACACTATACCTGGGTACCATCAGAGCTCGACACACTGGTCTGACTTGAATATTGCTCAAATATCATACTACATGTTGACGTGATTAAAGTGAAAATAGTAGGCAATTAACAAATTTCAATTGATTTCAAATTTTCAAAACTTCATTATTAGAACTGGGTTCGTGTCAGTATTGGAATTTGTTTAAATTGAAACCGATAATTAATATAAAAGATCATACAAGATCAATGTTAAAAGTACTTTTACCCCAAATGTGAAAAGAACAACATTAATATTATTCAACATGTGACTTTTGTTCGTTTTCAGCTGCAGTTAAATGTAGGCGATTTGAGCGCTACAGGGTACAACATATGTGCATGACATTGATGATTTTGTAGCAGGGGAAGGCCGGGGATAACAGGGAAATAAGTGCACAAATTAGGAGAGTGTGAAATCAGGATAAGATTGTTCAGTCAAGAACTCACCCTGTTTTTCATCCACATAAGTGCACCGATGAGCGAAAATCCCCATCTGCCTGTCTGGCATCATCTTCAGATGCTTGTATTCCAGAAAGGCTTTTGCTGACACTCGCAGAAAGCTGTTCTTCTTAGTTGTATTTAAAGCTGAATCGCTCCACAGTGTTGACAGTTGACTAGCAGCTGGGCTTCCAGTAAAAACATCACTCTCTTTTAATTGGAATCTTCGGCTGCAGAATGTTTTAATACTAATAAGTGGAAGGTTTTATCATTCAGTTACACATGGAAACTGGTACCTTGAAGGCCTTTTCCAGGTCAGAAGAGATGCGAAATATGTGTACGTATTGTAGCGCATGGTATTCTGAAGATCAGTACAGTCTTGCAAAACAGATAAACAAATACTGTCCTGGCTGAATGCATAACCAACTTCAAATACATCCTTTTGATCCTTTTGTATGAGACTACTCCTTCGCATGGTAATCCTGATAAACACGAACTTCATTAAGTTTAATTTATTCTAAAACAAAGTATTGGATTTTCTTTTCGCGTTCGGTTCATCTTAAAATTTAATCATTTTCTTACGGTATTAGGGGATTCTGCAAAGGTAATGCACAAATATGGATTAAAAGGAAGTAAATTGTCAGTAAAGTTAATTATGTTCCGTTTGCAGTATTGTTAGAAATAACCATGTAACCTTTGCATCAAAGACGTAATCAGCATTTGCTCTTAATTAATTGAGGTTCCGTTTTTAAATGCTTCAGAATATAGTAGCTATTTCATGTGTCCAGTGAAAAATGATGTAGAGCGGTGTCGGGTATTACCGAACAGCTAACACCACATCCCGCCTAATTCCTACTGTGTTTCATCACACGTAACAGTAATTAATACACACAACGAACCTCTCAATGTGTATCATATTCACGTTTGAAGAAGAGTTAATCCCGTCCAGTAAACCTGTTTCATGCAAATATTTGACACGATCTAATTTTCAGATTTTGCACTCGTGTCGGCTCTGCCGAAAAGTCACGTCGGGCTATTCCGAACAATGACGTCGGGCTATTCCGAACACTCTCGTCGGGCATTTCCCGAACAATGACGTCGGGCATTTCCGAACACTCGTGTCGGGCTATTCCGAACAACGGCGCCGGCTGACGCCCTCTTTGACGTGTGTTTATGGTGCGGTCATTTCGTACATATTATATACTCTGATGTCCAGCCTATTACTGAAATTTAGTCCGTTCCAAAATATAGCTGGAATATTGTTGAGTGCAGCGTTGAACATCAAACCAACCAACCAATTTTTGAAACGTGCGCGAGTTTTTTTTTCACTCGACATTATGGATAAAAGGAATTCATGTAGATTAATTACAATTTCAGGTAGTGTTTGTTCCGAATAAGGAATAAACGTCACTATAGTGAAATTTTACAAAGAATGAAAAACAACAAGACGGCGTACTGTTTATAGTGGTGTGTTCTTATCTTAATATTTAAAAGTGTCCTCACTCAATATATTGATATACCAGTTCCACGCCCTATAACGGTATTGTGTAATAGTGTAACCATAACTCATATATTATATTAGAGAATACGTGACGTTGCTAACAAGGCCAGATATGTTATTGTTTGATATGGTATCTCAACATCCAGATAATCATGATAACTTTCTCCGGTAACCATGCAGGTAAAACAAGTCACATTCAAATACTGCCATGAACGAATGCATCATATGAAGTAATACTTTTGCAGTTTACGCATATCAGGATGTCAAAAACACTTCATGTGGTTAAAAGTTATTTATCAGGTGTGCTGAGCAATTATATACCAGGTAACAACTCTTTCATATGTGCGTATGGCGGAGGGATTTTCTTATTCTCTGTGGTACAAAGTTGTCATGAACGATTCACCACGTGACAGTTCCATCTACAACTTTCAAAGACACTGGTTATAGCCACCAGCAACCCAAGCTAGGCCACCTGACTGGGGATCATGGGGACTTACGGTACCTCAGCTTCCTGCACATACCCCAGTAGGATTTAAGTCGTCACTTTAGCTACTGGTGATTGTGGACAATATTAGCCTATCTAAAGAAAGATCAAGAGCTTTTATGAAAGTTAAAGGTTGGTGGGAATTACCAGTAGACAATAATGCACGACCTTTGGGGTAAACTATCACCAGTTATTTACAAATACAAAAATCCTTTGAGTACTGATCTTAACCTGATTAAGAATTCTTGATAGGCATTGATCAATACACTTTACTGAAACGTGAAACATATGTGAAAGAGCAATATGAAAGAACCACAAACTATAAATCACACCACACCGAGTCTCCTTAAAGAAATATTGGTCCGTTTAGCCAGGTAACATGTTAACCATGAAAACACATGTGATTCCACTTACGTGTAATTTAACGATGTCAATTCAGTAATTTGATAGACAGTAGGCCTAAACACAGATGACATATTCCTTCATTTTTTTTCAAAATATAGCAATTTGAAGGTAAACATTCACTATTAAAATATTCACTAGAAAAAACACTCAAACGGAAAGTCCATGAAAAAGAGTGCTGTATTAATTATTAACAGTATCACTTGATTGATGTTTTGTTCAAAATGCAGTTCTTATATTTACTTGTAAATCATATAACTGCCAGGAATCAAACAAGTATTCCTGAACAGTGTCTGTACATTCGCATTACAAATGTGTCCCAGTGTGTATCTACATATCAGGTTTTTTCAAATATAGATCACTTATCTTTATGTAATAATCTTTATTTCATTGATTTGATATATGTCTGGTCGCTTTCTCATTGAAACATTATTTCAGTAAATGTATTTTCAGGTGTTTTAGAAATTGTTTTAAACATGTTTTCAGAGTTAAGAAGGAAGCCTATTTCTGTAAACAAAAGGACAAGTTGGTAGCTGCTAGCAAGGATTCTAAGTCATTTTTGAGGATTTTGAAAAAGTGTAATTTTTCCAGTGGTATTTCTCAGTCTATAACTAATCTGCAGTGGGTCAGTCACTTTATGTCTTTACTTGGTGCAGATCAAGATGGGTCTTGTCTTTCAGATGAGGATAGTGATGTTTATTTGTCAACTCAGAGATCAGAAGGGCTTGATGACCCTATTACTCAACAGGAAGTTTCACCTCAGATAGTTAATTCTGCTAATAATAAATCTCCAGGGCCAGATGGTGTTGCTGCTGAATTCTTAAAGGCTTCTAGTCATCTCATTGTACCATATCTACCCAGCTTTTTAATCATATTCTTGATAGTGGTAAATTTCCATCTTGTTGGGGTAAAAGCATTATTTGTCCTGTTCATAAGTCTGGTTGTAGAGATGATACTAATAATTACAGAGGAATTTCTCTCATAGATTCTACTTGTAAAGTGTTTATGTCAATTCTTATTTGCCGCCTCCAGCGATGGTGTGAAGTTCATGATATTATCAGTGAATCACAGTCTGGTTTCAGGGCTGATTATTCAACAATTGACCAAATTTTTTCATTGCAGTCGTTAATTCAAACATATATTAGCAAAAAAAAAGGGGTAGATTTTATTGTCTCTTTGTAGATTTTGCCAAGGCTTTTGATACTGATTTTGATACATGATGTTCTTCTCAAGTCACTTTATGAAGCTGGTATACGAGGTATATTTCTTATGCTGTTAACTTCTATGTAAAGTTCTTTATCAGCTTCAGTCATGACATCTAAGGGTGTATCAAATAGTTTTTATTGTAAAATCGGTACTCGCCAAGGCTGTGTTTTGGTGATCACAAAATATTTATGGCATCATTAAAACAGAGACTACATGTTAATTTATTTCAATCTTGGCATTCATCTTTGGACAGTAACTGTAAATGTCTTTACTATAAGCAATTCAAATCTTTGTTAAATGTTGAGAGCTACTTGATAAATAATGATATCCCTCAATATTTAAAAACTACATATGCCCGATTTCGGTGCTGTAATTTTAAACTAGCAGTTGAAACGGGCAGATACACTGATGTTGCATATAATGAAAGGCATTGCCTGTTTTGTAAATTAAATGGTATCTACGTTGTTGAAGATGAATGGCATGTGTTTTATATATGTGATGCATATTCTCATATCAGAAATAAGTACATATCAAAATATTTTAGTAAATGTCCATCATTTATTAATTTTATATCAATATTACGGAGTATAAATAGTAATTTTATCAAGGATGTATGTCTATTTTTATGCTTTGTTGACAAGAAACACAAATCTAAATGAAATATATATGTGCTCTACTTATCATCAATTTATGTACATGTATTTTGGGCCGGAGGCCTGTTACTGAAATAAAATTCTGTTCTGTTCTGTATATGTATATTATGGAGAAAACTGAACTGTTTGTGTCCAAAGAGACTTGATCATATCAGGGCATTAATTCCCACAGTGTCCGTGACACTTTCTATTATTTCACGTCTGAATACAAAATATGGGGTATACGGAAGATGAGGATGCAGAAAAAATACTGGAAGCTTTACTCTAAATACATGATTAATGTGTATGTTTTTTGATGTTATGTGGACGTATTTCATGGAAGACAAAATTAATTGGCCACGAAAACTAATGGAATTACGTATTTCAACAGGGACAAGGGTGAAAATAATTAAACAATGCTGACGTTTAAGCCATTCGACTTGAAAGTCTTAAACACCATTTAGATGACACTTGAAGTGTCGGTCGATCATAATGACTGGAACAGATATAAATGAAAGCAAATGACGTGCTCGGTGCCCGTCAGTCAGTATTGGAGCACAGTGTAAGGGAAACCACTCTCAACTAAGTCGTGAAAATTAGCTGCCCTTGACATTCCTATAAGATCACGGTCGAATATTTCAAACGTTTATCGACATGACTCAACAAACACGTTCCTGATGTAAAAGTAAGTTGTTCCCCGGACTAATGTTTGGAGTTGTCTCATTTATTAATATTTGGCTTGGGAGAACGCGACAGATTGGCCAATAAAACCCATTCCTTAATGAAACAATCATCGTGTTTTTCAGCAGGGCACGTTTCCAAAGTTAATGTTTATTTATATACACAGGACAAGTTAAATTCTAACACCTACGAATAGTGAATTGAGACACGCATAATTATCGTGTTTTGTGTTTGTTTTGACGGTTCATAAACCACACGGATGAATTATTACCGTTTGTTTTATTATCAACAAATAAGCGACGCCATAGGCATAGCAAAAATTGCTGAGGCCAATGACGCTTGTTCGGTAAAGGACGACAGGGCTACACAGTGAAGGGTTGGTGTTGATCGGACTGTACAGTCCGTACATGGCTAACAAAGCCGTACTTTATGGTTTGGAACTGCGTAATATACTGAAATAGACATGGTGGTATATTTAGAATGGGGTATCCCTGTTTTGACCAAGACTTGTTGGCTTAGCCATCTCATCGCCGAAATACGCACCACGTTTAAGAATGTAATTTCTGTTGCTTGTCTTTTCGTCAATTTTCTTCTCTGTGTCTTTTGAAGTATATTTAAGGAGCAGACGATCGTTCTTCCGGAAGAGGAAGTTTACCTTACATAGCATGCGTATAAAAGGTGCTGTCGCGATCGGCAACTTGAGAAAACAATGCGAAAATGGAATTTTGTTCGGTAATAGCCGCTTGTTCGGTAATACCCGACACCGCTCTATCTGTCATCAATGATGCGAAGAAGTCTTATTTTCACATTCCGAAGACGGATACATCATGTGTCATAGGACACATGAAATACTTATTATATGCTTCCAATTTTGTTTAATCAAATTTAAACATGACCCAGTCGAGAAATGTAACGAAATCCAAATTCTCCAAGCTTGTAAAGTAGAGACTGTTCACTCCTTTGTTCAAGCATATAAATAAGACATAGTTCGGTATTCGAGAGTACAATAAATCTCGAGACAACACATATCTGTATCAGTTGTGATCTTTATAATCATTCTCATTGTTTAAAGAAGATCAGCACTCATAACAATATCCATCAAACGACCCTTTTGGTCTGAGCGAGAACGTCAAATATCGTTGGTGGCGCACAAATACATTAGAACCATAAACAAACATGGCGCATCGAGAGAAAGGGAAGAGCGCAATTGAGAAAAATCAAGTATTTACATGGTCTATAAGCATATATACAGGCAATGACCGCTGCCGATCAAGTAAATTGATTTGTACATATAATGTCAGTTTTTAACGCCGCCAAGACGTAACCCTCGGGTTCTGAACAGAGGTTAACTCGCACGAGTTGTGGACACGACACAACACAGAGAGGGACAGTCGTACTCAGTGCAGGTGCGCTGAATGTCTCGTCGATCAGCTGATCGGTGCGAGTTTTCTTCGTTGTAGGTTGGTCAGCCGATGCATCCGATGCATCCTGACCAAATGCAGTTGGTGAAAGGCTTAATATGCTTACATTTCCATTTCTTGTGTTATGTTACAAGATACTGGGCAGAAACCTTTGCTGAGCCACTGAAGCTACTTGTACTTTGAACATTACCAATTTGAATCAAAATGTGCATATCTGCATTATCACATTATTCCTACTGTCTAGACACCTTCTACTGACCAGCTTCTACACCTACGATATTTTATCATATTGTCTGAACTCATTATGCTATTGTCAAGGAAGCAGATGCTATTTGTAGTCAGCTCATCATACCGTGTAGATAGTTGACCAGATGGTCATATTGTCCAGATTGCTTACCGCCCTATCTACATACGTTATTATGCTGTCTGGTCAAGCTATCACGCTGAACAGCTTTGTATATTGCTTATCGTATTTCCTAGGTTTCATATTCATATTCCTCATAGTCCAGAAAACGAATAATACTGTCTTGAAAAATAAACGTCTTGAACCCACAATCCGGCTTTTCAATTAATCTATTTGTCTTTTGCAAAATTACTTTCTACCGGCATAATGTCTGATGTAATGCTATTTGATCCAAGAAATACAATATATATATCAGAAATTTACCGTCGTAATTTACTATCGTTTTTACACAGTGCTTAATGTTTCATATTTATAATAATATCTTTGAAACTTTGAAACATAAATCAAAATGGCGTTGTTACTTTGGCAACGGCATGGTATTGAAGATGTATTGTGTTGAGAGACATTCCAAAAAGTGTTTTCTCGAGTATCTGACTCAGAACCCAACACAGGAAATAGACTAGGTGTTATCACAGCGCGAAAACAACATGTGCTAACTGTGACTAACTGTTCACACTTACTAACGCATCTTCTACAGTCATTCACGGTCTTCACTAAAAGCCGGTTCACATCAGTCTCACTCACACAATGTCTGCCAACATTTAAGCCAGTTTCACGATTTTTCTTTGCAGTCGTAGATAATCATTTCGAGCTCTATCCTCAGAAGTACAATCGAGTTCCTCTGTGTCATTAATGGGCCAAAAAATCGATGTCATGAACATATCCTATCTGATATAGGCTGACAGTGAATTAGCTTAGTTTTTGAATATCAGGGGAAAAAACCAAGTTGTCGATGTGTATTGACCAAACCTACCATACACACATAAACCGTCAAATATGGAAAATAAATTGAAGATAATTTGAATATTGTCTCTACCATAACAAAGTCAATAGGAGGCTTAGGCACTTCCGAGGATGACGTAAATTGATTTTTAGACATTATTGATTTTCACTGGATTCTAGTAGTTCCTTAATTACCTGTTTAAAACTGTATATCACTATGAATGTCATGACACCTTCCGTCATTAGCTTGTATCGCGAAGGAACCGCTTCAGACATCTCTGTAAGGCAGGCCACTCACAAGATCAATTTAATTTCGAGGCCAAATTCCCTTGCTTTAATTATGCCAGTTCGAGCAGGAATTCATGTTCATGTGAATAAAGAAGCAGATGAGCAGGAAGGTGGAGGGTACACTTGGTGTCCACGGGGATTCCTTCTTCTTCCCCTAAATGTCTTCTCCCCAGTGTTACATCGGTGTTATCAGCGACAGGAGCGGATCCAGGAGTTTGGAGAAGCACATAAATAATGAAGTCCAAAGGTTGGGGGAAATGCTCCCAAGGGAAACAAATTCCGGGGAGAAGTTGGGGTGCGCATCCCCGCTCTGGATCTTCCCTGAACGAGTAATCCACCATGGCCCATTGTTTTGTCAGCTGTAGATGACGTTTGCTTTCAGTTTTGAAACACTGTCCTGATCCTCTGACGATAGAGAGGTAACCATACCTATGGTCACCACATTAAGTGACAAATGTTCCTGGTGTGCTGACGTGTGCTGTGTGGGCTCGTGGTGAAGCAGCATATTGGGAACATGTTGATGTTTGGCCACATTAAGAAATGATTGATTGATTATTTTAAATAAGGTACACGGTATTTGTGGTATGAGGGGTCGAGAGTAACCGCCTCCAGAACTCTGTTGTTTGTAGACATATCTTGTTAGTAGGTAATGTTCATCCCTGGTCTCATCTTACGTCGGGGTCGTTCGCCGCAAGTAGTAGGATTCAATAAATAGTCCGTCTTAGTCGTGTTTCTATAATCTTGTGTTGTAAATAGAATCTTGCGAAATAGTATTTACAGAACATTAGAACAATGTGAACACCCTGAAAGTGATCTGGTGATCGTGACGGATAGGTAAAATTATAATTCCTGATGTGATCTATTTCCAGAAGAAAATCTAAAACAAATGCCATTCCAGCGCTCACTGATCCTTTGTCTTGGTGTAAATAATACACAATCGTATATACCGTGGCTTCTGCTGATTGTATTACATCATCTCCAGATGTCATAAACTGCCGTTAATGGACTTATGGCGTTGTCATGAAGTTTCCTTGGAAGATGTCACTGCACAGTAAATGATAGAATTACACTTATGTAGTTTGGTACTCACAACAAAACCGTTCTTTTCATGCTCGCACCTAACATTTACCTAGGCAAAACGAATCCCAAACATGAGGCGTTGGATTACAAAGCCAAGAGCGTGCATTACCTGTGGTCTGGTGGTTAACTAAGTGAATTGACAGTTTCCTGAGAATATTTGCACTGTTGCTTCCTAGTTTAGTTTGATTTGTAGTTGTAAATTTGACCATCATCATTTACTTGATCGTAAAACTGGGTATTTTCAGATGTCTATTTATCAGGGCTTCCTTTCACAAAGCACTAAGGTGATCGTAAGACACTGAGGTAACCTTAGTGCAATGTTAAAGAATGGGACTTAAGGTCAACCTTAGTAAAGGTTGCTTCGTGAAAGGAGCCCCCGGTGTGTCGTGAGAAGTGACACGCACGTTCGCAAACACACACTCTCCTCACCAGTGGATAGTGATTCATAATTACATCCTTATGGACTCATACCTCAGTTTAGAATTGATTTCTTAAAATAGTGACAGAAGGTTTCTGGCTTTTTGTTATGAATTCCAAGTTTCACAACGCACGGTTGTGTAAAATGCTGATGACATGAGGTGAGATCAAGTATATTGTCCACACGGACATAGCATGGTGACGCCTAGCCATCCAGTCCTTGTTTCATCCCTGCAGGGCACCAGGCAGGATAACAACAATCAACCATCTTTTGGGATCGAACCACCGACCGCAGATGCTCTGTCCCCAAGACAGCGTCCTATGCGGTGTGCATCTAAAGTGACACACAGTGTTCACTTTTACCAGCTGGACAATGGCCAGAAGTGTTGGTGGAAAAACTACGGACCATAACCGGGGAGCATATAAACACGAAACACCCTAATGTGCAGGACGCCATATCTTTGTGGTTCTGTGACACCCACATGTCTTGTATTTCAAACGTTATAGTATATTTCACTCACTTCCTCTCACCATTGCACCAGAGCACGAGGCCACATCGTCTCCACATAAAGTAAAATAATCAAAATCAACTTTTCAAATATTATGGTCATAAAAATATTGGCAGAAACATGCATTTCGGTCATATCCGAATATTTTTTTTCCTAAATACCGAATTAATAAACGTCCTCTATATTCGGAACTATCATAGGCGTCTTCTTGAATGTTATACTAACTGCAAGGCGGATGTTAGTTTATCCCATCCGTCAGCTTCTGCCAGTAACATCTGTTGGCGGTGATCCTCCACGCTACACCTGCATATCACCATGGAGAACCGGCGTTTCAGATAAGCAAGTAATGTGTGTTTCATCCAGTGATTATATCTCGTATGGAAACAATATATTGCTTGAAATAAATTCTTGTCTAAACTATACCATTAAAATAACTAGACGCTCATCAGTGTAAAAAGTAGGAAAAAGGGATCCAAAGCATATTATATCATTGTAGCGTGTTTTATTATTTGATAAATTATGGGTGGGTGGGTGGGTGGGTGAGTGAGTGAGTGAGTGAGTGAGTGCGTGCGTTTCCGCTTTGATCAGTATTTCTGCTGAAGGTGTGAGCTCGAGGTGACGCACATGGCAGGTGCTGGTGTATCATCAGGTCACAAGGAAACTGTAATATGTGTTTTCTAAGAGTCTGTGTGGCAGGATTTAAAAACTACTGAAACAATTTTTTACGTCAATACACGTGAACACCTTGTTCACACAAACAATGGTGAACGTCTCTTTTGGATTCGTACGTACGTGTTACGGCCTATTGTGTCGTATCTTTACAGATGTGATCTGATCGATCGTTTTGCATTCACAAATTACTATTTCCTGTTGTTTCAAATATTCTAACAATCCTTTTCTGTGAGATCACACGTCAGTGGCTTGATATGTTTTATAGGTATGCGAATATGCAAGAAATCGGCCAATGGAAATTCGGGGGGAAAAATAAACAAATATTTTTCACTTTTGACATATATTACCCACTAACATATTGACAGGTTAGGCCCCATCAGGGCGGAGCAAGCTACAATGGGGATCAGTTGGTCAGCTTGGCTTCACATGATTAGCTGTATATGATCCTGCCTCATACGGCGGACGTCACAAGTTCTACTTCTGCGTCGAGCTGACTGAAGCGGAATGACGAATATTCATTATTGATATATGAATACCAAGGCTATTACGCGGCTCGTGGATTTCACGATCAATTCATTATTACCTGACATATTACGTTAAGCTATGCGTTTTTGAAAGAATGACTTAACGATTAATATGAAATATATACTGCACATTCCAACAACTGAAAATGTGAATTTGGGTATTTGATATGTTCAAAGACATATTTCCCTTTCACACTGATCTGTCTACGACTCACTACGACAGGGTGTAATACGTGAAATATGCCCATTGTTGTATACATAGCCATATTAGTCCTTTCTTGTAATGTGTGTTGTATGTTCTTCTGTCCTGGGTATACTGCACTGTACACCCCGAACTAACGCCGGTGTTCTTCTGTCCTGGGTATACTGCACTGTACACCCCGAACTAACGCCGGTGTTCTTCTGTCCTGGGTATACTGCACTGTACACCCCGAACTAACACCAGTGTTCTTCTGTCCTGGGTATACTGCACTGTACACCCCGAACTAACGCCGGTGTTCTTCTGTCCTGGGTATACTGCACTGTACACCCCGAACTAACGCCGGTGTTCTTCTGTCGATGTCAGGCTCTTCAAAAGTCCCCATGTCAGATATCCTGAAAAGCTTAGCTAGAAAACATAGACATATGACGATTTGTGTTTTCAACGGATAGATATATTTTTGACGTTACTCATGTGTAAGAAGTGTTGTATTTGGATTACACGGTCTTGGTAAAATACCTTCTTAGTGTAAGGGACCAACTCACCTAACAAGCGGGTGTTCTTACTCACATGTCACCCCATAGACCAGGGTACGTCTATGACCATGTCCATCCTGGGGTTTCAAACAGTAACAGAGATGTTTCAAGGGTACTATGCATTTCCTTCAGCCTGGAATAATATAACACCACAAAATGTTCAGACTGACATCGATGATCGTAGAAAGCCTGGTGCTGCCTATATGAGTATATGAGGTAACGGTCACAGCGTTTGTGTGATCTTTATTCCCCTTTGGGTATTTTAGGCAATATCGTCTCTATCGTTTATCGTAGGCTATCGTAGGCTTACGCGTTTGTCAAGGTGGTCCTACACACCATGTGTTAGGATGGTATAGTGTGATAGTCACTGTCAACCTGGTTCTTTAAATCTCCATGGTAACCGAGGAACTGTGTGGTCAACGTTGTCCGACTTCGGTCGTGTGATGGTCAAATAAACACACTGTCATAGTGGTTCTTTAAATCTCCATGGTAACCGAGGAACTGTGTGGTCAGCGTTCTGGAAATGTCCGTCTGAATGTTAAAAGCGGGACAGTGTGAGGACGTAGACACTCCATTTAGTGATTAGAGGAGTAATTTACCTGATTTCATGGTGAGGATATTGATTTGTTGTGGCCTAAAAGTACGTTTGTATAACACCGTCACCGGGCTGTCGTAGAGAATACAGGCACGTAATAGTCCTTGGTGGATCCTGAAACAGTTTCATAGATAACTCACGATAAGGGTAAAATATTCATGTCTAACCGATACTAAAACGTTGTACTGGAAAACTCTCAATACACACACGCACAAAACCTTTTTAATTAGCCATAATATATGTAATTAATATTAATAAAAGCGATAAACAAAATTAATAATTAAGATATCTTTACGATTCCGACTCAGAAATCGTGAACCGTTTTACAAAAGTCTACCGGTGTATTGGCCCTAAAAACTGATTGTTCTAAGGTAGCATGAAAATGGTTATTCATGTTTAGTTCCTTCTTACTAAACCTGAAGAACAAGAAAGGAACCTCCAAACAATGTCACGTCTCTCATCATGCCAATTTAACTCTGTAAGTGGTTACCATATCTAATGTTAGAGAGACAGGCTCGTATTGAACACCTTTTCTACCTGCCATATATTAGACAACATCTAAAAATGATTTTCATACAAACATACATTACAAACAATCGTAATCATCACAGACACTTGTTTCACAACGTGATCTCAGCGCTAAGACGATGGTCTCTCTCCAACTCTAAGATGGACCTCAGAAATCTGTAACACACGTCAATCGTTATGTGAAACTGGGTCCAGGAAACATTGGGGAAGATGAAGTATTTCAAGTGGGTAGGGGGTGGGGCTACGTATGTTCAAAACAACTATGTATTCTCATCCAGCGGGGACATTTCAGTGGGGATACTTCAGTGGGGAGTTGAATAACGGTAGGATGTACTGTACTTATAGAGATTTGAACGCTTTCGACGCAGTATGAAGAAGTGGTTTGTTGTTCAACTTCTGGACTATTAATGTGAAAGTTAGGGTTTTCATTTGGGAAATACAAGAATTTATATTCTAATGGTTCAAAATTGGAGGTAGTGTCTTCATATAAATACCGAGGGGTACATATCTCGTGTTGGGGGTCTTCAAATGTTACACAAAGAACCCTCTCTGAACAAGCTGTAAACATTATTCGTACATTGCATAATCTCATTAATCTACTAATAAGTGTGTTTTGTACATATTTGACTTAAAGATTCTTCCTGTGTCTTTTCACCCACCACCAAAAAGTGTGTAAACAGATTCATTATCTAGGGAGAGCAAGTCTTGGTTTTGCACCAGGAGAGTTGGGTATTAAGTAAGAATCAACTTGTATGTTCAATATATTGGGTCGGAATTTTATTTCAGTAGGTAAATAGTTGTAAATAGCTGTGTTAAACTTCAGTCTTCAGTATTCAGTGTCAGGAAATGGTCGAAAATGTTGGGCATTCAATTTTGCTAAATACCTCATAGATATTGATCTGGGTATGTTTGGGTAAGACCTGGCCCCGATTTCTCGAAACAAACTTAAGTCTGAGTTTTGACTTAAGTTCGAGTTTTTACTCAAATTTGAGAAAACACAGGAAATGCATTTCACAGAATGAACTGAAATCGGTATTAAACTCGAACCAAAGAAGATAATTTGAGTTTGGTGGATAGATTACTTAAGTTGTTTGGGCTTTTATATTTTAAAAATGCAGTAAAGTTAAAAATTCAGCTGTTCCAAAATGTGAACTCAGTTTGAGATTTGAGTAAAAACTTAAGTTTGTTTCGAGAAATTGGGGCCTGATGTAGGTTGTGGTAAATTGCTTGTAAAATGATTTAAGGACAGGTGTATCCTAATAGACAAACGACTTGGCTTGAAAATATTAAGAAAGTTTCAAAGCTAGATGTATTAAAAAAAAATTAAGGTAGACGTTAGATTACGTCTTTATCTCGTATACACGGTTACGATCCGCGCTAACACGTAGTCAGGAAACAGATAACGTCTTTATCTCGTATACACGGTTACGATTCACGCTAACACGTAGTCAGGAAACAGATAACGTCTTTATTTCGTCGACACGGTTACGATTCGCGCTAACACGTAGTCAGGAAACAGATAACGTCTTTATCTCGTCGACACGGTTACGATCCGCGTTAACACGTAGTCAGGAAACAGATAAAGTCTTTATCTCGTCGACACGGTTACGATTCGCGCTAACACGTAGTCAGAAAACTTCCAGCCACTTCCACCCGGAGGTGACGACATCGAGTGACGCCAGCGCCACAAAAACTGGTTTCTCGTGAACACCTGAAAACCCTTGCGCTATCGTCAGAGTTGTCAAGACGAAACCTGGGCTCACCTGTGACCAGTATACGTTGTTTCAGTCTTGTCTTCTTAGCCTCGGATTCTATTTACACTAAACTATAATTGTAAACGTGGTACAACTCGAAGTAGAGAATAGCATCGGACATGCCGCTGACCACGTTGAAGCCTATGGCGCACTATGGCGTTCTACCTCTGCTGAAATAACCACGTGGAGTGTATAGGTATACACTGTGAAGTCAGTCACGAGCACTCACCATCGAGGATTACTGGCGTCCCTCTTAATACAACCACTTCACAGTGTACAACATGCTTCCTTAAACACGTTGCGTGATCGGGTGCTGAAATATCATTAATAGTGTTCTATATGGCTAGGGTGCCATCAGGAAAGTAGATTAGCATTTGGCAGTAGCGATTATGATATGTTCAGACACTTGCGATATGTTGCTACACTGTTGGCGCAGGTAGTTTCTGTACAATACGCTAAAGGGATAAGACAGTGTCGTCTTTCAATTAGTCTCTTCACTGACGTCGTTATACTCTGTCTTTCTTTACTAGTGGATGTATTTGAACATTCCGTTTGTAATTTCCCATGTATCATATCCTTTCGCTCGATGAAAGATTAACGACACTTTTAAATCAATGAAGAAAATCTACAGAAAGGATTATATTCGGTGTTGTATCGAACGTACAATGCACATCCAACAAATAGAATTTCCTGATAAATCTCTAGCACTTTGTTCATTTCACCCCAGTGTTGATACGTATCGTGGGTTGGTCAGTTTGTAAATCTGTACTATTTATCAGCTGGCCGTAGCAATCGATATGAGCTCCCGAGGAATTTCCGGTTAGCTCTGACCGTCTCTATATTGCCGGTCACTTTATTTTACCTCGTCGACTCCTCTCTCATTTGCGTGTTTCTGAAGAAACATTTATTGTAGTTCCGCCGTACATCTGAAATTAATGGATAGCAAATAAAGTTGGCTTATTCTAACTTGTCAACATTTGTTAAGACAAAGAAAGTGAACATAGAAAACGTGACCTTTTTGTTGAGCCTTGCGTCTCTGTGATAACACCAAACACGGCTCTCTACAAGTTCTGCGTAGGCTGAACATTTTTCTGTTAAAAAACACTCCCAGGAGATTTCCGTCCTTCATCGTAAAAGCGAAGCATGTTTGAGCAGTGTTGCAGTGGGTCTTCTCCACCGTGAGGCAGCAGCGGCTGAAATGTTCGCCATGCTCTCTACTGTTGGCGGCTTAGTATTGACTGTAAATGACGGGCTTTTAAGCCATATTAGACATTCAAGTTTGCTGTGACAACTGATTGATAAATCGAGTAGATATTGCACCCATAATGATATTCTCAAAAGATGATGTTATATTTTTCAGGTAAGATTTTAAAACATGGGTTTTATAACAATCACTTTAAGAGATAATCGCAACTCGTTATTCCCTGGCATTAATGCTGTATAGTTACAGTTGGAGACCAAAGATTACGTCGATCACTAACGCAACACATGTGTTTTGTTCGATTGTTGTTTAACGCCCCACTCAGCAGTATTCCAGATTCATGACGGTATTCTATTAAAATCGATTCTGGACCAGACAATCCAGTATTTGACCATCGATCTACACATTTCAGATACGAAGACATGAGTCAGCCAAGTCTCGGAGCCTGTCCGCCTGGTCCGTGTGTTGTCCAACAAGCATGGGTTACTGAACATCACTTGAAATCTCGGAGCCTGTCCGCCTGGTCCGTGTGTTGTCCAACAAGCATGGGTTACTGAACATCACTTGAAATCTCGGAGCCTGTCCGCCTGGTCCGTGTGTTGTCCAACAAGCATGGGTTACTGAACATCACTTGAAATCTCGGAGCCTGTCCGCCTGGTCCGTGTGTTGTCCAACAAGCATGGGTTACTGAACATCACTTGAAACTGTCCGCCTGGTCCGTTGTTGTCCAACAATCATGGGTTACTGAACATCACTTGAAATCTCGGAGCCTGTCCGCCTGGTCCGTGTGTTGCCCAACAAGCATGGGTTACTGAACATCACTTGAAATGTCGGAGCCTGTCCGCCTGGTCCGTGTGTTGTCCAACAAGCATGGGTTACTGAACATCACTTGAAATGTCGGAGCCTGTCCGCCTGGTCCGTGTGTTGTCCAACAAGCATGGGTTACTGAACATCACTTGAAATCTCGGAGCCTGTCCGCCTGGTCCGTGTGTTGTCCAACAAGCATGGGTTACTGAACATCACTTGAAATCTCGGAGCCTGTCCGCCTGGTCCGTGTGTTGTCCAACAAGCATGGGTTACTGAACATCACTTGAAATGTCGGAGCCTGTCCGCCTGGTCCGTGTGTTGTCCAACAAGCATGGGTTACTGAACATCACTTGAAATCTCGGAGCCTGTCCGCCTGGTCCGTGTGTTGTCCAACAAGCATGGGTTACTGAACATCACTTGAAATGTCGGAGCCTGTCCGCCTGGTCCGTGTGTTGTCCAACAAGCATGGGTTACTGAACATCACTTGAAATCTCGGAGCCTGTCCGCCTGGTCCGTGTGTTGTCCAACAAGCATGGGTTACTGAACATCACTTGAAATCTCGGAGCCTGTCCGCCTGGTCCGTGTGTTGTCCAACAAGCATGGGTTACTGAACATCACTTGAAATGTCGGAGCCTGTCCGCCTGGTCCGTGTGTTGCCCAACAAGCATGGGTTACTGAACATCACTTGAAATCTCGGAGCCTGTCCGCCTGGTCCGTGTGTTGTCCAACAAGCATGGGTTACTGAACATCACTTGAAATCTCGGAGCCTGTCCGCCTGGTCCGTGTGTTGTCCAACAAGCATGGGTTACTGAACATCACTTGAAATCTCGGAGCCTGTCCGCCTGGTCCGTGTGTTGCCCAACAAGCATGGGTTACTGAACATCACTTGAAATGTCGGAGCCTGTCCGCCTGGTCCGTGTGTTGTCCAACAAGCATGGGTTACTGAACATCACTTGAAATGTCGGAGCCTGTCCGCCTGGTCCGTGTGTTGTCCAACAAGCATGGGTTACTGAACATCACTTGAAATCTCGGAGCCTGTCCGCCTGGTCCGTGTGTTGTCCAACAAGCATGGGTTACTGAACATCACTTGAAATCTCGGAGCCTGTCCGCCTGGTCTGTGTGTTGTCCAACAAGCATGGGTTACTGAACATCACTTGAAATCCAGATCTTCACTGGCACATTACACGTGTACAAAAGAAATCTTAGTTCCGGTTGAGGAACATTTATCAAAAATTTTAAAAAGTAGATATTTTCTCATGATCTAAGTTTTATTCAGCACTTATGACATTATATCCAAACTACAATTAAAGTCACATAGTCTGATTTATGAATCTTTCAAGTATTCATGTTCGTGTGAGGCATTTCAGAGAACTAAATAGCCAACAGGTAAATTGAAGTCTTGTTTAGACTTGTCTCGCCCACACTTCAAGGCCAAGGGTAGCAACGCTTCATTCCTAAGTCTGGAAAATCAAAAGACGAGAGCTGCCTTGATTCGGTTATGAGAGCCACTACTACTGTAGTGTCGGTATTGTCCTTCTGTCACCAAGTCGAGCCCTCGCAGACCCTAGTGGGACGGACCTTCGCCACCACACTGAAGTAGTTGGACCAATGGTGATGGAGATAGCGTGGGAGCACGTGTGTATCAGTGAATGTTGCTGGCATCACAGCTTGTGAGACTACTGGAATGTGATATTGACCGAATACCAACCAGTCATAATGCTTTGCCGGGGCGGGCGGGTGACACTGTAGAACTAGCGCGCGTTTCCGGAAGTGTAGTGTTTAACGCGCGCGACAGATACACTCTGTCACTGCGTATAAGGGGACGAGCGAGACACCACGCTAAGGCTGGGAGTAAAAGTTGGACTAGGGCTCATAACGACACGGAATTATTAAGGATAATTTCCTTCTGTTTGGACATTAGTAGAATTTCTTATCTAGCGGAGTGCATAACGTTTTACCGACTCATACCATTTCGGATTGAGTTTGAAATTAACAACTTTCTTAACCAGGATTGACTTACTGGAGCACACTACAGGGACGTACAGGAAACAAAAGGTAAACAGTTTCATGTTGTTTTAAGCAAATAATATGATTAATAAAACACGTTCAAATAGAAAAACTCATAAAACAGAACATTCGGGACATTGTGTGGAATATTTGAATATATGTAATAAAGTTACATATTTATGAATTACTTCCCGATGTCAAATGATTAAACATCGTAACTGAATGTTACATATGTAACATGTCTATTTGAGCATTGTGGGGCAGACGCAGAAACGAAGGAAAGCAGCATATCAGCAGGAATGTTTTATGCGCATTCTTGCTGAAACTCAACTTCGAAGACTGCTTCGCTGAACGCCCTAAATTTGCGTCATTTCGTATTGGTGGTGGTCAATAAAATGTTTTTAACGATATGTTTCCTCATACATTGTTCTTTAAAACAAATTTACTTTTAAAAAGTTATTCTGATGTAGAAAGCTCTTTTGATGATATCGGGCGTCGCTTCACCGCATCCGGGTATTCTTGCAACCCTACTTTATGAATTGTTATAAACCAACAACTATTTGAGTTTGTTTGCATTTTATAAGAAGGTGTCAAACAAAACCAGAACCTTATTCCGTTTCTTCGTATGCTGAATAAGGAGCTCCGTCATACGTGGCTTCAAACTGGGACTGGTTCTACGTGGATGATGTCGCGCAACATTCCCGTGCAAGAACCTACCTATCAGCTGTTTACGTGAATAGGATATCAGATTTTCCCAGGCAGTAAAATTCAGGAAAAAGCAGTTTTTAATGTGTATAAAATACATTAGACAGTTACCGTCTCTATAGTTACAGAATCAGTAGCACGGGCCCACCCGTTTTATAAAGTCTCACAAACAGGCGGGATAGTGATGAATACTGTTTCGGGTATAGCCCTGATTGCTGGGTGTTAATTGGGGGCGAGGTAAAGTGAGAATAACTGAACATGCGTCATTTGCATCTCAGACGAGTCGGATTTAATTCTTCTTGTGGGATTCAATTTTATTCACTCTGAAACTTTATGTAATCGTATTGGTCTGAACGAGTGCAGTTATGTTTGCTCACTCGTCACTTGACGTTGAAATGTGCACAATATTCGTTCATCAGGTTCACTTTGGGATTGAGATTCAGTATCTATCTGTGTGTAAACTGTCAGTTATCATGAAACTGGCCATGTTCGTAAATGCTACCAGGTGTGAAATAATTTGTGATTATCCATTTAGTGCCTTGATGCTTTGACAGTGCTTACACGAGGTTAATTCATACCCTCATATGTACGGTTGGTTAAACCGGCATATTGATGCACTTATTGTGGTGTACACCTGTATGTTTGGTTATTTTGTGGTGTATCGATACACCTGTATGTTTGGTTATTTTGTGGTGTATTGATACACCTGTATGTTTGGTTATTTTGTGGTGTATCGATACACCTGTATGTTTGGTTATTTTCCGGTGTATCGATACACCTGTATGTTTGGTTATTTTGTGGTGTATCGATATATCTGTATGGTTGGTTATTTTGTGGTGTATCGATATATCTGTATGGTTGGTTATTTTGTGGTGTATCGATACACCTGTATGGTTGGTTATTTTGTGGTGGATCGATATATCTGTATAGTTGGTTTTTTTGTGATGTATCGATACACCTATATGGTTAGTTATTTTGGGGTGTATTGATACACCTGTATGTTTGGTTATTTTGTGGTGTATTGATACACCTGTATGTTTGGTTATTTTGTGGTGTATCGATACACCTGTATGTTTGGTTATTTTGTGGTGTATCGATATATCTGTATGGTTGGTTATTTTGTGATGTATCGATACACCTATATGGTTAGTTATTTTGTGGTGTATCGATACACATGTATGGCTGGTTATTTGTGGTGTATTGATACACCTATATGGTTGGTTATTTTGTGGTGTATCGATACACCTGTATGTTTGGTTATACCGGCGTATCGATACACCTGTATGGTTGGTTATTTTGTGGTGTATTGATACACCTATATGGTTGGTTATTTTGTGGTGTATCGATACACCTGTATGGTTGGTTATACCGGCGTATCGATACACCTGTATGGTTGGTTATTTTGTGGTGTATCGATACAGCTGTATGGTTGTTTTTGTGTGTGGTGTATCGATACACCTGTATTGTTGGTTATTTTGTGGTGTATCGATACACCTGTATGGTTGGGTTTTTTGTGGTGTATCGATACACCTGTATTGTTGGTTATTTTGTGGTGTATCGATACACCTGTATATTTGGATATTTTGTGGTGTATCGATACACCTGTATGGTTGGTTGTTGAGTGGCATATCACTGCAGATGTTCCTATGCGTTTGTTACTAAAACCTCTGCATATCGATGTCGAAACGTACAGAAACCCTGGCAGGAATCCTCTGATGCCTTCACTTCGACGCTACCGAAAATCACCAGGTAAACCACATAGTATGATATACATATGTGGAGGTGTTCTTAGACACTCCCCCTAGTCTTATTCTTCATTAGTTAATGTAATGGTTTCTATAATGTGGTGTTTCATTGGGATGCTACTGTACATAATGGTTATTTCCTGGCCGACCGAGTGTCTGTGTAGGAATGATTCAAGTAATTCCTTGTACTCCAAGAGCTTCATATTGCCTATTGTTCGTCCCTATAGTGGTCAATATTCTCATAAGGAGTCAATCAAACACCTCGTGGCCATCTTATCAAGAACGAACGTGTGAATGAATGGTTTCCGGCCAAAAACGTACTTCTGTGTGTGGCGACCTATTCAAGGTCCTGGAGGTGTTTTTTTCTGTATGAATAGATAATCAGCAGGAGATGTATGTTGGTACAGGTGAAATGCTTTATCTTCCTTCATGATATTATTTTGAACATATATTGTCAAAATAATACGGCAAGATGGTAAAGGACAAATACACTCGGATTTCATTGAAAACAGTTTGACATGTTGTGTCGGGGAAATTTCGTAAGTTCCGTTGAGAGAATAATGTTCCTAATGCGCGGCTACCCAGGAAGAGCGTTCTGGAGGTCCAGGTATGGAAACAATATACTGAACATATGATATGAGCTTGCTGAATGAATATCATGTCAAGTCACAGCCTTGATGACAGCAGCGATGTCCGGAGCGCACGATGCAGAGTCGTCATAGCGTGTGAAACATCTCTGGAAGAGGGTCGCATAACGTGACATATTGGAACATGGGAATTATCTTCCTTTTAGATTCATAAACAGCGGCGTATTTTGACGATTTGGCTTGACACGACACTCGCCGCATTAGAATTGCGAAATGTTGACTTACTGTCGTTACAGAACGGACAGTCACTTCAGACAGAGGGGTACACAGTGAGTGTTAAGTCACGTCAGCAGACAGGCATTTGTGGACCGGAACAGGCTAAAAATGTGTCAGCAGCGTGAATGGAAGGAAGAATGAGAATGAATAAACTTCTAAAGTTCAGACCCAATGTAGTTGACTACTGTTTAATAAAGCAAGGACACTATCATATTGGTGCTATGGTAGCAGATTATTTAGCAAACTGATCAATATAAAGGGAGAATTTATTAACAGAGATTCCGAAATGGTGTTATAAAAATGCAACCATCGAGAGAACATATATTGAAAACATGCTTTCATCTAACAAAGACGCCCTGAAATATATGTTGTCGAACAACTCAGTGCCAATATCGAGTGTGACAACCATTTGCCTTGATAGAGGTCAGCATCGGAGCCCACTCAAGACACCAGATCACTGAAAACAACCTGGGGGTCGTTGTTCTACATGTCAACCAACTTACTTGCGTTAGAGGCTGGTTCCGTGTCTTGTTGCCGGCGTTGTTCCGTCCAATTCGAGACATTTTCTGTGGGAAAGGGTTTGCATTTACACAAAGGGTGAAACGTTTCCTCGATCATGTACGCTCTCCCCTCTCTATTACTATGAGTATTACGCTTCAAGATGATACAAGAAATTGCTGTGGTACATGAAGACGACACAAGGCATTCCTGTGGTTCAAGAAGTTGACACAAGGAATTTCTCTGGTATATGAAGAGGACACAAGGAATTGCTGTGGTACAAGAAGATGACACAATGCATTGCTGTGGTACAAGAAGAGGACACAAGGAATTGCTGTGGTACAAGAAGATGACACAATGCATTGCTGTGGTACAAGAAGATGACACAATGCATTGCTGTGGTACAAGAAGATGACACAATGCATTGATGTGGTACAAGAAGATGACACAAGGCATTGCTGTAGTACATGAAGACGACACAAGGCATTGCTGTGGTACATGAAGATGACACAAGGCATTGCTGTGGTACATGAAGACGACACAAGGCATTGCTGTGGTACATGAAGACGACACAAGGCATTGCTGTGGTACATGAAGATGACACAAGGCATTGCTGTACATAAGATGAAGGTGACACAGTGCATTGCTGTGGTACATGAAATGGACGACACACTGCAGTACAATAAGTGGCTGACACAAGGCATTGCTGTGGTACATGAAGATGACACAAGGCATTGATTGGTACATGAAGAAGATGACACAAGGATTGATTGCTGTGGTAGTACATGAAGATGACACAAGGGATTGCTGTGGTACAAGAAGATGAGACAAGGGATTGATGTGGTACATAAAAAGGACGCAAGGCATTGTCCTGGTACATGAAAATGAGACAATTCATTGCTGTAGTACAATAAGCTGAGGCAAGGCATTCCTGTAGTACAAGAAGATGAGACAAGGCATTCCTGTAGTACAAGAAGATTAGACAAGGGATTGCTTTAGTACAAGAAGATGAGACAAGGGATTGCTGTAGTACAAGAAGATGAGACAAGGGATTGCTCTAGTATATGAAGATGACACAAGGAATTTCTCTGGTATATGAAGATGAGACAAGGGATTGCTGTAGTACAAGAAGATGACACAAGGCATTGCTCTGGTATATGAATATGAGACAAGGGGTTGCTCTGGTATATGAATATGAGACAAGGGGTTGCTCTGGTATATGAAGATGACACAAGGCATTACTCTGGTATATGAAGATGAGACAAGGCATTACTCTGGTATATGAATATGAGACAAGACATTGCTCTGGTATATGAAGATGACACAAGGCATTACTCTGGTATATGAATATGAGACAAGGCATTGCTCTGGTATATGAATATGAGACAAGGCATTACTCTGGTATATGAAAATGACACAAGGCAGTGCTCTGGTATATGAAGATGAGACAAGGCATTGGTCTGTTATTTACACTGCTTGGTTAATGCTGACACGACACAGTACATTTCTATAGATGGGGCGTCGTATTACGAATGTATAGTACTAAATACCTGTGTATCAAAGTAAAATGTAATCTTGGATGATCTCTGTCTGGTGGGAACGCTCCTGGAGACAAACTGTACAGGTGGAATATGTCAGTTTAGTCAGCAGCTATTACATGTGAGTCGACACCTCATCCATCACGTGATGCTAATCTACTGGCGGTATCTGAAAGTCCACACAGTAGGACCGTCAGTCGACTCGGACATCAGCACAAAGATGCCATCTGAGAAGTGATCAGTGGGTCTTCAACAGGAGATATGTATGTGCACTAACACTGACAAAGATGAAAGAGCAAGCATAATGTATCCTTGTTATTTTCGTATGAGGATGACGTACGCAAGTATCTCGTAGACTTTTCGTACGTTTTGCGCACAGTATTACCCATCTCACGACTGCGCGAGACTTCTGTTGACAACACTTCCAAAACTTTCGATGTGGTCCGTTTCAGAATGGTACATATCATCTGTACATGTGAGTTCAAGCAGGTTTGAGCTATAGGCGTTCTTAGATATTGTCGAATTTGGTTGTACGGTACGTGCTTGAGATGTGAGCCTTTCTTTTGTCATGTAATTCAGTTAAAGTTAGCTCTGTGACTTCCACATCATCACCAGTTACGGGTTAACAGAGAAGTCTCACTCAACCCGTCATGCCCTGACACAACCACTAGTTAGAGGTTAACAGAGAAGTCTCACTCAACCCGTCACGCCCTGACACAACCACTAGTTAGAGGTTAACAGAGAAGTCTCACTCAACCCGTCATGTCCTGACACAACCACTTAGTTAGAGGTTAACAGAGAAGTCTCACTCACCCCGTCATGCCCTGACACAACCACTAGTTAGAGGTTAACAGAGAAGTCTCACTCACCCCGTCATGCCCTGACACAACCATTAGTTAGAGGTTAACAGAGAAGTCTCACTCACCCCGTCATGCCCTGACACAACCATTAGTTAGAGGTTAACAGAGACCCCGTCAGTCTCACTCACCCGTCATGCCCTGACACAACCACTAGTTAGAGGTTAACAGAGAAGTCTCACTCACCCCGTCATGCCCTGACACAACCACTAGTTAGAGGTTAACAGAGAAGTCTCACTCACCCCGTCATGCCCTGACACAACCACTAGTTAGAGGTTAACAGAGAAGTCAACCCGTCATGCCCTCTAGTTAGAGGTTAACAGAGAAGTCTCTCAACCTGTCATGCCCTGACACAACCACTAGCCCTGACACAACCACTAGTTAGAGGTTAACAGAGAAGTCTCACTCAACCCGTCATGCCACTGAGGTTAAAACCACTAGTTAGAGGTTAACAGACACAACCACTAGTTAGAGGTTAACAGAGAAGTCTCACTCAAGTCTGCCCTGACACAACCACTAGTTAGAGGTTAACGCCCTCTAGTTAGAGGTTCAGTCTCACTCAACCCGTGCCCTGACACAACCACTAGTTAGAGGTTAACAGAGAAGTCTCACTCAACCCGTCATGCCCTGACACAACCACTAGTTAGAGGTTAACAGAGAAGTCTCACTCACCCTGTCTCACCATTAGTTAGAGGTTAACAGAGAAGTCTCACTCACCCCGTCATGCCCTGACACAACCACTAGTTAGAGGTTAACAGAGAAGTCTCACTCACCCCGTCATGCCCTGACACAACCACTAGTTAGAGGTTAACAGAGAAGTCTCACTCACTCACCCCGTCATGCCCTGACACAACCACTAGTTAGAGGTTAACAGAGAAGTCTCACTCACCCCGTCATGCCCTGACACAACCACTAGTTAGAGGTTAACAGAGAAGTCTCACTCACCCCGTCATGCCCTGACACAACCACTAGTTAGAGGTTAACAGAGAAGTCTCACTCAACCCGTCATGTCCTGACACAACCACTAGTTAGAGGTTAACAGAGAAGTCTCACTCAACCCGTCATGCCCTGACACAACCACTAGTTAGAGGTTAACAGAGAAGTCTCACTCAACCCGTCATGTCCTGACACAACCACTAGTTAGTGGCTGACCTTGCGGTACCGTGAATCGACATGCAATGAACGAATAACTTGAGGACAAATCGCAACATCTAATACAGCCACAATTGTTTTTACGCCCTTTTCATTGCCTTTAACTCCTTAGATCCTGTTCATGTTTGCTCCCTGTACTTCAAATGACACTAGGGAGGATATACGTATCAACTTGCCCTATCTGAACTAAACTAAGCTGTATTTTATTTGAGGCCATTCTCTGCAGCTTGAGCTGTTTACCGGAAATATACATCTTAGAAACCATGCACACACTATATGTTCATATGATCTATGTAAGTACAAGTCATCGTTAAATGGTTTTGTTTATTCCTTTCATGGAAAGTTTGATTGGAGAAAATATCTTTTAGTGTTCTTGTTCAGGGAATTTCGACGTGATGAAGTGCGTCACAGATCTTCCGGCTGTTATAAATTAATCATATTTAAGCAATAATGAAACTCGTGAACAACGCCTTGGTACTCACATAAATTTAAGATTAAGATGAAATATCAACGCCAGAAAAGTATCCGCTGAAGCAGATAAGAGAATATAGCGGTGAACGTTGAATTCATAGGTTGCTAGTACCTGAAAGTACCTAGTAGTCTGTAGGTTGGTTATTACACCTAAATAACGATCACAAACGCCATTCCCATTACCGTAAACAGTGTCTACTAACATGTTTATTGTACAACTCAATATTATCATGTTTTATTAATCTCTGTCATAGGTCAGCATGTTGTGTCCCACCTCCGGCACCCGTCACAGGCTGCATGTAATGGCTTGTAATCGAACTTTAGAAACATCTGTCAATACAGCACAATCTGTGGATACAGTGGGTAACACGGACATGATGTGTTCTTCCAGTAATCACTGTGATGCCAAGCGTTATTTCATCAAGCTCATCTAAGTTAAAATGTCGACTTCAACTATGTACATTAATAACCCATGACGACATATATCATATATTAGTAACATTATTGCCTTTATACTGAACAGCTTGTGTCAATATCATACCCCCTACACGCATTAATGCACATGTTTCAGGAGCAAAATCAATATTTGGATCCTTTTCTTTTTCAATTATATTGGAACAATGTGATGATTTACTAAGTTTCTTGCAAATCCTTCCAAGTTAAATAGTTATTGCTGCTGCGTGTTCTTGCAAATAAATAACACACATAAATCATTTGCATCATCATGACATCTCTGCTACAACCAGAAAGTCCATCTAACTCCGACTGCTTCTTGAGAAACTGTGTATGAAACGTACCTGGTACCTACAGATGAGCTTATCTCCTACCACTGGTAGCCAGCCGCCAGATGCAATACTGTATACTTGAACAAATACGTCAGATATGGTTTTACTCATGGCAGCCCTACAACTACGGGAGTTCAATGTCCAAGGTTACTTTTCAATTAAAATTAACGGGAAAGTAGATTAATTTATGAGGGTAACTACATCACTGGTATCAGTATATCCTGGGTATACTGGCAAAGACACGCATCACTGGTATCAGTATATCTTGTTAGGGCTGTCAAACACACGCATTATTGCTATTGATCATAGTATTTCCTGGGTAGGCTGTCAAACAACATATTTTTTTGTCAGTATGCTATATGTACGCTGTCAAACAAACAGACAAACAAGGAAGCAAACACACATATGTCTGGTCGCTGTCGAGCAAACAAAAGCGCCTATATCCTGAGGATGTGTTTGTTTGTTTGTTTAACGTCGCACTCAGTAAGAAGACCGCAGTCTGTAAATATTCGAGTCTGGACCAGACAATCAAGTGATTGGCATCATAATATACAATGACAGAGCATGTGTTTAATAATTACTATTAAATGGTGTTGATAGCAGGTGTTCGCGAAAACAATATTGCTATCTGCGTGGCGGTATATCTTCGACGCGCTGTTATTCAAGTTTTGGTATCAGAAATATATTGTTGAAACATATTGTCATTTTCTCCGCCTGTTTGTTTCACTGCAAAACACATGCACATCCTCTGAGATTGGGGCATTCTATTAGCCAGTATCAATTTATCAAAATAGGTATGGCCGAGGCATATTACTGGAATGTGCTCTTTGTAAACCTTTTCATTTCCACCCAAATGACGTCTGCTCCCCACAACCCAATCACTGACGCTGTGTCGGGGGAATTGGGGACCACATTTCTCCCGGGTACAGACCAATAAAATGACAATAGCTTCAATCAGGTATTTTTCTACAAAGACATGAACTTCAGATAGTTTTATAGAATTGGGTGTTTAGGATCCTTTGGATGGCAGTTTAAGTCAGGAAAACGCAGCGATGAAAACAGGATTGTGATTTGGTTGGCGTAACGTTTCATCGGTGAATTTCATACTGGATTCAGAGGAAGGAGTCCTTGGCAGACGAGAGTTGCCTCACAAATAAGGACTAAGTACATAATGGAGAAATATAGAAGACACGCTACCCCAATGACTTGAAATGGTTAGCTCCTAATTGATAACATAATATAATGTGTTGTTCTATTTAACAAGGGAAATCGTCAGATAGTTGCCCCGTAGTTGCTTCTCAGGATCCGCTCGTTCTTGGCTTGAATTCAGTATTGACTGGAGGATATCCCCACGGCTGCCCAAAGCTCTACGAGGTCTTATATTTCACGAAATGAAAACGATTTCACCAAAGAAATATATCTGTCTGCGACATCGTCCGATTGAATTATGGCAACAGATGACTTTGGCTAAGAGGTGTACTACTATCACCTCCAGGCTCGATCACGATGTGATTCTGGCACTGTGAAAACTGGTGATTGCTGGAGAACTGTTCAAAGGATTTGTCTCAATATTAGATCAGTACCGCATGATTTGTTCCATTTGTAGAGGGGCAAATTGAGTTAAAGGAAAAACGTCAGTTCTGTTACACTATTGAAGCCCCTTAACAATCAGGGAATCTTGAGATCTTTTAACTGCTATCGTGATCGGTGTGGTTAGGTAGGATGGAAACTAGGCGACGACAGGTTCTGTCGATGTGAATGGACAATCTGTGGAGGTCATGGGATTTAATTATGATGTGATAAGATATACGTGTTATTTTGGGCACCCCAGGACAAGCTTTACCAGAGCTGTACGTGTCTGCAGTGCCCCTTTAAATAATTTGATTCCTCTCCCATGTCTGTAGTGTGAAACTCCTCATAGTAGTTTGTCAGCAACGTAACAGGAATTGAAGATAGCTTGTTGCACCTGAATACACTCCAACATTTTACTGTAGTAATAGTAGTTTGAACGTGGGTGGTTATCACGCTTTAATAGAAGTCACAAAACCATTCCCATAATAGTGAGAAATCGCTTCAAGCATAGTAGTCTATTTACAATTCCAACTTTATCATAAGCATGTGTCAATTCATCCCTGTCAACTAGTGATGGCACGATGTGTCCGCGTCCTATTGTGTCACATCATGGCACCTGATAAATCAATCGGCCTTAAAGAAACACTTGAACGTTTAGCAAGCCAAAACAGGACACAGCATCCGACACCATTTTCTCACAAAGAGTCAAATCTGAAACGTCCTCTACATGCTTACAATAAAATGTTTTAAAAGATGCACTGTCTCCTTGAATGCTGTAACCCTGAACAAATCTGGACACTATGTTTGTACTGTCATACACATGCTGAATAGTTTTAGTGGTAGGTTGACTCTGTGACCCAGCGTATTGTCTATATCAGATGAAGATATTTCATAGACTGTATTTATTGAGCAACACTTTGTTTCTGTGGATGTTTTCTGCCAGATGTGGACGGCAACCATGGCGTTGAAATACCCTTTGCATGTAATCTATCATCAGCGATATGAGCATTATGTGAGGTTGTAATAATTTATTACATGTTACTTCAGATCTCATGACAATATAGAAAGTTTACGCCTGTATACTAAGTTAACGTTCAGATGGTACATTTACGTCTATATGACAAGTTTACGTCCATATGGTACCTTTACGTCTATATGACAAGTTTACGTTCGTATGGTACATTTACGTCTATATGACAAGTTTACGTTCATATGGTACATTTACGCCTATATGACACGTTTACGTTCATATGGTACATTTACGTCTATATGACAAGTTTACGTTCATATGGTACATTTACGTCTATATGGCAAGTTTACGTTCATATGGTACCTCTACGTCGATATGACAAGTTTACGTTCATCTAACATGTTTACGTCTATATGACAAGTTTACGTCGATATGACAAGTTTACGTTCATCTAACATGTTTACGTCGATATGACAAGTTTACGTTCATCTAACATGTTTACGTATATATGACAAGTTTACGTCCATATGGTACATTTACGTATATATGGCAAGTTTACGTTCATCTAACATGTTTACATCTATATGACAAGTTTACGTTCATCTAACATGTTTACGTCGATATGACAAGTTTACGTTCATCTAACATGTTTACGTCTATATGACAAGTTTACGTCCATATGGTACCTTTACGTATATATGGCAAGTTTACGTTCATCTAACATGTTTACGTCTATATGACAAGTTTACGTCCATATGGTACCTTTACGTCGATATGACAAGTTTACGTTCATCTAACATGTTTACGTCTATATGACAAGTTTACGTCCATATGGTACCTTTACGTCGATATGACAAGTTTACGTTCATCTAACATGTTTACGTCTATATGACAAGTTTACGTTCATCTAACATGTTTACGTCGATATGACAAGTTTACGTTCATCTAACATGTTTACGTCTATATGACAAGTTTACGTTCATCTAACATGTTTACGTCGATATGACAAGTTTACGTTCATCTAACATGTTTACGTCTATATGACAAGTTTACGTTCATCTAACATGTTTACGTCGATATGACAAGTTTACGTTCATCTAACATGTTTACGTCTATATGACAAGTTTACGCTCATCTTACAAGTTTACGTCTATATGACAAGTTTACGTTCATCTAACAAGTTTACGTCTATATGACAAGTTTACGTTCATCTAACATGTTTACGTCTATATGACAAGTTTACGTTCATCTAACATGTTTACGTCTATATGGCAAGTTTACGTTCATCTAACATGTTTACGTCGATATGACAAGTTTACGTTCATCTAACATGTTTACGTCTATATGACAAGTTTACGTCTATATGACAAGTTTACGTTCATCTAACATGTTTACGTCTATATGACAAGTTTACGTTCATCTGACATGTTTACGTGTATAAGTGGTACGTGTATGGTACAAACTGCGCATTGACTGAACCAGACATACAGCAGTCAAATTTGCAAAAAGATTAGTCGTCCTATAAAATACGTTTTCAGAACACACCGGTATAGATCACTGAACAGACACTGACATTCTGTTTGATCATCTGTTCACTGTAGTCTCATAAAAATTGTGTTAATATTGGTTTCTATTAGCCTTTGGACGTCCATTTGATTGAAAATTAATGGGGGATATATTTAACCGGCTGCAGTGTACATACCAAATATTTTGTATGCACTTATGGATTTCTGTGTCTGTATATTTCGAGGGGAAATAAAGGTAGAAGTTGAGAACCATTAACTGTCGGTTAATCATTGACAATCCACCTGCCTTTTATAATTCCTGAGACCCCATCAGTCCAACAGTACCCAACTGACACCAGTCCTTTACATGATGGTGTGAAGCCAGAAAGCATGGGTTCATCTAGTCGTTCGCTTTGATTTACGCATGTGTCACTTCCATGAACATTAAACTCATATTTATTGTATTCATCTGCTCTTTACACTAAAGGAGATTTTCCTGAAGAACGTTATCGGATCCTGTTTTATGTAACACCATACATTCTGATTTAGGTTCTCCGACATCCAATCAACTCCGTTTATATTAAGCTGGAAGATTTTTTTTACAAATATTTGAAAAGCATTTTTGTAGCCTGGAAGGATCGTCTCCCACACATCTGCAATGAGTGACACGATACCTCACGCCTCCGTATCTCATAGATATCTGGTCAATCTAGTCTAAATTACCTCAATGTGTCCGGTCCTAATGAATGGCGAGATACAGACACCAAAATGAACCTGCAACAGTCCCAAATTGGATTTGAATATGACAAGGCTCCCGGCTCCAGCCTGCCAACCCTCATGCGCCGCTGTAAAGGCAACGACATTCCCAACACCGTGCAGATAATGATCAACACCCTCGTCGACACTACGGGTGCGCATCTACGCAGGTTTGAAACATTAGACTGGCGATAGCCGCGACACACATGTCTTATTTAACGCTGGGATAGTCTCTGCTATTGGCTACAATTAACATTAGTGACAACGATGGGGCCATGGCCACCACCGCCGGTGCAGCAGATTGGTTAGATAACATGGCCTTGTATCTCTGGCGTTTCGGGCGACTGTTTCCATATCACAGGATGCCAGTACACACTAGGATGCGGGGGATCAGTATAAAAGCTGGACTTCTACAGCTGATGTTTCGTTGTGTCATTATAGCCGTCACACAACTGATCACATTGATCAGGGCAGCCTCCAAGGTCAAGTAGATATGTTTCTTCTGCCCGCAGCACGGAAGATCCACGTTTCGCGTCATACCAAAACATGCTAAAAGATTGTAATTGTTACCCTGCCTGGTGCTAGTCACGAGGACGATAACAGAACGACTGTCGGATATCGATTTTAAAACTTCAGCATAACAAAAACACCTTATGAGATGTGAGAGGGCTGGCACGATATAGCCGGCTTCAGTCCAAACTACTACAAACAGTCCCGCGCGCAAGTACGTCGTTGTAAAAATGCAGTCACCTAAAACCTCACCTCACCTCACCTCACCTTACCTCACCTCAGGTGAGCAAACTATTTGCACTATGACCCTAATAACCGTACCGTCCTGTCGGTACGATATGCGTTCTGTCTGGCGTCTTCTAAATCCATAAGGCCTGGGTTTAGTTCTATTTCATTTTGCAAAAGGACAACAGGAAACGTCAAAACTGAAATACTGTTCCAAATATCATTAAACACACTTCACTCACTCCTACCGTTGTGGAGATTTACATTCATCCCCATTGCCTAGTTTTCATTACCGCAGAGGGGATTGGTTATCTGACAGTGTTGGATAATACATGATTGTACCAAAAGAAGTAATGTTGGATTCATGACTTAAACTGAACTCAAAAGTATGATGTAGAATGTTACGTTGTTACAAACACTGATGACAGATTCGAGGGGAGCTCTTGATGACACATGTGTGAAGGACACCCTGGGGTGCTCTTGATGACACATCCGTCAAGGCCTCTCTGGGGAGCTCTTGATGACACATGTGTCAAGGACTCTCTGGGGAGCTCTTGATGACACATGTGTCAAGGACTCTGGGGAGCTCTTGATGATACATGTGTCAAGGACTCTGTGGGGAGCTCTTGATGACACATGTGTCAAGGCCTCTCTGGGGAGCTCTTGATGATACATGTGTCAAGGACTCTGTGGGGAGCTCTTGATGACACATGTGTCAAGGACACTCTGGGGAGCTCTTGATGATACATGTGTCAAGGACTATGTGGGAAGCTCTTGATGACACATGTGTCAAGGACACTCTGGGGACCTCTTGATGACACATGTGTGAAGGAGACTCTGGGGACCTCTTGATGACACATGTGTCAAGGACACCCTGGGGAGCTCTTGATGATATGTGTTAAGGCCTCTCTGTCAAGCTCTTGATGACACATGTGTTAAGGCCTCTCTGTCGAGTTCTCGATGACACATGTGTCAAGGGCACTCTGGGGAGCTCTTAGTGACACATGTGTCAAGGACACTCTGGGGAGCTCTTGATGACACATGTGTCAAGGACACTCTGGGGATCTCCTGATGACACATGTGTCAAGGACACTCTTGGGAGCTCTCGATGACAAGGTGGAGTACCGGTTAGTGACTTACTTTATTCGATATATGTTGTCTTATAACTCTGGATTTCTGTTGATTCGTCGACACGACCCTGAAGTACATCTTCTCAAAACCAATAAAGCTTCAATCATCTCTTGAGATGAGGAGATGTTGGTATACGAAAAGTCCTTTGGAGAATCAGACAGTCCAACGCGAATCGAGTGAGAGTTATATGGAAAAGCTCTTCATGTCATAAGTGTTATTCTTTATGAGCTGATGGAGCATGTTTTCAAGCAACGATGATATTATCCGTGCACAGGACAACTTGGCGTTGATTCGTTCCTAACATGAGCTTCACGTTCCGTATCATGAGGTCTTCTGTCTATAGAAATGCCAGTGGAGTCAAGCAGAATTCCACATTTGATAATTTATAGCATCTTCTCATAATGACAATAATACAATGCACTGTCGTGAGTCTGCCCGTTGTTATCGGTGCCCTTGGTTTGGTACCTCCAGATCTCTTGACGCAGGAGTATGCCCGGTCCACCACCCGGAGCACAGCCCTTCTGACGTTCTGAGTAATGCAAATTGTGGCAGTGTTAGTGAGTTTACATTTCTTTCTTGGTGGGTTCGGCTGGGCAGTGCTTCCTGGGAGAAGTCCCATTCGCTGTCTGGGCTGTGTGTAGGCGGGGCAAGGCTCCTGAGCTGATGATGCGCTCAACCAGACTGTGTCAGGATCAGCCGAACCCTCTTTGTTGAATCTATTTACCTAAATCAATGAAACATTAATAACAATAGTTCACTACCATATTGAATAATGCCCAGCGCTGCTCAGTGGCGTTGTAACACATATCCCAAGTTGATAGAAGCAGTCAGGCGATACAGAGTGAAGAAAGAAAGTATTATTGAAGATATGGATCCTTCAATGTGCAAGTAAAACTTTGATCACATGTAAAGCAACAAACCCTTTCCATCAAAACTGTACAAGGATGAAATCCCGGTTCCCCCGCGGACGCATCGTGTGTAGCTATTCTGATATTCTCTGACAAATTTTAGGCTGGCATTTAGGCCGCTTTTGGCTATGTTCAGTCAATATCATCAAAACTGGAAATTTACGTTTCATATTCACACTTTGTATCCACGTGCTGGATCGAACCTGAATGTTGGGCGTTAGGGGAAAATGCCCCGGTACAACATACAACCACAGATTAAATAAAACGATCATTATTATAAAAATCAAAGTTTGCAGATTACCAATATCTCATTTTTAGTAATAACTGCTGTTATGTTATCAAGGAAGTTGAAAACTAGATATGAATCCTGTTACTGTAAATGAAGTTAATTAAAGCAACACGTGGAAGTCCCTGAAGGTATACTCGCTAGTCAATACCCTACTGTTTCACACACAATTAGCCATATTACTATGCGCATTCGCCTACAATATTTTTATTGAGTAAAATAATGACCAGAGTGAGCACTCGAACAGCGACTTGAGCAGGCCTAGTTCATCGGCAGTTCTAATTCAGTAACGAGATAGGGATTCATTGGCCTCTCGGGCAATGGTGGCTCGTCCTCTGTGATCCGACCAAACACATCTCGGCCAATCAAGCATCCTTCTCGGGCTGTAATTTGTTTTTGACTGTGTTTTCGTCACATATGTTCAGTGTGACAAAACAGGCTCAAACACGCATGTGTATCGGCACGGCGTAAGGTCTTTGTTGTCGGCCCCATAACCAAGGCGTCGATGCTCGTCAAAATCACCGCGAATTATCAGTGTTGGATCGCGGAGGGTAAATTATCTAATGACTTTATTGTGTTGCTTGTCGCTCAAATAACCTGCTATTAGACGATCAGATCAGTTTCTACATAGCTGTTTGATCCATGTTGGAGAATCTTCCACGCGGACAGTTGCTGTGATTGAATGGCTGTGGGGCCACCGAGATTCTAGACAGCGTCACCGGCAACACCAATAGTACATTGCGTGTTGAGATGGGTTTTACCATGGGTTCTTACACAACACATCCTGTAATAGAAGGCCTCCTAGTAGGCAATGATTTTTCTTTGATACTTAAAGTATACACCGTGTCACCCACACATATTGTCAGAGGTGACGTGTAGGTCGACATCGTGTCACATATATTGTCAGAGGTGACAAGTAGGTCGACATCATGTCACCCACATATATTGTCAGAGGTGACGAGTAGGTCGACATCGTGTCAGAGGGGACGTGTAGGATACGTGTAGGTCGACATCGTGTCACATATATTGTCAGAGGTGACGTTTAGGTCAGCATCGTGTCACATATATTGTCAGAGGTGACGTTTAGGTCGACATCGTGTCACATATATTGTCAGAGGTGACGTGCAGGTCGACATATCGTGTCACATATATTGTCAGAGCCAACGAGTAGGTCGACATCATGTCACATATATTGTCAGAAATGACGTTTAGGTCGACATCGTGTCACATATATTGTCAGAGGTGACGTGTAGGTCGACATCGTGTCACATATATTGTCAGAGGTGACGTGTAGGTCGACATCGTGTCACATATATTGTCAGAGGTGACGAGTAGGTTGACATCATGTCACATATATTGTCAGAAATGACGTGTAGGTCGACATCGTGTCACATCTATTGTCAGAGGTGCTGCCTGTCTACTGATGTCGTCTATGAAGCCTAACGATGGTGGAGTGACCAAGTCCCAGTTGTCGAGCAATATCCAATATCCCTGGTGAGGTATTAACCTCGGCATCTCTGTCCTCGTTTCACAATCGTTAGTGAAGCAATGAGAATCGGTTCTCATACACCTGCTTTTAATGTCACAGTCAGTCAATGTCAGCTTTTTTCATGGCGTGGCTGCATGTTGATGCATTTTGAATTAAGAGTCATACTGTGGACAGGAATTTGTTTCTTAGTTTTTTTTCAACTGGACATGCCCTTCAACTTCATGTTAGTTATATCCATTGATCATTGTCATGCTGAAATCCATCTTGATGAAAATATGGACAATTTTAGACTGATGCGTTTTCAATGATGCTCAGTATATATTCAGAGAGTACTATAGTTTGACATCATGTCACATAGATATTCGGAGAGTACTATAGTTTGACATCATGCCACATAGATATTCAGAGAGTACTATAGTTTGACATCATGTCACATAAATATTCAGAAAGTACTATAGTTTGACATCATGTCACATAGATATTCAGAGAGTACCATAGTTTGACATCATGCCACATAGATATTCAGAGAGTACCATAGTTTGATATCATGTCACATAGATATTCACAGAGTACTATAGTTTGACATCATGTCACATAGATATTCACAGAGTACTATAGTTTGACATCATGCCACATAGATAGTCAGAGAGTACCATAGTTTGACATCATGTCACATAGATATTCAGAGAGTACTATAGTTTGACATCATGTCACATAGATATTCAGAGAGTACTATAGTTTGACATCATGCCACATATATATTCAGAGATCATGCCACATAGATATTCAGAGTACTTTAGTTTGACATCATGTCACAAAGATATTCGGAGAGTACTATAGTTTGACATCATGCCACATAGATATTCAGAGAGTACTATAGTTTGAGATCATGCCACATAGATATTCAGAGAGTGCTATAGTTTGCCAGCGTGTCACATAGATATTCAGAGAGAACTATAGTTTGATATCGTGTCACATATATGATTATTTATTCAGAGAGGACGATGTAGATGTGTTGATTTATATTGACTTTATGTTCTCCATATATGGACATGTTCAACAAGAGTTGTAGAATGCTACCCGTATTTGAAGCTTGTTGTTTGAAAGATAAAAGTCGTTGAAGACGTAGCAACAACGTATGTACAGGAGTTTGTCCACACCTGCGGAGGATACTATGAGAGTGGTCCACGTGTGTCCGCCATACTGAAACCTACAGGTAAAGGTAAATACGGCTCCTTTAAGAACCTGGGCCCTTATTCTTGAAACGTTCGTAGCCCGAAGAATTCTTAACTGATCATAGCCAATGTGCTAAGAAAGGCTTAAAAAGTTCATAGGGCTACGAACGTTTCGAGAATAGCTAGCCTTCTCCATAAGATGTAAATGAATATTTAAGTCATCTGATGCAGTCTCTAAACTGTAAAAGGAAAGTACAGTGACTGTTAGATGAAATATGCGAATATATTAAAAATTCAATACATTACACACAAATATACATAATTACATTTCGTCGACGTACATTGCAGTTAGGGCTACATACATGTGTACCATATATGAAGTAATCAACAATCGTGCGTCTTGTTGAGCTCATGTTGTCGTCCAATATGTTGCTTGGCCATTGAGATTAGCAGAATGTCCACAAGATGTGTCTAGATGTGTGATGCAGGAGACAACTCTTGCCGTGAAGCCTCGTGACCTGAGACTGGTGCTGTCGGTCAGTGCTACGTCACGCTCCAATATGCGAAGGACAGATGAGACTGTGTCCAATTCCCGGTCTCTGATCTCTTGTTTATCTTCCCCGCCATCTGACTGGTAGGAGTGTTACTTTTAGTTGCCACTTACTACCGGTTATCATCTTACAGGCATTATGTCACCAAGGAGAAGGTCTTTTCAGCCCTGCTCTCAGATTGGAGACAATTACTGGAAGAAAAAGACTCTTTTCGGTTGGTAATGGTTTGGCAGGTATGTGAATGAATCGGGCCGACAAGACTGGAACTGCTAGATCAGATTGTCAGTTGTCATTCATTTCTATTTCAGATTGAAGAACAGAACAATCTTGTGTCTGGGCAGTAGAGCTCTAATCCTTCGGTTTCCTCATCCAATGACACGTGACTGTGTGAGCTGGTTTGAATGATGCTTTGAATGGTTCTTCAGTTACAACAGGACGTGTCTGCTTAAAGCAGGACGTGCTGCTTAATGTTGGACGAAACCTAGACTTTTGCCAGTTACACAGGACGTGTCTGCTTGATGTTGGACGAAACCCCAAATGAGGTAGACTTTTACCAGTTGGATGTAACACGCAATCACGAGCACGGTGATGGCCAGCGGATGCATGGGCGCTTATAGAACCCTATTCTGCATGGAGAATTATATCTGAGGTCGAAGCAGCTGGTTGTTTTGGTGATAGTACCAAATGTACACGACATAACGTACCAAGACAACTTCGTGAAATGTTGCCCTGAGCAAACAGCTAACTGCCAACAGGTTTGCGCTTGGACAAACGTGCTCATATCAGTCGGTTTCACGGTTGAGACCTCCATAACTTTTGGTTTTCTCCCACACCAAGGTCACATGTCCAAGGTCACATGCCGTGACCAAACTGGAATACTGCTCCATGCTATGTTAGAAACAACCCACTCACTGAGTCAGGAGTTCAGGATTTTCATGTTACCCAGCGCTCTGACAAGATCAATTTATCAGTAGAGGATGGTAATTATTGATTTCCCCCAACAATACCCGTTCATCTTACACCTCTTTTTAAACTCTCGCTTCTATTTAAAGAGTAGTTCACCGACATCTCAATTCAAAACTTTCACGCATAGATATTTCCATATTACATCTTTACAAACAAAAGTATAAAAGCGTTGGCGCATCAACGATTTGATACACAGCTGTAAACGTGGGCTTTAGTTACCCCAGTGGTTACCCCTGTTGCTCTGCTGTGTTACCGTGCAACTCCAGTTACACAAACATGACAATAGATGTACAGTATCAGTCGAATCAGGGATAATCTACAGCGTCTTCTATTCTCCCCGGTACAATGTATGACACTGGTTTAACAGGCGTTCATATCTCCGCCTTCTGATTTCCTAGATTTCTGGCAGATGGTGAGTGTGAGAGAACATAAGCGTAATCAACTTGAGCCTATCCCTTCAGCAGGGCCAGGTCGGTATCGTGAGGCTCATTAAGAGAAGTGAGAGCACCAGGCTGCTGGAGAACGCCGACGGGGAAGGTGAGAGCTCACCTGATGCTGTACAACGGCTTGAGACGAAGACGCCACTTAATGTCACGGCCAATAGCAGACAATGGCGAACACCGCCAGTAATTAGTTGGTTGGTGAAGAGCCAATGACTTGATAAATAGCATTAACTGTCCCGTTTACAATGATACTTTAGACATTAAGGGTTAAGAGCAAACGATAGCCGGCTTCTAACGAACGCGTTTTCAACCTCGACAAATGGATGGATGGACGTGTTCTATCAATGAAGTCTCAAACTAAGACGGGTCCTAAGAAACTCTGATAGTCGGAATGATATCGAGGCTTGAGTGACTTTGAGATAATATTATCTTAAAATATTGAGAATGATGTCCAACCACATTTCCACTCTAGCCTATTTTCAACGGGTTCTATGCAGTATGAGTGCAACACATTGTTGCCTTCAACCACGAACCAACACCTGGTGTCTGTCTAGGATCACACAATGAGTGTCACTCAGAGCCTGACATGTTGTCTTGAACCTGAACATTCTCCGGGTTGTTTTACGATGTCACACAATCTGACAGGGTTCACTGGACACAGCTATAGAACAACACAGATCATGTCAGTCACAATGGTTTCTCCAATACAGGTATAGTACATCACATTTGATATTAATACATAATATCATATCATACTATCTGTGAGATTTCACGGTTAATCTGTCCAAGACGTGTACAGTGGATAAGAATATAAGGTTTACGACCTCTGGGAGAGGGCATTCCTAAGTTGGATAACTTGCGCCCAATCCATTTCATTTTTGAATAAAATATGTTTAAAACATTTACTGTTACGCGTTGATTGAAACGCGAAGGTTAACCTAAAGGTTTTATCGTACAGAACTAAATTGTGAACTCGGTAAATAACAACAGGAGATCGGTTGAATGATGAATAGATCATACATGGTAATAAAGTGGGTAAAATATATAGCAAGAACACCAATACATAATACAAGGATACACATTATTCAAACTTCATCTCTCCCTTTTGACGGTTTAGTCAGCATTCTAGAAACGTCATCTCTCTCTTTTAAAGGTTCAGCCAGCAATCCAGAAACTTCATCTCTCTCTCTCTCTTGGAGGTTTAGTTCGCATTCTAGAAACGTCATCTCTATCTCTCTCTCTTCAGATTGATTCAGAAATGACGTCACTTAACATTGTACGAGGGCTTCAGTCAGCTGCCACTACATCATGGCAATAATACTGACAACCATCAAGGAGAATTTACTAATATACTGCCACATGATAAGCAATAGTTTATACATTATATATATATATATACATATACGTAGATATTTGCGTGGTGGTCCCGGGTCCGCATAGTCATGAGGTCGGGTTGACCTATAATGTACTTTGTCAGGTCACCCGTATTTCATATTTCACAAGCAGAAGGAACCAGAGAGCACAGGGCTTCAATGTAGATGTCAACATTACTTTCACATGGCTTCCCGTCTTGTGACTGAAATCATTGACTACTAAAAGCCTTAGTTCCAGCACTGACTCAGTCGTGTTAATCCCTTTTAAACCTGTTGCAAGTCATAGAAGGTCTCTAAAGAGCTTTTAGACAGTGGCCTTGCTTTCACGCCTTGTTGGTACTAGGGATTGCTTTTCACAAATATGTGCGTCGCGATTGCCTGCTGGCGTGCCACTAGTTTCCATATTTTTTTTTAAACAAGGTATCGCATGAAAACGATCGATAGTTGTCTGCAGGATTGCTTTACTATATCTTGTTAAATATGGCATTAAAGGAAACCTTTCCTCAGTGCATATTCTCTCGAGGCCCAAGGTGTGGCACTTCCAGAACGGATGGGACGGCAGTGTTGACCCCCTCATACCGTTCATACTGTACGGAAATGCAACCTTTTAGTTTCACGAAGTATAATGTTAAAATAACCGAAAATGGATCAAGCAGAAATAGTTCAATTCCATTTTCGCAATAAATCTTTTTTAATCGGGTAGGCGAGACACTCGGGAAATATTGTGCTCTGGTCATCGTCCAGTTAAACCATTCATTATTCATTAATCATTAAACGTGCCATAAGGGTTGACAACATATACATCAAAATATACCGATGTGGGAAGGAAAGACTCGGTCAGGGTAATTACCTTTCACTTAACGAACAAGGACTAGATGGAGACCACTTTCTATAATGACTCCCATTTTCTTGGGAATGCGCCGGAGCCGCTATGACAGGCTAGTTTACGTCATATAAGCCGTAACTGGCATATCTCGACGAAGCAGCTATTGTGAAGTCACAGTTCGTGGAGCCGCATGAAATCCAATGTCATAACAATTCCACCAAGCGTACGTTGAAACATAAACTAGAACGTGTGCACATATATATTTAACAGAAAACCCAAGGAAATGTTCAACACAATGAATTTGAGGCGAAGTCATTTTGTATTTAGTAATTCCTGAACTTTATAAAGCCATTGCGTCTACATGTAAATAGATAGGGGTACAGCCTGGTTACTGATGCATTCATCAATAATGTATTTCAATAATAGCAAAATAAAACATGTTTGGTGTTCATTTCTTATGAGAACGAAAGTAAAACAACACCCGATGCTCGGTTAACGACAAAGGGTAGGTTTAATCCGTGGACCGAACCCCGAAACCATAGCGTTAGTAACATCGTTAACTGATGAATTGTTCTAATGTCCTTGCAGTGCTTCCTTTCGTCAGATGAATACATTCAGGGTAATTACAAAGTAGTGAGATTTATGAAAGTAAAAAACAAACACCGAAATATGGTAATGTCAATAAACCTTTTTTCAGAATGTCTCCTGTAGTGTGATTGTAACTTTGACAGCTGTAACTGCGCCACCTTATCACCAGTGTTGTAACTGTCGTAGCGAGCTTCCTTCCAGCAGATCCCTGTGTCCCGTCCATCTTGATCGAGCTGATCGCTGTGTGTTATACCAGGCTGTTGAGGCCAGTACTCTTATAACGGCGCCCATGCTGTGATAGAGTAGCAGGAAATCCGGGATCGACAAACATGGTTTACAGAACTATATCCAACACCATCGTTAAGTGTAACAAACAGATTTACTCTACGATGCCGTGCAGGGCTCTTTGATCACCCCGCCATTCCAGTGTCATTCACCCGTTACACCATGTCCCATTGTTTTGGTGGCTGTAAAAGGCTTTGATGTTAAAGGGAAACCCGGACAACCTCACTCTAGAGGCCCTGCACTGAGGTGGAGTTGACAAAGTACATTGTCTTGTTATGCGGACATTGAGGCACAGCTGGCGAAAGGTCTTCCAAGCCTTCTCACATGAAATACTGGTGATAGTCAAAGCTTTAGCTAATTGTTAAATGTCAGCGCAGTAACAGACACATAGACAAAATCGGACCCAAGGCGTACGTTTATCTTTAGTAGACAATGCAAATAATATACCCCAACACGTCCCGTCACTTGCAATGATTTTTACAATTATTTTTACATATTTTGTTTCTTGCACGGATAATGATTTTCTTCTGATGCAAACGCATACTTTTTGGAAGACATGCTTGTGGCGAGTTCTACATGAAGTGCAGAGCATGCTTACCTTTTTCTCGAACATCTGGTGTCATCTCTGGTTTTCAGACATCCATTCTTTACTTTTGGAATCCTGTTGTATTAATCTAGTTTAGCCCACGTGTGCTGCTCTGCTGGTATAGGTGCTTGTTCTACAGTGAATACGTGTTGACCTCCGCATGCTGCAGACAGAAAACGAAGCTACTTTGACAGAAATATATGCATGTAATATGATCGACTTAAATCCAATTAGTGTTCTGTGTTGTTTTGCAGGCGAGGGTCCTGTCTATTTCAACCAACAGCTTTTAATTTCGTGGGATCTGAGGATTGGGCGTACAGCAGGTTTGGGGAGAGAATCCAAACGTATTTCTATTGATATTATATGTATTCCTGTAGCTGAACGTTTACTCGATGAATAACACCCTAGGTTGCCTTATGAAACAAAATGTATTCATTTATGTATGTGTGCCCTTGAACCCAGTGTGAAAGTTTTTGTTGTAACGCCGCCTTCAACTACATTGACATCTGGACGAGACAGCTTTACGATATACCCCGCACACGACACCTGGTGCTCACATACAAAGGTTCTCCATCTTAGAGTGATGGGTCAACGTATCCTGGAGTGACACAGGCCCCAACCCTTCAGTTATGTTTCTGTGGACCTACTAAGCTAGTATGTAACCGGAATACTTTGATTCCGGGCAACCCTTAGACTGTTACAGTCGTTGTTTAAGCCAGACACTCAGGAAAGTGGATGAAGACCCATCATGCAGCAGGATTCCGCCATGTTACTTCAAGGCATGGTCTCAAAACGACCACTGTGACCAATATTGCAACTTTCTGCTTGGAGAGGTCTTTCAATTAATTATGATGAAGAGACGATGCGACATGGTAGATAGCATAAGGTACCTGAGTGTCGACAGAATCACCCCTGTGGTGTTCGTAATTACCGCCACATGAACGTCAAGTAAGGTCATTCATCTCTCCAGTGAGCTTCGTACATTTACTGGCTGTTGAAGACTCTCCTAAGGTCTGCTAATGTGGTTTATGATGTCTTAGTGTAATCCCTGACCATCTATTTATTCACGATTTGCTGTTGTGGGAGATGCTTTGTCCAGCGGGGGTAAACAGATTTAAGGGTAATAAGAGTTATTGGGTTAAAGATGAAATTGTAGATCTGGTGTGCATCAACTGGATAACACTTCATTACATTTCGGTGATAGATGTGAACAATCCCTCGTTGTCTAGTTGACTCAGAGCACGTTAGGATCATAAACTCAAAAGTAATATCTGCCTCGGATGTGAATCAAGTTTCCACTTGAACGGTTATATCCGTGGAAATACGTGATAAGTTTCAAAGTTTATCCCGCTTGGATGACTTTAGGATCTTCATTTCAGTGTTCATTTCTGTTCTCAATTTCTGTAAAATGCAGTCCAAATCAGCTCAACATCAACAAACCTTTTCACACCGAATCCGAGCGTATGAATACATACTAGATATATTGTCAGCCTCCAGTGACTGCAGATAACCCATCCGAAATATGATACGTTCGAAATCGAAACATTATCAGGCCCCGATTTCCCGAAAAAAAATTAAGTTTTAACTCAAATTTCAAACTGAATTTGACAATTTGAAACAGCTGAATTTTCAACTCAAATGTATTTTTTAAATAAAAAAGCCGAAACAACTTAAGTATTCTATCCACCAAAGTCAAATTGGCTACTATGTTGAGTTTAATATCAATCTCAGTTCATTCTGGGAAATGCATTTTCCTGTGTTTTCTCAAATTTAAGTAAAACGTCTAACTTAATTTTGTCTCGAGAAATCGGGGCCAGATGTATTTAGTGAAAATAACTATTTCCTAGCCCTTATCCTCCACTAGTTTCAAGATGAGATAAATATACATAAATAAAGCTAACGAATTTCTATCGTTTAAGATAAAACATACTCAAATAAGTCATCACCAACGAAGTTATATCGTTTACATATATATGACAACATTCCTAAAAACCTTTCGCTATGTTCGGTTATTTTCTCATTGAAACAAGTGATTGCTCGTGAAAAGCAATTAAAATTAAGAAAGTATATTTATTACTATCTATTGTTATCAACTTTATTATGACGGAATTCATCTTCGTCAACAAAACTCTGAGCGTCAAAGAATTTGTGAATATGATGAATGCCTCCCTGGGGTTGCTTCTACTAAATGAAGACCTTAGTGACTTACTAGTTTCCTTATACAGATGGGGATTTGGTGAAAGTCTACAAAAATCAGAATAAGAATTGAAGCATGAAATCGTGCATTTCCTTCCGTGCCAGAATGTTTGGAATAGTTGGATTCTTGTCCATAAACGACATTACCTAGATTAGAAAATGATGTTGGTATGTGCGACTATGCCAAGTATTAATATTGTGTTTATCATACAACCTCTCTTGAGTTTCCGACATTTGAAGTATATTTGACATACTTTGGTGTTATTGATAGAGCCCCAACTAACTATTGTTTGTGGACATGAAATTAAAGCACATTTCATTAAATTTATAAACAAGAAACAACTGTTGTAGAGTGTGTAAAATTGTAAATCATTCCTATGTCTTCTAAAACATTTTCTGCTGATTTGCATTGGTGAAAACAAGTACAACCTGTCTTTGATATGGTGAACAAGTTTTAGGAACACCTAAATTATCTTCATTAACATTTTTCATTTCTCTGTTTACACATAGCATTATCAGTCGCCCAAACGTAGCAATATTCAAGCAGTATTTGCATCAACGTCTCGTGTACAATGATTCCATAGGGTATAAAGAGAGCCTAGAATGCATGATATGATGTACAAGTACGAGAAATATGCCACCATTAACAGCTGAAGAGAGAGAGAGAGCCACTGGGATGTTGCAGATGGGGTCGACATACAATGTTGTTGTTAACGCCCTCGGATGCCACCGTATCACGGTTATAAGACTTACTAGCGCTACTATACAGACAGACTGAAGTCAACGTAGACAGACCAAGAAGTAGACGTCCACGCATCACAATGCAGCAGAAAGTTCCTCCACTTGAGAAGATATTAAGAAAGTCATTAAGGAAGGAGGCTAACGTTTCTTTTGGCGTTTAGTGTACACTGGACATAAAAAGGCAAACGTTGAGAACGTGCTCACTGCACACGTACAGTTTCATGCAAAACTTTACATTACTTTTACAGTGATAGACGAGAGTTGGAGTTGGTTGATACAAACTCCTAATTGTTTCAATGGATACGTAACTTAATAAACAAAAGCCTAAAATAGCAAATGCCACCATGAAAACAATTCATTTGCCAAGTTTCGTTGAGAAATGCTGAAAGGTTATGGCCCATAAACAACCCCAGTCCTCGTTTGAGACTATGTTGAAATTGTTTCAGTGGAAACACAACAAAATATAATTTGGAAACAAATGATTAGCTAAGGGCACCAGTTAAGCCGTTGAGCACTGCATGTGCCAAGTTTTGTTAAAAACATTGACCGGTGTTCATGTTATGAATAGGATAAAACAGCCTTCGACGCCCACTGCGACGCCAGCACCAATTTCCACGCTACAACAATATGTCTCTCAAACTTCTTGAGCGACGTACAAATATAACAGCTTAACCAAGATGTCCATTAGCTATTAATGAGGTCATTTCACATTTCCAGGCATCCAGGGAGTTTCAAATTCTGCAACAGCACACCCGGGAAGATCCAGAGGAGAATATATCTCGCTAGTAGCTCCAAGAGCGCGTTTCGCCTGATAGGCTCACACAGTGACCGGGCTCTGCCTTTTCGAATCTCCTGTCCAATATGTTCATCAGGATGTTTAATTCCTTCTCTTTCTATCGTTGTGTCCTTCGTGGTCCATAGTCTCATCACCCTAAAGACGACTTGAACATATTGTCATCTATGACAGTTTAACTTGGTCTTTGACGCCTGGTGATGGAGGGTTCTAGTGACACTGTCTCGGACATAATAACACATTTTACGAAAAGCTTGTAAATAGTGATCACTCGATCATCCTACATCAATAGCCAAAAATGTTAAAACAATACATATACAAATTCAATTAAAAAGCAAACCAATAGCGATAAATTTCCAGATTCCACTCCAAAAAAGAGAACAATATGTGGTACAACCCATTGTGTGAGCATCAGTAAAGTATATAAAAACATAGTTTACAGTCTGTCATGAAAAAACAGAAATCAAGATGCTTGTTTATAACAAAATTGTAAACAGTATTACACCAGAATATATGTGTAATTTCGTTCCGTGAGAGACAGATGTAGATGGTCATTACAAATTACGAAACACAATACCGCTACAAGAAATACTTTGCCTGCTTTGCAGTGAAACCTTTGCTTCCGGCGACTACCCGCCACGGTAATCTGTTGGCAGATAGTGTTGAGCACTGCATCAGGTTGTAGAAAGACGTTGAATACTTCTGAAAACTGAATATGCATAGACTTAAATTACGATAATCAACATTGGAACATTTTCCAAGCTTGTTAATGAATGGGATGTAATTATCTCCATTGTCACACAACTTATTCCAGGTGTTGCAGTACGTCAGCTGACTTGTATCAAATCCAATAATTTCATGTCTGACTATGATTTGATTGAAAACAGCATGCATGTAGGTTAAGATACGTAAGCTGAAAATGTGTATAAACGAGATTCCATGGGGAGGAAAAGGTAAAATAGTGGTGACAATCATTTGAATGTAAAATTCTACATGTGTATAGTTACCACTAAATGAGGTAAAATATATATCCAATATATTGAAGTAATACAGCGGCCAGTAAGTCCACAGAGAGGACATGCCTTCTCGCATATCGCTCACATTGCCTCGAGGGGGACAGAGTGTCTTGACTACCTCTATGTATTTTGGTGAGACTGTGTTATAGCGAAACTTAGGCTTCCCATGATTTAAAGCACAACGTCTCAATGCCCTAATAGTTGCCCATCAAATATTCCACTGGGATAAAGTTAGGACAATTACCTTAGACTAAATCTTCCTCGTGGACACCAGCAACCAAATATCCCTCGCTAATGTGCTCAGCATCCTATATACGTTAACGAGTTGTGACATTGTCTCACGACATAGCGACAACTAGTGCCTAATAAGCACACACAGATTAGTTAAATGTCCATAAATGTCCAATATGTGTCATATGCTTTGATTTAGGTTTGATGCCTGTATATGGCCATGAAACGAAATGAAGTGACACAGGACATTTTGACTTGTGTTCTTAAAAGTATATAATGTACGTGCCAAACCGCAAATCATTTGAAATTTACAAGTTCGTAACAATTTCTGTATTTGGAAAATTATTGTGAACGTTTTATTTCACAAGTTTGACACGGTAAACTGTCCAAATTATTCCAAATGGTATGAGCTCTGATGTAAATATCATTCATTTGACACAACAACGTTTGGTATGGATTTACAACTTCTGTAATATTTACAACAGGACGTTTCTGGCAAGGCTGTGTTGTAAATATTAAAGAAGTTGTAAATCCATACCACACGTTGTTGTATTACCTCCCAACTTCTAAATGCCCATCAAGCATCGGATCATTGATTTGGTTTAGCCCAGTTTAACCCCGCGTATAGTCTGGGACAGGGGTATATTCTGGCCTGTTACACCGGCATGTATAACATACCTCCCTGGATAACAGACACTGATGTTAGTACAAGTCTACGATAACGTCTTTCAGTGGCATGTTTAGAAGTTGATGAATCAGATAAGGACAAACTTTATGGATAATGCGACGTTTCGACACAGATTCTTGTATCGTTGTCTTACTTGCTACTCTTTCCTGCCCTGCTGCTTCATCTACATTCCATGTGTCCAAATCACATGTAGAAAACACTGCTCGCAACCAAAGATCAATTATTTTTGGGGTCTTTATTTCTTTTACCTGTTATCTCCATAATGGACCAAGACTTGGCGTATTTGAACATATCCCTGGAGGGTTATTTGAATCCTCTTTTTAAGACGTATATACATTGTGAACAGACCAAAAATCAATAAACTTAAACTTGGGTAATATTTGGTACATTTATCGCCAACTTTCATCCCTTCTGGAAATCTTCTATGTTTGCTGACCTATCTACCCAGAGGTAATTACACTTCCAATAGGACTTTGCCTTTCTAAGCGTTATTCCCCCCATGGAAGAGAGGAGATACACCTACAGCGACAGTTTGTAGTAAAATTGAGGTGATGAATCTACAGTGAGAATAATTTCACTTCAAATTGCAGCAGGTTTATATCCTGAATGTAATGATCTTCTAGAGACTGGATGATGTTCAGGTGTTAGTAACTGCATCATGGGTAAATCTCTGTGGCTGCACAACCGTCACATTGTCGTAGTCTAGGGTGGGGGTAGGGTAATGCTGTTGTTTATCACATCTGAATCTATGATTTCTTACAAGTGATTGTTTTGATGGGTCAAGTCTTGGTATTCGTCGCTATGCTATTGCTGGTGTACTGCTGAATGTGCTGCAAATGGATTTTCATTTTGTCTATTCTTAACATTATCATTGTCATACGCTTGGAGGAAAACTTGAAAACTGAAACAGAAGGCTTATTCTTTGTTGCTCATGACAAGTCACGAATGTGTGGCTTTGCATCAAACATTTAAACATGAAAAGTGGATTATACAATAAATGTATTCCGATTTTCAACACCTGGTCAGTCGATGACCAACTTTGACACAAACACAGTATTTTAAGCGACATGATGCCGCGGCTCCATGCTTCTGGTTTTGACTTACAGGTCCATCCATGAACGGCCTAGATTATGTAGAGGACGTCAACGACAATCATTATTAAATATTCTTCGGAGTAGGCACGTATACAGCCTTAGAAACACCCAGGTCAACACACCAGATCGTTGTCATTTTCAATCTAATGAAATCATGTATGTTGATGTATTACGCACATGAATATATTTATAATTTATAATTTGTAAACAATAGCCCTCTTGAAAGCACGTGACTCCCCTCTCAATGTTTAATCAATTGACGAAGGCGAAATTGAAAAGATGAGTCTTGAGTAGGCGTTTAGACTTCTAGAAACTAGATGGTTAGAACATTTTCTATCAACTAGCAGCTCAAAGAGTAGTGTAATATGGTATTTTATATGTGGTCATACTCTTGTCTACAGATGACATTACACGCTGGTATAGCTCGATATTTCCAGTTCATGAAGTACATGTAGATAGCCCACTGTAATAACACCTCCCAGGCTACATGTTAACTCCTGCTTCGCACGACGATGCAGCGTGTGTGAGAGCGTTAGGAAATACTAATCCCCGCGCAGGAGCCTGAGATGAATGAACAGACCTTGGAGACCGCACAACTTATAACTGTAAGTAATTAGCTATTGCGCTGTATTTCAAGCCGTCCCAGAGGTTGACATCCGGCTAATGATCCGTGCAGAGTAAGGTAATCACTTTGATAACAGCATCAAAGGCAAGCCAAAATGCAATCTGCTGTTTTATAGCTAACTCGCTTTAATACAAATGTCACTTAATCATTTAAGTGGAATGCGTTCAATTGCTTTCTAAATATTAACGACCGCCCTCAGTAGTCTGTGATAACATCACTGTGTCATAAATGAATGGATAGTAGATTCCTTCAACTCATTTGAATCATAAATCAACATATGACAGAACATTTACTCCACACTTTAATCTATCTACGGTATACGTCATGCGAACTTATCCTCGGCAGCAGTGGTTTAATGTCATACATTTAGATGACCAGTTACGTATAACGTTCTCGTTATGTCCATACCAGACTGCGAGCTGACACAACGAGAAATGTGTATACATAACTGGTATGTTGGCTTAACGTTACACTGAGCACAATACCCGCCAGCTCACCTGTCATGAAGAATTAAACTGTTGGGTAAATGTTTGATCAGCCACAAGTTCTAATTTATTCATCTATTCTTTCCATTCATCAGTCGTTTTAGCTTCATCGCCTAAATGACTCGAGATCAAAATTGACAAACTTTATGGATAACAACTTCTTTATTACGAGATTGTGACGTTTCGATACAAATTCTTGTACCGTTGTCAAGCAGGGATTCCTGCTTGACAACGGTACAAGAATATGTATATGCAGGGATTCCTGCTTGACAACGGTACAAGAATATGTATATGCAGGGATTCCTGCTTGACAACGGTACAAGAAAATGTATTTGCAGGATTCCTGCTTGACAACGGTACAAGAATATGTATTTGCAGGATTCCTGCTTGACAACGGTACAAGAATATGTACATGCAGGGATTCCTGCTTGACAACGGTACAAGAATATGTATATGCAGGGATTCCTGCTTGACAATGGTACAAGAATATGTATTTGCAGGATTCCTGCTTGACAACGGTACAAGAATATGTATTTGCAGGATTCCTGCTTGACAACGGTACAAGAATATGTATTTGCAGGATTCCTGCTTGACAACGGTACAAGAATATGTATCGAAATGTCACACTCTCGTAATAAAGAAGTTGTTATCCATAAAGTTAGTCAATTTTGTACTTCCCAGCTTCTAAAATGCCACTCAAAGAAGTCACTCGAGATCACACCAAGAATTGGTATCACGGTATGCTACTCCCTGTGGCCACACCTGGCTACCTTACAGACCCTGCAATGGGTTAAGACAAAATGTATTATTCCACTAGCAGGAGCACCGTTCACTCGAAAAGTACGATGTAAATTGTACTTAAATGCTGTATCAGATTGTACTAGCTTATCTGTTCAGACAAACACCAATGAGTCGTGCATCGGCAACGAAGTAGAAGCACTGCATCAGCCTACACCAGTTTAGTGACAGTATTCATGAATTTCTGTCGGTCTCATATTGTCTGACTTCAAGCAGATAGTATCCAGAGAGTTGATCAATGTTGAATCATTCTCTACTTTAGCCTTTACCATTTTAAAAACATGTTCTCTTAACATCCTTAGCTCGGGATGATGTTCTTTTGTATCGATCCCTACAATGAATGAATGATTTTTTCAAATTTACAAGTGCGTGTGTATACATACACTTTTTCTGGCATTTCGTGAAGCAGAAGCAAATATTTGCATACTTAGGTACATTATTAAATTTGATAAATAAAGTATATTCAACGTCAGCTGTTTACACAAATGAGAGCTATAGCGATACAGCAGATGTAGAGTAAGGGTAATATGTGCCATTTTTCATTCCACAGAATGTGCAGTCAAAGTACGCTCTCTCATAATTCCTCATAGTATTTTGACTGGGCTCCAGGATAAGCTGTATCATTCTCTACCAGAAGTCCAAATTGAACAGAACTTTCAACATCTAGTTTGTGAATGAAGGGGATTATTGATGTTGATTATTGAGCAAATTCTCATAGTGTAAACGTACATGTCTGTCACAAGCAACGGCATGTGTGCAACATTAAGAACATTCTTTTGATACAGTAGATCGAGAGGTTATCTACACAGAGTACTGGTTTCCTATAGACAAAATGAACGCATCACTAGCAAGCATAGGAGCAAAAGAAGGAATACCTCTCCGATAATTTGCAATTGAAAATATTTTAAGTTTGCGATATTACATAAAAAAGAATTAAGTGTAGCGGTGTTCAGTCAGTGCACAATGAATCCTGTATGTTTTTTTCCGTTTTGTTTTTTAAAATATGTCTTGATTTTAAAATGAATAAGATTCATTTCATTTCATTTCCTACCGCAGTCGCTATACATTGTAGGTACACTTGCAGCTGCAGCTGTAAAACTAGACACTTTCAAAAAATTAAAACAATTCTTCCAAATGTTTCTTCATAAAAAATCTTGGACACGGTATTTTATTGGTAGATAATGTCTTTCCTATTTCAATAGTCGTAAGCATGATTATTGTTTTTCGAGCATTTTATGAGACAAAATCCTTTTTTTTCTCAATAAAATGCCAGAACCCCTCAAATGTTCGGCCTTTTTGAGTGACTGAGCATAATCGTAGAAATGAGGCAAACCTATATCGCGACATATTGTACATCTGGATAATATTCTAGCGAGTGAGGAATGAATGAGCTTAAGAAGTCGTCTCGTCGCTAGGGATCCCCAACTATGGATACCATATGGGACATTGTTTATTACGCATTTGATTGTCCGAGTGTCAACGGCCTTCGCTTATGATGATTGGTGTGAAAACCAGCGGATTGGTGGAATTCTTGGCGATGATCATTGATAATTTTGTTTTCAACATGTGGAGCTGAAGCTGCCACTGTCTATTCTATAAAGTCTTTAGATGTTTTGAACAATTGTTTGGCAACACTACGCTTTGTTATAGTGAACATATACCAAGAGCGGCAGATTCTCTTTGAATGGAAATTATATTTACATGCATAATTTTAATATTTTCCTTATACCAATGGACACTTAAGGAAAGTCGAGCCCAGCGGCATGAAGATAGGACTGGTCTGACTGCTTCTAGTCGGGGCTATAGGGTAGCCTGTGGGTGTCACATACACACATAGATTCGATGACAAATATATGTGGAATGGGTGAAACTCATGGCTGTTGCCGACATTTGCTGTTATGTCAGACGACGTAAGACAGCATTATCTATCCACTGACTACAGTGGTAAATCTGGACATTTTTAACTTTATTCACCAATACAAACTTCCTCCAAATCCTTTCGTGTATCTGCTGTTTGAGGATATAACTGTTCTCAGCAACAGACTCCGACATGGCAGTCCTCCTTGCCGCAGCCAGGTTCTGCACAAAGCCATAGTGATTACCCAGATATATATCATTAGTGTCAAGTTTTCTGTTCTAAGGCAACCCTGTGTAGAACTGTTTCTTGAAGACCGCTGACCAATAAGATTACCGATTCTCTTTTCAAGAACCATTTGATTGGCACGGGTGTCGGTGACTCATGGGTTCTTTGCAAACGAAGCTCATCGAATACGGAAGTATACATGCAAGTCTCTTGTAATCCTAGAGGGCGCGCCTTGACTGGCCTGACAGTTAGCATGTGGGCGATTCCACTTCAGCCTATCAACAAAGTGGGCCTTTTTGTCAAAGCACGGCTACAAAGCTTGAAAAAATCAAAGACATTAAATAGGATTTTCAGATGTGCATTGTGAAGTGTTTTGGAGACTTAAGGGCTTTAGACACAAGTCTAAATTCAATTACAAATAAGTTGCAAACTTCAAAGAGTCGGTGACATATTTCTTGGATTTTCATTTGCAGATACTTATCTCCAAATTAAGCTTTCGGTCTATAGAATCACTGCATCTTTAAAACACCCAAACCTTGGACTCTCTAAGGGCCGTTAAGTTTCTTTATAGTCTCGATGCACTACAATTTCCAATAAATGTCCCTTCTTGCTTAAGGAGCTTTGCATGGTGGGCACTGCTAGGGCATATAACAGGACTGGCTTTCATTCCTTGTAAAAAAACAGACACAAATTCGCTAAAAAACCCGTTCTTTTCATATTTTACACACTGTACTTTAAAGAACAGGAAACTTCTTTGATATTTCCCTTATACACCTTAATTACCAGTGATAGCACACGTGCGGACAAGACAAATATGACTTAGACCAGTCCATTTATTGTTATCTGCCCACGACCTTGACTGGGCACTTGGTTCATCAAACTCTTTACCATAGGTTTTCATATGAGAGGTACTATCTTGACACTACACACGTTTGAGTTGCCACCACGTCAGTAGGTATTCTAATCTAATCAGACTGATGTCTGTGGGTGGTTGTGTTTGAGCACGCAGTGCAGCTGCCGATGCTTCAACGATCCCTTTCTGCTATTACTTAATTACTTAGGTATTACGTGAAATTAAATACTATGTCATGTGAACCTTCTATGAATGTCGAAGTAATAGAACAATGGCCTTAACCACCAATGTGTACCAGTCAATGGTAAGATTTCATGATTATTTCGCGATTTCGTGACAATAATTATCGCCCATCCAAAGTTATTTTCAACTTGAACCATACATATAATATTTTGTTCACGGGTTCAACTGGCTTGCCCTTTGCATGTGTCACTGATGGGGCAGGAAACTGTTGCTATTTGCTAGTGAATCATAATCTTCGAATTCTGTTCATAAGTAATTCGAACAATCGAACCCGCGTTTTGAAGAGACTTTCTATGACATTTTTTGGTCGCTTTTATTTACAACTTTAATTTATTATTGTTTCTTTAATCTATCTGTCCTGGTAGCTCATTATTTAAGTTTACCTTTCAACGGTATTTATATTCATTGGTAAGATTACAGTGCCATATTCGATGTTGCCACTAGGTGCGGCTAATGCATGAATGGCAGACCCATCTCCCAGTAGGGTAGTAAAGATTGTACTTTGTTTTAGTCAAATAGAAGAAGGTCTCTAACTATTAACAGGCATTCATAATTGTATTCTTTTGTTTTCATAGTATAATTGTTTTCATGAATGTGTCGGCAATATAATTCACCTCCCACCGCGAAGGAATGTGATTGATTACGAGGCCGGCCGTGTCTTTTCTTATTCTGTTGCATGTTTCAATTAAAATGGAAAATGTGGGAAATGAAAACTCTTTCCATAGGAATAAGAAAACTTTGATAAAAGCAGAGTTCATTGTACACCCGGATTGTATCCTTAGCATGTGCCATGACTCACTATGACAGAGTGATGATACCAGGATAAGTCAGAAGCTTCAGTATTTTCACCATGCTGGCATGTTCATTACGCACCTCAAGTCGCAACTCAAGTCGTGTTATAATTGAATATTATGCCTTGGCATTCATTGTAATAGAACACACATTTGCTCATAAGGACTTGCTGATTGGTATATTTATGACCACTGAGCTCTTTCATACAGACCATTATACTTGTATAAGCGTGCTTAGTGCTGCAAAGCATTGATCCACTGACGGTGCCCTTTAAGTCTTTTGTCGGAGTATTTGCTGAGCGATCAGTTGGGAACGGTGAATATTGTTCGGAAGAAGAGCTTTGGGCTTTGCCGCTGTAGAAATCATTTCATTCATAAAACACCCACGCACATAACTGAACAAGTAAATATTGATATTACTTCCAACGTAACATATTGATAAATGTGATTTAAAAAACGTTAAATCTGTTCGACATATTTGATCACATCTGACAGCTGGTGTTCTGTCTAACCGTAAATGAAGAGCAACTTTCATTGCTTTATCTGAAAGTGCAAAAGAGTACCGAGTTTTGACCATCCCCAGGTATAGAATCCATTAAATTTGGTCTAAAGGGCAATATAGTAATGAAAATTGTATAATGGACCACTGAAAATCGGTGATGACACAAAGTGTTTGTGAAAAAGATAAGTCCTAACTGTAACATCTCCATTGTCACAATTTGCCTGAAAATGTCAGTATTTACATCCCGGCGGCAGCACTTCTTCTGTGGTCTGTAAACAAACCAGACAATCAAGCTATCGATGAACCAAGAAATACAGTTGTTAATGAGTGAGTGAGTTTAGTTTTACGCCGCACTCAGCAATATTCCAGCTATATGGCCACGGTCTGTAAATAATCGAGTTTGGACCAGACAATCCAGTGATCAGCAGCATGAGCATCGATATACACAATTGGGATATGACAGTGTCAACCATTTCAGCGAGTCTGACCACTCGATCCCATTAGTCGCCTCTTACGACAAGCATGGGTTACTGAAGACCAATTCTAACCCGGAGCTTCACGGGTATACAGTTGTTTGAATTACGACTAATGTGTAGAAGTGCAGAAATTCTGCTGTTTTTAGTAAAGGAAATCGGTTTAGAGATGAATTTGTTTCACATCACATGGGGATCAGTTTTAATGTCTCGGACCAAACATTCGTTGTTGACTTTGTAATGTATTTCTTCAACCATCCAATCTGATAATCGCGTTGATAATTCCAGATATCTCGTTATTGGTTCTTCGCAAATGTAATGATGTTGTTTAGATACGTTTACTTAATGTGATTGGTATTCCGGCACCGAAAATGATGGTATCAGGGATCGGTGTTTTACATAAACATGTCTACCCCATGACTATTCCATTGAATTAGTGAATTCTACATGCTCACAGAAGGACATTGTTGTTGTCTGGTTTCATGTATTGTATCTGATGGTTCCTCTACATGTGGTGTGGTTGAGGGGTCAAGACGAAACCCCGTCTTCAAACTGTCTCGCTACTGAGTACCTCATTTACAGAATGTGCGTCGTAGCTATTAACATTTGACAAAGTGAAACATAATTAATTCCATATCCATAACCTAACGCCATGTTAGGTGTGATGTGTCCATGTTTAAAAGTTATTCCCCAAAAGTAATTATTATCATTTCATGATCGCTACTGTTTCAGTGACCCCACCTTCATGGGGCATGTCGGTGGAATTTATCACTTGTTCAAGGAGATTATTTAATCATGTGTAAGGAGAATTTTAACCCTGTTCAAGGACATTATAGAATCATGTGTGAGGGGAAATTTTAACCTTGTTCAAGGACATTATATAAGTGTGAGAGGAAAATTTAACCCTGTTCAAGAACATTATTTAATCATGTGTAAGGGGAAAATGAACCTTGTTCAAGGACATTATATAATCATGTGTAAGGGGATTGTTTAACCTTGTTCAAAGAGCTTGTATAATCAAACATAAGGGGAATGTGTTCCCTTTTCTCTAGGCGATGATTTAATTATATATACGGGGATTTTAAAACTTTGTTCAGGAAGATTCTATATTCACATGTAAGGTGAATTGTGTTATTTAACCTTGTTTGAATAGATTATGCAATGCTTTTAAGGGAGGTTTTAACGTATAACCAGGCTCCGGGGACACTGGAACCATATATGGGGACTATATAACATTTAGAGGAATGTTTAGCCATATATAAAGGTAATATATAATAATATGTATTGGTTCAATAACAAACTATATAACCATATACGGGATGGACTATTTGACCATATACAGGAGGACATTGCCTTCTCTTCGGAAGTTTTGTGTCAAAATGACTGAAAATAATTCCAAATGAGTACCAATAACTATATGTTTGAGTATGTATAGTACCAAAAGCGTCAACTAAAATTTGAATAGTTCTAAAATACAAATTCTAACATATATAATCAATTGGAAGTAGGTAAATATATACAAGTAACTACGTTTATAACGACCAAGATTACAACGAGCTGACGAAAGTAAAGTACTGCTGTAGTCCTGACCACTTGTACATTTTAGTCGAAATGCCTTACACGAACTAACGTTAACGTTATAACGAACAACAATTTATGGTCCCTTTGAGTTCGGTATAACCGTAGTTGACTGTGCTGTGATGTTATCGTCATTGTTTTCTATATAAGCATGTTGGTGTACTCCCCCTGTGCATTAATTCATGTCTTCTCTCGATGTTTCCGGCTGAACCAGAGATTAAAGCTTCAAAAGAAGAACTTGACGTGACGAGATTTATGTTGTAGCCTATGGTTCAACTTTGACAACACAGTGAGTCGACACAAGTTACGGAAACCACTTCTCAGCCGGTGACAGTGACGACACGAGGACCATCTTGTTTAGCTGTATGCTCTAATGCACCTGGCGTTGTTTATCGCGTGTTATAAACGTAGAATATCTACCAGATTCCATTGTGCCTGAAAGTCTAAGCAGTGATGACAATTATATGAATAGATCTTTGAAGGTCAGTGATGACACCAGGCTCTGCTCCAACGGCACCATCCGTCACTCCAACAATTTGCATCACTCAAAATGCCACATCATCGTCATCTCTTCTGTCTTTACGCTCCACATGTATTAATGCGTTCTTCTTGTCCAGTGTTTAGCTCCACGTGAGTATTCCCGCTACCTAAAAGGTAACGACACACCGGTATTAAAACCTAATGATCTAAACACAACAACCGCAGTGAGAAGATAATGGATGTATTTTCAATGTCATCAATGATCTGCCAACTGTCGCCACAGCCCACACGTCCTGGGTTAACGACTGTCGCTATTTAACCATCACTTTTTAGTTTGTCCCCTGAAGAATGTATATTTATGTGGATATTTCAGCGGAATACAACGTTATACATGGAAATCAGCAGTAATAGATACTTCACAGTTGAAAAGACCCATATACTATGGTACAACAGAAAGGTACATAATATGGCGCATAAGTGGAAATACACTAGGGTACATCTGTGGAATACGCATAGGGCACAATTATCACCTACAGATAGAGCAGACGTCACAATTATCACCTACAGATAGAGCAGACGTCACAATTATCACTTACATAGAGCAGACGTCACAATTGTCACCTACAGACAGAGCAGACGCCACAATTGTCACCTACAGACTGATCACACGTCACAATTATCACCTACAGACAGAGCAGACGTCACAAGTATCACCTACAGACAGATGAAACGTCACAATTATCACCTACAGACAGAGCAGACGTCACAATTATCACCTACAGACACAGCAGACGTCATAATTAGTATCTGCAGATAGAAACGATTCAAATGATTATTCATTTCTAAATATTCAATGAATAATCATGAAGCCATTAAAAGCTATAATATTGATTAAAATGTATATTGTTATTATTACCCCTCTCCACCTTAGTGAGTACGGGGGATGGGGTAGTCTAGTGCTTAAGGCGTTCGCTCGTCACGCCGAAGATCCGGGTTCGATTCCCCTCATGGGTACAATGTGTGAAGCCCATTTCTGGCGTCCCCCGCCGTGATGTTGCTGGAATATTGCTAAACGCAGCTTACAACCATACTCACTCACTCATAGAGTATATGCGTCTATATGAGAGTATTCAACGTTGTTGTGGGCTCAACTACTTCAGACAGCGCACATCTCGCAGTTCTCATGCCCCACATACATATGTCAGCCTAACGTAGGTGTATAGTTCGGATAAACCTCAACAGGAAATTCGTATTAACTCTTCTGTGTCGATAGGTTTACATACAGCAACGTTTTTTCCCATCATCGTGAATAAATAATGATTGGAATCTTGCTCCGTGACACATGTTAGACATGATGGAATCTCGGTGCGCGTGGGACAGGGTGCCATTATTCCTGCCCAGAACCTGAGGTTTGTACACGTTCTATGTGAACAGTTGCTTGTTTAATGACTGTGATCAATACTGAGGCGCTATCACAGTAAGCGATGCACGCCCTACAAATACGCATTGGTAAACACCTTGTGTGTCGGTTGTGTTACACGCCAGTCACACTGTTGTTGTCGTGATTTGATGACAGCCTCTGTTTGGGGTTCGATACGGCAATATAGAGCGCAGATAAACACTGAATATTCAACCTGCGAATATGAACAAAAGAGAATGGATTTATCTTATCCTGACGTGGGCTGGGTGAAGTGGTGGTATTTATGTTTGAAGTGGTATGTGCGTTTTGCTGGTGAAACTTTCAATAGAAACTTGGAAACCCATAAGCATTCTTATAAAGTCATCCTCATTCCAATCTGTATTGCTAATGGTTTGGCAAGAACCCACACCTTGTGGTACCACGGTTGGATATACACCTTGACACATCAGTAGGATAACATCAAGGACACAGTCAGTGGGACAATAACACACTCGATGAGAAGTATATACACTTGTACCCTGGGGCACATCAGTAGGGGACGCCAGGGAACATTTGAGGAAACCAAACTTGGGCTCATGAGTAAGATATAAAGTTACACATTGGAGCACATCAAAAGGGTAGACACAAGGGCAAATCTGTAAAATATACACTTGGGCACATCAGTTTAATAGGCAATGGCGCACATCTGTATGGTAGACATAAGGCATATCTGTGGAATATACATTAGGGCACAACAGTGGTTAAAACTGAAAGAACCCATGTGCAGGATATACAATAATACACTGCAGGATATACAGTGTTGCACATCAGTGGGGCGTACAGCACAGAGCAGTAGTAACACGATGGCTCCAAACATGTGGCGTGTATTGTGTTCATGGTTAAACCACGCATATGGCTGAAAACCTGCTCATCATATGTTGTTGGTTACCGTACATGCGCCAACTAAGTGTACATAAGTGAGTCTGGCCCGGACAGGGTCAGACAGTCACACCTGGCCTATGTCCTCAACCAGATCATCCATTCCATTTGCGTTTGACGATCCTCCTGAGCTGTGAGACGACGGGATTCTTTTACTTCGAGACGGTCTGACAGATTCCATAGACCCTAGACCTACCGATTTACAGGTTGATGTCATATACAAAACCCGGATTCGAGTGGTTTATCAGAAAACATCTTGATGCGCCCCCAGATCAAACAGTATTACCATGAGTAGCCCCGTCACTTCAACAAGTCAGCGCACATACACCTAGCCGGCCTGTGTAAACCAGAGGGACTCTCTTTCCAGCTTCAGTCAATAAATCTCACTTAATCGAGATCGTTACTTGGCCGCATCTGTAATCTAGCTGGCTGCAGTGACAAGGGCATATAGACTGAGAATGATCAATGACAACTTGTTTTAAACGTCACGGCACAAGTGTTTACTGACATGAGTAAGTTCCATGGGAATATCCGGTGGCAATAATATGGTATTATTACACAATGCAGTTCCTGGTCCTTCCACATTGCCGACAAAGGGCGACTTCCACATAGACGGGGACTTGCAATAACATCGGGTATATCTGTGGACATATAGGGAACTCTCAGCTCCAAAGCTAATCACGTTCACTACACAAATGTATTGGAATATTGAAAGGGAACGTGTTTTCATGCCTTCACTGGCAGGATATATGATGAGCCCTTTATATTCTGTTGGTCATGCCCCAAATAAATAAAGCCTTTCGTTGTTTTCCCGCTCCCATGAGAATAGACTCACGGGGAATTTCCTACTATTTGCCGTTTTTTTTGTAAATGTTACATTAGGTTTCGGTGTTTCGTAAAATAATTGAACGCTAAACTTTAGCTGCATAATCCAGCGTTTCTTGTACGTTAAGTGACGAAATGCCCAACATATCCACACTTTACAGATTGGGCCACGCCATTATTCGATCATGTGGTAGCATATGATTTATTGCATGTAAGTTTTGTTTTGAGCTATATTTCATTTGAGAGATTTATGAAAAAAATACCGAAAACTACAATAGTCTTTAATCGAACCTAAATATCTCAACAGTACATTTATGGAAACAAGAGTATGAATACATTGGCTAGTACCGATAGGTATTAGGTTATTGCCTGTAGTAACTAGATACAAATGACTATTTGGTATTGTACGAATTGTACTGTCATGTTGTATCCACAGATATTCTCATCACGAACTATTGTTCAGATAGTTCTTGCATTTGCCATTAGATATAAAGAACACAGTTCTCATTATTAGACTTAGAGTCTATTCATTCTCAAAACTCAGTGGGATACCCATTTCTCATTACTTGGGATGTCTTTTGACACATATTGTAATAAGTTAACGCAAATTATTCATGAAATCTTTGTCTGTTTATGGATCCCTTGTGGCCGGTTTTCGTGTCGTCGTTTCCTGACTTCATTCTGATTCCATATTTTTATTAATCGCGTGTGTTTCTTGTATGTGGATACCGACGACAATCAATACAGAATTAGTAACATGCCAGTTTTCACAATGAGACATTCACCTCTTTGCATACATTTCTTTCTCGTTTCACAATGCCGGGATCGTGCAGACATCCAGTTTGTCCTGCTGATGTGTCGGCAAATAAAAAGGAAACCGTTGACATTGTAGTTGTTAAGTAACACACACATTCGTCATTATCCCCATCATCATCCCCATCATCATCATCAGCAGCAGCAGCAGCAGCAGCTCTATTCAGCATGGGCGTCAGTCATGGGTCCATGTTAAATACGTGTCAGCACCCACTCTATATCTACAAACCAGCACGTTATACCACTCACCTCATTGCAACAAAAGGATATCACATACCAACAGCACACTAGTTACAAAACAACATGCTATTCGCCGTCTAACAACAAAAAAACATGCTATTCGCCGTCTAACAACAAAACATGTTATTCGCCGTCTAACAACAAAACAACATGTTATTCGCCGTCTAACAACAAAACAATATGTTATTCGCCGTCTAACAACAAAACAACATGTTATTCGCCTTCTAACAACAAAACAATATGCTATTCGCCTTCTAACAACAAAACAATATGTTATTCTACCCGCCTCTTAGCTACCACACAACATGGTTTACATCCCACCTTCGACCTACAAGCCAACCACCCATCTTGCAGCTACGACGCAAATGTTGTACAATCTAAATAACAACAGAAAATACCATGTTATGTCACCCAGCTTCACGATACAACATGGCATTTTCTACTCCCAAACTCCAATCTTGCTGCAGCATGTGTTACCACTAACCTACTGGCTGTACAGCAATACGTTGGCCAACATGATTGTTACAACTATGTTCTACTACCTATGTGGTACCATCCACGTTCTAGCTTCCAAGTTGTACGATAAGCGACCTAGCCACCTATCTAGTAGTAACAAAACATTATATACCACCTAACCAGTGACTGCATCTAACAGAATGTTATTCCTGTCAAATTATAGCTACACAACCTCGCGTACAGCTTAACTTTATCAATCTCATCCTGTAATAAATCATTCCCATTCAATATAGATCTTAGTAAATACCATTTTAACATGAACTAAATGAACACAATAGGCAGTCAGCCTTCTTCCAGATGCCATCTTCATCACGTCAAGCTTGATCTTTCTTAGCCTACATCATCCCAGGTTTTACCTTTAACCTGACTTCAACATGAACATCACTGGTACAGTCCTTGCCTCAGGGAAAATTAACTTTCCATAATTCGCGTTTGATATGGACACATATATTTTTACTAAAAAGTTAAATGAAGAGATAAAAATACTCTGACGTTAACTGAAATATGATTCCTCTGGAAGCCATTGATCAACAACTCGTGAGATCTTACATTAATCCCTCAGTCCATTTTCGTTCATTTTACCATGGTAAATATTCATTATAAGGAACTCACAGCACCATCCGTTCACATAATGAAACAGATCAGTCTACAGCACTTCACAGCACAGTTATATTTAAGTTGCTGGAAACCCACTTCATGAACACCGTGAATACCAGCAGTCATCAATTTAAATCTGAAAAATCACAACACTGTCACGAGACCGGTATATAGATGATAAGTAGTTTGGTTTCTAATAATATTTGAGAAGCAGTTGAGCTCACGCCATCTTCTGAGCCTTCTTTGGGGAGTGAATAGCTGTCTCTATCAATCGATTGATAAATGCGTTAAGGATGGACATGACACGCTCAGAATTGAAGTGGGAGTTATACGTTATATATGTCCCCACAGATTTAAGTGTTAAAACAAAACTGTCAAACTATCATTACAAACAGGAAGTGGAACTTGAACGGTGTTGACAATGTTTTATATTTTTGTAAAACATGGAAATGCATTTGTTCATGTACTTTTGTTAAACAGATTTATCTTCGATTTTGGAATCAAACCAGATCCGGGCTACAAATGGTTTTACACAAGCCTTGTTAAGGGGCGGCTAACTGAATTAGGAATCAGGCCCGCTGACTTGATTGATGCATGCCATCGTATGCTAAATGCTTGGATCAATGCTCATGTTGTCGGTCTCTGAATTGTCTGGTCCAGCAAGATGTGACAATGTCACTAACATACTTACAACAGGTCACCTTTCATATAATTCCTATAATAATAAGACCGGCCTGATATGACATTTGAATGAAGCATGGTAAGTACTGTTTCTTGTTGAAATTAAAACCCAAAATACTAAAATTAATTATATCAAGTGAAAGTGGTTGACATGGTACAATGTATTGTAATAACCTATGTGACCAAGATGTCCATTATAAGGCTAGGATGACTTGGTTTATAGCGTCTCAACAAAACCCGACTACATTACTATTAATCACAGTATTGTGTAGTTCGAACGCGAATATTTATTTGGTTCCTCTCGAAGATGCTCATAGGTATAATTCAAAACACTGATTGAAGGGGTTGAAGCAGAGGTTTTACAGAAACATATTCCATTTTGTGAGTGACTGGTGCCGCCGAAAGGGCGGGACATGCTTAGTATTTTCACGAACACTTGGTGTCAACACTGATTGTTCTGTGATCAGTTCCTATGATTGTTATCGAACCTTTAGCCTTTAACGCCGAAGGGAATCCACTTTTCGGCGAAATCGAGATCAAGGTTTACGCTTTATATGAGGCTCTCTCTGTGAGGCTTATCGACACGTCGGGGAGAATGCCTGGCTACCTCAACATGTTGTAATGCCACCTCTTTTGTTCTCTTCAAATATTTGAAGAGCCGATATAATATATTATATATGTATATATTATGTATTACGAGCACAATATTTGTGTCATGCATGCATTTGTAGGAAACATGCCACCTGTCATACTATTTTACGTGTTTTTATACTGTAATTGAGTGTATATTCCCATCCCATTTCAGTTGTTGAGAAACGTGCCATTTCCTTCAAACAGATGGTGTGTTAACGTGTCGTCAATGGTACACGGATTAACGTAACATTAAGTGAAGGTCAGCATTGTTAGTTCCACCACTACGTGTGACTAGATAACAGTAATTCTACCCCCTGGCTTCAGTAATGACCACACGGACAATAAAGTGGTCACGCACTGCAAGCAGATCCAGTCCACCAACACAACTTCTGAGAAATGATGTTCATAGACTGTGTGTGCACCAATCACAATTGTGATTAACACGGTTTTGCTTTGAATGGGATTACACTAAAGAATTTGTAGTGGTGGTTAAGTGCTATCTCCAATCTCTTACGATTAAAGAGATAAATCAATTCCGTTTTTCTATGGTGAAACTTAATGTGATATTTGATCCCATTTTCTGGACAACGCCAGTACATAACATGATTGATACAGTACTGACCGTTTTCATGAAAGAATATAGAATATTTGTTATTATTAAGCATAAAACAGTTGCTGTCCAGTGATAGAACGCATAAAGAATGCGTCCCTCATCCATGTCAGGATATTCCAGATTCAATTTGTTCATATCCAATAAACGCACCATGATCAAATCAAATCCTGTGTCAGTATGACAACTCGCTGAGAACACGCCTACTGTATAACTTTAACAATTGTTTAAAAACTTGATACTGATATGTAGATTTACTTCACAACGTTCACAGCGTTCTTAGAGGCTGTTACGAATGACAAAGAAAACATTATTACTTGTACCATTTACCTCCATGTATTATGGAATGAACAATTGACTCCTGTATGTGTTTGTGAGAAGTACCACCGATGAGGCAGGACAGGCTCCACTCCGCAGGAGCCGTCTCTATGGTGATTTGTAGATACACACTGATACCGAATCCCCCCCGACATTAAATAAATATTTCTAATAATTATAGAAGGGTATTTTGTCGCTTGTATTTACTTTTATTTCATTTACTGGTAAGTTTCATACACGGACATACAATAAAGCTTGAGCAATATCACTCATTTCATTATGACCAGACAATGGGTAGCACGAGTATTTGTTGACTCAAACCCTCCGACAAAAGTTAATGGATTATCTACTTAAAAGCAACACTACCAGCAAGGGCAGCATGGCTGTCATCTCTCTCTGTCCTACTGTGCTCATGACGGATGGTATTAAGAGCCGACCTTCGGATGTCACCGATCAGAGTTGGAAAGGAAGAAAAACACTCACACTTTCCTCCCTTCCTACGGAGATCGAAAGAAAGGAATCCATTTACTCTCCTTCAGCACGTGCTAATGGCGCTGAACCTACTTCCGGGTTCCAGTGGCCATCCAGAAAAACCGATCTTGACTGAACATGTCTCGAACCCGACTAATGGTGTGCTGAGAACCTGATTGAACATAACGGACAGTTTGAAAACCATTTGTTGAGTAGAAAAGGGAATGGATCGGGTTTATTCACAATTATGAAATCATTGCTTTTGTTATACGGAGAAGTGACATTTGGACAACTTTACCAAATGTTTTATGTTAGTTGCTGGTCTGGTATTTGCAGTTCCAATCAAAGCATCTAATGACACTGAATGTCATTTCATGACGCTTAGGAAAACTATATTGGTGAAACTAGCGTCACACTCCATCATGGGACCTTTCAAAGCAACAAATAAGATTAACTCTTCGTGCAAAACATATGTCTACAAATAGCTGTAATATGCCCCTTGAGAATGTCAAAACAAAATTGCCTTCGGTTCATACCTAAAATGGTCAAGTACAAAACAAGATATGTTTGCATAGTGAGAATGATATTGGCACGTGAGCCCACGTTAATTGTGCAGAGCTAACACTCAGAGAATTAAGTGGAAATGGCACGATCGACCTGCCAGAACGTGATAGTTCCACACCTGTCTTTACAGACTCGCAGAGCCAATGAAAATACTGTCAGGAAACCTCCCGCCCGCCACCCACGGCTGCATTCATTAAAGGGCCAATCTTCTTCCCACACTTTTCTTTGCTCCACCCCTCCTCCCGCACTCCCGCCCCCTCATCTCCCATCCATGACTCTGTCCGTTACGTTGGTGTTGATACATTCAAAACCTACTCTGCAGTCGTGTTTGTGAGAACGTCCAAGTGAAGTCCACCGACAATGCCTTACCTATGACCTCCAGAGACTGCATCTTACCTACATCTCCTCTACTTTCAGAAGCAGCATGAAACCATCTGGTGCCGCCCTCAGCGCTCTGTTGCCCCTCTTTGTATTGTTGTCATACACAGGTAGGTCATTACGGTACTCCTAATGTAACTATTACTCTCTGTGGGGTATAGTCCCAGAACTTCGTGTGTACTTTCTCACTGATGCATCTGGATGTATTGGAAGTGCTCATGAAGTTGTTCTGAGAGTGTTTGTATAGACGAGTTGTTACTACACATAAATGCCACTTTCAAACGATTGTAGCATATATTATCAATAGTATGTAATATGTAATATATGGCAATTGTGACATTCTATACTGTAAAGCCTATTGCTAAAATATGTTACAGCCTTCTGTGATATATTACGCGCAGAGTATGTGCGTATATACTCAATTCTAACTTATTCGATATATACAGTCAGGCTTTTGACGAAGTATACAAAGTATAAATCTTGTTCAATCGGAAACTTCCCATTACTTATTTTTAATTGACATTACGTCAAATCTTGTGCATATTTGAGAAAACAGTTGTTTCTAGTCAATGAATCTTTTCATTACAAACCGTCTTAACATGGTCCAAATGGTTAGATAAACGTGGATACATCTATTTGTTCTGATGCAAAAAATCCTCACAATCAAGAAGTGGTTACGGCTGCCAATAACTCATTATTCAATTACACCTGAAATATGTCCTACTGATACTGTTCATAAATGAGAACGCGTGCTTTCGGTATTGTTCCAACATTTCTTGAGTCTAAGGCATTAGTGTCTGACGTTACATCAGACAAAAGGTGGCCAAAATACAATGTAGGTACCGCCTCCACGGGGCAGTTTACACAGGACCGTGGAAGACTGTAATTAGGTATTTTGTTCGACTGCCTCTGTCAGCATTGATCCGCCGTCCTGGATTAAGACTGGATGCAAATGGCTTCCGCTATGTGGAAGTATCATCGTGAATGCCAGGACCATAGGTAGTTTGTTGCTTGCATCTCAGCCAAGCGGAAGGATGCTACAAGCCAGCGAACACGACGCTGACACGGCATTCTATTGATTGCGAGAACCCATGTAGGCTGCTCTGGGTTTGTTAAATAGATCGCTGTTTGAGTTTGTTTGACTGACTGGGATAATCTTATACACGTTCCGTTAAAAAAGTTGCATGAAGTTCTTTATCTTATTATCATTCAAATCAATATACAACGTAGGATACCCGACACTAACTGTCAGCTTACATTAAGGACCTTGGCTCCTCTTCATGCAGTTCAAACTACTTCTCTCAGTTAGCGCTGCCTAGTGAAAACCACCAAGACCTTTTCAGAAAAAGTGAAGACATTTGCCTTGTCCAGAGTGTCCGAACCGAACCTAAGGCAAGGAAAACAATGGGGACTCAGACAATTTGGTCTGCAGAGATGACAGCGTGACATTTTTCAAGTGAGGTCCACATATTTATCATCTTTTACCTCAATCTTGTCAGTCACATTGGTGTTAAAAGATATAAATGGTTTCTATATATCTAAACAATATGGTTTAGTTTGTTGTCCATGACACGCTCTACATAGTCTGGACGGTGGGGTAGCCTAGGGGTTAAAGCGTTGGTTCGTCACGCCGAAGACCCGGGTTCGATTCACCACATAGGTACAATGTGGGAAGCCCATTTCTGTTGTCCCCTGCAGAGATATTGCTGGAATATTGCTAAAAGCGGCGTAAAACCATACTCACTCACTCTACATATTCTGGGCAGTGAAAACCACGAGAATGCAGAAGACGAAATGAAAAGGAGTCTCCATATTGTGTCGCCTTAGATTCTGAGCTTCTGCAACCGCCGGGCATCAACTGTGAAGGTGTTTCATCAAATTCCATTTCATAATCTACATTTCATATTAACATTTGGATGCAAAGTCACACAAGCAGTTGGAAATGGCTGTGCGCTATGCACTATTACTGTCACTTGTGTGAGGGAAGGTCACGTCAGTCCCAGATGATATACATCTCACGAGAGTCAACACAGTCACTTGTGTGAGGGAAGATCACGACAGAACTAGATGATATACATCTCACGAGTGTCAACACAGTCACTTGTGTGAGGGAAGATCACGCCAGCATTAGATGATATACATCTCACGAGTGTCAACACTGTCACTTGTGTGAGGGAAGATCACGCCAGCATTAGATGATATACATCTCACGAGTGTCAACACTGTCACTTGTGTGAGGGAAGATCACGCCAGCATTAGATGATATACATCTCACGAGTGTCAACACTGTCACTTGTGTGAGGGAAGATCACGTCAGTCCTAGATGATATACATCTCACGAGTGTCAACACTGTCACTTGTGTGAGGGAAGATCACGTCAGTCCTAGATGATATACATATCACGAGTGTCAACACAGTCACTTGTGTGAGGGAAGATCACGCCAGCACTAGATGATATACATCTCACGAGAGTCAACACAGTCACTTGTGTGAGGGAAGATCACGACAGTCCTAGATGATATACATCTCACGAGTGTCAACACTGTCACTTGTGTGAGGGAAGATCACGCCAGCATTAGATGATATACATCTCACGAGAGTCAACACTGTCACTTGTGTGAGGGAAGATCACGCCAGCATTAGATGATATACATCTCACGAGTGTCAACACTGTCGCTTGTGTGAGGGAAGATCACGTCAGTCCCAGATGATATACATCTCACGAGTGTCAACACTGTCACTAGTGTGAGGGAAGATCACGTCAGCATTAGATGATATACATCTCACGAGTGTCAACACTGTCACTTGTGTGAGGGAAGATCACGTCAGTCCCAGATGATATACATCTCACGAGTGTCAACACAGTCACTTGTGTGAGGGAAGATCACGTCAGTCCCAGATGATATCACGAGTGTCAACATCTCACGAGAGTCAACACAGTCACTTGTGTGAGGGAAGATCACGTCAGCACTAGATTATATACATCTCACGAGTGTCAACACAGTCACTTGTGTGAGGGAAGATCACGGCAGTCCCAGATGATATACATCTCACGAAAGTCAACACCGTCACTTGTGTGAGGGAAGATCACTTCAGCACTAGATGATATACATCTCAGGAGTGTCAACACCGTCACTTGTGTGAGGGAAGATCACGTCAGCACTAGATGATATACATCTCAGGAGTGTCAACACAGTCACTTGTGTGAGGGAAGATCACGTCAGTCCCAGATGATATACATCTCACGAGAGTCAACACAGTCACTTGTGTGAGGGAAGATCACGTCAGTCCCAGATGATATACATCTCACGAGAGTCAACACCGTCACTTGTGTGAGGGAAGATCACGTCAGTCCCAGATGATATACATCTCACGAGAGTCAACACCGTCACTTGTGTGAGGGAAGATCACGTCAGTCCCAGATGATATACATCTCAGGAGAGTCAACACCGTCACTTGTGGAGGGAAGTCACGAGGGAAGATCACGTCAGTCCCAGTCCTAGATGATATACATCTCACGAGAGTCAACACAGTCACTTGTGTGAGGGAAGATCACGTCAGTCCCAGATGATATACATCTCACGAGAGTCAACACAGTCACTTGTGTGAGGGAAGATCACGTCATCCCAGTGTCCCAGATGATATACATCTCACGAGAGTCAACACAGTCACTTGTGTGAGGGAAGATCACGTCAGTCCCAGATGATATACATCTCACGAGAGTCAACACAGTCACTTGTGTGAGGGAAGATCACGTCAGTCCCAGATGATATACATGTCACGAGAGTCAACAATTAGATGATCACATCACACGAGTCAACACAGTCACTTGTGTGAGGGAAGATCACGCCAGTCCCAGATGATATACATCTCACGAGAGTCAACACAGTCACTTGTGTGAGGGAAGATCACGCCAGTCCCAGATGATATACATCTCACGAGAGTCAACACAGTCACCTGTGTGAGGGAAGATCACGCCAGACCCGCGGCTAAACGTGCTTTTTCCGTTTATGTGTTTACTGGAGAGAAAGAATGTCAGCGAGAGACGGTGTTAATTCATCTCCGGCGACACATGCCCAGGTGTGTTTACATGATGCTACTGATTTCACATGTTAAAAAACTATTCCGAACTGATATAACCCTCTTGGTTTCAGAATTGTAATCTGGGATGATGGTTACTACACGTACATATAATAAAACATAATCGTCTAAAACCATCGTGAGTTTTGATAAAAGAATAATAAAACATAGCTATCGTCAAGTAGGGAAGAGGAAGACCGTCGTGTGTTCGTCAAGCCCATAAATTTTCTCGTTGATTCACACATCCAAACGCGGTGGTATTGATCTCTCTCTCTCTCTTAGTCTAGTCACAAAGACATGTTGGTGTCACGTGGTGCTCCCGATATACACCAATCAGTAGATTACAGATTACAGGAAACATAGATTCTAACCAACACTCAAACAACAGTTGTTTCTCTTCAAGCTAGCTGCATCTCGAGCATATTAGCCAACACAAGAGGACTTATCGTGTTACTCCTGCACAGTCGTGTTTCATATCGTTTGCCCTGTAGAACATATTATTGTGTCTGCTACAAAACAAGCGATATAGGGAATTGTATGTATCTAAATGTGTAACGTTGTTGACGTTGATGAGCAGGTGCCCTTGGTGGGTGCCCGAGGCCACCACACTGATGTCATCATGAGATAGTTAACTGAGCTATAGTGAACTAACAGCCGACCTTCCACACCGATGGCAACATACTGGCAATCTGGGACCATTAGCTATGACCGACGTGCTTGCCCCCAGGCCATGGCGTGTGATCATCGTGCACTTAACTTCCCTCGCCCACTGGAGGGGGCAAAATGCCCCTAGATAACCTGTTCCCACATCTGTGTAGAGTACACAGAAACAAAGGCTAGTTAAATAGCAGGGTTGCCCTCATCACAAAACATTAGCAGCAACATGTAGGCGCGCATGGCAGACTGGTGATTGGGCTCGGTGATTGTGTGTCTCGTTTCAAGTCATGACAGTGCCTTGATCAAGGTTAAATCAGAAATAGGGACTGTTACTGAGGGGTTGTTTAGACATATCATGGTGAGACATGACCGACATATACACTTGAGCATCTATGTGTCGCTTATACATATCTTACTAAGACACGATGCAGTTGCACATGGTATATCTTAACACCGTTCACTGGAATCTGCATCATTCCATATCGAATTCCAGAATTCCTCCAGTTTGTTGTTTACGCGTACATTCTGCCTCCTCGCACTACCCCACTATTTGTCAGTCACACGACAAAGAGAACCAATCCATTCACAGCTGACCGAGCAGAGGCATATTTCCGCCAGCACCACACGTTGCGGAGTGAAGACATGGGTGAGGAGAGAGAACAAAGATGTTTCTGTAGAAGCACCTACTTAAAGGATGCATACATTCTCATAGTGAATCAATACCAGCACCACTAGAAACACCAGGTAGCACTAGAAATGCAGTTCTTCCTTGAAAATGAATTCCGACCCCACTAGTTGTATTATGGTCTTCACATCACTCAGAACTTCCTGATGTTGTAGGGATTCATTGCTAAAATGCCTATGACTTCCGGAAAAACATTACAGCACTTTGGCGTGAAATGTAAGTTTGACGCTAGAACGGAGCTCCCCACTTCATGTTTACTTACGCATGTTATCAATCGATGCTTAAGTGAAATGCAGATTTACAAGTTTCATTCATGTAGGTTTCATTGAGGAGTCAGTCATTCGTTGAACACCTGTCGTTCAGGTTTTTCTCTGTGGAGAGTTACAATATTCAACCAGAGGAGACTGGGTTTCTTTCAATTAAATATATGTTGAGATGCGAGTGTGCGTGCGAGCCTGCGTGTGTGCGTATATTACAGTCACATGGAAAATGGGCACGTTAAGTCCAGGTGAATTGAGATACAGCTAATCCACGTCTATTGCTATGCAATCAAAGCTAAATATTCGTCAGTTCATCAGTTTTGTGAGATGTACCAACAAGGAAACAATGGTGAGGGTGACATGTAAAGTAAACATTTTCCAGGTGAGCTACAGGACATTGTCCATGTGTGTTTCGTACATTGACGGTCTTTGTTATGTTTCAGGTCTTTCCTTCGCAAGGTCTCTCTCCCTAGATGATACTTACTGGGTAGATAATGTCGACAAACGAAACTGTAAGTACCAACACTACACGCTGGACAAAGGTTTTGTTGTCAGTATTTCAAAGTAGAAAAAATGAAAAAGTATGAGTATGATACGATGAACATATTGAAGTAAATATTACCAATAAAAGACGTTTCATGAATGATACAAGGACAATCTACCGGCAATAGTTTCCAGACAGAAACAAAAAAAACAGAACATTGCATTGGACGCACAAGGCTCTTGTGTACGTTCTCAAAGATGATACTTGTGGAACAAATTTGGGCATAGAACATATTATCTTCAGGAACATGACTACTAATCTCTCCTCTAAAAGTTCTATATGCTAAAACATTTAACAGTCTTCAAATGAAATAAACTAAAACCAATAAAGATAAATACCAATAAGACAAATATTAGTTAAACTTCAAAAACCCAAAGCCTAAGCATCAAGGCGTCTCTTCTCTTCCCCTGATGTCTTTTATACGATGTTGATATCACAGTGTTATCCATGATACCTCATGCAGTGATATACATGACCACACAACGGTTATATATATTACTTAATGAACGTACAGCTGGTCCTTATTAATCAGCACGAACACATACCAAGATCTGTCCAGTACAGATTAATATTGTCCTTATTGACTGACTTGTCTATGATCCTAATATATACAGTAAATAGAAGATTAAATTACTTGGAAACATGTTTTCCCCATGTCGTCCATGTACTAGCTTCGGCATCGGTCTAATGTGATAGTTCTCTCGCGTTGTGTGAGTGTGGGTGTCCTTGTAGGTCATAAAAACAGTTGTAAGCCCAATAGTATCCCAATCTACTTCCTCTGGTGAAGGAGTGTACACAGGTGGTACATGCGACCAAACAACTAATTATTATAATATCCTTGTAAGAACTCTCTTGTGAACAGCATGACATGGAAGAGTCCTGGCTAATTAATTTGCAAGAAAAGGTCGTGGTAAAGAAGCAGAAACGAAAGGGTTTATTTCACACGTCCTTCAGTACGTTCAGTGGGCACGGCTCAAAATGTCAACGATTGCCTTTCCGTTTGTATTTACCAGTCTCTATTTTCTCTAATATTTGCAATCGTAATGACATATCAAATCAAACAGCCCAAGTGCGTTCTCTTCATCAAATTCAAGAGATTTATCCTATTAACCTATGTCTCTTCAGCTTTAAGGACACTGAATAATCTTTGTGAACTCCAATATTGGAATATACCATACATCTGAAAGGTTTTCTATAAACAGTCAAGAGTACGTTTTATCCAACTTGCAACTCAATTCAGAACGTCAAGAATACCCCGATCGCATCATTCACCGAAACAGATTCCATTTGACGTCAGTAGTGGTGAAACTTATGTGGACGGATCGCTGACCGTCAATCACGACACCCGGTGTCCGTGAAAAACGTGAAGAAAATCACATGAAAACATCCACTGAAACATCGATTCATGCATAGTAATATTCCATTAAATGTAAGAAATTTGAAAAGGCTAATCCTGAAAATGAAACTGAATTACGTGGTTTTAACACATATCCTAATATGTCACATGACACATTTTATAATAGATTTTGCCTGCATTTAATTGATTTTCAAACGGCTTTTACAGCCTCATAATTTGTCCGCTCTTCCACTCATGAAAGCTCTCCCAAATGGAGTACTTTAATAGTATTGGGAGTTACAATAACCATTTTGGCGACTACAGAGTGGGTATTGGAAGGTGAGTGATAACGAGACCGATGGGAGCTACCTCTTCTAAACGGGTTGTATGTTGCAATACACAGTGAATTATGCGCATCTGGCAGCGCCATAACCATCTTCCTTTCACGTCGACATTACTGCAGGGAAGTCCAGCTTCCTTTCACGTCCACATTCCTGCAGGGAAGTCCAGCTTCCTTTCACGTCCACATTCCTGCAGGGAAGTCCAGCTTCCTTTCACGTCCACATTCCTGCAGGGAAGTCCAGCTTCCTTTCACGTCCACATTCCTGCAGGGAAGTCCAGCTTCCTTTCACGTCCACATTCCTGCAGGGAAGTCCAGCTTCCTTTCACGTCCACATTCCTGCAGGGAAGTCCAGCTTTTCACATGTGATTGAAGAAAACATTCAGTAAACATCAGATAACATTTGATTATATCTATTTTCCTGAACACTTAAAGACAATAGATGAAAATATGTCCATGATAACCACGTTTATTGAAAAATATATCCATGATAACCACGTTTATTGAAAAATATATCCATGATAACCACGTTTATTGAAAAATATATCCATGATAACCACGTTTATTGAAAAATATATCCATGATAACCACGTTTATTGAAAAATATATCCATGATAACCACGTTTATTGATAAAAATATATCCATGATAACCACGTTTATTGAAAAATATATCCATGATAACCACGTTTATTGAAAAATATATCCATGATAACCACGTTTATTGAAAAATATATCCATGATAACCACGTTTATTGAAAAATATATCCATGATAACCACGTTTATTGAAAAATATATCCACGATAACCACGTTTATTGAAAAATATATCCATGATAACCACGTTTATTGAAAATATATCCATGATAACCACGTTTATTGAAAGATATATCCACGATAACCACGTTTATTGAAAAATATATCCATGATAACCACGTTTATTGAAAAACATATCCATGATAACCACGTTTATTGAAAAATATATCCATGATAATCACGTTTATTAAAAAAATTGGAATTTGAAATACTAGAACTGTGGGACATTAAGTTAAAGTGATCATTGTCTGAGAATGTTACTGAAGATTGTAACATCTATTCCCTTGTTTGCGAATTTCAAATTCAGTAAATGAAATCTGCTTTTCAGTAAAGACTGTTTCTGGTGTGGCTAATCGTTTCAACAAGACCAATACTCTGTAGTCAATAATATGGGCTGCTTGTAGACCTACCCGTCAGCAAAAAGTACTGGAGTTGTGTGATTTATTTTAACGACACAGAGTACAATCTTGCTCTCACTTCGTACAGTCCCAAAGGGTCATGAGGAAAGGGCAAACATTTTTCAAAATCAGTGGTGTCATTTGGCCTTCGTCTGTTCTTCTTACCACCGACGGCGGCGTCTTTGTGATGCCCAAAACGGATTGAACTCAAGTTTATTTGTCCCACGCGGCAATATCGCTCTGTCGAAATGTGCATCCCAGATGTTCCAGAATCCTGTTTTTGTAGGTTCGAAATTTAGACCGGTTCTCTTAATGATTCCTATTTTGTCATTATCAGAACCATACCCTTCCTCGTAGTTTGATAAGGTGGTACACGACTGAGATCTACAAACAGTTAGCTGACGTAAAGAAAATAGCCTCGTTCTGTCTTCATCGCCCTTCTGTCCAGAACTAATGTTTCTATAACGAGGCACTTTTTGCACATATCTCGACCTCTTCAGTCACACTGTACCTTTTGTAATGGTGATTAGTGCCTTTAAACTCAGTGTCATGAAACGAGGTAATCAACCCAGAAATGATAATTCTGTCGAATCTTTTCACAATACACATCAGTACTGATTACATGGAGAAGTGAGTAGATGTACTTAACATTAGATACATATACATAAACTGACCTGCTTTGTATAACTCTCATTTAAATTATCCCCCTTGTTGCATTATCTACAGAGAGATACCAAATGGATTTGGAAAGAGTCTAAGTGTATGTGTAACAATCTCCTGTTGTTTTTCTCAAACACTTGTTCCACCCAACCACTCTCACTATATGTCCCTCCGCTCTCATTGTAACTCGCATTAACATTGATCCATGATGAATGCAAAAATACCTAACCTTGGCAATCCTCAGAAACAGCTTCCATTTGATACAAAGGACAAAGAAGCTGCGTTCACCATTATGTGTCAATGAACTACTGTAAAGCACCGGTCTTCTTTCTCTATAGCAGGAAATATAGTTACTCTTTTATCTCTATAGTACACTCAGTTATTGTAACATCCTGGTGTAGGGGCATACGTCCCAGCATCATGCTGCTTGTCGTGAAGGTGGAGTAAAGTGGTCAGGTGCAGGGACTTGGTTCACTGCTTGTCGTGAAGGTGGAGTAAAGTAGTCAGGTGCAGGGACTTGGTTCACTGCTTGTCGTGAAGGTGGAGTAAAGCGGTGAGGTGGAGGGACTTGGTTCACTGCTTGTCGTGAAGGTGGAGTAAAGCGGTGAGGTGCAGGGACTAGGTTCACTGCTTGTCATTATGTATCAGTCACTGGATTGTCTGGTGAAGACCACCGTCATGTACCTGGAATATTGGTGACTGTGGCGTTAAGCAACAAACACTCACACATATGCATTATTCATGTATGAACGTCCAAATGTTTTTACTGTTTTCAGCTTGGTTCAGTAAAAAGTCACTAGATGAATTCGGCCCACTATCTAATGGTAAGTATTCTCTAACCATGTAAGAATGTGAAAAGTATCACTTCCACTACCAGATACAACTCTCACATGATAACATATTGTACATAATTAAAAGTAGTATTTTTCACTCATAGATCTCACAGTTTGTTTCAGTTGTATCCCTACGTTCTTGTACATCATGCATAAATAATTAATTTATGGCTAAGGGGGTGATGATGTTCTTAAGGGGGCGTCAGCCATTTTGTGCACATGTTTCTAGTGGTGTGTGATGTGTGTGTGTGTGTGTGTGTGTGTGTGTGTGAGCAATTTTGTACATATACATATTTAAAATTTATTCTTTCAAAATATGGGAATGGGGAGAGGGGGTAATTGATTTTGTATCTGACATGCAGAGGGGGTCACCTAATTTGTGCACAAATTTTAGGGGGGGTTATTCACATTGTACATGCTCTTCCATAAAAATCATCATTTCCCCACCCCCCACCCCACTACCCATAACTTATGACCGGTCCCTAATCTCGATAACCTTACCAACGTCCGAGCAAGTCTCGTGTGATGCTCTGTGAAGTCATGGTCAAAAGAGTATTAGCAATTGTGCGTCAACAATTTGGAAATGTACACAGCAAATGCTAGACCTGTGGGGATGTTGGTCGGCGTATAGGGAAAGCTGACTATTGAAAATATATAGTTACTTCTTTTGCCGTACAGCCTCATAGATAGTTCCACTTTTTGGCCACTCTATATATTCAGTTAAACGTCTTAGCCAAATTACCATGTTTTGATTTCCAAACCGAACAGAATTTAGAATTCACATGCATAAGGACCCAGGAGGGTAGCACAATTACCTTCCTTAAATTCCCTTAATTGTCCCGTCAACGTACCTGTAGTGGATCCAGCATGTAGCAGCAGGCAAGTTATGATGTTGTACCCTGTTGGACACCTGTAGTGAGGAATGTAATACGTATCTAAATATACACTTGTCAGTTTGGCTGGGTGTATAGTTAACATGGAAGAGTTGTATAATGTATTTTCATGCACAATATGATACTAGGGCCTCTTGTATTACAGCAGCCAGCGCCATATCACAGCAGACAGAAGGAGACCATTCCAGGCAACTTTATAGTAAGTACACACAGTGATTCTTTCTTTACAGCAAGACATTACAAAAAATCTTTGTAGCAGTTAATTTTATTTTCTTTCTTTGTATGAGTTAGAACTGTTCTTCTTTCTTTATAGTTGTTAATAATTTACTTTTTTCACTATGGTAAGTCATACAGTTCTTTCTTGATGGTAGATAGTAAGGTGTTTCTTTCTTCATTGTAGGAAATATGCTGCTTCTTTGTCGATAGTACGTGATAAAGTGCTTCTTTCTGTGTGGTAGTAATGCAGTTCTTTATGCATGTTAGGTAGTAGTTCTTCCTTCATGGTAGGTAATATACTCATTATACTGCCTCTTGCCTTATACTAGGGAACGCGTTGCTTCTTTCCAGGTATAAGTAAACTGTTGTAAAGTGGTCCATTCTTTATGATGGGTATTTACATGAAACGCCTTTTTGAAAACACATACACAAAATACTCGTTTATTCAGTAGACTATGCAGTGGTTAGTTCTTTATAGTTTAGTACACAATTATTTCTTTACAATAGCCATATAAAGAATGTGCTCAAAGTATGCGTGGTAGTTCCCATTGCATACCGTAGCCAGTGGTTGGTGACCAAAACATCAATGGCTGCCAATATGTCTGGGCCAGGCAACAAGTAGTGTCGTCACCCCACGATGCCAGGGCTCCTGCTGGACAGTGTACTCGGGAGCAGTGTTGCCTCCTCAGAAATAGTCATAATCAAACTTTAACGAAGACATGCCATGAAGTGAAACACGAATACAATATATTGGGAATTTTCAGGATAACGGAAATATAAATTGTGTAGCGTGTGGGATGAAAATAACCATAAGCGTATCAACGAGAGAATGACACGTTAAACTTAAGTTCCGCCTACAATCAAATTAATGTTTCCAACTGCAAATAGTTAAATTGGTTACTTTTAGTGACATTTAAAATCTTGAGTTCTATGGAGTGTTTGACAAATAAAACGGTTTCAATTGATATTTTTAATAATGATTCCGATTAGATTTAGCATCACAGTTTTTCATATCTGACTAAGGAAACGGCGACATTTCAACATGATGCAGTCACAGAGGACATACGTTGTATTGACATGCTCGCCAGTCAACGCCATGGCAGTTTTATCACGCAGGCATATTAAGTGTCGAGAATATTTCTATGTTGGTTGGATCGCACTAGATACACAGTAATCCGATGAATCTCATTCTGTACAATGTGGTAATTTCATTGAGTATATGTGTTTGGTCTGGAGGGCCACGTCACATGAACATATCAGATTACGGAAGGTTGCCTCAAGTCAGGCACGAGCAAAATTGTTTACCGACGTCATGAGAGTGTCTACTTTCCGATGTTACATTTTTGTGTATTCAAACATTGTTAACGATAAAAGCTTTCCAACCGTGCCAGAGAAACAAACGTGGAATACAAGAGCTAAAAAGAGTGTACTTTTACACAACTATGGGTGAGTGAGCTTTACGGCGAATTTATCAATCTAAAGCGAACCGACGGCGAGGAACACTTAAATACATTTTATCACTTCCTGGATTCTTTGACCCACACATTCCAGGGCTGTGACAGAACATACTAAACAACAGACTCACTCATCCCACAAAACATGGACTCACTCATCACACTCAACAACAGGCTCACCCATCCCACAAAACATGGACTCACTCATCACACTCAACAACAGGCTCACTCATCCCACAAAACATGGACTCACTCATCACACTCAACAACAGGCTCACTCATCCCACAAAACATGGACTCACTCATCACACTCAACAACAGGCTCACCCATCCCACAAAACATGGACTCACTCATCACACTCAACAACAGGCTCACCCATCCCACAAACATGGACTCACTCATCACCACTCCATCCCACAAAACATGGACTCACTCATCACACTCCAACAACAGGCTCACTCCATCCCACAAAACATGGACTCACTCACTCATCACACTCAACAACAGGCTCACTCATCCCACAAAACATGGACTCACTCATCACACTCAACAACAGGCTCACACCCATCCCACTCAAACATGGACTCACCCAACATCACACTGGACTCACAACAACAGGCTCACCCATCCCACAAAACATGGACTCACTCATCACACTCAACAACAGGCTCACCCATCCCACAAAACATGGACTCACTCATCACACTCAACAACAGGCTCACTCATCCCACAAAACATGGACTCACTCATCACACTCAACAACACACTCACCCATCCCACAAAACATGGACTCACTCATCACACTCAACAACAGGCTCACCCATCCCACCAAACACACTCAACAAAGCCCATGCAGTCACACTCAACAACAGCTCATCCCACCAAACAGTCCAACTGTTAGTTTACCCTGTCTCAATCACATGAACAACGTAGGCCCTACACTGTGTTACAACATACAATAATGATACTTGTCTATTCACGTCTTGATGTACACATATTGATGTCTACCTATGGCCGGTCTCTCTGACTCTGATTGACACACACAAGGTGGCGCTGCTGACACAGGCTGCTCACTATGGGGAGAAACATTAATTCCATGTCACGAATGAAAATATCATTACTTTCCCTGGAGAGGCATGGAGACAAGGCAGGTCGGATACCCTTGTTAACCCCGCAGGGCTCGGCCTTCATTACATGGAAATACTCCTCCCACAAAACAACATAGGCTCACAGCTACGTTCACAGTCAATTGGAAACTTTATCGAATTATTCTTCCCATGTCTGAAGAACACAATGTTGGTAATAATACGTGTTTGAACGAGGTTGACATAATTTGCTTTTCGGGGAAACTTTTATAATTGTATCTTGTTTCCCTGTTAAACCTGCGTCAGCCCTTCCTCTCTATCCAAACAGACATCTTGAAACAATTGAACTACTGCTCATTTCGACCTCACACCAAACTCGCTCAGTATCTCACGCCTCTTACAAACTTTTCTAAGTTTTGTCTAACATCAGTTGTCTAGCATCATATGTCCTTGAGTGTTTGACTAAGTGTATCGGCTTCAATCTTGTTGAAGTCATATTAATTCGTTGAATATATGCCCGTCAGAAATACCACAATTATTGTGATCTGTGTCTTATTGCTAATGTGAATCTAAGTGTCATCTCCCTGGTGCAGATTCATATTCCAAGCATTAACTGTAAATATAATAACGTGGACGCCAGAGACGAACCAGGCTTGATTATCCCACGAACCCGTAGATTTAGGAGAACATGTCTCGGCGCTGATTGGTGCACTGCTTATATCCAGCGCAGTTATTATTACTTAGGACATTAAGTTTAAAGCGAGAAACAGACTTCCAACGCTGTGTTGATAGCTGTGAGCCATGGCAATGAGGGACACCCATGATCTGGAAGTAGACACGTTAATCACAGCAGGTTATTATAGACTGAGGGCTGTCTACGTCTGGCATCAATAATCGTCTGTTTTATATACCAACATTTTGGACTTGTGTGCATTATGATGGTGCAGTTACCTGATGGTCGAAATGGGCACTGGTTAGATCTTGTAGGAACATTGAATACTGTTTGGCCATATGGGGAATAGTGATTCCGTCGAGGGCGGGTGATGGTGGTGTTGGTGATGATGTGGTTGTGGTATGGTGATGGTGGTGGTCATCGTTGGTCGATCGTGTCTTGGTGGGTAAAGTGGGTCGGTAGATTCATCATGGCTGTTGTAAGTGTATGGTATGATGGTGGTTGCAGTCTTTACAATGAGTCAGTGTGGTTGTGTTACGTCCAATGTTTGTTGGTTGCAGTCTTCACAATGAGTCAGTGTGGTTGTGTTACGTCCAATGTGTGTTGGTTGCAGTCTTCACAATGAGTCAGTGTGGTTGTGTTACGTCCAATGTGTGTTGGTTGCAGTCCTCACAATGAGTCAGTGTGGTTGTGTTACGTCCAATGTGTGTTGGTTGCAGTCTTCACAATGAGTCAGTGTGGTTGTGTTACGTCCAATGCGTGTTGGTTGCAGTGGTTCACAATGAGTCAGTGTGGTTGTGTTACGTCCAATGTTTGTTGGTTGCAGTCCTCACAATGAGTCAGTGTGGTTGTGTTACGTCCAATGTGTGTCGGTTGCAGTCTTCACAATGAGTCAGTGTGGTTGTGTTACGTCCAATGTTTGTTGGTTGCAGTCTCTCACAATGAGTCAGTGTGGTTGTGTTACGTCCAATGTGTGTTGGTTGCAGTCTTCACAATGAGTCAGTGTGGTTGTGTTACGTCCAATGTTTGTTGGTTGCAGTCTTCACAATGAGTCAGTGTGGTTGTGTTACGTCCAATGTGTGTTGGTTGCAGTCTTCACAATGAGTCAGTGTGGTTGTGTTACGTCCAATGTTTGTTGGTTGCAGTCTTCACAATGAGTCAGTGTGGTTTGTGTTACGTCCAATGTTTGTTGGTTGCAGTCTTCACAATGAGTCAGTGTGGTTGTGTTACGTCCAATGTGTGTTGGTTGCAGTCTTCACAATGAGTCAGTGTGGTTGTGTTACGTCCAATGTTTGTTGGTTGCAGTCTTCACAATGAGTCAGTGTGGTTGTGTTACGTCCAATGTGTGTTGGTTGCAGTCTTCACAATGAGTCAGTGTGGTTGTGTTACGTCCAATGTGTGTTGGTTGCAGTCTTCACAATGAGTCAGTGTGGTTGTGTTGGATCCATCGTTAGTGTGATTGTGTTAGAGCAATGACACCGACTGTGTTGAGTCATATATTGGTAAGTGGTTATGGTCGTGTTGGACTATGTGTTGACTAGGGTAGATATCATATACTAAGCATGTGGTTAGGGATATTAAGGAACACTTTTACTATCCCTGTTCTCAAATACTGAAACGTTTTTATTCTAACCTGGGATAGCATATATTAAATATCAACGCTAAAAAATTGTCAGCCTCGTCTATCACACTACGCAGACTCCACTGAATGTATCAGAAACACTTGATTAGAACGTGGTAGAATATATGTGGCAGTCAAAGAGGTCACCATGTCACCTTGCTGCCGGCTCTGACGTCAGTAGTTGGACTGCAGTCAGATCCAAGTTTGAACGAGAGCGATGGATTGAAATATTTAGAACTCAATTACAATTGCCCAGACAAGACAGACACTTGACGGATTAGGAGAAGGTCAAAGAAATGTACTCGTCATCATTAGAAATATCGATGAACCCGTTAATGGCAATAGATAAAGTGCTGGAGGCAGTCACGTGATCTTTTCTGTCCCGCGCGTGTCGTGTCGGCCTCGTTTTGAACACGTTTTGATGAAGGCAATAAGTCTCGAGACATACGAGGGCGAACATGATTCGAGGTAATGACAATTGCCGTAGATGGACATTAGGCTAATATAACTTTGTTTTGAATTCATCTATTTAAATACATCCATTGTCATTAACGTCGCTACAATAGACAGAAGGTTTCTAGTCCATATTACCACCGAGAACTGTGGATTTGCTGATTCGACGTACCATCAATGTACCTTGTACACAAGTTAAAGCTGCTCTGTGTGTGCCTACTTGAACAGAACGTGTGTGTGTATATCCCGGTCACTTCAGGTGCGTGGGGAGTGAGGCGAGCCTATCGATCACATTGATGCTGCAGCTTCCATGGTCATCCATGAGGCTAGAATATTGCTAGAAGCGGCATAAACCCATACTCACTTGCTGATAACTAGAGTAAACTAATGGATCTCTTCCAGGAAATGTAGAACTCCATACATCAACGTTACTACAACAGAATATTCCACCAAGCATGGGAGGCTGAGATAGAAATACTGATAGAATACCTGATTCGCCTCGATACTAGTTTGGTTGTCCTCTCACTAATCCTCACTATAGGAGGCGATTCCTAGGTTACTGTTACTGTATCTATGTGTAAGGTTCCAGATGACTAAGAACATGTGCTGGATCGGGGAACAAACAACTGAATACAGGACAAGTCAAAGACATCTTTCCGGGGTTTTCTGTTTCGTGGTGATTTCTGATTATGTTTAATGTCAAATTCACCAAGAAAACCTCGGAAATCAAAGATTTGTGTGTTCAAAGCGATTTATCTACGAATTACTCATTTCCTAAAAACAGGTTAATGCAGATTATGTGTATGACCTATCGCTTGTCGACTCGGACTCGGAGAGGACGTCAGCTTTGCAGATTATGAAGTCATTGATTGCTAACGAGGTGAATCAAGTCTGCAATGCGTCTCCGAACTCGTCATATTTTCGCCCTGTTCATTAATCAGTTCCTTCAACGTCTGGGATAACTAGAAATCACATCTTAGATCCTAAGATCACAGAAAAAGAAACCCTTCAATAAATACCGTGTTGAATCTCAAAGAGTCCGGTGAGCTTCGGAGCGGGATTATGTAGTCTGGGCCGTGCAGTCCCCCCGCAGTCCTACATTAACTAACGACTCACAAGTGAAACTAAGCGATGTGGGATTGCCGGCAAATGCATCTGCTTCTAGAATTATGTAAACTGCTGTATAAACACACAAACTATTCTGAGTATTCTGAGGCACAGAAGTTGTTACTTGTCCCTACGAAGAAACAGAGTCAGAAGCGGCAGACACAGATCCACTCAAAGGCAGGGAGACACGCGCTCACAAACACATGTTCACGGCTGATTCGGACTGGAATCTCATCAGCTATATTCAGCTGTTTTACCAACGGAATTAATCCTACTGATAATAAGCACGGTTGTCATGCCGCTTTCAGTAAGAGCTGAAGACCTCAAAAACAGACTTCATATAGTAGTAGTTGGTTGTCTGGATTAACGTTGTCCGGAGTAGGAGGGTTTAACTGTGCTGCAACGGTTGTGATGGCCTGGCTAAGTGCAGATACAGTGGGTTAGTTATGACGACCATGCGTATCTCAGGTCTGTAACCATGAAACACTACACCGAATGCATTAAACCTAATTTGATCTAGTTAACATTGAGTAGCAGGAGGCGGTATTTGATACGGTGGTTTCTGTATAGTACTGCTATAATCCGCATCTCAGGTTGCACGACATATGGGCGGTTTAGTCTCACAGACAGAATATAGAATATAACTATAACCATCATAGCTGCTGCAAGTGGACGGTATGGCCATGTCAGTACCAATCTTTTGTTCATTTCATTCTTACCTTAGGTTCAGGAGTTTGGGAATAATTATCGGTTTTAATTTCTTTAGTTTATTTCATTTCATACATTATTTCCATTTTATATTGGTCACTTCGGTAGTATTCGTCATTGTCGAATCAAGTAAACTACTCAGTAGTTCCAGTAGGTTAAAATAATAGAGGCTAAGCCTATATGCAGGAATACAAACCCATATGTCCTGCTATTCCTCGAGGAACCATCCTAGGGCCTTATACCCACTCTACACGTAACAAAACAGGGTTGAATGCCTCGTGTGACATTAACCACAACAGCCACACCGATGACACAATACCTACAACGACCTATCTCTGGATGCACTGCATCAGAAGGATGCAATAAACACCTCTTGCAGATGCATCTCACAAATCCCAGATTGGATGACCTAACTGAACGATATGTAGACGGAGGTCACAGGACCCGAGCTGACAACACCATGTGACTGCAGGTGACCTGAGAACTTTACATATTGTCCGATACAGTTAATGGGAGTCTGTACCTGGACTCCTGCCTGGAGAAGGATAATGATGCCATGGACTTGACTTCAGAATATATGGGGAAAACCTCAACGCCATAGATTAACCAGTTTGGTTTATCCGACGTAACAGGTTGCAGTTGAGGTAAAAGGCGGTGACAATTATGTGAATGGATCACTGTAAATCAGGTGTCCTGGGAATGGTTAACCATGCCCTGCCGTACCTGTAGCATCCGCCACTACCACAGTTTGTTTGCAAGTAGGTCTATGTTTGCTGCATGACACGATAGAAGTACCTCTACCGCGAGACAACAGAAACCAGACGATCAAATTAGGAACTAGAAATCAAGCCACGCCATACTGCATTTACTGCTTTGTACTGCTTGTTGAAACTAAAATCGAAATGTACAGTTTAAATTACATCTGATGTGTTTTCGCTGAAGCAACATAAACATATCTCTTTTCTGATAACACCTTCTGATGCTGCCTTAGTCGTCATCGTGATACGTACAGGTGGCTACTTCAAACTGACTTGCTGTGATATAAAACACAGACACTGTGCATAGTGACGAATACCCAAGTCAGTCACCCACTCCTTCCCCATACTGATAAACGTTGACGACGACCACGACTACAGGATTCCCTCACACAGAAGGCTGAAGCTCCTTCGCACAGTAGGCTGAAGCTCCTTGTATCATAACCGAAATGTAGGATTGACAAAATATGAATATGTTTTACAGAAATCCTTTGTAGCCGCCAAGGGGTTAAGTAATCGTAACCCACAGTATCTGTTGGCATGTATGTATTGGAAATGCCAGATTTAGCTTTCCGGACAGACGTAAATGTGGTGCTTCAATTATTGATAATTGAGAGTTGTGGTTTCATATATTCCAATCCGAGAAACCTGTTTAGTTTGTGTGATTTCTGGGACAAGGAGACGAAGACGGATGTTGATCTATGTCTGTCTAGTCTTGTTACATACATACCAACATGTCTGTGTGTGTTTCAAGTTGCGGTCGGCTGGTGCCTCTCATATATGTAACAGTTACTTTGGTGTGTGTGCTGATCTGATAATGTCAGGGAATATAAAACATAATGTAATATTTTCTAGGAAGTAAAACATGTGGCTTTCATACCGTACTTGGTCTGACCATTTCATTAGCTGTTTCCAGTTGTGACATGGAGGTTTGCGTACAGCGTCAACTTAATAAAAGCTTGTTGCTGTTGACATAAATACTTGTACACGATATAACGCCCTCTGAGACAAGAACACTTCATATTCATGTATTTATGTAGATACTTAGTTTTGTACAAGTTTCAAAACCTTTTCTATATTCGTTACAAATAGCCCATTGTCCGAATCCGTCGATATGATGAACAGTTGTTTATGAATATCTATGATAGCAGGTGTTTACGCAAAGGTTAGGGTATCTTGCCCCACCAGTAGCAAACCCTCACACCCACACACACACACACACACACACACACACACACACACACACACGCACGCACGCACGCACGCACGCACGCACGCACACACACACACACACGCGCAAAAAACAAGCCAGTGTACATGCGAAGAAATACAGGACATTTCACGTGACATGTGTCGGGAATCGCATGGGACATGTTTATCATAATGTCTACCAAACTTGTTTTGAAAGCTTTAGAGACACTTCATCCTCTAAACACTAGTCTGTCTGTTTCAGGTTGCTACGTAGAGACATGTGTACCCGACTTCATCATCTGTGCCAAGCGATCGAGGACACAGCGCGGTTTCAGCATGTGTAAAATGGATCACAGAGTGTGCGCTATCGAGTGCTGGACCCAGACAAACAAGGAGACGGGAGCGTAACCGGGACCGCAGCGGCCCTGGGACGGCCAAGAAACGGTCTGCATCCGCCTTACAACAAGATTCAGACCCGGAACGTACTGATCATTGTCATCCTGCTTGTTTCACTGACATGTCGTTATCGTCGTCTATCGTGTGTAGTCCGCTAGCACCCAGCCGTTGTGTTGAGACTCCAGTCCATCACCTAGTAGTCATCATTCCGTTCATTATGGCTTACATTGTTTCATTGCGCTCTTCTTGTGTTTCTTTCCACGATGAATAATACAGAATATATTCCGTTATGTTGCGATTTGGGGGGGAACTATCGGGTTCCATATATCTGAGTTTATCTTGCTGTTGATCTTTAATAGATCATATGTCTTAGGAAACTGGTGTAGTATTCTTTTCAATGTGTAAATTGCATTTTGTAATCTTTAAGGCTCAAGCAGATGTATTTTATGTAACTTATTCTATTTCACATATACTACAAATTGTATTTTAACCCAGAATATTCTATATATTTACGACTGTCGTACAGAGCGATAGAACCCCGGCGGATGCGCATCTCATTGTTAGAGGACTATATTTTGAATACTACAATCTGACATCTCAGGAGGATTACTACTTAAGAGACAAATCAGAAAGTCAGTTTTGACCCCTTAACTGCACGATAGTAACGGTGACATTCACGGCAGAACCAGGACGTGATTCGCTCGGCAGCCCGCTTACCATAACAGCTTCCACTCAATGATATACAAGTCGGCCCCTTGCCTGGGAGCAGGGTCTACTGATAAATTCAACCAAGCAAAGGAGCAGCTCAGTCGAGATGTTTCACGGACTGGGTCGTCTGCTAACATCCATGTGAATTTAAAGGGCTTATCTCTTCTTAGGGAGTGTTTTGTTGGCTGTCATGCCAGACGCCTTAGAGAATGGTGCCGCCGCACGTGGCCCAGGAGGCCGCGGAAGGGGGAGGAGACTGCGTGTCGTGGGAAGGACTGCGAGTCTGCGAGGAGCAAGGCCCAGTTGCTAGCAATGCACAACTACAGCAGAGATACTGCTATTTCCGGCAATCTTCAATAAAGGCAATTCGTCTTGAACACTGGCATTTCTCGTTGTTACTTTACATGCCTAATCTTCGATTGACTAGAGTCGGTCGTAGATTCAGAGGTTGGTGCAATGTGTCGCGGCTACAGCTGGGACGATGCCACCGGGTGTAACTCCCTCTTGTTAAGGAATTGATTTAACTTCAAAACCCTCTGTTGAAAGTATTCAAAGAAATAATGTTGCATGTTCATCCATAATGTAATCAGGCAGGAGACACTTATTCAGCCACTACATAATGCAACTGACATCAAATGATCACTCAAGTGTATTTTTATGGGGTTTTTTAAATGTTAATTTTGATAAGGATGTCATTTCTAAAGGACAAGAGATTATAAGATAGAAAATTGTTTTACTCCCGAGAGATGCGAGTGTTGTTCTTTAATATAGTTTTTTTGTTTCATGACTGATGGTGGACTATTTCGAAATAATTGGACAACGCAGTCAATGACATATATTATACACACAGGACGCTATGCTAGTAGAGTAAAAACAATATAGTTGCTGCTAATATAGGTATTCACATGCACCTTACAGCTTTGCATCTGGTTACTTTTAACAAGCAAACGTGTCACATCATGCGGAGATTTGAGATCAAACACCCATGTGGTCATGATTATGTACTGCATCAATGCTATATCAGTCTCCCCATTTAAATAGTGCAGTACATCTTATGTTATAATGATTCAAGACAATGACATCATTCCGGAATATGCTGATGGAATCTGAACGATGTGTAAATTTGAATAATATGGAAAGACATCCGAAACGTCGTGTGACAAAATTAGCGCGTTTTGTTTCAAACTTTTGGTTATTCACCACTTTTCCTTCTTTTATGTCCACTTGAACCTGTTTAGTCAGATAATCGAAAATTATTACTCCCTAACGTTGACGTTCAATACTTACATAACAAACATAGTACTTCCTTGTTTAAAGACGACAGCCTACACCATGGCAATTTTAAAGTACAATAGATACATAAACAAACATCAATCAGTTACATATATCTACATATGATATGTACAAAGCACGGTTATTTACAACAATGATAGTTCAGAAAGTATACATCAAGGAATCCTTTAAAGAATAGATATAGTTCGAAAAATGTAGTATGATGGTTTGCCATGCTGTTTCATGAAGGCCAGGGATGTGAAGTTTTGCACCACAAAACAGTACAAGGGCATCTTCATCATCAAGCGTTTCAATTAATACATATAATTCTACGTCCAGTAGGTCAAGTAGCGTCATATAAAAGTTATTTCTTTGGCTCATTACAGATTCACAATGCAAAATGATGTGGGCATCGTGGTCACAACAGTACTTATTACAAAGCATACATTCTTTTGAGAATTTGGCTTTAGAACCGACTAGTACAGCAAGTTGTATATGGTCTTTATATTCTGGGTACATATACATTAGAGTGTAAAGTCTATGTAGACTCAGTGTTTGATGGAGTACAGCATATCTGGACATATCCTCTCTAATGGAGAGTCTCAATTTCCATTGAGCTTCTTCATCAGAGAAGATACAACTTATAACTATTCTGCGCCAAACTGTCTTTGACGGAAAAATACCAGTTTGCACGTAAGATAATACATAGTCCAGTAGATTATACTTCCGTGCTGTACATTACAGAGTGTTGCAAATACTGCGTGAGCTAATATTTAAGTGAACAGTGAGTGCTAAAAATGCACAGAACAGTGTTTTTCGTTGATGAATTACAAGCGTTATTACATAATCTTCCAAGGAATAATAATCTACACTTGTCAATGCACCCTCAATCTCACCCTCACCCCTCACCCCCCTCACCCTTCACCTCACCCTCACCCTCACCCTCACCCTCACCCCTCAACCGCACCTGCACCCTCAAAACACACACACACACACACACACACCCTCACCCTCACCCTACCCTCACCCTCACCCTCATCCTCACTCACACCCACACCCACACCCACACCCACACCCACACCCACACCCACACCCACACCCACACCCACACCCACACCCACACCCTCACCTGCACCTGCACCTGCACCTGCACCTGCACCTGTGCCTTCACTCTCACTCTCATCCTCACCCAAGACCGTCCCCATCACTATCCCACTCACACTCCCCAAAACCTCTAGAACATCTAAATACCAAGCAATATCACCAAATATTTATACTCTCCCTCTGCAGCTTGCTCAGACAATTCGATATTGATTGGATGCTAATCAATTTCTTTTCAATCCTTTCACTATGTACATTGCACTGAATAAAGTCAAGTGATACGTTTGACAAATGATTCGATAAACTGGTTCTATTTCACATAAAATTGTCAAGCGAGGTTTGAAACAAAGTAATTAAGTTATATGATTTAAATACTTGGCTGTGTTTTATATTCAATTGACATTCCTATTTTAGTGAAACCAACTTTGTACGGATAATGAATTGATCTTTCCAAAGCCTGTAATTGGCTTCAGTTGAGCCAAGCGTTTGATCTTAATACCGCTAGAACAAAGACTGTTTCGTGGAAATTACCCATAATACGTTCCAACTGAGAACACTGACATTTAGCTAGCGGGGTTTCAAACAGTATTAAAAGATTATGAGATCATTGGATTCCATGCATAGACTAACAATAAAAAAATGTTAACAAGTTCATTTGCAGAAACTGCGACGATGTTGCGCAATTTAAAACGGCGTTAGTGCCGGTTGAAATAGCGTTAGACGATGTTGATGCACGTGTGAAGCAGCGCCAATTGAAAGAGTGTTAGACCAGGATAATACATATGTAAAACAATACCTGTTGACAGAGTGTTAGACCAGGATAATACATATGTAAAGCAATACCAGTTGACAGAGTGTTAGACCAGGATAATACATATGTAAAGCAATACCTGTTGACAGAGTGTTAGACCAGGATAATACATATGTAAAGCAATACCTGTTGACAGAGTGTTAGACCAGGATAATACATATGTAAAGCAATACCAGTTGACAGAGTGTTAGACCAGGATAATACATATGTAAAGCAATACCAGTTGACAGAGTGTTAGACCAGGTTAGACCAGGACCAGGATAATACATGTAAAGCAATACCTGTTGACAGAGTGTTAGACCAGGATAATACACATGTAAAGCAATACCTGTTGACAGAGTGTTAGACCAGGATAATACATATGTAAAACAATACCTGTTGACAGAGTGTTAGACCAGGATAATACACATGTAAAGCAATACCTGTTGACAGAGTGTTAGACCAGGATAATACATATGTAAAGCAATACCTGTTGACAGAGTGTTAGACCAGGATAATACATATGTAAAGCAATACCTGTTGACAGAGTGTTAGACCAGGATAATACATATGTAAAACAATACCTGTTGACAGAGTGTTAGACCAGGATAATACATATGTAAAGCAATACCTGTTGACAGAGTGTTAGACCAGGATAATACACATGTAAAGCAATACCTGTTGACAGAGTGTTAGACCAGGATAATACATATGTAAAGCAATACCTGTTGACAGAGTGTTAGACCAGGATAATACATATGTAAAGCAATACCAGTTGACAGAGTGTTAGACCAGGATAATACATATGTAAAGCAATACCAGTTGACAGAGTGTTAGACCAGGATAATACATATGTAAAACAATACCTGTTGACAGAGTGTTAGACCAGGATAATACACATGTAAAGCAATACCTGTTGACAGAGTGTTAGACCAGGATAATACATATGTAAAGCAATACCAGTTGACAGAGTGTTAGACCAGGATAATACATATGTAAAGCAATACCTGTTGACAGAGTGTTAGACCAGGATAATACATATGTAAAGCAATACCAGTTGACAGAGTGTTAGACCAGGATAATACATATGTAAAACAATACCTGTTGACAGAGTGTTAGACCAGGATAATACATATGTAAAGCAATACCTGTTGACAGAGTGTTAGACCAGGATAATAATATGTAAAGCAAACACCTGTTGACAGAGTGTTAGACCAGGATAATACACATGTAAAGCAATACCAGTTGACAGAGTGTTAGACCAGGATAATACACATGTAAAGCAATAAAGCAATACCTGTTGACAGAGTGTTAGACCAGGATAATACATATGTAAAGCAATACCTGTTGACAGAGTGTTAGACCAGGATAATACATATGTAAAGCAATACCTGTTGACAGAGTGTTAGACCAGGATAATACACATGTAAAGCAATACCTGTTGACAGAGTGTTAGACCAGGATAATACACATGTAAAGCAATACCTGTTGACAGAGTGTTAGACCAGGATAATACATATGATAATAAATACCTGTTGACAGAGTGTTAGACCAGGATAATACAATACCTGTTGACAGAGTGTTAGACCAGGATAATACATATGTAAAGCAATACCTGTTGACAGAGTGTTAGACCAGGATAATACATATGTTAAAGACCAGGATAATACACATGTTGACAGAGTGTTAGACCAGGATAATACACATGTAAAACAATATGTAAAACAATACCTGTTGACAGAGTGTTAGACCAGGATAATACACATGTAAAGCAATACCTGTTGACAGAGTGTTAGACCAGGATAATACACATGTAAAGCAATACCAGCTGACAGAGTGTTGACAGAGTGTTAGACCAGGATAATACATATGTAAAGCAATACCTGTTGACAGAGTGTTAGACCAGGATAATACATATGTAAAGCAATACCTGTTGACAGAGTGTTAGACCATGGATAATACACACATGTAAATCAATACCTGTTGACAGAGTGTTGACAGGAGTGTACCTGTTGACAGAGTGTTAGAGGATAATACACATGTAAAGCAATACAGAGTGTTGACAGAGTGTTAGACCAGGATAATACATATGACAAAGCAATACATGTAAAGCTGCTGACAGAGTGTTGACAGAGTGTTAGACCAGGATAATACATATGTAAAGGATAATACAATACCTGTTGACAGAGTGTTAGACCAGGATAATAAACAATACCTGTGACAGAAGACCAGGATAATACCAGTTGACAGAGTGTTAGGATAATACACCATGGCAATAATACATAGACCAGGTAAAACAATACCTGTTGACAGAGTGTTAGACCAGGATAATACATATGTAAAGCAATACCTAGCCAGTTGACAGAGTGTTAGACCAGGATAATACATATGTAAAACAATACCTGTTGACAGAGTGTTAGACCAGGATAATACATATGTAAAGCAATACCTGTTGACAGAGTGTTAGACCAGGATAATACACATATGTAAAGCAATACCTGTTGACAGAGTGTTAGACCAGGATAATACACATGTAAAACAATACCAGTTGACAGAGTGTTAGACCAGGATACTACACATGTAAATCAATACCTGTTGACAGAGTGTTAGACCAGGATAATACATATGTAAAGCAATACCTGTTGACAGAGTATAATACACATGTAAAGCCCATACTAGCACCACAGATTGGTTAGACCTGGCTTTATACATCGCGTAAAGCAATACCACCATTAACAGAGCGTTAGACCAGATAATACATATGTAAAACAATACCCGCTGACAGAGTGTTAGACCAGGATAATACACATGTAAAATCAATACCTGTTGACAGAGTGTTAGACCAGGATATAATACACATGTAAAAACAATACCTGTTGACAGAGTGTTAGACCGGGATAATACACATGAAAAGGAATACCTGTTGACAGAGTGTTAGACCGGGTTTACACACGTAAAGTCATGCCACCAACAGATTGTTAGATCGGGTTTATACACGTAAAGTCATGCCACCGCCACAGATTGTTGATATTTGTTGGGCTAATGAAGAAACTTCATGCCATCACACAGATCGGGTTTATACACGTGGAAGTCATGCCACTAACAGATTGTTAGATCGGCTGACACGTAAAGTCTAACCAGTACAATAGATTAATTCGACTCCGGCTTTATACACGTGTGAAGAAATCATGCCACTACCAGATCGGGTTTTATACACGCCTACGCCACTCACACAGATTGTTAGATCGGGCTTTATACACGTAAAGTCCAACCAGTACACAGATTGTTAGATCGGGTTTATAGCCACGGTGAAGAAATAATGCCACCACACAGATCGGGTTTTATACACGTGTAAAGTCACACTAAACAGATTGTTCGATCGGGCTTTATACACGTGTGTGAAGTCAGCGCCAGCACACAGATTCAGGTTTATACACGTAAAGTCTAACCAGCAATAACAGATTGTTGATCATTGATACACGCAAAGTCACGCCACCACACAGATCAGGGTTTCATACACGTAAAGTCTAAATCCAGTTACCAGATTGTTAGATCACGATTTATACACATGTGAAGTCATGCCACTACACAGATTCTAGATCAATTTATAAGCACGTGCGAAGTCACGTCAGTACACAGATCAGGGTTTATACACGTAAAGTCTAACCAGTACACAGATTGTTATTAGATCGGTTTTATACTATCGTAAAAGTCATGCCACTCACAGATTGTTAGATCGGAGTTTATACACGTAAAGTCATGCCAATTGCCATCAGATTGTTGATCGGTTTATACACGTGAAGTCACGCCACCGTAGATTGTTAGATAGGGTTTATACACGTAAAGTCACGCCAGCACACAGATCGGGCTTTATACATCAATGCGTGAAGTCCAACCAGCACACAGATTGCCAGATCGGCTTTATACACGCGTGAAGTCATGCCACTACTGGTGATTGTTAGATCGGTTTATACATCGCGTGAAGTCAGCGTCAGCACACAGATCGGGGGTTTATACACGTGTAAAGTCTAACCAGTACACAGATTGTTAGATCGGTTTTATACACGTGGAAGTCATGCCACTACACAGATTGTTAGATCGGGTTTTATACACGTAAAGTCATGCCAGTACACAGATCAGTTTATACACGTGTAAAGTCTAACCAGTACACAGATTGTTAGATCGGGTTTTATACACGTGAAGCTTCAGCGCCAGTCCACAGATCGGGTTTTATACACGCAGTAAAGTCTAACCAGTACACAGATTGTTAGATCGTATTTATACACGTAAAGTCATGCCAGTACACAGATCGGGCTTCTTTATACACGTGTAAAGCTCCAACCAGGCCACAGATTGTTAGATCGCTTATACTAATGCGTGAAGTCATGCCACTACACAGATTGTTGGGGATCGGGTTTTATACACGTAAAGTCTAACCAGTACACAGGTGATTGTTAGATCGGGTTTGTATACACAGGGCTGACAGAGTGGAAGAGCCGCATACAAAACCACTGAGGAGGTGGGTGACTTGCGTCAGTGCTAAAGACACTCATGCGGTGATGTAGATACTGCTAGGTGGGGAATCCATGGAGCCTTGGGACTTTTCTATAGCCTTACGTAGGAGTGAAAAGCTCTTGAGGTCAGAACGTACCCGTTACACCAAAGACCATGGAGTCCCCTGACTTCATTTGTTGGAATATTGCTAAACAGCACACCGTACAAATGTCCAGAAGGATCGTTGGCTGAAGGTATCAGCACACCTCCAGTATCATAACGGACTGGATCTGGTTAAACTAAACTGGAAATATTCCAACCATATGAAAACGGAGGTAGAGACACGAACATGTTGCACGCAATATCAACTTTATTCGTGGCCCCGGTTAAACACACAGAAAATTGAAGAAGCTAGACAACTACATGGCGATTGGTGAACGCAGTGCCACGCTGTACAGGGCTATTAAAACTAAGTCATCTGTGCATCGCACTCGTCAGATTAAACTTATGCACGTTAACACAGAAACATAGAACATTAAGATCTTAAAGAAGAATTTAATTTCGTTTACAAATAGCAGAAAGGGACGTGTGAATTTGAAAAACAAGCTTTGGCTGCCAATGACGGTGGCGCAAGCCGTACCTCTATTGATCGTTAAGAACATCATGGATCTCTGCCTCTGCCTGTACCCGACAGTCCCAACTAAATCTAATCTTCAAACACTCTCTATAGTCCGAGTGTCAAAATAAATTAAGACAAACTGGAATTGATACTTGTATGTATTTTCTTTGGTTCATCAAATTTAAAAGTGAAACTTGATCAACTGAGCACAGCTTAACTGTCCAAAACCCGGGCTGAAGAGAGGCAGCAGTGCGCTAATTATAATGCTGCTTCGTGGTTTGGTGGAAGTAGAAATGAGAAAACAGGTTCCAGGATGGTTTGTTTTGGGTGATTAAGATAAATCTAAATCATCTGAAACATATGGTGAATTCAGAAATAGTTATATTTTTATAGTCTATAAAATATGAATTTATACAAAAAAGAAGGGGTTTTCAAGCGAGTGTAAAGCAGATAATAGTTAGTGTGTTTATTAAAATGTTGGTTGGTGAATTGTTTCTGTGTCCTGTGTTTTGCAATATAACTGTCAAGTACAGACATTCCAGGAGCCTCAACCGGAGAAGGGTGGACTAGTGGTCTAAGCACTTATCCTAAAGGTATGTTCAAATGGGTCCGTTATCTGTATCATTTCACTCGCAGTGACATCTCCAAGGAGGATTACTACTTAAAGAGACAACTCAGAAGTCAGTTTTGACCCTTAACTGCACGATAGTAACGGTGACATTCACGGCAGGACCAGGACGTGATTCGCTCGGCAAGCCCGCTTACCATAACAGCTTCCACTCAATGATATACAAGTCGGCCTCCCTTGCCTGGGAGCAGGGCCTACTGATAAACCAAACAAAAGAGCAGCTCAGTCCGAGATGTTTCACGGACTGGGTCGTCTGCTAACATCCATGTGGAATTTAAAGAAGGAACTCTATCTTCTTAGGGAGTGTTTTGTTGGCTGTCATGCCAGACGCCTTAGAGATATGGTGCCGCCGCATGGGAGCCCAGGAGGCCGCGGAAGGGAGGAGACTGCGTGTCGTGGGAGGGACTGCGAGTCTGCGAGGAGCAAAGGCCCAGTTGCTAGCAATGCACAACTACAGCAGAGATACTGCTATTTCCGGCAATCTTCAATAAAGGCAATTCGTCTTGAACACTGGCATTTTCGTTGTTACTTTGCATGCCTTATCTTCTCGATTAGACTTGGAGTCGGTCGTAGATTCAGAGGCTGGTTCAATGTCGCCGCAGCTACAGCTGTGACGATGCCAGATTAGTGTAAGTCCCTCTTGTTAAGGGAATTGATTTAACTTCAAAACCCTCTGTTGAAAGTATTCAAAGAAATAATGTTACATGTTCATCCATAATGTAATCAGGCAGGAGACACTTATTCAGCCACTACATAATGCAACTGTCATCAAATGATCACTCAAGTGTATTTTTATGGGTCTTAGTATTGTGGGGCTTTTTAAATGTTAATTTTGATAAGGATGTCATTTCTAAAGGACAAGAGATTATAAGATAGAAAATTGTTTCTACCCCCGAGAGATGCCAGTGCTGTTCTTTAATATAGTTTTTTGATTCATGACTGATGGTGGACTATTTCGAAATAATTGGACAACGCAGTCAGTGATTATACACACGGGACGCTATGCTAGTAGAGTAAAACAATATAGTTGCTGCTAATATAGGTATTCACATGCACCTTACAGCTTTGGATCTGGTTACATTTAACAAGCAAACGCGTCACATCATGCGGAGATTTGAGATCCAACAACCATGTGTTCATGATTATGTACTGCATCAATGCCTTCTGAGTCTCCCCATGTATATAGTGCAGTACGTCTAATGTTATAAGGATTCAAGACGATGACATCATTCCGGAATATGCTGACTGAATCTGAACGATGTGTAAATTTGAATAATATGGAAAGACATCCGAAACGTCGTGTGACAAAATTAAGCGCGTTTGTTTCAAACTTTGGTTATTCACCACTTTTCCTTCTTTTATGTCCACACTTGAACTTGTTTAGTCAGATAATCGAAATTTATTACTCCCTAACGCTGACGTTCAACACTTACATAACAAACATAGGACTTCCTTAAAGACGACAGCCTACGCCATGGCAATTCTAACGTACAATGCTACACTCAGATTATATTTGGGGCGGTGGGAGTGTCAATGGATTTAAAAAGCGTTGAAACTCGTCACGCTTCAGGAGAGCCGGGTTCAGATCTACATGGGGCACAATGTGAAGCCCAATTCTGGAGTCCCCGCCGTGATGTTGCTGGAATATTGCTAAAAGCGGCGTAAAAACCAAACTCAAGTTAGTCAGTCAGTCAGATTATATTTACCAAATTTGAATTCCCGCGCTATACTTTGAATACATCCCGGCACAAACATTACTTAACACACCTCATCCTGGACCCTGACCCAATGTAAACATAGCGTGCCTGCACTCTCAATCTTCACCCTCACCTTCAGCCTGCCACCCTCACCTGCACCCTCCAAAACACACACACACACCCTCACCCTCATCCTCCAACCGCACCTGCACCCCTCAAACACACCCTCACCCTCACCCACTGACAGAGTGTTAGACCAGGATAATAGAATAAATATGTATAATACATCTGATACACTGTTGACAGAGTGTTAGACCAGGATAATACAGTTATGTAAACGACAATACCTGTTGACAGAGTGTTAGACCAGGATAATACACATGTAAGCAATACACAGATGTACAATGCAATACCAGTTGACAGAGTGTTAGACCAGGATAATACATATGTAAAGCAATACCAGTTGACAGAGTGTTAGACCAGGATAATACATATGCAAAGCAATACCTGTTGACAGAGTGTTAGACCAGGATAATACACATGTAAGTGCAATACCAGGATTGACAGAGTGTTAGACCAGGATAGGATACATACATATGTAAAACAATACCTGTTGACAGAGTGTTAGACCAGGATAATACACATGTAAAGCAATACCAGTTGACAGAGTGTTAGACCAGGATAATACACATGTAAAGCAATACCAGTTGACAGAGTGTTAGACCAGGATAATACATATGTAAAACAATACCTGTTGACAGAGTGTTAGACCAGGATAATACATATGTAAAGCAATACCTGTTGACAGAGTGTTAGACCAGGATAATACACATGTAAAAGCAATACCTGTTGACAGAGTGTTAGACCAGGATAATACACATGTAAAGCAATACCAGTTGACAGAGTGTTAGACCAGGATAATACACATGTAAAACAATACCTGTTGACAGAGTGTTAGACCAGGATAATACATATGTAAAAAGCAATACCTGTTGACAGAGTGTTAGACCAGGATAATACATATGTAAAGCAATACCTGTTGACAGAGTGTTAGACCAGGATAATACATATGTAAAAGCAATACCTGTTGACAGAGTGTTAGACCAGGATAATACACATGTAAAGACAATACCAGTTGACAGAGTGTTAGACCAGGATAATACACATGTAAAGCAATACCAGTTGACAGAGTGTTAGACCAGGATAATACATATGTAAAGCAATACCAGTTGACAGAGTGTTAGACCAGGATAATACACATGTAAAAGCAATACCTGTTGACAGAGTGTTAGACCAGGATAATACACAGAGTGTAAAGCAATACCTGTTGACACCTGTTGACAGAGTGTTAGACCAGGATAATACATATGTAAAGCAATACCTGTTGACAGAGTGTTAGACCAGGATAATACACATGTAAAGCAATACCTGTTGACAGAGTGTTAGACCAGGAATACCAGTTGTTAGAAAGGCAATACCTGTTGACAGAGTGTTAGACCAGGATAATACACATGTAAAGCAATACCAGTTGACAGAGTGTTAGACCAGGATAATACACATGTAAAGCAATACCTGTTGACAGAGTGTTAGACCAGGATAATACATATGTAAAGCAATACCAGTTGACAGAGTGTTAGACCAGGATAATACATATGTAAAGCAATACCTGTTGACAGAGTGTTAGACCAGGATAATACACATGTAAAGCAATACCAGTTGACAGAGTGTTAGACCAGGATAATACACATGTAAAACAATACCTGTTGACAGAGTGTTAGACCAGGATAATACACATGTAAAACAATACCTGTTGACAGAGTGTTAGGACCAGGATAATACCAGGATAATACATGTAAAGCAATACCAGTTGACAGAGTGTTAGACCAGGATAATACACATGTAAAAGGCAATACCCTGTTGACAGAGTGTTAGACCAGGATAATACATATGTAAAAGCAATACCTGTTGACAGAGTGTTAGACCAGGATAATACATATGTAAATCAATACCTGTTGACAGAGTGTTAGACCAGGATAATACATATGTAAAGCAATACCTGTTGACAGAGTGTTAGACCAGGATAATACACATGTAAAGCAATACCTGTTGACAGAGTGTTAGACCAGGATAATACACATGTATAAATGCAATACCAGTTGACAGAGTGTTAGACCAGGATAATACATATGTAAAGCAATACCAGTTGACAGAGTGTTAGACCAGGATAATACATATGTAAAGCAATACCTGTTGACAGAGTGTTAGACCAGGATAATACATATGTAAAGCAATACCTGTTGACAGAGTGTTAGACCAGGATAATACACATGTAAAGCAATACCTGTTGACAGAGTGTTAGACCAGGATAATACACATGTAAAGCAATACCTGTTGACAGAGTGTTAGACCAGGATAATACACATGTAAAGCAATACCAGTTGACAGAGTGTTAGACCAGGATAATACATATGTAAAGCAATACCTGTTGACAGAGTGTTAGACCAGGATAATACACGTGTAAAGCAATACCTGTTGACAGAGTGTTAGACCAGGATAATACACGTGTAAAGCAATACCAGTTGACAGAGTGTTAGACCAGGATAATACACATGTAAAGCAATACCAGTTGACAGAGTGTTAGACCAGGATAATGCATGTGAAAAGCAATACCAGTTGACAGAGTGTTAGACCAGGATAATACACATGTAAAGCAATACCTGTTGACAGAGTGTCTATACAGGATGTACAATGTACAGCAATAGTACACTTGTTAGACCAGGATAATACACATGTAAAGCAATGTATATGACAGAGCGTTAGACCAGGTACACGTGTAAGCAATGCTATGTTTAAGAGTGTTAGACCAGGTAAAGTCATGTAAACAATACATGTTGGCAGAGTATTAGACCAGGATAATACACGTGTAAAGTAATACCAGTTGACAGAGTGTTAGACCAGGAAAATACACAGACTGTTAGATGTTTAACACATGTGAAGTCAATACCAGTTGACAGAGTGTTAGACCAGGATAATACACGTGTAAAGCAATACCACTTGACAGAGTGTTAGACCAGGATAAGCAATACCTGTTGACAGAGTGTTAGATCAGGATGATACACGTGTAAAACAATGCCAGGCGACAGACAGAGGCTTTATACCAGTGTAAAAGATAACCAGTACTCAGAGTGTTAGACCAGGGAAAATACACGTGTAAAGCATGCCACTTCACACATATCGGGTTTATACACGTGTTAGACTAGGAAAATACACGTGTAAAGCAATAGTACTCAGATTGTTTGATCGGGATAAGGCAATACGTTAGAGTCAGGATACTACAGATTGTTAGAAGGTTTATACACAAGTCATGCCACTGACAGAGTGTTAAGACCAGGATAATACACACGTGTAAAATCATGCCACTACCAGTTGACAGAGTGTTAGACCAGGGAAAATACACGTGTAGAAATCAATACCAGTTGACAGTGTTAGACCAGGATAATACACGTGTAAAGTCATGCCACTACACAGATTGTTAGATCGGGTTTATACACGTGTAAAGTCTAACCAGTACACAGATTGTTCGATCGGGTTTATACACGTGTGAAGAAATCATGCCACTACACAGATCGGGTTTATACACGTGTAAAAGCAATGCCACTTGACAGATGTGTTAGATCATCGTGTTTACACACGTGTAAAGTCTAACCAGTACACAGATTGTTAGATCGGGTTTATACACGTGTGAAGAAATAATGCCACTACACAGATCGGGTTTATACACGTGTAAAGTCATGCCACTAAACAGATTGTTAGATCGGGTTTATACACGTGTAAAGTCATGCCAGTACACAGATCGGGGTTTATACACGTGTAAAGTCTAACCAGTACACAGATTGTTAGATCGGGTTTATACACGTGTGAAAAAGTCATGCCACTACACAGATCAGGGTTTATACACGTGTAAAGTCTAACCAGTACACAGATTGTTAGATCGGGTTTATACACGTGTGACGTCATGCCACTACACAGATTGTTAGATCGGGTTTATACACGTGTAAAAGTCATGCCAGTACACAGATCGGGGTTTATACACGTGTAAAGTCATGCCAGTACACAGATTGTTAGATCGGGTTTATACACGTGTGACGTCATGCCAGTACACAGATTGTTAGATCGGGTTTATACACGTGTAAAGTCATGCCAGTACACAGATTGTTAGGGTTTATACACGTGTGAAGTCATGCCACTACACAGATTGTTAGATAGGGATTATACACGTGTAAAGTCATGCCACTACACAGATCGGGGTTTATACACGTGTTACACAGATTGTTAGATCGGGTTTATACACGTGTGAAGTCATGCCACTACACAGATTGTTAGATCGGGTTTATACACGTGAAGTCATGTCAGTACACAGATCGGGGTTTATACACGTGTAAAGTCTAACCAGTACACAGATTGTTAGATCGGTTTTATACACGTGTAAAGTCATGCCACTACACAGATTAGGGGTTTATACACGTGTAAAGTGCCAGAGATCGGGGTTTATACACGTGTAAAGCCACTACACAGATTGTTAGATCGGGTTTATACACGTGTAAAGTCATGCCACTACACGTGTAAAGTCTAACCATCAGATTGTTAGATCGGGTTTATACACGTGTAAAGTCATGCCACTACACAGATCGGGGTTTATACACGTGCAAAGTCTAACCAGTACACAGATTGTTAGATCGGGTTTATACACGTGTGAATAAAATCATGCCACAACACAGATCGGGGTTTATACACCTGCAAAGTCTAACCAGTACACTGATTATTAGATCGGATTTATACACAGGGTGGACAGAGTGGAAGACCATATCTGCAAGACCACGGAGAAGCTGGGTGACTTGCGTCAGTGCTAAAGACACTATGCGGTGATGTAGGATATCATAGGGTGGGAATCCATGGAGCCCTGGGACTCTTCTATAGCCTTTACGTAGGGAGTGAAAGCCTTGAGGTCAGAACGTGTACCCGTTACACCAAAGACCATGGTGTCCCCGACTTCATTTTGTTGGAATATTGCTAAAACAGCACCGTCGTACAGATGTCCAGACGGATCGTTGGTTGAACCAAGGCTCAGCACACCCTCCAGTATCATAACGGGATTGATCTGGTTCAACTAAACTGGAAATATTCCAACCATACGGGAAAACGGAGGTAGAGACACGAACATGTTGCACGCACATTTCAAGTTTATTCTGGTTTAGTTAAACACACAGAAAATTGAAGGAATCTAGACAACTACATGGTGATTGGTGAACGCAGTGCCACACTGTACAGGGCTATTAAAACTAAGTCATCTGTGCATCGCACTCGTCAGATTAAACTTATGCACGTTAACACAGAAACATAGAACATTAAGATCTTAAAGAAGGAATTTAATTTCCTCGTTTACAACAGCAGAAAGGGACGTGTGAATTTGAAAACAGCTTTCGGCTGCCACGACGGTGGTGCAAGTCAGTGTACTCATATTGATCGTTAAGAACATCATGGATCTCGCCTTCTGCCTGTACCGACAGTCCCAACTAAATCTAATCTCTCTCAAACACTCCCTATAGTCCGAGTGTCAAAATAAATTAAGACAAACTCGAAATTGATACTTGTATGGGTTTTCTTTTGGTTCATCAAATTTAAAAAGTGAAACTTGATCAACTGAGCACAGCTTAACTGTCCAAAAACCCGGGTTGAAGAGGCAGTAAAAAGCAGGCGCCAATTATAATGCTGCTTCGTGGTCGGTGGAAGTAGAAATGAGAAAACAGGTTCCAGGATGGTTTGTTTTTGGGGCGGATTAAGATAAATCTAAATCATTCGAAACATATGGTGAATTCAGAAATAGTTATATATTTATAGTCTGTAAAATATTGAATTTATACAAGAAAGAAGGGGTTTTCAAATGAGTGTAAAGCAGATAATAGTTAGCGTGTTTAATAAAATGTTGTTTGGTGGAATATACTGTGAATTGTTTCTGTGTTCTGTGTTTTGCAATATAACTGTCAAGTACAGATATTCCAGGAGCCTCAATCGGAGAAGGGTGGCCTAGTGGTCTAAGCACTTATCCTAAAGGTACCTTGGGTTTGAGTCCAAGCTTCATACCCTAATCCATGTTCAAAATGGGTCCGTTATCTGCAACATTTCCTCACCCTCGCAGTGAAATCACTGAAATAGTGAGTGCTACAAACGGACCACAGCGCATTTCCCCGAAGATTTCAATGTACTTGAATAGAGGAGAAAGATGCTTGTTGTGCCCACAATCTTTAAGGACTGTTACTACTTAAAACTTGGTGCTGTTCCTCACACGTAATAGTCACGCATTGTTCGAAAGTTAAATACGACGTCCTTCTGTTGTTTAAATCCATCTGCTGATATACACCTCAGTTCTCGCGTGGAGTCTCAAAGTTTTCATTCTACGGCATGGTCAGGCACTTTACAGAACTGACCCGTGAAAATGCGGGTTAGAATTGATCTTCAGTAACCCATGCTTGTCGTAGGAGGCGTCTAACTGGATCAGGTGGCCAGGCTCGCACTGACATGGCTGACACATGTCATCGTATCCCAATTGCGTAGATCATTGCTCATGAGGATGATCACTGGATTGTCTGGTCTACACTCCATTACTGCTGTCATATAGCTGGAATATTGCAGCGTTGAACACAAGAAACACCCTTCTATAACTTGGTCTCGTTACATTCATTTCACTTGACCATATAACACTTACATATTTAACTCATTATGTAGCTATGTGTATTGTAAGCCCTCCTGTTTTAAATCAGACAAAATGTTAAACACTGTATATAAACAGTATAAAACATCAGTTCCACTGGTGGTCGTTCCCTTTATTCAGATGGTCTTTATACAGATCTGTGATCAGTGTTATTTCCCGGGCGGTAAATGTCCCCATGGAGCCTACTATAGTGAGGAGCAAGCCTCTGACCTGTGAAATTCACGTGAAGGGATCACTAAACTCCAGTGAAGAGACCAAGGCTTCCTGCAAAGCAAACCCGATAATTACTCCTTAACTTTTCAGTTTCTGAAATATGTAACAAGCACGTAAATAGTGTCAGGAACAGTCTCTAATACATATAAGAGAAAGCAACCGAATCATCTTCACTATCTGCCGAAAGTCTGAGTCTTGTAACCATGTCGGATCTGTACGGTTCTAAGGGGTTCTCATCCGCCATGGTAATATTCATCGATATCTATCTATGGAATATTTCTTACGGATTGTATTAATATGAAAAAGCTTGTGGAGTGTATTATTTGGGTAAAGTAGTGTATTATGTTTCAGGCAAGGTGAACTTTTCTTCGGTGTAACATGAGATTTGAGATTTGCATTAGTCGTTGAACGTCAGATGACTTTTGTTTTTGTTTAGTATTTGTCAGGTTATTGGCCAAAGCATCCTGCTGTCCGTCACGTCATTTACAAGGAAAAAATATTGTTTGAATCCGCCTCTTACTCAAGACAGTCCCGGATTCGACGAGGCATACTCTAATCAAAGATCCAATGTCAATTTGGTTTATCCCATCCCATTCTCCTTGCAAGACAACGCCAAGTTGAGAGTGGTCGGTAGCTGTTGACGGTGACGTACGCGCCATCCAAGGATATCCCAGACATGTTGTTTGGATGACACGTCTGGATCATGTGCTGGAAATGGCAAGGTCGTCATGTTCTTCAGGAGGTTGTCAGTAACAATACGACGTCGAGCATGCAGGTTCCAGCTGCGAAGCCGTTTGCGAATCGTCTTTCCACTCACTTTTACACCTGTGGTTCTGTGAAGCTCATCTCCCGTTTGTACGCCAGTTGTCGATCTTGGCGGACCAGATCGACGCCTGTCATCAATGTCATTTGTCTATCGAGATGGTGATTCTAATCTGCTAATTACTGACGGAAAGGCTAAGAGATCGTGTAAAATGCTCTGTATTATTCCAACTTCCCACATACCAGGTTTTGGCATGACAGTCGATAAAACGTTTAATTGAGTTCAGAACAATATCAGAACTACTTTCTGTCTGAAATGTAGGCCAACACACTGACACGTTTCGCGGCAAATTTCGAATTTTACCCCGACCATGTTCACGTGCTTATCACAGTAGAAGCGACAAAACCCTGTCCACATCCATAAGAAATATCTGCTAAAAGCAGAGTCGATTGTACAATTGTGACTATTTCATTGACTGTATATTTGTTTCAGCAGTATAACAGCTGTACGATGTTGTTTGTAAACAAATCTGAGCCAGACAATTCAGTCACCATGCGATACGATGACAGAGCATGTGTTTATGAATCACTATGAAATAGTGAAGATACCAGATGTTCACCTGCACCAAAGTGGCGTGTTTGCACCAATAACAAGACGGGAATACTAGACTAAGTAATCCATATATAGTCACGTGGTTCCACAATAATTACACCCAATAATGGAATATCCCATACATCTGTTACAAGTATATGTTCAAGTTCACAGTTTTGTTATTCACTGGCACAGGTGGAACATTTCAATACCTGATGTTTCAGTTGATGTATGTTCAGTGAGATAAGAGAGGCTTAGTGACTCTTGATTACTGATATCTCTTTGAACAGTCGCCGTTTATAAGAAATAAACATAACAAACACATGATATGAGACTCCATCTGGTAGTGGAGAAAGGTGACACTGGCTGGAGTGACTCTGTTCGCCTCTAGTTTCCTGGGCTGAAGTATCGTATGCACACAATTCCTATTTGGATAAATATAAAACTAAACGTCAACAGCGAAGGTTAAATGAGAATCTCGCGTGACTTGTTCTCTGTTTGATTCAACATCGGGAGCATGTAGATCGTTATGTTGGTTGTGATCTCAATTGATGCGACACATATAGATATAAACCCATCGAGCAGCTATTTCGAGAAACATTTCACTCAAGATCTCTTTTGTTCCTTCAGCTAGGTCTTTCTATAACGTTCCAAAGAAGATCACTGATCCTTTCAGCTTGAATGATCCTGTGCTGTTGACATTATTCAAGAGGAATGGGGGCTGTTAGTTAATTGACACCATCGTCCACAGATTTATACACTCATCAGATTTTGTACAATGTTTTAAGATTTATAATCGCAATTTTAGGAGAGAGAAAGTATGGTCTACAGATCAATGTTGTAACATGTACTGATTATACTCAGATATCCGTCTCCTGTTTGCCATACATAGACCATAATGTTGGAGATGAAAAAATTGTTCTTGTATGTGTTCATGGAAAGATTAGTGGATATTTATGTCCAATGTGCAATGTACAAGCTTCACATTTTTTGAGTAATTATGGTCTTGTAAAATTAGGATTTTACCCTGAAGCGTATATTACATACCTGTTTTATGATAAGACTTAACTGAAGGTATTTTGTAAACTCCGAATTTCTCTACATAATTTGAATGTGAATGCAAACAGGCGAAACAAGAATGCTGAGAGACAGCACACTTTATGTAACCATCGTAACAGCGGACAAGTCCAGGATGAATTTCATATTTTACTACAATATCCAGAATTTAATGATTTGAGAATAAAAAAATTTAAGATTTCTCGATGGCAAATATGTATGTAAATCCCAAATGATAAATTTATTTCATTCACAAAATAGACATAAAGCGATAGCAACATTTCTGAAATGTGTATTCTCCAAAAATGTTTGAAACAGTGTTAAAATATAGCTTTTCTATTTTCTTACCACGTGACAACAAAAGTTTTGTAACAACAATTGGCCAACATTACTGGATAAAATCTGTCTGTCTGTCCGTCTGTTTCTTCCATGTTGGACAAGATGTCGTCTGCGGCGGGCTGTTTCTTCCATGGGTTCTTCAAATCTTCACAGATCATTATCAAGCAATTTCAGAATTAGAACATAGCTGAACACACTTGGATACGCCAAGGATATGTGCGCCATGTCAAATCCATGCATAAGCCCCAAACTATCTGGGGAATATAGACTGATTGTATATTTACAAAGTCAGACTGTGTTTCCGGTCCAAGTCTTTTCTAAGAGAAGGCCAGTGTGGTGGTTAGAAATTGCATCTCATCGTATCTACGGCGTGAATGATTGTTCGTTCAGTCATATGGAGGACATACCCAAATTTGATGCACCACCGATCTAAACTATGTAACAATGAAATTTCCAATTTTGACTTGAATATGTTCCCTTGTTTTTCGGGGAACAACTTACTAGTACTTCCCTTGCAGGACACCGATAATTATCACTATTTTATAGAAACATCCGTATAGATACATTATCCATATATGTTTTCAAATGATCTCTTCTTTCATTTCTGATTTTTATGAATATTTTAGTAGTTCCATCTCAGAAAGATTGGCGTGTTCACTCTTAATATCTGTGGAGACAGGAAACAGTTCCGTGACATTTAGTAGACTAGATTGTCTCAGGTAGCAGGCAGACCGGCGTATGTTCCTGTGTATACCCTAGACGCGCCAAATCATCTACACATGACACTGGAGTCGATAGGTGCACTTCTCAGATGATAAATAGACAGACTGAATGAAATATGAATGTCAATTGATATTTCAATCTTATGCCTGAAGGAGACAAGACTGTTTAATGTCTTGGATCGTTCAGAGTCTGGTAGACACACCGTGTATGGTGTGACGGGAAATTTGCCACCAGCGATTGTTAAGGGAAATAAGTTCAATCAGATGCATGCACATTCACGCTGATGTATGTCGTACAGTTCAAACTTTCACTGTAAGTGCTTCCGTTGTGTGTTTCACTACGCCATTAGCACCGGGTTAACAATGCTTTCAGTAGAACACATTGAAATCCTCCCACGATACAATGCTAGGCATCGTCTAAACATTACGCCCCTAAGCATATCGACACACTCTTCTCCGTGTCACTTACGACACTGCGATGTTGCAGCACTGTTGGGCTTGATACGCTCACCTTTTTGTTAGTGCCACCACTTTGTGACAGTCAGTGGCGGATCCAGGGGTGGGTGGGTGGTGTTAAGAGGGTTCGACGACCCCCACCCACCCCCTTTTGAAAATGACTAAAGACCACATTGAAGTTAATGTTTTGCAATGGTGGAACCCCTGAAACCCCCACCCACCCACCCCGGAAAATATATGGATCCGCCTATGACAGTGTTTCATAAACCATGTTCGTGATATAGTCAGAAGCTCATAAAAGACTATGCTCTCTGGTCGAGACGTCCTAAGAATAGGAAAAGGGTTTGATAGTTCTTATTGTAAATGTGATTTTCTCCTTCGTGGTTACGAGTGTAGCGTACACGTGTGTTTGTCAAATGGTTACCTAAAGACGGCCTATGTACTGAACCCTGGCAGTAGAAAGGACGTGGACATGAAGACCTATGTACTGAACCCTGGCAGTAGAAAGGATGTGGACATGAAGACCTATGTACTGAACCCTGGCAGTAGAAAGGACGTGGACATGAAGACCTATGTACTGAACCCTGGCAGTAGAAAGGACGTGGACATGAAGACCTATGTACTGAACCCTGGCAGTAGAAAGGACGTGGACATGAACACCTATGTACTGAACCCTGGCAGTAGAAAGGATGTGGACATGAAGACCTATGTACTGAACCCTGGCAGTAGAAAGGACGTGACATGAAGACCTATGTACTGAACCCTGGCAGTAGAAAGGACGTGGACATGAAGACCTATGTACTGAACCCTGGCAGTAGAAAGGATGTGGACATGAAGACCTATGTACTGAACCCTGGCAGTAGAAAGGATGTGGACATGAAGACCTATGTACTGAACCCTGGCAGTAGAAAGGATGTGGACATGAAGACCTATGTACTGAACCCTGGCAGTAAAAGGATGGATGAAGACCTATGTACTGACCCTGGCAGTAGAAAGGATGACATGAACCTATGTACTGAACCCTGGCAGTAGAAAGGATGTGACATGAAGACCTATGTACTGAACCCAGTAGAAAGGATGTGGACAGACCTAGTACTGAAGGATGATGGACATGAAGACCTATGTACTGAACCCTGGCAGTAGAAAGGATGTGGACATGAAGACCTATGTACTGAACCCTGGCAGTAGAAAGGATGTGGACATGAAGACCTATGTACTGAACCCTGGCAGTAGAAAAGGATGTGGACATGAAGAACCCTGGCTATGTGACATGAAGACCTATGTACCGAACCCTGGCAGTAGAAAGGATGTGGACATGAAGGCCTATGTACTGAACCCTGGCAGTAGAAAGGATGTGGACATGAAGACTATGTACTGAACCCTGGCAGTAGAAAAGGATGTGGACATGGAGACCTATGTACTGAACCCTGGCAGTAAAAAGGATGTGGACATGAAGACCTATGTACTGAACCCTGGCAGTAGAAAGGATGTGGACATGAAGACCTATGTACTGAACCCTGGCAGTAGAAAGGATGTGGACATGGAGACCTATGTACTGAACCCTGGCAGTAGAAAGGATGTGGACATGAAGACCTATGTACTGAACCCTGGCAGTAAAAAGGATGTGGACATGGAGACAAGATAATCTTTTGTTTGTTTGATGTTTACCGCCGCACTCAGAAATATTCCAGCTATATGTTCTGTAATTAATCGAGTCTGGACAAGACAATCCAGTGATGAGCATGAGCATCGATCTATGAAACTGGGAAACGATGACATGAAATAAGATATTAATTCTGGATACATCATCCTGAAATTACGCAAGTGAAGCTATGTTGAAGGAATTGCGGTAGTTTGGGCTGAGCAACCGGGATGATCGCACGCACTGAGTGGCCTGTCACAATGATAATCAGGGGAAATATTCAACGTATGAATCAGGGGACAAAAAGACGTCCTACCAGTATACATGAGGTTAGAGGAGACGACATCTGCGGTAGCTGTGGTCCGCATGTTTGTTACGCTAAATACACTATTCCCCAGGTGAGGAGTCCCGAGACAGCTGTGTCGAGCGAGGTCCTCTGAAAAAAACAGGCGTACGTCACAGAGGAACGGTACGTTGTTTGATGTTGGTAGTACGTCCAAATACGTCTCACCACACAGCATCACAATCTACTATGTCATGCAGATAACCTTTGGAAGACGTTAGAGGCATGTGCTACATCTGTCCCATGAAGTACAGGGGGGCGTTGACTGGGTCTTACCTAGTTTGGTTTTAAGTCATCTGAACACCTGTAACAAGGTATATACTTAGGGATAACCATTTCTCAGTAAAGTACAGATTCTAGTACTTTTGAGGTTGAGTCACATCCAGGATTGAAACCCACACTTTCAGAGTGAAGCACCAAAATGGCACTGTGTATTCATATGGCGCATGTGGATGCAGTGTCTTCCCCCGTGGCTGAAATTGGCCACGCACTGCCATCAACTTGTGAGTGCCACCAACAAGATATATTGATACTCAGGGAGAGTCTACGTAATATGGATTCTCTGGTCACAGTCGTTAATATTTCTGTTTCATGGTATCTATGGGTCCAGTTGAATGGGATGGTACTTCCCGATGGCCGATTGGACAAACGCACTCTCAGTAGATTGCGGGGGACATCTGCGGTTTGAGGGTCTTTTGGTGTTTGGTGATTGATGAGCCCGAGACCGTAGGTACAAAAGTGGCCATCCCACTGAAAGCGCAAGTCAGCCAAGCCTGAATTATGGCCATGAGGAAGTGGTGGGAATCAGTGGTGCGGGGTTCTCTGATGACATGACCTAACATTGCTGGAAATACCATCTCTTTACAGGAGCATGTGCCTCACAGCATTTCAGCAATATGTTTATCTTGATCATGCGTATACTGTCAGTTATATACACTCATGTACTATATATTTAGATGGGGTTCAGAATCCGGTGCATTAGTGGTTACTGGAATTACTTATTAGATTACATTTCCGTATTTCGATTTGAATGTGTTATATTGTCAAGCAAACCATACAAGGAGTAACAAACAGGACGTGTTATCTTCATGTCGGGCCTGGATCTTGACAGCTGCAACTGGAATGGAAGAGTCGAAAACCTGCAGGTGCGTGTAACATAGTGCAAGGATGATGTCAGGAATGTATCTTTGCTCCTGCATCAGCTATGTTAACTGGGTTGGACGGGTACGACGACCATCAGCCGAGCTGGTGTTACCACTCGATCCTTACTGTAGTCCTTCTCACGACAAAGATGGAGGGTTTTGTTCCTTTATCTAGTTCAGGCTTCTCACGGGATATGTAGCACACTGAACGGGGTATGTAACACGCTGGACGACATGCATAGCATGCGTAATGTAATGTCTGAACTAAACGAATGTATAACTTGACTACATACATAAATATTTCCTGTTTGGATCCAGATGAACTGATATTCGAAAACTCAAGATGCCTTCCCATATAAACTACAGCTGAATAGTACACAATTATTAACAACATCATGATGAGCAAAGTTCTATTCTTCTGTAGGTCGAACATGATACTCATTTTTATCTCCAATATTATACATTGTACAGCCCCAACTCAACATATGCTGACACATAAATAGCTTCCCTTGCACAAAGCAACAGGTAATGCCTGGAAGTATCCAATGGATTCGTTGGTTGGTTGGTTTGTTGTTTAACGCTGCACTCAGCAATATTCCAGCTATATGGCGGTGGTTTGTAATTAATCGAGTCTGAACCAGACAATCCAGTGATCAACAGCATGAGCATCGATCTACGCAACTGGGTATACGATGATATATGTCAGCCAAGTCAGTGAGCCTGACCATCCGTTAGTCGCCTCTTACATGGGTTGGTGAAGACCAGTTCTAACCGGGATCTTGACGGGTAGTGTCCAATGATCGGGTTGCTGAATACCAGTTCTAACCGGGATCTTGACGGGTAGTGTCCAATGATCGGGTTGCTGAATACCAGTTCTAACCGGGATCTTGACGGGTAGTGTCCAATGATCGGGTTGCTGAAGACCAGTTCTAACCGGGATCTTGACAGGTAGTGTCCAATGATCGGGTTGCTGAATACCAGTTCTAACCGGGATCTTGACGGGTACTGTCCAATGATCGGGTTGCTGAAGACCAGTTCAAACCGGGATCTTGACTGGTAGTGTCCAATGATCTTATTAGATGATTTAATGTGCCTGACTAATATATTATTGAGAAAGTCAGCAAAATATTCATCTGCAAGAAACTTGAGTTCTCTATCGCCTTGAGTATTATTTAGTACTTACATGTTAACTTCTTATCGGTGTAATGTTTCAAATAGTTGACAGCTACATCCTACAGCTGAATGGCTTACTTCTTTGGTGGAAGTAATCAGATGAGAGGCACAGGATCCATTCAGTGCACTACAGAACAGCACTGACATCTTGGTACACTTTGAGAGTCTCTAACACCACTTTGCAATAAAGGAACAATTTCTTCAGCTGTACCTGAGTCTAATAACATTCAAACGTGAACTCCTGTATATTTATGTTTGAGATAGTGTTGTATGCTTAGTTAACATCACTGAAGCTCATCACGAAAGCTTATAGGTAACTGACTCAAGCTGTCAGTACAATGACGTATCACTGCAAGTACAGCAATAAACAAAAACACCAACCCCTTCCCCATGTATATGGAAATTCATTGTAGAAGGACTGACAGATTACACTCGGTTTAAAAGGGAAAATAGCAATGAAAATAATTTGAACAGATCTTTGAAAATCAGTGATGCAAGTGTTGAGAAATTTCAGTGAAAAGTGGAAGTCATTGTACTATTCTGACTAATCTCAAGCTTGTGTGTGTATGAATCACAACTAAATCCTGACACCAGGTGTTTGACAGGTGCCGCATAACAGATATCATCACAGGATCTTTCTTTTCTTAACAACAGCCACACTCAAACAGTAATCTGGTTTAAAAGTTCATCTAATTCAATATACATTTCTATACTGGAGAAGGTGGCAATATGTCATCATGTTGCACATCCAAAGGGGAATGAAGAATGGCTAATATGTGGATAGACTGTAAGATAATAAAGAATGTACAGACACCAGCCTGAATGTCCCCACTGAACAGATGCCTGGGCTGAAGACTGCATGTCTTCATATCACTAAACTGAAGAAATGGATTAGAAATAAAAGCTGATAACTAAGACTGACATCACTCCAAATCTCTGATTATTTATTCTTCAAGTACCATACAGCATAGCATGAACAGTCTTGTGAGCTCCTTCAGGCATGTCTTGTCTGACCAGATTAAAACAATGGTAAGCCAGTTCCTTCAGCTTCTTGCATTTGGACAACATCATTTCCCCATACAAATATACACCCATGGCCTGCAAGTGAAACATTAGACTGTCAGTGAAAGAAAAGTCTGCCTTTCCACGACAAAATCTGACAACAATTTTACTACCAATTTGTTTAATTTCTGTCAAAAAGCATGTTATTATGTGCTCAAATGATTTTAAAATTTCAATTAAGTCAAACCTATTCCTTCCAGTAGTACCCATTTTCCAACAAGCAAATCCATTCAAAATGCCAAACAATAATCAGTTCTGATAATATGCTGAAAAAGATCCCATTGGCATCAAAGAGCAATACAACAACAACATGTTGGAAATTACTCTGAAATCTATGAAAAGCCATTTATCAGAAACATCAGAATTCCATAGAAGACAATGTGATGGGTAATAAATGCTTTACCTACATAATCACCTTTAATCAGATGGAGCAAGAAAATGACCATTAACATCCTATTTGTCCTCCTCCACAGATTACAGTAATCAACCCGACCTTACTCTCTCATCTTGCTGAGATGCAGTTAAACTGCAAATGAGGAGCCCTGTAGAGAATACCTGATCATTCAGAAGGAATGTTTTGACATCTCCAAATCCAGATGCATGTCTGTGTTTGATGACCAGCTCACACCATCGGTGCCGGACCTGCACAGGGACAACGGATGTAGCTGTATTTTCATTGGATTTGTCTTTACAGTGGAGACAAGAACATAGATCTTTGGTGGGACCAGCAAACACTTCCATCAGAACCACCTCTTATACCTACACATTTCACCTTTAATATATTGCAATTAATCATTTTCAAATTTAACTGGTGATATGTGATGACAGGTTTGACTGAACCATGTTTTGCCTCAATCCAAATAATGGATCAGTAGGCTGTTGAAAGAATGCTGATGTCAAACAGATGTTGTGTTGTAGGAATCTGCCAACAAATGATATAAAAGGAGTAATACCATTACCAATAAAGGTTCAACTTGTTTTGTTATCTGTGGAATAAAACATCCAAAGAGAAATCTAAATCATCAAATACTACATTTCCCTTGAGAGTAGGAGTGTTGTGTGTTGAAGAATAACTTAGCATTACAAAAAATAAATCGTTGCAATAATATAACTACTCCCGACTGAATGAGCTTAATGTTTCATCATGAGTGTTTCAGCATTGGAAGATGGTTGTTTTATGTTAAAATCCATCAACATGACCACTGCAATGAGAGATAAAACCCAATCCTTCTTCCAAGGGCAAATAGCTATCCGGCACATGAAGCCATATCACTCTCCATCTCAACAATATCCTAACCAGGTATTCTATATGGACCTTTGTTTCGGTAATCACTGTCACCAGATCAAGGTAGTCAAATACACTCATGGACAGAAATAGGGGACATGATCTTAAGTTAAGTACTTGCTGACATTACATCACTTTTTCCTTTCGAAGATGACAAAAATGTTCAACAGTTCAGTGCAAAACATATCACTGTTTCTGTACTGAAAACAGCAGAGCCATCTTGTGTTGTTTCTCCTTATTGTTATTTTCAGGGTTGTTTTCAGTGTCCCTGTCCTATGCTAGTGCTGCTGATATCCCTAGCATTGTTTTCAGTGTCCCTGTCCTATGCTAGTGCTGCTGATATCCCTAGCATTGTTTTCAGTGTCCCTGTCCTATGCTAGTGCTGTTGATATCCCTAGCATTGTTTTCAGTGTCCCTGTCCTATGCTAGTGCTGTTGATATCCCTAGCATTGTTTTCAGTGTCCCTGTCCTATGCTAGTGCTGTTGATATCCCTAGCATTGTTTTCAGTGTCCCTGTCCTATGGTAGTGCTGTTGATATCCCTAGCATTGTTTTCAGTGTCCCTGTCCTATGGTAGTGCTGCTGATATCCCTAGCATTGTTTTCAGTGTCCCTGTCCTATGCTAGTGCTGCTGATATCCCTAGCATTGTTTTCAGTGTCCCTGTCCTATGCTAGTGCTGCTGATATCCCTAGCATTGTTTTCAGTGTCCCTGTCCTATGCTAGTGCTGCTGATATTCCTAGCATTGTTTTCAGTGTCCCTGTCCTATGCTAGTGCTGCTGATATCCCTAGCATTGTTTTCAGTGTCCCTGTCCTATGCTAGTGCTGTTGATATCCCTAGCATTGTTTTCAGTGTCCCTGTCCTATGCTAGTGCTGTTGATATCCCTAGCATTGTTTTCAGTGTCCCTGTCCTATGCTAGTGCTGTTGATATCCCTAGCATTGTTTTCAGTGTCCCTGTCCTATGGTAGTGCTGTTGATATCCCTAGCATTGTTTTCAGTGTCCCTGTCCTATGGTAGTGCTGCTGATATCCCTAGCATTGTTTTCAGTGTCCCTGTCCTATGCTAGTGCTGCTGATATCCCTAGCATTGTTTTCAGTGTCCCTGTCCTATGCTAGTGCTGCTGATATCCCTAGCATTGTTTTCAGTGTCCCTGTCCTATGCTAGTGCTGCTGATATTCCTAGCATTGTTTTCAGTGTCCCTGTCCTATGGTAGTGCTGCTGATATCCCTAGCATTGTTTTCAGTGTCCCTGTCCTATGCTAGTGCTGCTGATATCCCTAGCATTGTTTTCAGTGTCCCTGTCCTATGGTAGTGCTGCTGATATCCCTAGCATTGTTTTCAGTGTCCCTGTCCTATGCTAGTGCTGCTGATATCCCTAGCATTGTTTTCAGTGTCCCTGTCCTATGCTAGTGCTGCTGATATCCCTAGCATTGTTTTCAGTGTCCCTGTCCTATGGTAGTGCTGCTGATATCCCTAGCATTGTTTTCAGTGTCCCTGTCCTATGCTAGTGCTGCTGATATTCCTAGCATTGTTTTCAGTGTCCCTGTCCTATGCTAGTGCTGCTGATATCCCTAGCATTGTTTTCAGTGTCCCTATCCTATCCTAGTGCTGCTGATATCCCCTAGCATTGTTATCAGTGTCCCTGTCCTATGCTAGGGCTGTTGATATCCCTAGCATTGTTTTCAGTGTCCCTGTCCTATGCTAGTGCTGCTGATATCCCTAGCATTGTTTTCAGTGTCCCTGTCCTATGCTAGTGCTGCTGATATCCCTAGCATTGTTTTCAGTGTCCCTGTCCTATGCTAGTGCTGCTGATATCCCTAGCATTGTTTTCAGTGTCCCTGTCCTATGCTAGTGCTGTTGATATCCCTAGCATTGTTTTCAGTGTCCCTGTCCTATGCTAGTGCTGTTGATATCCCTAGCATTGTTTTTCAGTGTCCCTGTCCTATGCTAGTGCTGTTGATATCCCTAGCATTGTTTTCAGTGTCCCTGTCCTATGGTAGTGCTGTTGATATCCCTAGCATTGTTTTCAGTGTCCCTGTCCTATGGTAGTGCTGCTGATATCCCTAGCATTGTTTTCAGTGTCCCTGTCTATGCTAGTGCTGCTGATATCCCTAGCATTGTTTTCAGTGTCCCTGTCCTATGCTAGTGCTGCTGATATCCCTAGCATTGTTTTCAGTGTCCCTGTCCTATGCTAGTGCTGCTGATATTCCTAGCATTGTTTTCAGTGTCCCTGTCCTATGCTAGTGCTGCTGATATCCCTAGCATTGTTTTCAGTGTCCCTGTCCTATGCTAGTGCTGTTGATATCCCTAGCATTGTTTTCAGTGTCCCTGTCCTATGCTAGTGCTGTTGATATCCCTAGCATTGTTTTCAGTGTCCCTGTCCTATGGTAGTGCTGTTGATATCCCTAGCATTGTTTTCAGTGTCCCTGTCCTATGGTAGTGCTGTTGATATCCCTAGCATTGTTTTCAGTGTCCCTGTCCTATGGTAGTGCTGCTGATATCCCTAGCATTGTTTTCAGTGTCCCTGTCCTATGCTAGTGCTGCTGATATCCCTAGCATTGTTTTCAGTGTCCCTGTCTATGCTAGTGCTGCTGATATCCCTAGCATTGTTTTCAGTGTCCCTGTCCTATGCTAGTGCTGCTGATATTCCTAGCATTGTTTTCAGTGTCCCTGTCCTATGGTAGTGCTGCTAATATCCCTAGCATTGTTTTTCAGTGTCCCTGTCCTATGCTAGTGCTGCTGATATCCCTAGCATTGTTTTCAGTGTCCCTGTCCTATGGTAGTGCTGCTGATATCCCTAGCATTGTTTTCAGTGTCCCTGTCCTATGCTAGTGCTGCTGATATCCCTAGCATTGTTTTCAGTGTCCCTGTCCTATGCTAGTGCTGCTGATATCCCTAGCATTGTTTTCAGTGTCCCTGTCCTATGGTAGTGCTGCTGATATCCCTAGCATTGTTTTCAGTGTCCCTGTCCTATGCTAGTGCTGCTGATATCCCTAGCATTGTTTTCAGTGTCCCTGTCCTATGCTAGTGCTGCTGATATCCCTAGCATTGTTTTCAGTGTCCCTATCCTATCCTAGTGCTGCTGATATCCCTAGCATTGTTATCAGTGTCCCTGTCCTATGCTAGGGCTGTTGATATCCCTAGCATTGTTTTCAGTGTCCCTGTCCTATGCTAGTGCTGCTGATATCCCTAGCATTGTTTTCAGTGTCCCTGTCCTATGCTAGTGCTGCTGATATCCCTAGCATTGTTTTCAGTGTCCCTGTCCTATGCTAGTGCTGCTGATATCCCTAGCATTGTTTTCAGTGTCCCTGTCCTATGCTAGTGCTGCTGATATCCCTAGCATTGTTTTCAGTGTCCCTATCCTATGCTAGTGCTGCTGATATCCCTAGCATTGTTTTCAGTGTCCCTGTCCTATGCTAGTGCTGCTGATATCCCTAGCATTGTTTTCAGTGTCCCTGTCCTATGCTAGTGCTGCTAATATCCCTAGCATTGTTTTCAGTGTCCCTGTCCTATGCTAGTGCTGCTGATCTCCCCAGCGAAGCTAAAGGTTAGCTGACAGACCCCTTGAAGTAATCTCTATGGGGAAAGAGTATGTGCAAAGATCTTGTTCATAAATACCTACATCTGGATTAGCTGATGACAGTAGGTATATCCTATGTACAAGGTCAAGGACATTTCCTGATATGAGGTTGAGCTGCAGAAGGTTCTCAAGAAACAGCACAAGCTGGTCAGGGTCAAGCTGAAACAAAACAGTCACACTGAGAAATCAAGCAATATATTTCTTGCAACGGAAGTTGTTACTTTCTACATATAAACTTTTATTAAAACTGATGTTGATATTGCCAATACCTATGAACATTAAACAGTATATGTCACTCTAGCTCTCTTTCAATATTCAACAGAACATGACAGCCTAATTCTTTCAATATTCAACAGTATATGTCACTCCAGCTCTTTCAATATTCAACAGAACATGTCACCCTATGGCTTTCAATATTCAACAGAACATGTCACTCTAGCTCTTTCAATATTCAACAGAACATGACAGCCTAATTCTTTCAATATTCAACAGTATATGTCACTCCAGCTCTTTCAATATTCAACAGTATATGTCACTCTAGCTTTCCATATTCAACAGTATATGTCACTCTAGCTTTCAATATTCAACAGAACATGTCACTCTAGCTCTTTCAATATTCAACAGAACATGACAGCCTAATTCTTTCAATATTCAACAGTATATGTCACTCTAGCTTTCAATATTCAACAGAACATGTCACTCCAGCTCTTTCAATATTCAACAGAACATGACAGCCTAATTCTTTCAATATTCAACAGTATATTTCACTCTAGCTTTCAATATTCAACAGAACATGTCACTCTAGCTTTCAATATTCAACAGTATATGTCACTCTAGCTTTCCATATTCAACAGTATATGTCACTCTAGCTTTCAATATTCAACAGAACATGTCACTCTAGCTCTTTCAATATTCAACAGAACATGACAGCCTAATTCTTTCAATATTCAACAGTATATGTCACTCTAGCTTTCAATATTCAACAGAACATGTCACTCTAGCTTTCAATATTCAACAGAACATGACAGCCTCAATATCTATTCTAAAAGATTGAAAATGCCGACAGTACACTTTTGGTATTACTTCACACTGTATTGATGTCATCACGCCATTGTAATCTGCTCCCTCATAATCAAACACATCCTTGGCATTAAATGACTCGTTCCTACTGATATTCAGCATTGGAAGATTATCATATTATGTCAAACTCCATCAAAATGACTACTGCAATAAGAAACTAAACCCACCTCTACTTCCATTCATCATGAATGGCCTCTCACTCATTCTATGCATATTCATACATAGTCTTTCTCACTCGTATTCATACATTGTCTTTCAAGGACATGAATAATTCATGGTATCAAATAATTTCTCATAAATCCTTCATATTTGACATTTGTAATGGCCTTTAATTAAGTTTGAAGAGATACGGAAATTGTTTTAATCTGTTTAGCCTCTGTTGACTGTTGTTTCATTGTGTTGTTCCCAGACATTACAGGACACTAATCACATTATTCTGAAGGTGAAGTACCAAAGGTAAGGACTACATCTGAACTATTCTGAGAAATGTGAATCATCAATATCAGAGATCAGTGAATCTTGGATGTCAGCCCAAACAGATTTGTGAATGAGTAACTGAAAGTATGTGATAACACCTTATGTTTGCAAAAATGGTAAGCAAGCCATAAAGACGTTATACAATCAAAAGTCTGGTCTTAAGTCAAATTATTAATTCATATTGATAGTTTCCTTCAGTGGCATTTTAGAAGTTGGGTAATACAATATTGACAAACATTATGGATAACAGTTTCTTCTATTTCATGAGTGCAATGCTTCGATATGTGGAACTCACAGTATAAAGAAGCTTGTCAATATTATATTGATATTTCCTAAGTGCAAACAGCATACAAGGAGACATTACTCCAGATACCACAAACATGAACAGATCTTAACTTGTCACACCTGGAAGGTAAACAATGTCCACCTTTTTGGACAAAACATGTACTCAGGTTGAAGAAATAATGATTTTAATCTAAATTAATCGATGAAGGTACTTAATCGTATTGAAAGTAGCAATAGTTTGCTGTCACCATCTTTCATACGGTAGGAAAATATACAAAAACAATTAACAAAACCCTATGCCGGAAACAAAACTTACTAAATCATCTACAATTATATTCATTATGATCATAAAGTTCCTAAGATGAATGTATTACTTTCACTGATGAACAGTATTAACGTGAGAAATTAGCAAATTTCACAGATACATAAGATGAGCAAATATAAGTGATTAAAACTGGGGAAAAGATGTTTTAATCTTCAGCATTTATGCCTACTTGTTTCTACAAATATTGAACTTGTTCCTATTACAATTCAGATGAGAATATTTTCATAACTCAATATCATGCAGTTACGGCTCTCGGCTCACTGATGAGTCTTCTCATGCCACTCCATGGCATAAAATCTTGCTGCATACTGTGGATTCACGCTTCATGTCATCATATTCTAAGACTGCCTGTGATAAAATCTAACTCCATCTTACTGCACATTGTGGGTAAATAAGAATTTCCTTAAAAGCAGAAATATGCCACTTAGTTTAACAATAACAATTTGATGTAAGGCAAAGTACAAAAATATAAAATGAGTGAATTAATATTTAACGTCACATCAGCTATATTTCAGCCATATCATTGGATTGGCATTCTAGAAGTGCCAAATCAGTAATGAAGCATGTCACTTTTTGGAGGACAAGTTCTTGTTTACTGCATAAAGAGATGTTTCAGAGAAGATTCTTACACCATTATCAAGCTAAAAGTGACTTTATGAGCTATGTAATAAACAAGAAGTTGTCATCCATAATGTTGTATGCATGTAATTGACTCACCAATTCCTAACAACCTTTAGCTTGACAATGGTGTAAGAATCTACACCCAAACATCGTTTTATGCAATAAACAAGAAGTTGTTATCCATAAAGTTATATGCTTTATTATTGACTAACCAACTTCTAGAAAACCGATCAAACTATTACTACAGTGATTGAGATCATTAAAGAAAGGACTTTTGCTAAGGTTTGCTAAATTTAACTGTTCATTACATCTGACTTTATTATAGTTGAGGAGATAAAGAATGTGACACTTATAATATTTTATATCCTAGATGCAAGAGGGTTCTTACATCTTATCAAGAAGATACTGATAGAAAAGGGTTTGCCTCATATATAAAAACCCTGGAATTTTTGCTTGACATGCTGAATGCTCAAATCCAATTGTTTTGTAAATAACCCTCAAAAAGGTAAATTGTTCTCAAGCAAGGAGTGAACCACAAAAAATTATCTCCACTAAAAAATTCTCAGTGGTCCCCAGATTACTTCAAGTGGCTGTTATAACTTTTCCATTATTCTTCAATACTCATGTCCCGGTTACTCTATGGATATTTGCAACTATCTTCAGGCATGCACCTTCATTAACCCACATAAACATGCCACACACACATTTGGAGCATGACCAAACTGCCATATCATTAGTCATAACACAACATCAGCATGAACTACACAGTCATAATCCTCATCAGGTTAAAACCTGAATGTCCGGCATCACTGTCATGTCCATTGCCCCAAAGCCTTAATGAACCAATAAAAAAGCTCACTAATGACAGGTGATGTGCCACTATAACCACTATGGGTGCTGTCAAGGGAACTGTAAAACTCTATACAATGGTGATTAACTGGTAGCATAATTCACTTTGTCCCTGGAGAACTGCTCTACACTTACACAGAGAAACAGAACATGAGAGCCTGTCATCAGTTGGCAGTGTCTAATAAAGCCAGTGTGTTAGGACAGTGTTCTGTCTGAAAGTGGTTTATGGGCAGGGTGTTTAACACTGTCTTACCAGAGCCTTCATTACAAATGTCTGTGTGTGTGCTGTGTAACACAGTTCTACCATAGGCTGCCTTACAGCTGTCTGTGTGTGTGCTGGGTAGTGTAACACTGTTCTACCATAGGCTGCCTTACAGCTGTCTGTGTGTGTGCTGTGTAGTGTAACACTGTTCTACCATAGGCTGCCTTACAGCTGTCTGTATGTGTGTGTAGTGTAACACTGTCCTACCATAGGCTGCCTTACAGCTGTCTGTATGTGTGTGCAGTGTAACACTGTTCTACCATAGGCTGCCTTACAGCTGTCTGTATGTGTGTGCTGGGTAGTGTAACACTGTTCTACCATAGGCTGCCTTACAGCTGTCTGTGTGTGTGCTGTGTAGTGTAACACTGTTCTACCATAGGCTGCCTTACAGCTGTCTGTATGTGTGTGTAGTGTAACACTGTCCTACCATAGGCTGCCTTACAGCTGTCTGTATGTGTGTGTAGTGTAACACTGTTCTACCATAGGCTGCCGTACAGCTGTCTGTATGTGTGTGTAGTGTAACACTGTTCTACCATAGGCTGCCTTACAGCTGTCTGTATGTGTGTGTGGTGTAACACTGTTCTACCATAGGCTGCCTTACAGCTGTCTGTGTGTGTAGTGTAACACTGTTCTACCATAGGCTGCCTTACAGCTGTGTCTATGTGTGTGCAGTGTAACACTGTTCTACCATAGGCTGCCTTACAGCTGTCTGTATGTGTAGTGTAACACTGTTCTACCATAGGCTGCCTTACAGCTGTCTGTGTGTGTGCTGTGTAGTGTTACACTGTTCTACCTTAGGCTGCCTTACAGCTGTGTGTGTGTGTGTGTGTGTGTGTGTGTGTAGTGTAACACTGTTCTACCATAGGCTGCCTTACAGCTGTCTGTCTGTGTGTGTGGTGTAACACTGTTCTACCATAAGCTGCCTTACAGCTGTCTGTATGTGTGTGTGTAGTGTAACACTGTTCTACCATAGGCTGCCTTACAGCTGTCTGTGTGTGTGTAGTGTAACACTGTCCTACCATAGGCTGCCTTACAGCTGTGTCTATATGTGTGCAGTGTAACACTGTTATACCATAGGCTGCCTTTACAGCTGTGTGTGTGTGTGTGTGTAACACTGTCCTACCACAGGCTGTTACTACCATAGGCTGTTCTACCATAGGCTGCCTTACAGCTGTCTGTATGTGTGTGCAGTGTAACACTGTTCTACCATAGGCTGCCTTACAGCTGTCTGTATGTGTGTGCAGTGTAACACTGTTCTACCATAGGCTGCCTTACAGCTGTCTGTATGTGTGTGCAGTGTAACACTGTTCTACCATAGGCTGCCTTACAGCTGTCTGTATGTGTGTGCTGTGTAACACTGTTCTACCATAGGCTGCCTTTACAGCTGTCTGTGTGTGTGTGTGTGTGTAACACTATATGTTCTACCATAGGCTGCCTTACAGCCTGTAGTGTAAAACTGTCCTACCATAGGCTGCCTTACAGCTGTCTGTATGTGTGTGTAAACTGTTCTACCTGTTTACCATGCGGCCATAGGCTGTCTGTACAGGCTGTGTATGTGTGTAGTGTAACACTGCTGTCTGTGTCTGTGTGTGTGTGTAGTGTAACACTGTTCTACCATAGGCTGCCTTACAGCTGTCTGTATGTGTGTGCAGTGTAACACTGTTCTACCATAGGCCTGCTGTCTTGAGTGGTAACACTGTTCTACCATAGGCTGCCCTTACAGCTGTCTGTGTGTGCTGTGTGTAACAGTGTAACTGCCTGTTCATGTAGTGTAACACTACATGGGCTGCCTTACAGCTGTCTGTATGTGTGTGTAGTGTAACACTGTTCTACCATAGGCTGCCGTTACAGCTGTCTGTGTGTGTGTGTGGTGTAACACTGTACCATAGGCTGCCTTACAGCTGTCTGTATGTGTGTGCAGTGTAACACTGTTCTACCATAGGCTGCCTTACAGCTGTATGTGTGTGCAGTGTAACACTGTTCTACCATAGGCTGCCTTACAGCTGTCTCTATGTGTGTGCAGTGTAACACTGTTCTACCATAGGCTGCCTTACAGCTGTCTGTATGTGTAGTGTAACACTGTTCTACCATAGGCTGCCTTACAGCTGTCTGTGTGTGTGCAGTGTAACACTGTTCTACCTTAGGCTGCCTTACAGCTGTCTGTCTGTGTGTGTGTGTGTGTGTGTGTGTGTGTGTGTGTGTGTAGTGTAACACTGTTCTACCATAGGCTGCCTTACAGCTGTCTGTCTGTGTGTGTGGTGTAACACTGTTCTACCATAAGCTGCCTTACAGCTGTCTGTATGTGTGTGTGCAGTGTAACACTGTTCTACCATAGGCTGCCTTACAGCTGTCTGTGTGTGTGTAGTGTAACACTGTCCTACCATAGGCTGCCTTACAGCTGTGTCTATATGTGTGCAGTGTAACACTGTTATACCATAGGCTGCCTTACAGCTGTCTGTGTGTGTGTAGTGTAACACTGTCCTACCATAGGCTGCCTTACAGCTGTCTGTATGTGTAGTGTAACACTGTTCTACCATAGGCTGCCTTACAGCTGTCTGTATGTGTAGTGTAACACTGTTCTACCATAGGCTGCCTTACAGCTGTCTGTATGTGTGCAGTGTTACACTGTTCTACCATAGGCTGCCTTACAGCTGTCTGTGTGTGTGTAGTGTAACACTGTTCTACCATAAGCTGCCTTACAGCTGTGTCGCATGTGTGTGCAGTGTAACACTGTTCTACCATAGTTTTGGTCCCGCTTTGTCCGCGCTTGGCGGCACGCTATGTATATAAGCGTGTGTTCACACCGAGCTTCATTCCTCGACTCGCTGTGGGCGATACAGCATGCTGAATGCCAGGTACATTGTTATTGCAGAACACAGAAGGTGTCTATATCTGGCAGCTGCAGGACTAGTACTTCTTGAAGAGCAGGAGAAAAGGCAGTAAGAGCACGAGAAAGAGCATGAGAAAGAGGAGATACAACTGGAACAAGGAAAACAAGGCCAGTTTGGGTTAGAGAATGGTTGTCTAGAAGACATGAATTCGGACATTGTGTTCAGCCACTGACAGAGCTCCACAAGGAAGATCAGGCTATGTACAGGAATTACCTGAGAATTACACCTGAGCTAGTCTAAGAGATGGCGACGAAGTTAACGCCTCACCTTAAGAAACAGACCACATTCATGAGAGAACCGCTTGAAGTTGGACTCAAGCTGGCTGCCACCCTCCGCTTCCCAGCCACTGGAAATTCCTATCCAAGTCTACAGTACAGCTTCAGAGTTAAAGCAAGTACAATCTGCAAGTTCTTACCAGAGGTGTGCAAAGCCATTATTGAGGCCTTCAAGGACGAAGTGCTCAGCTGCCTCAAAACTGAAGAGGAGTGGCAGGAGGTTCCTGTTGTTCTCCAGCCTTCGTCCATAACTGGGATTTGGCAGCCAGATTGAGCCAGTCATTCTGTCTCTTATCATACAACTCTCTGTAGTGTTTTACATATTCTACTATTTTTTTGTTTTGGTACCCTCATCTGTAACCTCATACTCAGGAATGTCTTTCTTGGACACTCTGAATATCGTTTCCTGCTTTACTGCGGGCTTTTCTTGACAGTTCAACTTCAAGTTGTGTCTCTGGAACAACATCAACACTTGAGGAGGAGGAGCAAGGAGGAGAACGATCCCTCTCCCTGTCTGCAACCTCTGTCCCTTTCTCTATCTCTGTCACTGGCCCGTCTTCTTCCTGTGTTTTCTGCACTGGTCTTCCCTTTCCTCTACTGGTTTTCTTCTTGGGAGGATGATGGCTGTCCGCTGGCAAGTTGTCGTATTGTCTGTTTGTTGGTGTTCCACAATAGTGATATCACATGCTTCAGGAACGATCCTTCCTGTTGACGACCTGGACACGGGGGTTTCCTTACGCCAGCTGGCCACGGGAAAACTTCCAAATTCTCTCTATGACATAGCACACACCCCACACCCCTCACACACTCCTTGCGCTCGTTCCCGAAGACTTAATCATCGGCTCGGCGAAGTGTGGGCCATTGAGGGAATGAAAATCATGCAAATGTCAGGGTGGCATAACACTGTCCTAACACTAGCTTATAGCTGCCTTACAACTGTCTGTGTGTGTGCGGTGTAACACTGTCCTCTCATTGGCTTCATATATATGTGTATGTGTCTGTCTGTCATACATATGTCTGTCTGTTTGTGTTTGTCCATCCGTCTGTCTGAGTATGCTGGTGTATGCCTGTGTATGCCGGTGTATGCCTTTGAGTGTGTCTGTATAATCTTTCCATAATAACTTAATGAGACAACAACCTTCTGCAGAGTAAGTTCTGTGGGAGATACTTTCTGCTTCTTCTTCCTGTGGCAGTGTGCCATCCCCTGACAGTGAGACTCCACCAGAGCAACCTGAAACAGCAACCTTCAGTCAAACTCTGATGATAACTAGAACACACAGATTTCTCATAATCTCTGTAGTAATATGATCTTGTAATCTCTGTGGTAATATGATCTTGTAATCTCTGCAGTAATATGATCTTGTAATCTCTGCAGTAATATGATCTTGTAATCTCTATAGTAACATGATCTTGTAATCTCTGTGGTAATATGATCTTGTAATCTCTGCAGTAATATGATCTTGTAATCTCTGTGGTAATATGATCTTGTAATCTCTGCAGTAATATGATCTTGTAATCTCTGCAGTAATATGATCTTGTAATCTCTGCAGTAATATGATCTTGTAATCTCTGTGGTACTATGATCTTGTAATCTCTGCAGTAATATGATCTTGTAATCTCTGTAGTAATATAATCTTGTAATCTCTGTAGTAATATGATCTTGTAATCTCTGTAGTAACATAATCTTGTAATCTCCGTAGTATTATGATTTTGTAATCTCTGTAGTAATATAATCTTGTAATCTCTGTAGTAATATAATCTTGTAATCTCTGTAGTAATATAATCTTGTAATCTCTGTAGCAATATAATCTTGTAAACTCTGCAGTAATATAATCTTGTAATCTCTGTACTAATATAATCTTGTAATCTCTGAGGTAAAATATCTGCTCACAACCAGGGACAAGTGCTACACATGACTGAACCAAAGACAAGCGCTAAACATGACTGAACCAGGGACAAGTGCTACACATGACTGAACCAGGGACAAGTGATACACATGACTGAACCAGGGACAAGTGCTAAACATGACTGAACTAGGGACAAGTGATACACATGACTGAACCAGGGACAAGTGATACACATGACTGAACCAGGGACAAGTGCTACACATGACTGAACCAGGGACAAGTTGTACACATGACTGAACCAGGGACAAGTGATACACATGACTGAACCAGGGACAAGTGATACACATGACTGAACCAGGGACAAGTGCTACACATGACTGAACCAGGGACAAGTGATACACATGACTGAACTAGGGACAAGTGATACACATGACTGAACCAGGGACAAGTGATACACATGACTGAACTAGGGACAAGTGATACACATGACTGAACCAGGGATAAGTGATACACATGACTGAACCAGGGACAAGTGATACACATGACTGAACCAGGGATAAGTGATACACATGACTGAACCAGGGATAAATGATACACATGACTGAACCAGGGACAAGTGATACACATGACTGAACCAGGGACAAGTGCTAAACATGACTGAACCAGGGACAAGTGATACACATGACTGAACCAGGGACAAGTGATACACATGACTGAACCAGGGACAAGTGATACACATGACTGAACCAGGGACAAGTGCTACACATGACTGAACCAGGGACAAGTGATACACATGACTGAACCAGGGACAAGTGATACACATGACTGAACCAGGGACAAGTGCTAAACATGACTGAACCAGGGACAAGTGATACACATGACTGAACCAGGGACAATAAGTGCTACACATGACTGAACCAGGGACAAGTGATACACATGACTGAACCAGGGACAAGTGATAAACATGACTGAACCAGGGACAAGTGATACACATGACTGAACCAGGGACAAGTGCTACACATGACTGAACCAGGGACAAGTGCTACACATGACTGAACCAGGGACAAGTGCTACACATGACTGAACCAGGGACAAGTGCTACACATGACTGAACCAGGGACAAGTGCTACACATGACTGAACCAGGGACAAGTGCTACACATGACTGAACCAGGGACAAGTGATACACATGACTGAACCAGGGACAAGTGCTACACTGATGACTGAACCAGGGACAAGTGCTGAAGCTACTGTGAAGCTTTTAAATGAATCCTTGCTTGTCTCAGCAATACAAGTACTCCTTATAACGGAGACATAGCAGCAGCTGCAAACATGTCAGTCTAAATAGTCTCCCATGGCTACACCAGGATCAGCTGATCATCAGTTTGAATCTCACATCCCCTGTACAAACCTGGATTTGAGCCTGATTGTCAACACCCAAACTGATGTTCATCACAGTGTTGAACATCGAAACATATACCTTGACACTGCATGGTGTATGAAGATAGTGTACTCCAAGTTAGCAATTCAGCCAGTGATATCTATCTAAACAATCTTCCTATTAGAGTGCTTACAAGTAGTCACAAATCTGACACAAAGTATTATGCCTGACTGACTGAGTTTGGTTCTACGCCGCTTTAAGCAATATTCCAGCAACATCACGGGGGGGGACACCAGAAATGGGCTTCACACATTGTACCCATGTGGGGATTCGAACCTGGGTCTTCGGCGTGACGAACCAACGCTTTAACCATTAGGCTACCCCACCGCCCCACAAAGTATTATGAGTAACACAAGCAAAGACATCATTCACAAGACAGTCCTTTGTGTCTGATCCTGTATAAACAACAGTAAAGCAGATTAATCAAAGGATGATGCACTAGGACTTTGTTCGGAAAAGTTTGGTCAACAGGTCAATGACCCCATGATAAACATTTTTTACCTGCACCACTAGAATCAGCCTTCCCAACAACTAATCTTGCAAGCCATGCTATCTCTGAAGTACTGTTCAAAGTGACATTGAATCAAACCAATTCACTCATAAAAATCTCTACACAACAAAGTGATGAAACAGATCATTTCAGATGGATATTTCTGACTACTTCCAGCCATGAATAATTGGCAAAACAATGCTGATGAAAACTATGCAAGTAATCCCTTTAAAATTAGCTGTGTGTTGTTGAGACTCTTTCTTTGATAATGCATGTTTTCATCTTACTGCAACCACTTATGGAATGACAAAAAATATGCACAGTGAAATAAGAATTCTTTGAAACATCTTCTGTATCCACTGAAATGTCCAACCATAACTTTCATTTGTCTTCAATGTTTATTTCTGAGTATTTTGAGAGTCGCTCTCTACTTCAACAAACCAGTGTACCGAACAGAAACAATTCTGTAGTAAAATTAGAACAATTATTGACCAACCTGTGTCTTCACAGCTCTGTATAGAATGTTTTCTTGGCTGGGGCAATACTCAGATACATCCTGAAAGTAAGACCAATACACATGTAACAGGCCATCTAGGGATGAGAGACTGGCTCACTTGAGGTGCTGGTGTCGAGCAGACGCATATAAACACAAGTATATCAGCAAACAATAATATTAAAGATTAAATCACTGAAAACATTCAAGACATATACGAACATGTTGGATGGGTCTTTTTGAGTACAGCAGCATCCATTATTAGTCCACACAAGTGAAATCTATAATGCTAGAAGTTATTTATATGCTGTTTCTTGTTTGGGTTTTGTCAAAACACGCAGCCACATTGTCCTTCTAAGAACTTGTGTTATTTGTAAACATTAGGACCAGAATCTTTCTGGCAATAATGTTTGCATGAAGTCTTTCATCTGAGATGTTTTTATATTTTTATCTAAATTTAGGATACTTTAAAAAGAAAGATTTCAGCAGAGGTGTTAATGAGTATATTAGACCAAGATATACTGGTTAGGATGGGCCTATTATTAGTGCTCAAATTTGTGAAAAAGATCTTTGACTGTTGAAAAAGGGACGCTTATCACAGCTCTTGTTAAGACTTCAGTATAAAGTTTGAAGATGTTGAAGCAAGCAATACTACACTTAATTTAAAACTGTTACCTTCAAAATGAATTCTTTCAGCATTGATTTTCTTGTTGGTTGCTCATGGCAAACAACCACTACGTCTTCTACTTCTGTGTTTGGGCATGCACATTATCAGTAATGATGTATATAATCAGTCAGGACACTAACAAACATAGGGTGCTGAGACTGAGAATCACTGACGAGGAGAAGCATGACTGTAATGTTGGGATGACGATGATGATGCCTACAATGACGAGGAAAAGCGTGACTGCAATGTCCGGGTGGATGCTAATGACAACACCATGAAGCTGTGGCATCATCGAGCATCAGTTTAAATGCACAGAACAGGCCAATACTCTTGTGAAAGAGGGGAAGCTATCTAGCTGTTACAGACACTACACCCAACCACTGGGTTACCATCATCCGTACAAGAGTGACGTGGGAAGTCATCTTTCGTAATTATGGAATTGGGTCTTTTGATGATTACAAAGAATGTGTTTCCTAAATGGATAACTGAAGCACTCTTTGTTGTATGACACATTGCAAGTGTTTGAGTCTAAGATCATAAGCAAAACAATTCGGCATCCTCAAAATGCAGAAATTAGGAAGCTTGATTCATTATCAAGAACAAATGACCGTAGTTTTTAAATAAAATGATTACCACTGAAGGATTATGTAAATATTTCAAATAAGGCATCTGGATTCTCTTCTGCAGGGACATGCATGATATAAACTAGATGTTTCTGCTGCTGTCTTTGCTACACACACAGAGGATGAAGCGTGTCATATATCCTACGCTAAAACAGTTATTATTGCCTATTACGATAGTTAATCTGTCATGGCAAAAAGAGGTTGCTCCTTAAGTTGTTTGAGTGTTTGTGTGTTATGTAGCGTATACAATCATCCAGATCCAGTGTAACAACTGAGTTCTGTGATCCTGCTGGAGGGGAGGAGTGGACAGACTCACCTTGGATCATTACACTTAGTTTAATAACACACCATGGCAGAAAACCAATTACCTCCAGGCAACACATCACATAAAACTTTAAACTGAGTGTTCAAATAATCACATACACACAGTGCAGCATGATTAATTTGAAAATAATAAAGATCTGACTTGATGTAACATGAAGTTATATGCCGACTGTTGTTTAACCCCCTGGATGCCACAGGGACATATATGTCCTTCCCCTTCAACCCTCAATTTCAAGTCCAATAAAAATCAAAATATCCCATGCACATAAATACACTTCACAGTTTCGAATTCTGTGGGAAATTTCCTGTTTCTTGATACCATCCACTATTATTTTAGACAAAGCTCAAGTGCTGAAAATGACCTTTCAAAATAGGCTTCATCGAAAATGTCGCCATTTTTGACACAGTACAAAATCGCGATTCACAGCGTTATTTGCTGTATATTTTGAAATGTGAAAATCGGATAATTACTGGGAGTACTGAATTTAAAAAATAACATATTAATGAACACTGATATCACTTTTACATGAAATCGCTAATGATAATTCTTAAACGTTGCCAATGAATCTAGAATCGGTTGGGATGTTTTCGAAAATACACTTACACGAACGCCGTAGAGCGCTTTCTGCCATATTGGATAGTGTTTACAAAATCACGTCAAACTGTCTAATTGTTGATATATTCAGGACACTATTTAAATGGAAAAACCAGTCATTTTATGTTTTGTCTAAAGAGTGTTAATTCTGACAAAGAAGCCGAGACCTTTCACACAATTAATGGAATTAGGTGAGATATATACTAGTCAGCATACCAATGTCGTCTTTTTCCAACGTCGCAAAACGCACAAAACAAGCAATGACATCAACTAAAATGTTGTATTATTTTCAGCAATTTCATTACATTTGAAGATATGGCTAGTACTCTGGTAATAACGATGCAAAATTAGTCAAAGTACATCTACACAAACAGGAGAATATGGGAATCTAAGAACTAACTTATATATCGGATAGGGCCATCCAAATCGCTATTACGTGCTTTCACATGTAGTACGTTGTCATCTTTTCTTATAAATTGTGAAACTACCAAAGCGTATCCGCTCTTATTGGGGAACTTTGAATTGGAATAGTTTGGTTCACCGTGAACAAAAACTAACGAGAATATAGCGTCCGTATCCACAACAAATACTCTACATGTGATTTGAGTTACATTGACCTAGTATTAAGCATAACAGAGTTATGCCCCCTTATCATTATTACGTGTATGACCTCTCTGTCGTCGTTTGACGTCGTAGAAGAAAATCCATTTTTGACAATTATTGCGAGTCATTTTTAATGTTGAGTGCATAAAGTTATACATAAGCACATAAATCCAATTCATATACACTATGTCGTTCAGATATCAGGCTGTATTTTCTTCACTCACACTTTCCGTAAAGATGGCAAAATAAAAAATTCGTAGCACAGTGCTTTTATCGGTGCGCGATAAAAAGCGGAGAAATCTACTGTTTTTTAACGCATAACAAAAATTTTGACAACATTTAGCAAGGTCTATTTCTCAAACCGCCGAGGTAGTTGCACTTATATTAATACCAACGGATAGGAAATTTAATATTCTACACTTCTGTGTAATTTTATAGCCTTACGTAGATCCAGGACCACGCGAGCGCAATTCTCGCACAACGTTCACTTTTCAAAGCATATGAAAATGTGCGCCTGAAAAAAAACTCGGCATCAAGGGGGTTAAGGGCTGGATCACGTACATCAGAATTGAAGTTCACCAGGACATATCTGTGTCTGCACCAGGCACCCCAGAACACACCTGTGTCTAGACCAGGCCCACCAAAACATACCTGTGTCTGGACCAGTTCACCAGAACATACCTGTGTCTACACCAGGCACCCCAGAACATACCTGTGTCTAGACCAGGCCCACCAGAATGTACCTGAATCTGGACCAGGTTCACCAGAACACACCTGTGTCTAGACCAGGCACCCCAGAACATACCTGTGTCTACACCAGGCACCCTAGAACATACCTGAGTCTGGACCAGGTTCCCCAGAACATACCTGTGTCTAGACCAAGCCCACCAGAACGTACCTGAGTCTGGACCAGGTTCATCAGAATATACCTTGTGTCTACACCAGGTACGCCAGAACATACCTGTGTCTACACCAGGTACGCCAGAACATACCTTGTGTCTACACCAGGTATGCCAGAACATACCTGTGTCTACACCAGGTACGCCAGAACATACCTGTGTCTGGACCAGGCCCACCAGAATATACCTGAGTCTGAACCAGGTTCACCAGAACATACCTGTGTCTGGACCAGGCCCACCAGGACATACCTGAGTCTGAACCAGGTTCACCAGAACATACCTGTGTCTGGACCAGGCCCACCAGGACATACCTGAGTCTGGACCAGGCCCACCAGGACATACCTGAGTCTTGACCAGGCACACCCAGAACACACCTGTGTCTGGACCAGGCAGAACATACACCTCTGTCTCACCAGACCACCCCAGAACATACCTGTGTCTGGACCAGGCACCCGAGAACATACCTGAGTCTGGACCAGGTTCACCAGAACATACCAGTCTACCTCACCAGAACATGCCTGTGTCTGGAATATGTCTGGACCAGGCACACCAGGTCTGGTACACCCACACCCACCAGAACATACCTGTGTCTGGACCAGGCATACCCAGAACATACCTGTGTCTGAGTATGGACCAGGTGTCACCCAGGCACCCCAAGAACATACCTGTGTCTGGTCCAGGTTCACCAGAACACAGGACATACCAGGTCTGGACCAGGTTCACCAGAACACACCTGTGTCTGGACCAGGGCAGGCCCACCAACACACCCAGGCACCCCAGAACATACCTGAGTATGGACCAGACACCCCAGAACAACATACCTGAGTCTGGTTCACCAGAACCACCTGTGGCACCCAGAACATACATCCACCAGAACATGTGTCTGGACCAGGCACCAGAACATACCTGCGTCTCGACCAGGTTCACCAGAACACACCTGAGTCTGGACCAGGCACACCTGAAAATACCTGAGTCTGGACCAGGTTCACCAGAACACACCTGTGTCTGAACCAGGCCCACCAGGACATGCAAGCAGTCATCCAGGCAATCAGTCAGTCACCAATCTTAATGACATGGGACAATCACTGGTATTTCACTCTTACTAAATGTACAGGCATGGCTATCTGGTGGTGGGTGGTGGTGTCACCTACCTGGGGGAGGTGTGGACAGTCCAGCCACTCTGCGGTCAGCTGCTGTTCACTCAGACCCTCAGTCCTGCAGCAGAGACAAACAAAGCTATAATTAGTAAGTCCATATGAAGAACATCAGACCAATCCATAATACTCTACAGATTACATCCTTCATGTATAGTGTCATCTAGTGGTCATTATCAAGACATTTTAGTGTGCCAAAAGGTGAGGTGAAACTGGGTTTAACGTCGTACTTGAGAATATTTCGCTCATATGGCGATGTGCATGCGTGTGTGTATGTGCGGCTGCTTGTACTAGCCCAGACTGAAGCTGGTTTTATAGTGCTAGCCAACTGAGATACCATGCCGCAGTGAAGCATGAATACCCCACTCAGACACATTATACTGACTCCGAGGCGACCAGTCCTTGTTGTACCCATTAATGCCGAGCGCCAGGCAGGAACCAACAAGTACCATATTTTAACGTCTTTTGGTATGATGCGGTCGGGGATCGAACCCGCGACCTTCCACTCTCCGGGCGGATGCTCTAACCACAACACCACGGAGGCGGTCAGTGATGCCAAGAAGTGATTACCCCTTTCCATAATAAATACATATCTATGCTGAAATCAGAGTCTATTGTATGATACAGGCTCTATATTAAGCATATATATATGAACACTATCCAGTAGGGTTGACACCAGCCCTTCCATACAGGAGATCAGCCATTTGTCTGTGAACAGCAGACCATATTGACAGTAGCAATGACCACTGTCTATTAACAACAGACTAATTAGTGACTGTAATGTAACCACTAACAGCACTAACAACAGACTGTTACTTGTCCACTAACAACAGATGTATTACCTGTCTATTAACAACAGACTAATCACTTGTCCACTAACAGCACTAGGTGCCTGTCTATTAACAACAGACTAATTAGTGGTCCACTAACAGCACTAGGTGCCTGTCTATTAACAACAGACTAATTAGTGGTCCACTAACAGCACTAGGTGCCTGTCTATTAACAACAGACTAATTAGTGGTCCACTAACAGCACTAGGTGCCTGTCTATTAACAACAGACTAATCACTTGTCCACTAACAGAACTAGGTGCCTGTCTACTAACAACAGACTAATTAGTTGTCCACTAACAGCACTAGGAGCTTGTCTATTAACAACAGACTCATTATTTGTCCACTAACAGAACTAGGTGCCTGTCTATTAACAACAGACTAATTAGTGGTCCACTAACAGAACTAGGTGCCTGGCTGTTAACTGAAACAATTCCTTAATCACTATTGATTCTGATATGAAAGACCTGCTCTGGCCTGTATTTCTATTCATATTTCATTTTTGTAAAAAGCTTCAGTCCTGTCCCCTTCCTCCCCTGGGAGACCGCCATTAGACAGCATCATGCCACATGTTCCATGACAGCTCTGTCATGGAGAGCCAAGCTTTGATATTTCAAATTACACAATATTTCTCTTAATCCTTCAATTCCAGGCTTCTGATGCCTGAATGAGGAACCAGTAATATAATTTAGATTCCAGGATTACTGAAGAACTTTGCTGTCCAATCAGCCTCTGAAGTTAATGAAAACTACTGTTCAACAATGAAACCAGCTTCCTCACACTCAGTCAGTGCCTGTGTCCATACATATACACACAAATGTTTGATTAGACTTGTACTATTTTTAGATGGGAAGATTCTCAACAATTCACAAGTCCAGGTTTAGGGGAAAACAGACTGATGAGTAGTTTCTGATGGTGATGAATACAATGATCAAGTTGATGATCAACATTATAATGTAATAGACATTGCAAACATTGTAACAATGCTGTAGAACAAGGCTGTATAACAATGCTGTGTAACAATGTTGTGTAGCAAGGCTGTATAACAATGAAGTGTAACAAGGCCGTATAACAATGCTGTATAACAATTGTGTGTAGCAAGGCTGCATAACAAGGCTGTATAACAATGCTGTATAACAAGGCTCTAGAACAATGCTGTATAAGAATTGTGTGTAGCAAGGTTGTATTAACAATAAAACAAGGCTGTGTAACAATGCTGTAGAACAAGGCTGTATAACTCCGCTGTATAACAAGGCTGTAGAACAATGCTGTATAACAATTGTGTGTAGCAAGGTTGTATTAACAATGCTGTATAACAATTGTGTGTAGCAAGGCTGTATAGCAAGGCTGTATAACAATGCTGTAGAACAAGGCTGTATAACAATGCTGCATAACAATGCTATATAACAATGCTGTATAACAATTGGGTGTACCAAGGCTGTATAACAATGCTGCATAACATACCTGTGTAACAAGGCTGTATAACAAGGCTGTGTAACAATGCTGTATAACAATGCTGTGTAACAATTGTGTGTAACAAGGCTGTATAACAATGCTGTGTAACAAGGCTGTATAACAATGCTGTGTAACAAGGCTGTATAACAATGCTGTATAACAATGCTGTATAACAATGCTGTATAACAATGCTGTGTAACAAGGCTGTATAACAATGCTGTGTAACAATGCTGTAGAACAAGGCTGTATAACAAGGCTGAGTAACAATGTTGTGTAGCAAGGCTGTATAACAATGCTGTGTAACAAGGCTGTATAACAATGCTGTGTAACATTGCTGTAGAACAAGGCTGTATAACAAGGCTGTATAACAATTGTGTGTGGCAAGGCTGTAGAACAAGGCTGTAGAACAAAGCTGTATAAAAATTGTGTGTAGCAAGGCTGTATAACAATGCTGTATAACAAGGCTGTGCAACAATGTTGTGTAACAAGGCTGTATAACAATGCTGTATAACAATGTTGTGTAACAAGGCTGTATAACAATGCTGTGTAACAAGGCTGTATAACAATGCTGTAAAACAATGCTGTGGAACCAGGCTGTATAACAATGTTGTGGAACAATGCTGTATAACAAGGCTGTGTAACAAGGCTGTGTAACAATTGTGTGTAGCAAGGCTGTATAACAATGCTGTAGAACAAGTCTGTAGAACAATGCTGTATAACAATTGTGTGTAGCAAGGCTGTATAACAAGGCTGTATAACAATGCTGTGTAACAAGGCTGTATAACAATGCTGTATAACAATGTTGTGTAACAATGCTGTATAACAATGCTGTATAACAATGCTGTATAACAAGGCTGTATAACAATGCTGTATAACAAGGCTGTGTAACAATGCTGTGGAACGAGGCTGTACAACAATGCTGTGTAACAATGCTGTATAACAAGGCTGTATAACAAGTCAATGGTTACTGAAGACCAAAACATTCTAACCCGGATCTTCACAGGTAGTGTCCAATGAACTTCTTCGAGAGCAATGTGGTTTTGTTAGTCCGACATTAGATGATTTACGCCTGACAAAAATATACTGAACATCATTGAAAACACACCACCTGTACTAGTTTGGATTTCCAAGATTATAATTGAGCAATCGGTGTAAATTTTACATACTTTTGTAGTCCAATGATTGGTAAAGAAAAGAAGCAAGAACTAATCCTGCAAAACAGTGAAGTTTTAATTCAGCTGACCATGAAAGAAAGATGGAGTCAAATTGGAAAGTCAGTAACATGTATGACCACCATTAGCAGCAACACAAGCTGTGCAACGTCTCCTCATTGAACTGATAAGTCTCTGAATAATGTTTTGAGGCAATGCATTCCACTCTTGTTGCAAGGCATTCTCAAGTTCCCCAAGGTTGTTGATCTGTGGGCGACGTGAGAGGCGTTGGCTGATGTAATCCCACAAGTGTTCAGTGGGAGACAAATCTGGTGACAATGCAAGCCATGGAAGTAGAGGAATGTTGTTGTTTGCCAGAAACTGTGTTTCAACACGTGCAGTGTGCGCTCGAGCATTGTCCTGCTGGAATGTGTGCAGATCTTGATGTTGGTTAAAGAAGGGAACGAGGTTGTTCTGAAGAATGGTGTCACGGTAGTAAAGGGCATTTACTCTGCCACGACAAACTACCAGAGCGGTTTTATGATGATAACTGATCCCGCCCCACACCATAATGCTTCCTCCACCCCACCGATCTGTTTGCACAACACAGTCCTGATGGTAACGTTCTCCCCGTCGACGCCATACCTGTAGACGCCCATCAGCATTTCGCAAGTGAAATCGTGACTAATCGGAGAACAAAACACCATGCCAACGTCGTAACAACCACAAACGATGCTGTTCAGCCCATCGTCAGCATTCACGGCGATGTCTATCAGTCAGGATGGGTCCAACATAAGGGCGTCGACACCGTAATCCTGCTGCACAGAGACGGCGTCGGACACTGGAAGCACTGATCAAACCATGTCTGCCTTGGACAGCGTTGGTGGTTCTGGCAGCCGGCAACGTACCATCCCGAATATGGCACCGAACAATGTCTCGATCTTGGTGAGGGGTGGTAACACGTACCTGGCCAGGACGTTGGCAGTCCCTTGTGGTTCCTGTTTGTTGGTACCTGTTGGCAAGTCTTATGATGGTGGAAAGATGGCAACCAAATCGTCTGGCAATAATCCTGCTTGATGTGCCAACCTGCAACATGCCCAACGCCCGTTCTCGTTCCTCTGGTGACAATCTTGGCATTGCAAAATAAACTTTACTTGTGGAGGTACTGCTAAAATGAGGATGTTTTTTGCCGACGGTCATTTATACCCCTAATCAGCATGTTTAACGCATAATGTACAGCATTATTTATTGTCTTTTGTGTTATTAACAACATTTCCAACGTTCATTTTCACTCTCAAAACAATCCTATTACCATATTTCAAAATTTACAGGTGGTGTGTTTTCAATGATGTTCAGTATATTATTGAAAAAGTCAGCACAAAACCTGGATCTGCAAGAAACTTGAATTCGTTATTGCCTTGAAGTATTATTTATAGGTTAACTTTTTATCAATGTAATGTTTCAAATAGGCGACAGCTGCATCCTACAGCTGAATGGCTTACTTCTTTGGTGGATCAATCTACATGATTGGGATATGATGATATCTTTCAGCCAAGTAAGCGAGCCTGACCACCCGATCCCGTTAGTCATCTCTTACAACAAGCATGAGCTACTGAAGATCAAGTCTAACCCACATCTTCCATGGGATCATAACCTCAACAACAGATCCTTGTTGGTAAACTTCCACCCCCTTGAAGCAAATCTTAGTACACTTCAATTCTAACCCTTGAATCCTCACAGGAAACTATTCTAAAGTTTTGTTTCCTATCATGACATAACTTGTCATCTGTCTCATGTACCAGAGGTCTTCCAATAATACAAGCCTTCACATGTAGACACCTAGCAGCTGTGATCATAAGGAAAGAAACAGGTATAAACCAAGACTCCACAAAAACACCAACAGAAAGTGTCCAACAGCTCGTCTGGCACAGCTGTCAAATATTTCAGAAAGCCAGCAGAGAAGAAACCTTGAGTCTGCGATTGTCACAATAAGTAGCAAGTCACTCAATATTCTATAAGACTAAAACATGGGGTGGTAAAATGTGGAAAATACTTCCCAGCTACCAGAAAAAGCATAATTCTCATGCATGAGAAAGTGAGTGAGAAAGTCTGGAACAAATCAGTACAAAAAGAGAATCTTGCCTTTCTTCATTTAACATGAGCATTCCTGAAATGCTATGACATGCCCCACCACCACAAAACGTAACTGTGAATATTTGTAAATGCATGATATATTACTGGCAAACAAGGATAAGTTGGATCGGCGCAGAGAATGTTTTTACGAGAAGTAGATGGTGCATGGCAATGAGTAAACCCATTTGGTTTGTGAAACATAGAGCAGATGTATGCTAGTACACGTGCACTGCATGACGTCATCATGAAATTGATTCCACGCGTAGCTGCACATGCCTTGCTCATAAGACTGTCACATGGTCGGTAATATTCAGATATATAGATATATATGTCGAGAGAATTAAACATGTCAAAGTAAGGTGTTTGCTGAGACAGGCCATGCGCTTCACCCATCGCACTACACTTGATCGCGGACAATCAACCTGGGGCCCCTTCACTAACACTGGCAAGCGCCAGTCGGCTGCACTCATACATGCTAATATGGGTCAACTGTCAGGTCGGTGCTCAACTTATCCTTGTTTGCCAGTAGTTATGAAATTCTTATCCCTGTCCACCTAACCAGGAAGTCCTTGACTCACTTTCCGTAGTTGTCCCTTCCTAAAAGGACAATCCCTTCCTCACTTGATGACATACATGGTTCTACTAAATCTGTTTATGTGAATCACACCCTTGACAGATGTAGATACCTTTCTTGTTTCTTTAAAACATTGGATGAAATCTAGGAACTAATCTAAAGTGGCTACGAGACAGGATGTATTACCAGCAACTCCCAGTGCCTTTTGTCAAGAGAATCCTTGGATTTAGTGATTTCTGCAGATGTTGGTGTGGAAGAGGTAAGGGTTTACATGCCTATCAAGCTGACTATTTGACACTCAGTTTCCTGACCTATGAGGATGATGTTCAGATTACACATTAGGGCTTTTATTACTGATCTGTTATTTGATTTGTATCTGACATGAATATTTTGAACTGCTCAAATTAAAAATTGTGATTTAATCCTGCATGCCCTACCAGAGTACTGGGATGAGTGAGTTAGTGAGTGACTTTGGAGCTTTGTTTCAGTTACATCATCAGAAATGACACTCGGCATAACACGAGACTACTACACAAGCCATGACACTAGACATGACACAAGACATAACAGTAAGCATGACACATAACACAAGGCATTAAACTGAACATGATACTAGGTATGATACAAGACTTCAAACATGACACTAGACATAAGACACGACACAAAATATGACACTAGGCATTTCATTAGACATAGCAGTAGACATAGCAATAGGCAGGACACTAGACATTAAACTAGACAAGACACAAGGCCTTACTGATATTGGACACTCTACTTCAACAACCTCCAAAAGAGGGAGGTTTCAAAGCACCATTACAAGTATACCAATCCCTTGCAGGAGCTGAGCTTGGACTCTCAAGCAGCTGGTGTCACCCCTAACCTCACCCACCAAGACACAAGCATGGGGAGATGGGGACTGTCAAGCAGAATGTTTCATCGAATACCACTGTCAACAAGAGCTACTCCAACTTCGCATTAACAATGAACACCTTAGTCTAGTGCTACATAGAGACATGAATTGAGTATAGTCTCACAGAGACTAAGCCAGGGCATTATCATAGGACTTATCCTTAACTGGAATACACACCTGGTCTGATAATAATCTGAAATGAATGACAGCAACCTAGAATCAGCCATTAATGCTATCAAAGGACTCCTACCTTCAGGGCTCTGACCCCTAATGGTGTGAGTTTGACATTCACTGTTGTGTGTTACAATTTCCATTTTTGATCATGCAATAGAATAATGCTTAGCTTAAGTAAAAAACCTAATTGCCAAAGCCCGTTTTATTAGATTTCCTTAATTACACTTGTGATTATCTGTCTGTTTTATTACCTGATGTGGGTGTGCTTTCATGTGATTTGCAAATTATTAATGTGCAGCAAGCATGAAAACCTCATAACAAAATGCAAGTCATTGCTTACTGATGTATCTATAATGGTTCACCTAATCAAGTAGAAATAATATTGATGGAAGTCAAATTAAAATGGAATCCTACCTGTCGTAAAAGCTGCTTAAATTGCTTTTAGCCCAGACTGAACTGGTTTTATATCCTTCAATGTTAGCACGTCTTTTGGTATGACATGGTGGGTGATTGAACCAGCGACTTTCCGGCACTCGGGCAGGCGTGGTGACAGTTTTGAGACAATGCTGCCAGTATAACAGTCATAATTCCCTAGGTTCAGAAGCTCACCTTCAAGGAGCAGTTAAGTTATATTATAAGTGATAAAGAGGTGCTCAGACATTAGTTATGGTGTTAAAGTTTTCCAACTGTATACATCTGAAATATACATCTTCTTTCGACGATACCTATGACTTCCAACAAATTAAAATTTTTAGAAACAATCTCTTTCTTATTAATTATTATCGAAAAAAGAGTACATGTATCTGTAAAATGATGTGCAATGTTTCCATATTTTTTGCAAGGTTTTTATGTTGCCAGAAATATGCTCATCTTCTTTGCAATGTGGTCATGTTGATTTCAGTGTGTTCACGTTGTTTCCAAGCATGATTGCATAATAGTCCCACTTCAAATTAACACAATATTTGTCTGTGAAGCAGAGTCTGTATACATGACCATAACACTAAGGATAAGGATCTAACTTTTCTGTTTTCAAGCATAGTTCTGAAGTTGGCTAATTTGTTCTGAGGCATACATAGAGTTTATCAGTGTTGATATATTTGTCCATCTATTTATCAAAAATATTGTAAAACAGAGATTAACATTACAACAAATATTAATTGTGCAAAACACCTGATGTAAATATACTATGTTTAACATCTATAGATTTGCTCCATCAAAAATATTTAGCTTAAACAACAAGATCTTCTTTATATAATTTTAACATCATGTGACAATTGTCTACCTTATAATACACTTGTACTATGGGTCATGTCGCCTAAAATATGGAATAAATTTGACTTGACTTGACTTGACATACACACATCAACAAACTTAAAGAAAAAGAATGTACATTATTTCTGTTTATAATTACTAGAAATTATGTACATCGGTAGGTATGCTAAAATCGTGAGATCATCCATTCTAATTGTTGGTTTGTCAGCACCTAACTGAGGCTTGTATGTTTCACCAAAGTCTACATCCTGTCTGAGAAATTACCGAAATACTACCTAAACCCTACAACTACTTGAACAAATACATTAATATTGTATTATTGAAAATTATTTAAAAGGTATGACAGTCAAGAGTTTTAATTGCTATGAATTTTTTACAAAACTGAAGAGAAACAGTAGCATGACATGTCGACAACAAAGTACAAACCCTCTTTGGTTGAACGAGGGACCACATGGTGCAGAATCGCAAGCCTGACACTGAGAAGTATGAACATAGGTTTGAAGCTTGCTACAATACGGTGTTGATGCGCTACATCCCGATATCAAAGTTTCAAGATTAGACTCAAAGTGACGAAAAACATTATTTACCAAAGTCTGTTTGCCACCTGCGACCGATATTTATGCCGTTTCGGGATGCTGTGACAGCTGTTTTGGGATGCTATGACTGCTGTTAAAATTGTATGCTCGGCGACCCAGTTCTCACATGCTTTTGTAGCTGATACGCAAGTTTTGTTTCCATTTTAAACGATTAGTTTTCCATTACAGATGCATTTGTTTCAGTTTTAGAGGATATTGTTGCAGTTTTGGAAGTTTATTTTCCTACTTTGGTGATTTTTGTTCTGTTTTGGTGTATATGAGTTCAGTTTTGAGGATTTGTTCACTGTTTGTATGGTAGGCCTGATCAGTATATCACTCCCTTGTCAGCCTCATGTGAGAGAAAAGTTGACGTTATGGAAGGAGCAGATGTGCATACTTTGCTTAGACCTTGGGACAGTGGGGTAGCCTTGTGGCTAAAGCTTTTGCTTGTGATGCAGAACACCAGGGTTGATCCCCACAAGTGTACATTACGTGTGAAGCCCATCTCTGGAGTATTGATGTTGCTGACACATGTGACAAACCTTGGGGTGACATGAAATGGTGTTTAATTTAATGTACTGGTGTAGTGATAAACATATTATACATATATACACAGTGTATAAACTAATGTCAGTTTATAGCGCATGTCCACCCCAATACCATGCTGTTGTACTTATGGATACATGTCAGCGTATCCCAATTCTGTAGATCGATGCTTGTGCTTTTAATCACCGACCGCTGCCATACAGCTGGAATACTGCAGAGTGCAGCGTTAAAACAACAACCTACCAGCCACCCAACATATGGATACTACATTCTGAGATACACTATACAGACTTCCCTTAGTGCCAAGCTCCAGGCAGAGAAACATGGATGGGGTTTGAACACCGATCTTCTCTGTGGGCAGATGCCCTATCCACTACACCCACAGAAGTGCTTGTCAAATATAAAATGTTAATCAGTCTGAATCTGGGAGTAAAACGCATGAGGGATGCAACTCACGACTGCAAAAAGCAGCATCTTACATGACTGAGAATTGCATGATCACACAATGTATTCTGGATGTCACAGTATTCTAATCCTACCAGCCAGTAGATTTACTGATGTACAGTCTGCTGCCATTCAGTTGGAATATATCGCGGGCAGCGGCCTAAATCAAGGTTTATTCACAACTAGGAAACAGGCCCTTGTCAAAGTGAAGGAGTTCCAAGCAGAACCAACAGTAGCACAGATTGGGTACCATTTTCCTACATCTGAAGTTCACCATAAATATATTCCAACGGTCATATACTCAACCACAGATATATTATAATCACATGGATTTCCATATTTATACCATACAGTTGCTATAAAAGCAGCATAACAAAATTATCTCCTTTCATCCTTGCCTGTGTGGTGATGTGTTGAAACCAATCGGATCTGTAAGTGGAGGTGAAGTAATACCTCGAGAGAGTCGGCTAGTGTGATGTGTGGGTTACTAAACACAGAGCCTAAAGCGGCATTAAGATTATTTAGATTAGTCAGCTTCTGTGCTGATGTACGCACCGTCACGATTCCACTAAAGAAGCAAAAGATATTTTTTATTAAAGGAAACTGTATCCAAGGTTTTCGTGAAGATTGTCTACACCAGAGTGACACCTAATCAATGGACAATTACCTGGTGAAAGTTTTTCCATGTAAGTTGGGCGGATATTATCATTTTAGTAGGTATTAGAGTTGACTAATGAGATCCACTGCATACTCTTCACATTACCACTATCATTTTCAAAATATTTATCCTAACATTGAATGTGCTTAACTTAGCCCAGCTTTTTGTCAATGAAACAAATCTACATTAGCTTTAAGGGCATTAGTATTCTCCTGAGACAGCAATAGCAGAGCCGTAGTTTCAATCAAAATAACGCTGTGTCACTGTTGTTGCACTGAAAAGGGATTTGATTCCTTTTGTAAGCATCCTGTGCCACCTACTATCTGACAGGCCTGATACACATTCTGGACAGAAGTACTAGTGGTGGGGGGGGAATAATACAATAATAGGTGGTGGAAGCTGCAGCAGTGGTAGTAGATGCAGTAGCTATAGTAGCTATAGTAGTAGTAGTATAGTAGTAGTAGTAGTAGTAGTAGTAGTAGTAGTAGTAGTAGTTTGACATGTAGTAAATCGGTAGCCTTCTAGTATAATATTATTTCCCATGTGGTAAAAGTGGTACCACTTGTAACAACAACTGGTAGATTATTTCCCATGTGGTAAAGTGGTAACTTCTAGTATATTATTACACTTGTTACAACAACTGGTAGATTATTTCCCATGTGGTAAAGTGGTAACTTCTAGTATATTATTACACTTGTTACAACAACTGGTAGATTATTTCCCATGTGGTAAAGTGGTAACTTCTAGTATATTATTACACTTGTTACAACAACTGGTAGATTATTTCCCATGTGGTAAAGTGGTAACTTCTAGTTTATTATTATACTTGTTACAACAACTGGTAGATTATTTCCCATGTGGTAAAGTGGTAACTTCTAGTATATTATTATACTTGTTACAACAACTGGTAGATTATTTCCCATGTGGTAAAGTGGTAACTTCTAGTATATTATTATACTTGTTACAACAACTGGTAGATTATTTCCCATGTGGTAAAGTGGTAACTTCTAGTATATTATTACACTTATTACAACAACTGGTAGATTATTTCCCATGTGGTAAAGTGGTAACTTCTAGTATATTATTATTATTTTGTTACAACAACTTCTGGTAGATTATTTCCCAACTGGTAAAGTGGTAAACTTTCTAGTTTATTATTATACTTGTTACAACAACTGGTAGATTATTTCCCATGTGGTAAAGTGGTAACTTCTAGTATATTATTATACTTGTTACAACAACTGGTAGATTATTTCCCATGTGGTAAAGTGGTAACTTCTAGTATATTATTATACTTGTTACAACAACTGGTAGATTATTTCCCATGTGGTAAAGTGGTAACTTCTAGTATATTATTATACTTGTTACAACAACTGGTAGATTATTTCCCATGTGGTAAAGTGGTAACTTCTAGTTTATTATTATACTTGTTACAACAACTGGTAGATTATTTCCCATGTGGTAAAGTGGTAACTTCTAGTTTATTATTATACTTGTTACAACAACTTGTAGATTATTTCCCATGTGGTAAAGTGGTAACTTCTAGTATATTATTATACTTGTTACAACAACTGGTAGATTATTTCCCATGTGGTAAAGTGGAAACTTGTAGTTTATTATTACACTTGTTAAAACAACTACTATATTATTACACTTGCTACAACAACTGGTAGATTATTTCCCATGTGGTAAAGTGGAAACTTCTAGTATATTATTATACTTGTTACAACAACTGGTAGATTATTTCCTATGTGGTAAAGTGGTAACTTCTATATATTATTATGTTACAACAACTGGTAGATTATTTCCCATGTGGTAAAGTGGTAACTTCTAATATATTATTATACTTGTTACAACAACTGGTAGATTATTTCCCATGTGGTAAAGTGGAAACTTCTAGTTTATTATTATACTTGTTACAACAACTGGTAGATTATTTCCCATGTGGTAAAGTGGTAACTTCTAGTTTATTATTATACTTGTTACAACAACTGGTAGATTATTTCCCATGTGGTAAAGTGGAAACTTCTAGTATATTATTATACTTGTTACAACAACTATTTCCCATGTGGTAAAGTACTTCTAGTATTATTATTATAGATTACTTGTTACAACAACTGGTAGATTATTTCCCATGTGGTAAAGTGGAAACTTCTAGTATATTATTATACTTGTTACAACCACTACTATATTATTATACTTGTTACAACAAATGGTAGATTATTTCCCATGTGGTAAAGTGGAAACTTCTAGTTTATTATTATACTTGTTACAACAACTACTATATTCGTACAGTATACAGGCCAGACTGGGAATTAGTTCACTGGAGTCAGGTACAGACAGAAATTCCTGGCCAGAGGCCAGTGTGGCACCGCCTCCGTGGTTAGTGGTTAGAGTCAATCCGCCCACCCGAGACGGAAGGTGCGGAGTTCGATCCCAGACCACGCCATACAAAAGAGCTAAAATATGGTACTTGTTGGTCCCTGTCTGGCGCCGCATTAATGGGTACAACAAGGACTGATCGGCTCGGAGTCAGTATAATGTGTCTGAGTGGGGTATTCATGCTTCACTGTCCATGGTATCTCAGTGGGCTAGCACTATAAAACCAGCTTAAGTCTGGGCTAGTACAATCAGCCCACATACACATAACTGCATCATATCAAATATGAAACCCATTTCACCTCACCTCACCTCAGGTCATCCTGTCCCTGTAGGTGACTCGAACACAACCCGTTCACTATTCATGAAAATGTAACATCCAAGTAAGTAGTATCAGCAATCTTTTCAAACTCCTGCAACAAAACACAACTCAAGTGATTCCCATGTGGTGATGGGCAACATTAAACAATATGCGCTCACAACTTAGGGCATTACTGAGATTTATAACACCCCATATTGCCACGTTGGAAATAAGCACATATGCAAACTAGTTTGTTGAGTAAAACTGTTCCTGCCCTAGTAATTCCTGCTGAGGCGGTACAGAAATACCTGGCGTAACAACATCACAGTGACTGGGAGTAATCAGGCAGAAAGCTGAGTGATGGTGTAGTAATACAATCATGATCCCATCACTCCATGCACACCAGAAAGAGGGCAACACATTCACTGTACCTGTACCTTAACTACAAGCAGAACGTCATCAGGCAAAGCTGTGTCAGCTTGCTAACTATCAACTCAATATGAAATATCTTTTTTTGTCCTGACTGGTGATCTGGGGGCATCTACAACAAATATAGTCCTTTCTTTATTTCTTTAAAGCAGAAAAAGGTTGGCCTGCATCAATCATCGATCACATGATCTGAAATTCATTTCTCAGCTCCAAACTGAATGGATCTTCAAGTTCTCACTTCAAAATATGAACACTGAACAACGTTCTTGAATTTTGAACAGATGGCCGAGATTGTATTGTAGAACTTTCCATGGACTATGGAAAGTCTCTTCCGACTCAGTACTTACCCCACTGAAGTGAGACATAGATGATTTCAACAAAATATACATCTCATAACTGTCAGAATAGCCAATGTTAACCTTCAAATAGGTTGCATGATTAGAAAACACATGCCAACTGTCACTTTCCCAATCTGTTCTGCAACAATGGTCAAGAAAGATCATTTCAATGTGACCAGTAATGCTGTGTGCAATGCAGTGTGATCTGGGCCCCATTCCTCAAAGCGATCATTGCTCTAAGATGATTGTATCTCCCATACTTTAACATAGACTTACGACTGTCGTAGAGCTATGATCGCTTTGAGGAACGGGGCCCTGATCTTAATGAGATTGGTGTTTTGGTCAGTAGCAATGAAACATGGACACAGACTGACGGACAATGATGGACAGACTGATGAACAGATGGACAGGCACATGCAAGCAAGCACGCATGCACACACGATCATGCACACACACGCGCACACACACACATTCAGCATTAGGCACATTCCAAACAATAACTTCAGTCGTAATTACAGACAATAAAAAAACATGCTATTAATGATTATATGGATGACAAAGAATCCACTTGGAACAGGGTACATACAGAATTACTTTTTATAGAAATATATCAAGATGAGTGGAACACTTAAAAATCTATGGCTTAACAATGGGTTCTTGTAACTTTTGAAGATGAGTGAGTGAGTTGTGTTTTACACCACTTTTAGCAATACTCCAGCAATATCATGGCTGGGGACACCAGAAATGGGTTTCACACAATGTACTCATGTGGGGAATTGAATTCGGGTCTTCAGTGTGACGAGCGAATGCTTTAAGCATTAGGCTACCCCACCGCCTCTGATGATTTGACTGCTAAAGTTAAATCTATCAAGGGTTTACATAACACGTTTATTTATTTTTCAGGCTAGGCTAAGAGTGGACTTCCCCTTCCCCTACCCTTCCCCTACCCTAATTTTGGATGATAAATTATTCAATCCTGAGTGAACTTAAAAAGAATTAGAAAACCTATTGCCTGCAAAAACAGAGGAATAAAAACACAACTTTTACTCTAGCAGTGATCTGTCTAGGACTTTCTGGTGTAGATGAAACAGGAAGATCTGTACACTCTTTGATCTAATCCCCAATAACACTGAACTTAATACCTAGTAACACCATATTGTACTGGACACCAAACATCCCTAAAACCTATATTTGCTTATTTGATAAAATGTCCATCACCTTCATGTTTGCTATTCATGATAAAGGTCAGAGTCATCGATGTACTGGATGGGCAATCACCTAATGAAGGAATGCTGTCACAGGCATGGACAAACAGGATGAATGGCCTCAAGAGAATTCACTCTCATGTTGGACAAAATTCGGTCAGTATGCTTGAGCCTTAAATCACACATTATACTGACCCAGTGTATACAATTGCATTCACGGAAGCATATACAACAGCATGCACAACTGCATACAAAGCAGCTGATGATGTACAACAGCATAAACAACAGCTGATGATGTACAACAGCATAACCAACAGCTGATGATGATGATGATGTACAACAGCATAACCAAAAACAGCTGATGATGTACAACAGCATAAACAACAGCTGAAGATGTACAACAACATAAACAACAACAGCTGATGATATACAACAACATAAACAACAACAGCTGATGATATACAACAACATAAACAACAGCACCTGATGATGTACAACAGCATAAACAACACCTGATGATGTACAACAGCATAAACAACACCTGATGATGTACAACAGCATAAAAACAGCTGATGATGTACAACAGCATAAACAGCAGCTGATGATGTACAACAGCATAAACAGCAGCTGATGATGTACAACAGCATAAACAACAGCTGATGATGTACAACAGCATAAACAACAGCTGATGATGTACAACAGCATAAACAACAGCTGATGATGTACAACAGCATAACCAACAGCTGATGATGTACAACAGCATAAACAACAGCTGATGATGTACAACAGCATAAACTACAGCTGATGATGTACAACAGCATAAACAACAGCTGATGATGTACAACAGCATAAACAACAGCTGATGATGTACAACAGCATACACAACAGCTGATGATGTACAACAGCATAAACAACAGCTGATGATGTACAACAGCATAAACAACAGCTGATTATGTACAACAGCATACGCAACAGCTGATTATGTACAACAGCATAAACAACAGTTGATTATGTACAACAGCATAAACAGCAGCTGATGATGTACAACAGCATAAACAACAGCTGATGATGTACAACAGCATAAACAGCAGCTGATGATGTACAACAGCATAAACAGCAGCTGATGATGTACAACAGCATAAACAACAGCTGATGATGTACAACAGCATAAACAGCACCTGATGATGTACAACAGCATAAACAACAGCTGATGATGTACAACAGCATAAACAGCAGCTGATGATGTACAACAGTATAAGCAACAGCTGATGATGTACAACAGCATAAACAACAGCTGATGATGTACAACAGCATAAACAGCTGATGATGTACAACAGTATAAGCAACAGCTGATGATGTACAACAGCGTACACAACAGCTGATGATGTACAACAGCATAAACAACATCTGATGATGTACAGCAGCATAAACAACAGCTGATGATGTACAACAGCATAAACAACACCTGATGATGTACAACAGCATACACAACAGCTGATGATGTACAACAGCATAAACAACACCTGATGATGTACAACAGCATAAACAACAGCTGATGAAGTACAACAGCATAAACAACAGCTGATGATGTACAACAGCATACACACCACCTGATGATGTACAACAGCATAAACAACACCTGATGATGTACAACAGCATACACAACAGCTGATGAAGTACAACAGCATAAACAACAGCTGATGATGTACAACAGCATACACAACAGCTGATGATGTACAACAGCATAAACAACAGCTGATGATGTACAACAGCATACACAACAGCTGATGATGTACAACAGCATAAACAACAGCTGATGATGTACAACAGCATACACAACAGCTGATGATGTACAACAGCATAAACAACAGCTGATGATGTACAACAGCATAAACTACAGCTGATGATGTACAAAAGCAGACACAACAGTTGATGATATACAACAACATAAACAACAACAGCTGATGATGTAAAACAGCATAAACAACAGCTGATGATGTACAACAGCAGACACTACAGCTGATGATGTACAACTAGCAGAAGTGTGACACTGATGATGTTATATGGACAAGTAGATGTGTGACAGTGATGGTGTTATATGGACTAGTAGATGTGTGACACTGATGGTGTTATATGGACTAGTAGATGTGTGACAGTGATGGTGTTATATGGACAAGTAGATGTGTGACACTGATGGTGTTATATGGACTAGTAGATGTGTGACACTGATGGTGTTATATGGACAAGTAGATGTGTGACACTGATGGTGTTATATGGACAAGTAGATGTGTGACACTGATGGTGTTATATGGACAAGTAGTAGATGTGTGACACTGATGGTGTTATATGGACAAGTAGATGTGTGACACTGATGGTGTTATATGGACAAGTAGATGTGTGACACTGATGGTGTTATATGGACAAGTAGATGTGTGACACTGATGGTGTTATATGGACAAGTAGATGTGTGACACTGATGGTGTTATATGTTCTTGTACATGTGTGACACTGATGGTGTTATATGGACTAGTACATGTGTGACACTGATGGTGTTATATGGACAAGTAGATAGGCAACACTGAGGCAGACACATCCCCACAAAGACATGCACAAATCTTTCCATAATTTGCTGGCATAAAAAGAAAAGTGCTTTCTCAGAACAAAAATTAATTATTTCACCAAAGAAAACCAAATGTCTATTTCTTTACAATCTAGGACAGAATATTTCATTCTGCCGTAAATTTCCCACAGGATTCTACTGCTGATTTGCCATCACAATGATATTTCACTTGAGTATCAGGCTCTTGGAGCACTATTCTTCCTGATATTCCCATAGTGAGACAAAGATGAAAGAGCATGAAGGTGTTAAGTCCTTGAAAACTTCATAATGAAATACTTAAATAAACAAACAAACACACACAAAGTGGCTGTCTTACAAAATACAGCCAAAACTTGAGGTACCACAGAGTTGCATAAACCGACGCCTGGTGGACTGTCACTGTTTACAATGATCTGTAGAGCAAAGTGTAGAACTTCCACCAAGGCAGAGTATAGTCAACACAAAATAGCATCTATTTGAAAATATAAAGCCCCTTTCTCAACATATCAGTATTGCGTGTTGAAAATTGAAAAAAACTACTTTGAATCTGTGTAATGTCATGGGCTTCATGGCCTACTACAGGAAACTGGTGTAAATCAGCATGGAGAGAGGACTTGCAGACGCCAACACATTCAGTTATCCTGGATCTCATCTACAGATGAAGGTATTTTAATTCCAAAGAATCACTTAACATCTCACGCTCTCATTCACAGCTGGGTTACAGAAGTGAAAATTGGTAAAACAATATATCTTGCATTATTACCCACAGAGATTTCATTACTTATCAACGAAGGAGGGATTAATATTGTTTCATAAAAAATTATTTCACCAGATGATTTATTCCATCATTAAAGCATATTTTTTGATAGAGAGGAAGGTAAAATCATCAGATCACCAGCCTGCATGAATCACACCCTGTGTGAATCTCATTTCTAGGATGTCTGTCTGTTACATTGCTGGGAGTAAGAGTGAGTGAGTAGGGTTTTACACCATTTTTAGCAATATTCCAGCAACATACGGTGGGGGACTGTTGCTGGCACATTGTTGGACTGTTGCTGGACAATTGTTGGACTGTTGCTGAACAATTGTTGGACTGTTGCTGGACAATTGTTGGACTGTAGCTGGACAATTGTTGGACTGTTGCTGAACAATTGTTGGACTGTTGCTGGAACAATTGTTGGACTGTTGGACTGTTGGACTGTTGCTGGACAATTGTTGGACTGTTGCTGGACAATTGTTGGACTGTTGCTGAACAATTGTTGGACTGTTGCTGGACAATTGTTGGACTGTTGCTGAACAATTGTTGGACTGTTGCTGGACAATTGTTGGACTGTTGCTGAACAATTGTTGGACTGTTGCTGGACAATTGTTGGACAGTTGCTGAACAATTGTTGGACTGTTGCTGGACAATTGTTGGACTGTTGCTGGACAATTGTTGGACTGTTGCTGGACAATTGTTGGACTGTTGCTGAACAATTGTTGGACTGTTGCTGAACAATTGCTGGACTGTTGCTGGACAATTGCTGCACTAATGCCTGGATAGAGCTGGGCTATTGCTGGGTAATTGTTGGGCTATTGCTGGACTATTGCTGACATGCTGATGGACTATTGCCTGAGTACTGCTACACTATTGTTGGCAACAATGCTGGATTATTGCTGTAGATACCTTCCAACCATACTTATTCATACAGTTATCTGCATATTTGTCTCATGTTAACTGACATTTTCTGTATATTAATATTTTCATGTTTGGAATATATTCTGGGAATATATTGAAAAATGATATGCTAAAATGAAGGTGACATTGTTCTATATTAACAAAGTTTCACAGGATATATGTCCAGCTGACACATATAACAGAAAATGATAGGTCTGATTTTATTCTATCCATGAACATGATGTGAAAAAGAACCTATGACATTCAGAACATAAAGTCTCAGATTCAAACTTTCATATCACTGCTTCAAAGAAACCATCCGTGTCCATTTCAATATCAAAGGTAAAAACTTGATATCAGCTCTCCATTCAAATCCTAGGATTACGCTGTGTCAGTAATTTGTTATATCAGGTGCACCACATCTTTGACGTTACTTAAAGAAAAAGGTCAAAAGAGTTAAAAGAAAATGGCAATGCTTTTGCTTTTTTTCCTGAAACCAATCTGAATGAATGAAAACTTCATAAAAACTAAATCACTATGATTCTTAATGTGTATAATTTAGCATTTCTTAAAAAAAGAACTTGTTGATTAGCCACCTATCCTGCTCAGTATATCAAGTTGCATGTTTTACTTGGGTCAACAGTGAAGTTAATTCAGGGACACATGAATGTGAAGATGTACAGTAAGCTACAATAGTTCATAAAATATTGGCATCAAGTTTATTAATGCTAATTCCTTAGCAGTTCTAAAGGGTTGTACATCATGTGCCCTCCAGGGAGCTGGAATTTATAGGCATGAAATACATTGTCAAGTATCAAAATCTGAGCAAAGAGACATTATACTGCAAGTCCATGAGAGAGGAACCCAATCAATCAAAGGTCTCATAGGTATTCTGTATTATGTCAAATTGAAAGAATCTCGTAGCTACAATTAATGATGTTACTGAATATGATGCTGGGTGATATACTGCCTTATATCACCCTAAGTGATGGGTAGTAGTTAATGAGACCATCTTCTGTAGAACTATTCTTGTTTGACTTTCTTTGGTAATGTTTTACATTGAAGTAATGATGTCTGATTAAGTTTAGCCCAGATTGCATGACACAAACTACTGAATTAAAGCAGAAACTGGATCTAGGATCACTACTGTTATGAACTCACTACAATCAGTTTAAGACAAGTAAACTACTTAACAAATTAGTAAGAATCCAAACCGTTGTAAGTTGGTCATGAACTATTTTCCATTAGTGATAAAAGCCTATAATCTGCCTCACTTTGAGGTCTTCTCGACCCTCGGGCAGACCTAAGGGGATATTATTACAGGCATGAAACCCAATTTCCTCCCAGTATGTCACAGGAGAGACGGTCATTCTGTCACCAACTTTGTCAAATATATCACATGATAATTCAACACATTTCAAAAACTTAGACAAAACAATATGTACATTCATAAAATGATCAAAATGCTTGAGTTCAGTGTTATTTTATGTTAAAATCTCTTGATGACTCTGGGAGGAAAACCTGGGCTATCTATATAAAAGATATTTTGGATTTGGCTTTGTATGGCTTTCCCTGGATGTTGGTAATAGTAAAATATTTATGCAAGAATTTAAGCTTTGTTTGTTAGATAATCTTAAACAGTCATAGCATACCTCTGTTGAAAGTCTCTCTGATTCCTTTACCTATAAACATTGTAAGTTATTGCCTAAATGTAGAAACTTACTTAACTTTACCTATCTCACCATACTTTAAATCTCTGTTAGCCAAATTTAGATGGGTAGTGTCCCATTTTTGACAGTGTCTAGGTCACTGATCCGTTAAGGTGTGAAGTTTTCCTGTCAAAACTGGAACTAACTGGGACTAACCAAATGATCCAGAATTTAGATGTAGTAACTTTGGATTAGCTATCAAAACTGGAAGACATACTAAGTGTTTCCGCTGACATAATTATTTATCAGACACTGTGTTTCTGCTGACTTAATTATTTACCGGTCATGAATGAAATTTGCCGGTCATATCCTATTACCATACTGTAAGTACTCATTTTACCCGCAATTTTCAGGTATATACCGGAGAACGGAAACACAGATACTGGTATACCAACTGAAGAAAGAGGTTGAATTTTCTGTAGAAGTAATAATAAAATATCTATTAAAGATGAAATTCACATTTTGTTTGTCGTTTGTCTGTAAATTGTATGATTAAGCAAGAAATAAGTTTATTTCACCTTTTGTCAAATGTTTTGATAGCCAACAACATTTGGGTAATATTGTTAACAATAGAAACATAAATATCATAGTATCATTCTTTAAATGTGTCAGCAAAATCAGGAAATCCTATATTCTTTTATTACATATTTTATGTGCCCATTAATAATTCAATGACAAATTCAATGTATTTTGGGCCAGTGGCCTTTATATCGAATAAAACTTGTCTGTTTTTCTGTCTGTCAAAATGCTTGACAAAGAACAGAAACAACCAAAACATTATGGAAATTGCTGGTTTCAACAATCAAGGCCAACCTTTATGATGATGAACATTTGCTGTCTCTGGACAATGGCTCCCACCTGCACTGGTTAACGCCATTATATCTGTTAGTGCAGGATGTCCCATTGATGAGTAATTCCAGACAATGACTCACTAATGAATGTACAAAACCCTCCGAAATACAGACTGCCTCCGTGGTCTACTAGATAGCCCGAGGATCTGCCCAGCAAGCAGAAGACCTTGAAGAAACTTGTTCTGACCCTGCTTGGCAATCAGCATTAACGAGCAAAGACTGCTTGGAATCAGTATACTGTGCCTGTGTTAAACATCCATGATACAACTAAGGTGTGGTATGGCCTTGCGCTAGCTCTACCAATTGTGCAATTGAATTCTCTCTGGGAGGAACACTGCCAGCAAAAACTGTACTGCCACACAATGCACCACTGACACAGCATGTTCTACTGTCCTATCTCAAACTGTACTGCCACACAATGCACCACTGACACAGCATGTTCTACTGTCTTATCTCTGTAACACTGGAAGGAACACTGCAAGTTCAAACTGTACTGCCACACAATGCACTACTGACACAGCATGTTCTACTGTCCTATCTCTGTAACACTGGGAGGATCACTGCTAGCTCAAACTGTACTGCCACACAATGCACCACTGACACAGCATGTTCTACTGTCCTATCTCTGTAACACTGGGAGGATCACTGCTAGCTCAAACTGTTCTGCCACACAATGCACCACTGACACAGCATGTTCTACTGTCCTATCTCTGTAACACTGGGAGGATCACTGCTAGCTCAAACTGTACTGTCACACAATGCACCAGTGACACAGCATGTTCTACTGTCCTATCTCTGTAACACTGGGAGGATCACTGCTAGCTCAAACTGTACTGCCGAACAATGCACCAGTGACACAGCATGTTCTACTGTCCTATCTCTGTAACACTGGGAGGATCACTGCTAGCTCAAACTGTACTGCCACACAATGCACCACTGACACAGCATGTTCTACTGTCCTAACACTGGGAGGATCACTGCTAGCTCAAACTGTACTGCCACACAATGCACTACTGACACAGCATGTTCTACTGTCCTATCTCTGTAACACTGGGGGGATCACTGCCAGCTCAAACTGTACTGCCACACAATGCACCACTGACACAGCATGTTCTACTGTCCTATCTCTGTAACACTGGGGGGATCACTGCCAGTTCAAACTGTACTGCCACACAATGCACCACTGACACAGCATGTTCTACTGTCTTATCTCTGTAACACTGGGGGGATAACTGCCTGCTCAAACTGTACTGCCACACAATGCACCACTGACACAGCATGTTCTACTGTCCTATCTCTGTAACACTGGGGGGATCACTGCCAGTTCAAAATGTACTGCCACACAATGCACCACTGACACAGCATGTTCTACTGTCTTATCTCTGTAACACTGGGGGGATAACTGCCTGCTCAAACTGTACTGCCACACAATGCACTACTGACACAGCATGTTCTACTGTCCTATCTCTGTAACACTGGGGGGATCACTGCCAGTTCAAAAAGTACTGCCACACAATGCACCACTGACACAGCATGTTCTACTGTCCTATCTCTGTAACACTGGGAGGATCACTGCTAGCTCAAACTGTACTGCCACACAATGCACCACTGACACAGCATGTTCTACTGTCCTATCTCTGTAACACTGGGAGGATCACTGCTAGCTCAAACTGTACTGCCACACAATGCACTACTGACACAGCATGTTCTACTGTCCTAACACTGGGAGGATCACTGCTAGCTCAAACTGTACTGCCACACAATGCACTACTGACACAGCATGTTCTACTGTCCTATCTCTGTAACACTGGGGGGATCACTACCAGCTCAAACTGTACTGCCACACAATGCACCACTGACACAGCATGTTCTACTGTCCTATCTCTGTAACACTGGGGGGATCACTGCCAGTTCAAACTGTACTGCCACACAATGCACCACTGACACAGCATGTTCTACTGTCTTATCTCTGTAACACTGGGGGGATCACTGCCTGCTCAAACTGTACTGCCACACAATGCACTACTGACACAGCATGTTCTACTGTCCTATCTCTGTAACACTGGGGGGATCACTGCCAGTTCAAAATGTACTGCCACACAATGCACCACTGACACAGCATGTTCTGTCCTATCTCTGTAACACTGGGAGGATCACTGCTAGCTCAAACTGTACTGCCACACAATGCACGACCAGCACAGCATTTTCTACTGTCCTATCTCTGTAACACTGGGGGGATCACTGCAAGTTCAAACTGTACTACCACACAATGCACCACTGACACAGCATGTTCTACTGTCTTATCTCTGTAACACTGGGGGGATCACTGCTAGCTCAAACTGTACTGCCACACAATGCACTACTGACACAGCATGTTCTACTGTCTTATCTCTGTAACACTGGGGGGATCACTGCCTGCTCAAACTGTACTGCCACACAATGCACTACTGACACAGCATGTTCTACTGTCCTATCTCTGTAACACTGGGGGGATCACTGCCAGTTCAAAATGTACTGCCACACAATGCACCACTGACACAGCATGTTCTACTGTCTTATCTCTGTAACACTGGGGGGATCACTGCTAGCTCAAACTGTACTGCCACACAATGCACTACTGACACAGCATGTTCTACTGTCCTATCTCTGTAACACTGGGGGGATCACTGCCAGTTCAAAATGTACTGCCACACAATGCACCACTGACACAGCATGTTCTACTGCCCTATCTCTGTAACACTGGGAGGATCACTGCTAGCTCAAACTGTACAGCCACACAATGCACTACTGACACAGCATGTTCTACTGTCCTATCTCTGTAACACTGAGAGGATCACTGCCAGTTCAAAATGTACTGCCACACAATGCACCACTGACACAGCATGTTCTACTGCCCTATCTCTGTAACACTGGGAGGATCACTGCTAGCTCAAACTGTACAGCCACACAATGCACTACTGACACAGCATGTTCTACTGTCCTATCTCTGTAACACTGAGAGGATCACTGCCAGTGCAAACTGTACTGCCACACAATGCACCACTGACACAGCATGTTTTACTGTCCTATCTCTGTAACACTGGGAGGATCACTGCTAGCTCAAACTGTACTGCCACACAATGCACCACTGACACAGCATGTTCTACTGTCCTATCTCTGTAACACTGGGGGGATCACTGCCAGTTCAAACTGTACTGCCACACAATGCACCACTGACACAGCATGATCTACTGTCCTATCTCTGTAACACTAGGAGGATCACTGCCAGCTCAAACTGTATTGCCACACAATGCACGACCAGCACAGCATTTTCTACTGTCCTAACACTGGGAGGATCACTGCTAGCTCAAACTGTACTGCCACACAATGCACTACTGACACAGCATGTTCTACTGCCCTAACACTGGGAGAAACACTGCCAGTAGTGAACAGATCATTTTGTTGGTTCAAATCTCGGTTGACAAGTTTTGAGATGGACATAAGCTCAAGGTCATGTCACATGAAATTCTTGAGTCAATATATGTTTAATCAATGATTTATATTAATATAGTATGCAAACTTCAGACATGGTGGGACCCTGAATGAAATGGAAGCTGTGTCCAGGAGTGAGTGAGTGAGTATGGTTTAAGACGCTTTTATCAATATTCCAGCAATGTCACAGCAGGGAACACCAGGAAAAGGGTTCACACATTGTATCCATGTGGGGAATTGAACCCAGATCTTTGGTGTGAAGAGCGAAAGCTTTAACCACTAGGCTAACCCAGTGTCCAGGAGGAAGATGCAGACAGTCATGGAGAAGGTCACTGATTAAACATTTACATTCTGTCACTGTTCTCCAAAACTTCATGTACTCGGAAATCTAATACTGAAGTTTAGAAACATTTTAACCAGTTGAAAAATGATTATCTTGCAATACACTTGCAATTTCATGAACTAAAATTAAAGATACTTCTCCTCTGTAACATGAATCCAATAACTTGAGTTGAAGGTCAGTAGCTTACTTTTCAACACACAATTTCAATCAACTAATGGATGTTATTTCAGATGACATGATGTCATTTGTTATTGCTTCTGTGTATCACTGTTATACAACAAGCCAGCATTATTAAAACAATTCTTCATATCATAAAGAATGCAATATTTCAAAGTGATTTAGAATACAGTACTTCAGAGCTTCACTCCTTCTGACGTAAGTTTAATGTCACTGAATATTTTCTATTGAATTATAAAACATGTCTTCTTAAATGTTTGTAATCTATTGTGCCATATGTCCAACACTGTGTGATAACTGAGGAAAAAATACTGTCAGTCATTCATATGAATATAGCGGATAATACACACAGCAATATTTTAAAGTATGACATTTCCAAAGTGGCTAGAAAGAGGCATCTATGAAACCATCATGTGTGTGAGGTTAGGTTTACGCTGCACTCAGCAATATTCAATTTTTATGGTGGTGGTCTGTAAATAATGGAGCCTGGACTAGACAATCCAGTGATCAACAGTATGAGCATCAATCTACCCGAATGGGATATGATGACGTGTCAACCAAGTTAGCAAGCCTGACCACCAGATCCTATTAGTTGCCTCTCAAGACAAGCATGGGCTTACTGAAGATTAATTCTACCCCGAATCTTCATGGGTCCCATCATGTGAACACATAGATTCCTACCGTCTCATCTGAAAGATACTTATAGAAAGATGTCTGTTTACCCATCCTTCATGTAACACACATTATGTGGCTGAAGCCGTCCCTCAGACCACTGTATTTTAATGTATCCTTATAAGGTATAAAGACATGGGCCGAGGTACTTGATTTCTGCAGGATTCATTTCCCAGTGATAGATGGGCATATTCATATTACATTTCAAATTACACGTGGTTGTCTCAAAAACCTTGAACATTTCATTAAAATATTCTTCCTGTAACATACTGTATTTACTCACATATGGGTTATGTCTTGGAGTAATAATTCATTATTATTTATTACCACTACAAGCGATGTATCAAGATTCAGATATTGGGAAAATATGAATATAGAATATTAGTTTCATCATGGTCAGCAATAGCTTAGAGAAAGACACCAGTTTAAAGTAATAAAAACTCATCTCACCAACATTATTCAAAAAAGTATAAGTTACGACTACATAGTAAAAAGATGTTTCTACATAAATCCTAGCCTAAGGTAATACAGACTCTATGTTTCTCTTAGACACACAGTTAATCCATTAAATCTAGATACTATAATCTTCAAATTTAATTAAATATGGTCATACAAAAATACTGCTGTCTTCATTTTCAATTTATTCCTGCAAACACAATAAGCAAGCAACGCCCGCATCATTCTCCAACAGGTATCAGTGTACTCTATATTACTATATTCTCCTATTTCATAGGAGTCATCTAGCTACACAAACCCTGAATGTACATAATAGTACTGCCTCAAGGGACGTTGAAGTATTGATACTGACAAAATATACGACACACACAAACTTTTAAATACCAATCTCTTTTACTACAATATCTCAAACTGCTAAATGGATTTGAAATGACAAAAACGCAAAAGCCAATATAAATAATAGCTTGTTCCTTGTGCTGGCAGAATGTTGATTGTTGTCTATCTCTGGAGTTAGACTACAAAATGATGACAATGTAAAATAACTTGGATAGTGTTTTCAAGCAGTGCTACCAACTCTCACAAAACACCTTCTAACACCACATGTAGGAAAACTTACCTCAGCTCGGGGAATTCCTTGAAGAAGAACTGGAAGAAGTCCTGAAACAAAAACATAACTTTATTATAAAAAAAATATTAACAGATAAAACAAATGTGACATTCCAGAGCATGGCAAGTGAGAAGCTCATCTTACCTGGAGTGAGTGAGTGAGTTTGGTTTTATGCCGCCTTTAGCAATATTCCAGCAATACCACAGCAGGGGACATGTGGGGAATCGAACCCGAGTCTTCAGTATGACAAGTGAACGCCTTAACCACTAGGCTACCCTACCGCTCCCATCTTACCTGGAAGCTACAGCACCCGAAACTACACTGTTTCAAGAAGAATTAATTAATTCAATTTCATAAAAGTGATAACACAATGATGTTCTTGATAAAAATTGTCTCACTGAAAATCTATCTGTTTCAATATTTCTGTCTAACTTTCTGAGAATTTTCAAACTGAAAATCTTACTTCATTGTGGATAGGGTCCAAGAATATCCCTTCTCAAATCTAGGTCTGTAGAGATCAAGAGACTGACATGAAGGCTTATTGTTCACAAAAAGGTTGTTGCCTTGACCGCTAATTTAAATTCAATATGACAGTGATCTGTAAACCATCAAGCCTGGTCAAGTGAGTGAGTGAGTTTGGTTTTACGCTGCTTTTAGCAATATTCCAGCAATATCACGGCGGGGGACACCAGAAATGAGCTTCACACATTGTACCCATGTGGGGAATCGAACCCGGGTCTTCAGTGTGACGAGCGAATGCTTTAACCATCAGTCTACCCCACCGCCCCTAAGCCTGGTCAAGAAGGAGTCCAGGGAGAGACATCATTATGTCTGGATACAATGACATGCATCAACGGGTTGCTGAAGACCAATTCTAACCTGGATGAAGAGATGAAGACCTCCATGTGTGTACATGGAAACTCTCACCTCCTGGACACAGGGCTTAGACTAAACTTTTATAGATTGAGAAAATATCTTGACTGCCAAAGTGTCTAAAAGCTTGTGTGAACTTTGAGACAAAACAATATACCAAACGATCATAGTTTCAAATCGCTATTGTTAGTTTGTATTTCAAGGGTGTATGCACATTAAATGAAACACTGAGAACAAGTAGGGTTGGTCTAAGTTAACGCTCATCACGTACCGCACGTGCATTTGTTTCACTGTTCCAACTACTATGCTTACCCTTTTGTAATACAAACCAATAATAGCGATTTGAATCTATGATTGTTTGTTAAACAACTTTTATCGTAAGTTGAAAAGAATTCTGAGATTTAAATGTTCAGTTGACAAGGTAAAAATCATGAGGATTCGCAATCTTAACTTCACTTTATTTGATTTACATTTTTGTTTAAAGTGAAATTCATCAGTACATTTTCACTGCAAAAAGACATTTAAGTAAATTAAATGCTAAGAATGATAACATTAATTTTCCAACAACAAAAATTTCAAATATGTATCCATTGATGTGATTACAAAGATTGTCTAAGACATAAGAATCGCTTAATTCTCAATTCATTAATCTTCATAAATCCAATATTTTATTTCTTTAATAAGGAAAGTAGTTAAGGAAATATAACAGGGATACCAGAGATTTGCACTTGCTGTTGAATGTCATTCATCCATGAATATGTTCTGCATCCCACCCCTCACAAGTAGTTGATTCACCCCAAAACAACCCAAGATCGTGGTTAGAATTGATTTTCAGTAATGCATGTTTGTCGTTGACATGTCATTGTGTCCCAATTGTGTGGATCGATGCTAATGCTGTGGATCACTGGATTGTCTGGTCCAGATTGATTATTTACAAACTGCCGCCACATAGCTGGAATATTGCTGAGTGTGACATAAACGTAAACTCACTCACTCACTCATCCCCAAACACAATCCTTGCCAAACAATGATCGATCCATCACTGCGGCTCTTGCAGTCATGTGACAGTCCATCAATCATGTGATAACATGCGGATGTCAGCCATTCAGTGTCCATCTGTGTATGAATACACAAACTCTTTTTTCAAAGATTGAAAACAGTAAATTTTCACTGAATAATACCAGTGGCAAGTTGCCCTGTTAAATCCTTGAGCTTGAGAATCCTTCATTACTTCGATCCCGAGTATCCATGACTTACCTGAGCTCAAGTTTTGCTGATTTCCCTGACCTTGATTACCTTGGATATCATTGACCTTATTTACATTTGATTTCCTGACCTTGTGTATCTGTTTTTCCCTGACCTTGAGTATCTGTGATTTCTCTGACACTGCGCATTTCTGATTTCTCTGACCTTGAGTATTTCTGATTTCTCTGACCTTGAGCATCTCTGATTTCCCTGACCTTGAGTATTTCTGATTTCCCTGACCTTGAGTATTTCTGATTTCCCTGACACTGCGCATTTCTGATTTCTCTGACCTTGAGCATCTCTGATTTCCCTGACCGTGAGTATTTCTGATTTCCCTGACCTTGAGTATTTCTGATTTCCCTGACCTTGAGTATTTCTGATTTCACTGACACTGCGCATTTCTGATTTCCCTGACATTGAGCATCTCTGATTTCCCTGACCTTGAGAATCTCTGACTTCCATTATATTGAGCAACTCTGATTTCTCTGACACTGCGCATTTCTGATGTCTCTGGCCTTGAGCATCTCTGATTTCCCTGACCTTGAGTATTTCTGATTTCCCTGACCTTGAGTATTTCTGATTTCCCTGACACTGCGCATTTCTGATTTCTCTGACCATGAGTATTTCTGATTTCCCTGACATTGAGCATCTCTGATTTCCCTGACCTTGAGAATCTCTGATTTCCCTGACACTGCGCATTTCTGATTTCTCTGACCTTGAGTATTTCTGATTTCTCTGACCTTGAGCATCTCTGATTTCCCTGACCTTGAGTATTTCTGATTTCCCTGACCTTGAGTATTTCTGATTTCTCTGACCTTGAGAATCTCTGATTTCCCTGACCTTGAGAATCTCTGATTTCCATTATATTGAGCATCTCTGATTTCTCTGACCTTGAGAATCTCTGATTTCTCTGACCTTGAGTATTTCTGATTTCCCTGACCTTGAGTATTTCTGATTTCCCTGACCTTGAGTATTTCTGATTTCCCTGACCTTGAGTATTTCTGATTTCTCTGACCTTGAGAATCTCTGATTTCCATTATATTGAGCATCTCTGATTTCTCTGACCTTGAGAATCTCTGATTTCCATTATATTGAGCATCTCTGATTTCTCTGACCTTGAGAATCTCTGATTTCTCTGACCATGAGTATTTCTGATTTCCCTGACATTGAGCATCTCTGATCTGATTTCCCTGACCTTGAGTATTTCTGATTTCCCTGACCTTGAGTATTTCTGATTTCCCTGACCTTGAGAATCTCTGATTTCCATTATATTGAGCATCTCTGATTTCCCTGACCTTGAGAATCTCTGATTTCCATTATATTGAGCATCTCTGATTTCTCTGACCTTGAGAATCTCTGATTTCCTGACCTTGAGTATTTCTGATTTCTCTGACCTTGAGAATCTCTGATTTCCCTGACCTTGAGTATTTCTGATTTCTCTGACCTTGAGAATCTCTGATTTCCATTATATTGAGCATCTCTGATTTCTCTGACCTTGAGAATCTCTAATTTCTCTGACCATGAGTATTTCTGATTTCCCTGACCTTGAGTATTTCTGATTTCCCTGACCTTGAGCATCTCTGATTTCTCTGACCTTGAGCATCTCTGATTTCTCTGACCTTGAGTATTTCTGATTTCTCTGACCTTGAGAATCTGATTTCTCTGACCTTGAGAATCTCTGATTTCTCTGACCTTGAGCATCTCTGATTTCTCTGACATTGAGAATCTCTGATTTCTCTGACATTGAGCATCTCTGATTTCTCTGACCTTGAGCATCTCTGATTTCTCTGACCTTGAGCATCTCTGATTTCTCTGACCTTGAATATTTTGATTTCTCTGACCTTGAGCATCTCCTGATCTCTGATTTCTCTGACTGACCTTGAGCATCTCTGATTTCCATTATCTGAGTATTTCTGATTTTCTGACCTTGAGAATCTCTGATTTCCTGACCTTGAGTATTTCTGACTCTGATCTTGAGAATCTCTGATTTCCATTATATTGAGTATTTCTGATTTCTCTGATTGAGAATCTCTGATTTCCTGACCTTGAGTATTTCTGACCTGACCTTGAGAATCTCTGATTTCTGAGATTTCTCTGACCTTGAGAATCTCGATTTCCCTGACCTTGATATTTCTGAGTATTTCTGATTTGAGTATTTCTGATTTTCTGACCTTGAGTATTTCTGATTTCTGACCTTGAGAATCTCTGATTCTGACATTGAGCATCTCTGATTTCCTGACCTTGAGAATCTCTGATTTCCATTATATTGAGCATCTCTGAGTTTCTCTGACCTTGAGAATCTCTGATTTCTCTGACCTTGATTTCCTGACCTTGAGTATTTCTGATTTCCCTGACCTTGAGAGTATTTCTGATTTCTCTGACCTTGAGATCTCTGATTTCTGACCGTGTATTTCTGATTTCCCTGACCTTGAGTATTTCTGATTTCCCTGACCTTGAGTATTTCTGATTTCCTGACACTGCGAGTTTCTGATTTCCTGACATGCATTCTGATTTCCTGACCTTGAGAATCTCTGACTTCCATTATATTGAGCAACTCTGATTTCTCTGACACTGCATTTCTGATGTCTCTGGCCTTGAGCATCTCTGATTTCCCTGACCTTGAGTATTTCTGATTTCCTGACCTTGAGTATTTCTGATTTCCTGACACTCGCATTTCTGATTTCTCTGACCATGAGTATTTCTGATTTCCTGACATTGAGCATCTCTGATTTCCCTGACCTTGAGAATCTCTGATTTCCTGACCTTGAGCATTTCTGATTTCTCTGACCTTGAGTATTTCTGATTTCTCTGACCTTGAGCATCTCTGATTTCCCTGACCTTGAGTATTTCCTGACCTTGAGTATCTCTGATTTCCTGACCTTGAGAATCTCTGACCTTTGAGAATCTCTGATTTTGAGCATCTCTGACCTTGAGAATCTCTGATTTCTCTGACCTTGAGTATTTCTGATTCCCTGACCTTGAGTGACCATGATTTCCTGACCTTGAGTATTTCTGATTTTTCCTGACCTTGAGTATTTCTGATTTCCTGACCTTGAGAATCTCTGATTTCCCTTATATTGAGATCTCTGATTTCTTGACCTTGAGAATCTCTGATTTCCTGACCATGAGTATTTCTGATTTCATTGAGCATCTCTGATTTCCTGACCTTGAGAATCTCTGATTTCTCTGACCTTGAAAGCATCTGATTTCTCTGACCTTGAGAATCTCTGATTTCCTGACATTGAGAATCTCTGATTTCTCTGACCATGAGTATTTCTGATTTCCCTGACCTTGAGTATTTCTGATTTCCCTGACCTTGAGCATCTCTGATTTCTCTGACCTTGAGCATCTCTGATTTCTCTGACCTTGAGTATTTCTGATTTCTCTGACCTTGAGAATTTCTCTGATTTCCCCTGACCTTGAGCATCCTCTTGATTTCCCTGACCTTGAGAATCTCTGATTTCCATTATATTGAGCATCTCAGATTTCTCTGACCTTGAGCATCTCTGATTTCTCTGACCTTGAGTATTTCTGATTTCCCTGACCTTCAGCATCTCTGATTTCCCTGACCTTGAGAATCTCTGATTTCCTGACACTGAGTATCTCTGATTTCACTGACCTTGATCATCTCTGAAATCCAGGGCTGAGTATCCATAATTCTCCAGCTTTAAGTTTGCCCAATTTCTTCAAACTGTCAAAAGCGTTTGGCAAAGAGTCTCAATCACATAAACAATCACATAAAGGATCACATATAGGGAGTGAAACTGATTAACTCTACCATCCATGTCTCTTGTTTCATCTTGGTATGTCTGGGAAGCCTAACCAAACAGATTAAGATCTTTAGCCAAAGTTCATCAAACAGGATACATTACCATTAACTTCTGACACCAAAACATTTGAATCAGTTGACAGTCTTGATATTTGAGTTTGTTCAATTCTTTATGGGTTAGTTGCTCAGACCTGAAGAGCTAATGCTAAATATCATGTATGTGTAGAATAATGTCCATTAAGAATATAGCAGGTTTTGTACGAGAGCACAGGGAGTTTGTTGTTGTTTAATGCAGCACTCATACTCTCTCCGGGGGTGGTGGGGTAGCCTAGTGGTTACGGCGTCCGCTCGTCACGCCGAATACCCGGGTTCGATTCTCCACATGGGTACAATGTGTGAAGCCCATATCTGGTGTTCCCCCGCCGTGATATTGCTGGAATATTGCTAAAAGCGGCGTAAAACTAGACTCACTCAGTCACTCACTCACTCACTCATACTCTCTCCAGCAATGTGACAGCAGTGTGTAAATATTCTGGACCAGACAGTCCAGTGATTGATATTTTGCCCAACAATCATCACCATAATGTCTGTCTACCAAGTCACTGAGGCAGACCACCCTATCACCATTGTCTGTCCACCAAGTCACTGAGGCAAACCACCCTATCACTATTGTCTGTCTACCAAGTCACTGAAGCAGACCACCCTATCACCATCGTCTGTCTACCAAGTCACTGAGGCAGACCACCCTATCACCATCGTCTGTCTACCAAGTCACTGAGGCAGACCACCCTATCACCATCGTCTGTTTACCAAGTCACTGAGGCAGACCACCCTATCACTATTGTCTGTCTACCAAGTCACTGAGGCAGACCACCCTATCACTATTGTCTGTCTACCAAGTCACTGAAGCAGACCACCCTATCACTATTGTCTGTCTACCAAGTCACTGAGGCAGACCACCCTATCACCATCGTCTGTCTACCAAGTCACTGAGGCAGACCACCCTATCACCATCGTCTGTTTACCAAGTCACTGAGGCAGACCACCCTATCACCATCGTCTGTCTACCAAGTCACTGAGGCACCATCGTCTGTCTACCAAGTCACTGAGGCAGACCACCCTATCACCATCCTGTCTACCAAGTCACTGAGGCAGACTACCCACCTATCACCACAGTCACTGATCAGACCACCCTATCTACTGTCGTCTGTCTACCAAGTCCCCAGAGGCAGACCACCCTATCACCATCGTCTGTCTACCAAGTCACTGAGGCAGACCACCCTGTCACCATCGTCTGTCTACCAAGTCACTGAGGCAGACCATCCTATCACCATCGTCTGTCTACCAAGTCACTGAGGCAGACCACCCTATCACCATCGTCTGTCAATCAAGTCACTGAGGCAGACCACCCTATCACCATCGTCTGTCTACCAAGTCACTGAGGCAGACCACCCTATCACCATCGTCTGTCTATCAAGTCACTGAGGCAGACCACCCTATCACCATTGTCTGTCTACCAAGTCACTAAGGCAGACCACCCTATCACCATCATCTGTCTATCAAGTCACTGAGGCAGACCACCCTATCACCATTGTCTGTCTATCAAGTCACTGAGGCAGACCACCCTATCACCATTGTCTGTCTATCAAGTCACTGAGGCAGACCACCCTATCACCATCATCTGTCTATCAAGTCACTGGGCAGGCAGATCACCATCACCCTATCACCATTGACCACCCTATCAATGAAGTCACTGAGGGAGACCACCCTATCACCATCATCTGTCTACCAAGTCACTGAGGCAGACCACCCTATCACCATCATCTGTCTATCAAGTCACTGAGGCAGACCACCCTATCACCATCGTCTGTCTATCAAGTCACTGAGGCAGACCACCCTATCCATATAGTCACAGATATATACTAGCATAGATTGCTGGGGATCTCTGCAACACTCTAATTGCTGCAGGACTTCAGTGACAGAAGACCACATTGGTCACTCACCTACTGGAGGCTCATGGGGTTGGGAAAGAACTATGCAGTCCTTAATGCTCCATTTTCATTACAATATACAGTAAAATATGCTTATAAGGAACTGTATTGGGTTTTCCTCCCAGCCATATGCAATATATTTTATCATATAAAATTGATGAAAATATTGAACATGCTCAGTGTAGAGGACTGATGATATATATGCCTCACTTCATATGTCCACTGTCAAACAACAATATCTGGGCTGTCCACATGTCAACAATCAAACCTTCCCTTACTACGTGAGGCTATCCAAAGCAGCAATATATACACAAAGAACCTAGTTAAGCACCCCATAGCATATCTCATGATTGAATGAGTCCCGATCTTAACCCTTTGGAGCATATCTGGGACATGATTGGTCGTCGTGTGCAACAAAGGGATCCTCCAGTACAGAACGTAGCCCAATTAGAAGCTGCTTTATATGATAAATCGTGTAATATGCAAAATGACATTTTGAATGTTCACATTCAACATTAAACATCCCAGGACCATATTTGTATAGACATGGTTTTGTATGAAAATCAGTGGGCTTTTTTAAATGAGCAATCATCATCATAAAATCAACATGGATTTCAATGTTTTTCCATTATGGTCACCATGAGAAGTTTTATGTACATGTTGAAAACCTATCATTGGAAAAATACAGGGGTGCTTAATTAAGTTCTTGCATCACAAAATACAAGTACAACAACCTGAAATTAGTGGTCCCTTCCAATTCATTACTTTACTTACTGTACAGTTAAACACATGTCTGGAAGTCCAAATGGGGAATACATCGACACTGATTTCACCTCTCTCCCAAAATTATGACAAAATGAGTCTTAATTTCACTAAAATGCACGAGTGTGAACACTGCTACTCACCTGATATGAATACCTTACTAGACAACACCCCTTGAAAGTTGTGAAACAACAACGAATAAGAATGTTTACTTTTGTATAATATCATGGAGTAATATTTTATACAAATCTTCAATATTAATTATTACCCTACAAGTGATATATCAAGATTCCGATATTAGGAAAATATGAATACAGAATACTAGTTTCGCCCTGATCAGTTATAGCCTTGAGAAAGACTCCAGTCAAGAATGATAAGAACACATCACACAGACAGTCTATTGAAAAAGGTATAAGTTACGTCTACATAGTTTGAAAGATGTTTCTATATAAATCCTAGCCTAAGGTAACATGGACTCAGTATCAGGTTATTGACCAAGTCTTGTTTTATCAATGCCGCCTGAAGACATCTGCATCAGTGTTATCTATTGTGACATGGCTCCTGTGAAATACTTAAGTTTGGCATCTCCTCTGTATGCCGATGTACAAACCCATTGTGAAGTTTTAACAGACAACCTAGCCAGCATTATGATACCTATAATTAACTCTCAAAGATTTCAGAACATATTCCATCTGTCCAAGTATGTAATTTTTGGAGTAAAATTGATATTTTATACTTATCCTGACTCATGCTCTTTTTGCTTGTCTTCTTCTTCTTGCGAACATAGTGGAACACTTGTATCTCCCTAATTGAAGCTCCCTTCAATGTAAAATCACTAATTAGTATTCACCACGAGTTACCTCCCTTCCACAAGCGCGGGAACGAGGGCGCCACCTCTACCCATGTGCCTCACTCTCTCCTCATATACTGAGCCCAACATTTGAATTTACAGGGAAATCCAAAGTGTTATGTGGGGAGGATGGGAGGGCTGACCTCATGAGTCAGGATAAGTATAAAATATCAATTTTACTCCAAAAATTACATATTTTTCCTTATCCTGACTCATGCTCTTTTTGCTTGTAGAATCCTACGGAACGGAGGTGGGAATATCTAATACTTTGGATTTTTAATAATTAGTGATTTGAACTGTGATGATTGTAATAACCCTATGGGAACTTCATAAAGGCACTGAACTGATGAATTCCTGCTGCTAACTTATCAGCTGCCATATAAAGGTTATTACCATGTACTTATTATGATAAAGTATAACATTAATACAATGCTTAAGACTAATAGACTTAAGCTTGTTAATATGCTAGTATAAACTCCTTAGAGTTTGTTAGCTAAAATACTTTAAGATATAAACATAGTACTAAGCTTAAGATATGATTAAACTTAAGCTAATTATATAATAGCAAACTCTTTAGAGTTTGTTAGTTAATATACTTATATGATATAGATATAATGCTGAGCTTAAGATATGAATAAGCTTTAGCTACATATATAATAGCAAAAACTCTGTAGAGTTTGTTAGCTAATATATTTATATAATATGAGTATAGTACTGTGCTTAAGCTATAATGAACTTAAGCTACATATATAATAGCAAAACTCTGTAGAGTTTGTTAGCTAATATATTTTTATAATATTAGTATAGTACTGAGCTTAAGATATAAATAACTTAAGCTACATATATAATAGCAAAACTCTGTAGGGTTTTGTTAGCTAATATATTTTACAATATGAGTATAGTAGTGTGCTTAAGATATAATTAACTTAAGCTACATATATAATAGCAAAACTCCGTAGAGTTTGTTAGCTAATATATTTTACAATATGAGTATAGTATTGTGCTTAAGATATAATTAACTTAAGCTACATATATAACAGCCAAAAAACTCTGTAGAGTTTATTAGCTAATATGTTTATAATGTAACCATAGTACTAAGCTGAAGATAAGATTAGACTTAAGCTAAATGTATATAGCAAAATAAACTCCTTAGAGTTTATTAACTAATATACTTTTTATGTTAAAAACATAGTACTGAGCTTAAGATATGATTAAACTTAAGCTATATATATATAATAACAAAACTCCGTCGAGTTTTGTTAGCTAATACCTTTATAATGTAAACATACTGCTTAAGATATGATGAAACTTAAGCTAATTGTATAATAGCGAAAACAACCCTTTAGAGTTTGTTAGCTAAAATACTTATATGATATAAACCTAGTATTGAGCTTATGAAGGAAAACTTAAGCTACATATATAATAGCAAGAACTCCGTAGAGTTTGTTAGCTAATACATGTTATAATGTAACCATAAAGCTTAAAATATGATGAAACTTAAGCGAAATATATAATAGCAAAAACCTCTTTTAGAGTTTTGATAGCTAATATACCTATATGATATAAACATAGTACTGCGCTTAAGATATGAATAAGCTTAAGTTACATATATAATAGCTAAAACTCTGTAGAGTTTGTTAGGTAATACATGTTATAATATAACCATATTGCTTAGAAATATGATGACACTTAAGCCAAATAGCAAAAAACTCTTTAGAGTTTGTTAGCTAATCTACTTATATGATATAAACATAGTACTAAGCTTAAGATATGAATAAGCTTAAGCTACCTATATAATAGCAAAACTCCTTAGAGTTTGTTAGCTAATATATTTTTATAATATGAGTATAGTACTATGCTTAAGGTATAATTAGCTTAAGCTTCCTATATAATAGTAAAACTCCGTAGAGTTTGTTAGCTTAATTAACTTAAGCTACGTATAAAGTAGCCAAAAACTGAATAACTTAAGGTAAATATATAATAACAAACTCTGTAGAGTTGTTAACTTATATATTGTATGATGTAATAATCATAGTACCGTGATGATAAAGGAACTTAAGTAAATTATATATAGCATGAAGCTATTTAGTATTGTTATAAGATAAGTAAAAATCTGTTAGATTGACTTATCTTCTCCGAGGAACTGTCAGCTGTTGTGCGAGGACCATGGGATCGAATTGGTGGATACCTGAGACGTCCTCGGTGGTGATATCTCTCAGATAATGGTTAGCAGCCACCATATCGGATTTCCAGAAATAAACCCTCCATTATTTCAATCACATTTGTGTAGATCAATTGTAGAAGTTAGCGCTCTAATATCATGAGTATTAAAGCTCATGGAGGGTCGGAATAGGTCCATCCACATATGCACGTAGTATGACAGTTCTGATCCAAACGGAGATATAGTACGTGAGACTTCACTTTGCATAAGTTGAAGATAGAGGAAATAATCTGTTGCATTTTTTCCTCCTGTTTGGTTCGGTGGAGATAAATTTACAGTGCTTTTGCTGGCCATCGTGATAGAATCATCGTATCATGGAGTCCAAGTATGTCATCCAGGCGTGTTCATAAACCTCACTTGTGAGGTGTTGGAGCACTATATTCATATCCCCAGGTTGGGCGTGAAACTTCCGTTTTATTCTCCAAACAGAAGCTTAGTAGGTTTACTAGCCATCTAGTTGTGTTAGTCGCTTGATGAAATTCAGCTGTAGTCTGAAACGCTGTGGATTTAGATCCACTTGTATCTTTCGTCTAGGTAATTAAGCTCGCGAAGTCCTTGACGATGTAGGTGCACAACCAGGTGTGTCTGTCCTCGTTGAACTTTATTTAAAATCGCCTGACTGCCGATCCCTCGTCTTAACTTGACAGGGGAGGTCTCTAACTTGAAGAAGGCAGTCTAATCATGAATGTTCAGGTTAACTGGACTGTAATGAGGCTTGCTCGTTCACTGATATATAGTTGTCACTTGTGACGTAAGTCTTGAACTGTGAATTGAGATCGACCTCTCATGTAGAGTGCGTTGTCCATCGCGGTCCAATCAGAACAAGGCATTTTGATTCTGTATAATACCAGCTGTGATGTCACCGGTGTAGCGGAAAAACCCACCTTGAATAAATTCTTGTCGTTGTTGATATTAGCATAAGCGTCGGTCTTCGCCGTAGCTTCGAAGTTATCCGGTGACCACGTGTTTTGAGGGTTAATGGTCACAGCTTGTGAAACCTCCGGCCTTGAAATATCTCGCTCTGTAATTTTATGCTGGGTAGGTTATTTTCCTGGTTGTCGTGAAAGTAATTTCAGTTTTGAATATAATTCCGACTTCCTTATATATAAGGGTACAAACAACTTGCAAGTTGTGAGCTTGTAGACTGTATACATGAATGTATCGTCATAATTGTAGAATTAAAGTTGAACTTGTTGTACATATTTCTTCTCAGAAAGGTTGACGATTAAGAGTTATACTCGCTGTAACAAGGCTGCTGTTCAATTTCGATATTGAATTGTCTGCAGATATGCGTAATGGTCACGCATGTAGATAATCGTATCGTCGTCCGGGATTGCATATTAGCAATTTATACGGAATAGTTGATTTCTGTGAAGATCTATGAAATGTCGTTGACTAAATAATACAGCGACGTTCTGTGTTGTAAATAGCCTGTGCAATTATCTTCGCGTAGGCTTATAGACGGTATCTGGCATACAGTTGATAATCAACTTATGCGGCGTCTTGAACGGACTGGCAGTAGCTATATATGACGAAAGTGGCTAGTATATGGAAACCTTGGAGGAGACTTCCTCGGTGAACGCCGGAGACTTCGCGAAGTTCTCGAAGTATCCCTTCTAGATCTTCTGGGTGAAGTAGACTTGGAGCCACTTAGCCTTCGCAATCATCGCGAAGGTATCGAGTCAAAGCCCGATTAGTATATATATATATATATAAATATATATATGCCGCTTGCTTCGCAGGATGTGAACAGCCTCTGTGTTTAACAGGATGTGGGATCGGTGGCGCTTGCCTAAAGTAGGGCGCATGGATCATCTTATCATTTTCAGAAGTAGGTGGTTACGAAGTCTGGTGATAAGTGTCTTATTGATCGTTCTAGATCTATTTAGGCCAGCGAACATGCGTCTCGTCATGGATTCAACAGAACCAATATACGATTGTAGTTCTTATACTTGATATCGATGATCAACTTGTCTATGGGTTGATCTTCTAGGAGACTTGTCAGGGGAGCGTTGATAGTTTCGTGAAGCTCTTGTATAGTCCCTCGATGTCCTTCTAGATGATGATGATCTGGATTCAGGTGTCCTTCGGCGCATGCCTTCGCTGAAGCTTCCTCGCGTCGGTCGAGGAACGACGATATGACCTTAGCGAAGGCTTCCGTGATGTCTGATGGTCCGAGTCCACATCTAGGGATGAAAACGCAGAAGGTGATGATCTATCCTGCCTTCGTGAAGTCCTGTACATCTGTACATCTAGGTCCTTTCCGCCTTCGCGAAGGCTGTACATCTAGGTCCTTTCCGCCTTGGCGAAGGCTGTACATCTAGGTCCTTCGTCAAGGTGGTCCGTGACTTCCTTCGCGAAGGTGACATCGTCCTGGCTGCTACATTGACGGGGGGTGCCTCTGGGGTGCTGTCTACGTTGGAGCCTTCGCGATGGCTCGGTCCCTGCTTATGCAGTCTGTAGTGGTCCTCCATCATGGTCATAATTTGCCGCATCAGGTCCTCAGGGATGGTCTGCGACGAGGTCGTTGGTGCCTTATCTGCAGTGTTAATGGAGGGGTCCACAGGAAAATCGTCCGACATCAGTGTAGAGGCATCAGGCTGCATGGTGATCTCTGCTGATGTCGTTGTAGCTGTCACCGGTCGTTTCTTGTGGCGTACGTCGGGGATGATGATCAGCTGATCATCGTAGAGGTCCAGGTCATCGGCTGGAACAATCTCGGTTGAGAAAGTCCTAGTAGACCGTTGATTTTCCCTCAGAGGTCGACGCTGCCCTGGGTGTGCGACGTCTGCGTTGAGTGTTGGTAATGATGGGACCCTCAGGACGATCATCGAATATCAGCGTTGGTACATCAGGCTGCATGCTGATCTGTGCCGACATCGGTCATTCTTTTGATGTACATCAGGTATGATGATCGGCTGATCATCATACAGGCCCAAATCTGCGATGAGAACGATCTCGGCTGTTGAGATGTAGTAGAAAACCCTCTAGTCTTCTGCTGCGACGATGGGATGTCTGGGGAAGCAGGATGCTTCTTGGAGATGGCGGACTACGTCCCACACCTCTCCACCACTCTAGTGGAACACCACACGGGAGGGGAGTCGGCCAACAGCAGTAGACTGGCGAGGGGTTCCGGTGTATCAGTCATACTAGACTCTGCATCTGCTGTGCGTGCCAAACGCAAAGTAAATATTAATAAAAAGGTAGAATTGGATAAATTAGTACCGCAACTGCAATGCGAATATAATGAACATGGCGCCGTACATCTAAGTCATATTAAAGGCGGATCAGCAGCAGCATAAAAAACGTAATCTGCAATAGTACAGAATTTTCATCAACGTAATCCACTGAAACAAACACGGCGTCCCGTGAATAAACTGTAGAAAAACGACTAAATATCAATATATAATCGTTGAAGGATACTAGCTAAACCTCTATAGATGTCTATACGAGGTAACTAACTAAATATAATTCAAAGGATATAGTGTGTCGGGAGACACAGGAGCTCTCACGTCCAGCTCACTGGGCGAAGAAGGAGAGAGTGAGGCACATGGGTAGAGGTGGCGCCCTCGTTCCCGAGCTTGTGGAAGGGAGGTAACTCGTGGTGAATACTAATTAGTGATTTTACATTGAAGGGAGCTTCAATTAGGGAGATACAAGTGTTCCACTATGTTCGCAAGAAGAAGAAGACAAGCAAAAAGAGCATGAGTCAGGATAAGGAAAAATATATATATATATAGGGTATTTAGGATGTAAATGAAAATGTAATAAATTCTTTGGTTGCAAGCACAATGTAACATCTGAGTATATGGGCCTAAAAACAATCAAATTAAGTAATTATCAGACTACAGAACACAAACAGTTTACAGAAACATATGGATAACCTAAGATTAAAGAAGTAACTTAGCCTAACTGGAGTAAAGGCTAGCCCAAGGTCCGTACAAGTCTGTCAACAACACTTCTACATAACATGAGCTGTGTCCCTAGCAGGATGTTCACAGTCCACACATTACTAAAGAAACACAGATCAATATCTAAAACTGGATATCAAAAGAAATCAAAACTTGTGTTTGCCTGTCATGGATTTGGGAAGTATATCGTGGCTGGCTGTTTGACTTAGCATTCAACGTTTCAAACTATATGTCAATTTCAGAAAAAATACCAAACGTAATTAGAAGCGATAACTGAAACACTTGCGTCTGATCCTACATTATTATCTGGCGGAACATTTCTGAAGCACAATCTTAGCCAGGTTAAGCCTTTCTACTCTACAAGAACAATTTATCTATCAAATTGTATTTTCATTTCTCCTGCTTGAAAAACAAAATAATATATGTCAAGAATTGCATTCTCCTAGGGATATTTACAAACAAATGAATTTGTAATGAAAATTAAAATTTAAAATAACAATTAAACGTAGTCATTTAGAATTGACTTCACTGACTAAAATATAAGGGTGAAATTGGTTTATAAGAAGGTGAGGTGAAATTGGGTTTAACGTCGTACTTGAGAATAATTTCGCTCATATGACGACGTGCATGCGTGTGTATGTGTATGTGCGGCTGCTTGTACTAGCCCAGACTTAAGCTGGTTTTATAGTGCTAGCCCACTGAGATACCATGCCGCAGTGAAGCATGAATACCCCACTCAGACACATTATACTGACTCCAAGCAGACCAGTCCTTGTTGTACCCATTAATGCAGGCCCGAGACCAACAAGTACCATATTTTAACGTCTTTTGGTATGACGCGGTCGGGGATCGAACCCGCGACCTTCCGCACTCCAGGCGGACGCTCTAACCACTACACCGAGGAGGCGGTCAGTTTATAACAAAGTACCTAATCAGGTTTGGCAGATACTCCAGGCTTGTTAGTACAGCCTACAGCAATGATCATGACATCTACAGTCATTACGGCAGTGGGTGACTTGTTATAGTGAGATGGAAAAAGTGGAATAACAATTGAACAATTACTACATCAAGACTGATACATAATCTGTTTATTGTTAAGAATTGTGTGTTAATCAATGTGTCATTACTCTGCACTAAAGAAACAGACTTTGTTACACTAAACATGTTTATCACAAACTGACGGATATAAAGAAAATTGTTTTGGGTCCTGGCAACTTGCATTCTATCTTAGTCAAAATGTGTTAAATGAACTAAAATTAAAACAAGTTTAAATGAGGGGTCTCTTTGAGGCCATTATCATCATAGTCTACAATATGTGATTTGATATTTTTTCGTTGTATATGCAGGAACAGCTGAGAAAACATCACTTTTCTTGATGTGGGCTATGTATGCTCATCATAGGCTAATTATAAGGAGCCATCATCTTACTAAAATGACTGATAAATATGATTGAGCTGGCCCTACTTGCTTTCTATTCTTGCCCTGGGACATGTATTGGATGACTGAGTGCCAAGAGAGTGAGGCTCACATGCAATAAGATCAGGAAATACTGTCCATGTGCATCAAAGTCACTTATTACTTTAAACATCCTTTTTTAAGGAACTTCCCCAAGTATGTGTCTTATCATTTAAAGCCCTGACCCTACTATCTTCTGTGCTTACTTCAGGTGCTCAGTTGTACAGTTGTTTTGACTTTTGGCTATGGTTTAAATAGGTTATACCCCTCAGACCCCAGTTCATAATGAGAGAAATGTTTAGAAAGACCTTGAGGGACAAAGCAGGGTTCCTGTGAAATACCCTTAACATATTTCAATCATATTGTGAAGAAAATACATTAAAGACTTACAGACTTTAATCCCTAAACTTCTTGCAAGAAAATGGAAAGAGAAAACTTTAGGCTGAAGAAACAGAGCGAAAACACGGGGCACTATCTTTCCCTAATGTTGCAGCTTGCAAAATATATGGTGGACAGCACTTAATGAAGACCCAGGCTTGTATCTGCACTGCAGAGTTACCCCCCTTCCATGTATGAGATTCTCAGAATTACTCCCCTTCCATGTTTGCCATTCTCAGAGTTACTCCCCTTCCATGTATGTCACTTCTTAGAGTTACTCCCCTACTACATGTATGCATTCATCAAAGAGAGTCCTTTATCTTTACAGGCTTCTAAATCACGTAAGTGCACTAAGAATGATCATACCTACAATTAATCCTGCACAAGCTAGCACATAAAACGACCACCTGTAACATGAGCAGCTGATGTGGCAAACATTACACCAGAATACTCTCTCGATTCTTCCTAGTTCTTTTGCAAGAAGGAACTAATCATCCCTCAAAACAGACCATCACATGGAATGTAGTGACATCCCTGTGCACCCATTATCTCCCCTTAATCAATCTGCTGCTCAGTTTACCATGCTCCTTGGACCTGCAGCAGGGTTAACACTTACACAACTAGCTTCACGGGGCATTAACAGTGTCAAAAAACCAAACAAACAGACAAATGAAAACTCAACCAAATATGAAATGGTGAATGCCTGACATCCTTCCTGCCCAGTGACACATGGTATTATAGCGATGTAACTGACAGTGTGACATTGTGACGTGACAGGCCGGCAGCAGCATGTTAAGTCAACACATCAAGGTCCATGGGGAATGGCACCAGTATTCATATCTTCATCACATGAACAGAATGAATTGATGTGACACATTCATAGCTATCTGCAGATCAGGAATCCTTGTACATTCAGAGGTGAATTCCCTCAAGGATACCATACTATTTTCCTGACAAATGTCCATAACATGATATTTGAGGGATTGTTTGTAGATGGAAAACTAGCCATAACCTAAGCTTAGAAGAAACTTCAGTTTGAGTGAGTTAAACATTCATCATTGAAATTGTTCAATGTATTTACAAATATTCATATTTTTCTTCTTTAATCAAGAGACAAACTTAAAAACATGGCGGTATTGTATCTTCAGTGATTAGATTTTCTTATGACATACTTGTTCACTGAAATGTTTCTGTGGGAATTCGATCACAGAACACACAGAATCACGAGAGCATCAAACTGTCAGCAAACTACATCAGAGATGAGGTTAATGACGAGAAGGCTGACTCCGATGTCAATACAAATAACTCCTGCCAACCCGAGTGCAGCTTACTGGCAATACCAAACAGTGAACAATTACACTTTCAAATCCAACTCTGATTCAAGGATTACCAATGACACATTTCAACAATGAAATCTAAATGTCAATATAGTTCTTGTGTAATCGGAGCTGAGGAAGTACTCTATGTGGACTAAATCTTACAAGACAGAAATACGTGTGAAAGGCTCAGATGATTTCTAGTTCATATAAATGACATTTGATGTCTAACCACAGCGAGAGTGGTGTCTCTACTGTTTTTGTACATACGTACTCTGAAACTGTATATGTAATAATGTCAAACAAATCAAGATACAAACACCTGAAGTTCATTCATGTTTGGTTACTAATAACAATTGGTATATAATATAAGTAATGATGTGGGTATTTACATAGCGCTACATCCAGGTACCAATACCCGCTCATGGCGCTACAAGTATACTAGTATATTAATATATTCATGACTAAAGGGACATGGAAGACAACAATCATCTTACAGAATAACTAACCAGAGGTGTTAATAGGTACAGAACTAAACAGAACGACAGAACATGCAGATGTTCCCATGTTTCTCCTCAGACTGTGATGATGGTGCAACAAACGGTGATAACATGTTTTACAAACAACTGAATGCTGACCTTGAATCCTCAAAAGAGGGAGTCATCTTAGGGAAGGTACGTACCAAGTATAATCATAAAGGCAGTACAATGCCTTTTCTGATTTTCTCTTTCTTGTGGTCTTGACCTTTGGGCTTTGACTTTTTCATTACATGTGGGATAGGTCCATTGTAGCATATCATATAATTAGATAATATTTGTGTCATGGTCAAGAGGAAGAATCATACAACTACTTTTGAGGATTACCTCAAAAGTGACCATAAATGCACCTGTCAAAAACACAAACGGTCAAAACATCTCAAGATAGGCTGCAGTGGCACCAAACAGTGGACAAGCTCAAAATGTCCCAAGACAGCTTACAGTGGCACCAAACAGTGGACAAGCTCAAAATGTCCCAAGACAGCTTACAGTGGCACCAAACAGTGGACAAGCTCAAAATGTCCCAAGACAGCTTACAGTGGCACCAAACAGTGGACAAGCCCAAAATGTCCCAAGACAGCTTACAGTGGCACCAAACAGTGGACAAGCTCAAAATGTCCCAAGACAGCTTACAGTGGCACCAAACAGTGGACAAGCTCAAAATGTCCCAAGACAGCTTACAGTGGCACCAAACAGTGGACAAGCTCAAAATGTCCCAAGACAGCTTACAGTGGCACCAAACAGTGGACAAGCCCAAAATGTCCCAAGACAGCTTACAGTGGCACCAAACAGTGGACAAGCTCAAAATGTTCCAAGACAGCTTACAGCGCCACCAAACAGTGGACAAGCTCAAAATGTCAGCTGGATACAATCACAAGAAATATCATATAATGTCTGACAAACTCTCATTGCACTGTATTGGACATAAGCTTTCAATGTTGAGTGAGTGAGGTTCTCACACTCAGCAATATTCCAGCTATATGGTGGCGGTCTGTAACTAATCGAGTCTGGACCAGACAATCCAGTGTTTCAATGTTGAAGACATCATGATTTAAGGAACGGGTGAGACTTACACTCTAGCTTGAGGGCAACACTCTAGTTTAAACAGTCATTTCAACCTGATAGTCAGAATACTATTAAAATCTTGTAGTCTTAAAGTCCCACATATATCAACTTCAATTACAAGTTAACACATGATCCCTACATCTGTTCTTGTGATGATTGGATGCAGCCATCCACTGGGATATAAAGACTCATGATCCCTAGATCTGTTCTGGTGATGCGGCCATCCATTGGGATATAAAGACTCATGATCCCTAGATCTGTTCTGGTGATGCGGCCATCCACTGGGATATAAAGACTCATGATCCCTAGATCTGTTCTGGTGATGTGGCCATCCACTGGGATATAAAGACTCATGATCCCTAGATCTGTTCTTGTGATGCTGCCATCCACTGGAATATAAAGACTCATGATCCCTAGATCTGTTCTGGTGATGCGGCCATCCACTGGGATATAAAGGCTCATGATCCCTAGATCTGTTCTGGTGATGTGGCCATCCACTGGGATATAAAGACTCATGATCCCTAGATCTGTTCTGGTGATGCGGCCATCCACTGGAATATAAAGACTCATGATCCCTAGATCTGTTCTGGTGATGTGGCCATCCACTGGGATATAAAGACTCATGATCCCTAGATCTGTTCTGGTGATGCGGCCATCAACTGGGATATAAAGACTCATGATCCCTAGATCTGTTCTGGTGATGCGGCCATCCACTGGAATATAAAGACTCATGATCCCAAGATCTGTTCTGGTGATGTGGCCATCCACTGGGATATAAAGACTCATGATCCCAAGATCTGTTCTTGTGATGATTGGATGCAGCCATCCACTGGGATATAAAGACTCATGATCCCTAGATCTGTTCTGGTGATGATTGGATGTGGCCATCCACTGGGATATAAAGACTCATGATCCAAAGATCTGTTCTTGTGATGATTGGATGTGGCCATCCACTGGGATATAACTCATGATCCCTAGATCTGAACTGGTGATGCGGCCATCCACTGGGATATAAAGACTCATGATCCCAAGATCTGTTCTTGTGATGATTGGATGCAGCCATCCACTGGGATATAAAGACTCATGATCCCTAGATCTGTTCTGGTGATGATTGGATGTGGCCATCCACTGGGATATAAAGACTCATGATCCAAAGATCTGTTCTTGTGATGATTGGATGTGGCCATCCACTGGGATATAACTCATGATCCCCAGATCTGTTCTGGTGATGATTGGATGTGGCCATCCACTGGGATATAAAGACTCATGATCCAAAGATCTGTTCTTGTGATGATTGGATGTGGCCATCCACTGGGATATAACTCATGATCCCCAGATCTGTTCTGGTGATGATTGGATGTGGCCATCCACTGGGATATAAAGACTCATGATCCCAAGATCTGTTCTTGTGATGATTGGATGTGGCCATCCACTGGGATATAAAGACTCATGGTCATAATGTGGAATACCTTCAGATTGGGTCTGAAATCAAACTGTTTCATAAAATGAAAATTTCAACCCAGATATGTTATCATTTTCTGTAACCTTTCCATATCACTACAGCAATATTACTCTCAGGGCTGTCCGATCAGAACACAAGGGGAAACATGATGTCATTCAATCTACAGTCATCATTAGGGGCTGTTAGACAACATGGAGTAGATATTCCATCAGGCAAGCATTGAACATAGAATCTGATTGGCCAGTATCTGTGGCACCATGACCATCAAGATGCTTCACTGCTAACAGAAACATAAAACCATTATTAGCTTCTGCTGAATATGTCCACATACTACCCATGATTCTAGTGAATTGAAAGCTACTGATTTCAGGTGCAGTGTGCACAAGAAAATATAGTAACTGGCTTTTCTGGTCAGCTTCACATTTACCTTCTACAATCTTCATCAAACATCATACTGGGTTTTGTTTTAATAAAAAGAACAACAATGAAACTTCTCTGAACGACATTCTAGAAGCTGTGAAGAATAAAATAGAGCAAGAACCTGTACCAAAACGTCACACTCTTATAATAAAGAAGTTGTTATTCATAAACTGTATCTCTTTTTAACAACACTGAAAGCATTGTCTGTGTTTTGCTGGTCCTGTTGCTACTGGATCTTGTGACACTTGGCACAGTGGGGTAAGGTCAGCTGGTTCCACCATGACAGCCAGTGAAATAATGAAGGACAAGTTACACTACCAGTGATGCCACATAGCAACATATAACATAAGGCTTTCTATCAGAATATACTGTATATATATTTGATGTCAACATCGATTCATTTGTGTAAAATGCAACGTAGTGCTGAAAATTTTATGAATAGATAACTTAAATTCAGGTCTGCTTACATGTAAAGAAAATGTGTTTCAATAATATGCAAATTTGCAACTCAGGGAAATTAACACATCACCAAATTTATGCTGATCACTCAAGTTCCATGAAACATTATGTGAACGTTACAGTTCAGCTGAATAATGCCACATTTTCTTTTCTTCATGAACGTTACTTGTCCTGATAAACAAACAAGGCGTATACAAATGAGATAGGTCAAACCACCTACAAAGATTGTCCAGGATTAAATTGTTACAAGAGTTAATGCTTATGAGCACTGTTATGTCCTTATACGGTGGTATCGTACATTTTCACAATATGATTTAAAAGTGTTTTGCTCCAGGTAATAGGGTTATTTTTGAGATTACTAAAACATAGCTTGGTAACGGCTTGAGTAATTTGTGTATACAAGCAGACCATCCCTGATAATAGTTCTCAGTACTCAATATCTAGTACTCGGTTACATAAAGTCCTTGAAAGCCATTCCGAAGTGAAACACTTAAGGGAGAGAACTCTATAGGAGTAAGCATATACTTATGTTCTGTTCCATGCCATAAAAAAGTTGATTTCGATAAATATCTTTCCCTGACTCAATTACATTGTCCATTGGGGCTTTCCATACATGTTATTGTCACCAGCATGAATGTCTGATGCAACAATAAACTCCAAATGTCCACATAAAAGTTGGTCAATTACTTTTTACGAGCCAGAAATACTTGCATTTTTCACATTAATTTCATGATGAACCATATACATTGTCAGATAATGCTGCAGACAGTATGCTGTAGGACACAAGGACCAACTGCTCTGGAAGTTACCAGTTCATATCTTTATCCTGCAGGGAATGATAATACATGAGATCCCACATAGATTCTTTATAGGAAGTTAGTTTCAGTAATTATGACCGAGTCAGTTTGCTCAGGCTTATGCCAATTGTTTTTTGTTTTCATCGTTGGCATTAAGTGGCCCAAAGCAACTTGACATCTTCCACTGTTTGTGAAATCCCAGACGGTTTTATGTGATATTGTTCTAACAATAGATGGACTGCATAATGACTGAACTATGATTTCAATGTTTAATGGTCATTTTGCTGAAAAACAGCAAGCTTGTAAATGCTAAAAGTCAACTATTGTCTGGCAGTGGAGATCTTTTCCTTCCCGCTATTGTATGTCAGGTCTGTATTGTCAATATATTATGTATCAAAGATGTTATTTACAACATCCACATCTAGAGGCAAAAGTTTGTAATTTTCAGATATATGATTCTCTTGTTTATTGCACGCACATAGCACAAATTCCCTGTCCATTGTCTTTGGAATAGTTTACACCAGACCATGATAACCAACTTCTGTTTTGCAGAGGGTTAGAAGCTTTCAATTTGTATTGCTCTTGATAGTAGGGTGAAAAGAGTGTTTGAACAAATTATACTTCTTTATGTACAGATTCCAAAACAACCCACCAGTCAACACAAACGTTTATCATTTGAATGTGAGAGAAGCAGTAACTGAAGGATTCTCAGAAGGATAGATGTCCTCTATAGCAACCAATTAGAGCTGGAAGTTCTCACACCTAGTGATGAAACAATATTTGCAGAGCATTTCATAATTGTGTTTCATTTAATCCTGTGGTTTGAAAAAAGGACAGATGCAAAGTAATTAAGTTTCTTTATGACTAAAAACCAAACTCTACAGAGAGTGCATGTTGCATGCCAGGACCACAGGGCGCAGACGATAATGGCTCTAAAATCACTGATAGACCTAAGTCTTGGTTAATGTTTTTCAAGATTGATGAATACGTGTCAGGGTCGTAAGAAAGATTAACCTACTTTATTTAGTAAATTGCAGTAAGAAGGATCAAATGGGTCCTACGATAATGAACAAAAGCAAATAATGAAAGAAACGCTACTCTGTCAGTGTCTGTACTCATTTCCCACATACACCAAACTTAGGAACATAAAACGAATAGAAGCTGAAAATAAGTTGAAGATGATACTGCAGAACTGTGTTCTCGATGTCAAAGTGGGCGGCTCACATGGCCAAGTGTTCACTCATCAAGATGGTAACTACCAAGTGGGTAGCTCAGACGATCAAGTGTTCACTTATTAAGATGGTGACTTCTCAGGGTTGGCTTATAAGTTCAAGTGTTCACTAATCAAGATGGTGATTCCCCAGTGGGTGGCTGACAGGGTCAAGTGTTCACTCATCAAAATGGTGATTCCCCAGTGGGTGTCTTACAGGGTCAAGTGTTCACTAATCAAGTTGGTGATTCCCAAGTGGATGTCTCACAGGGTCAAGTGTTCACTAATCAAGTTGGTGATTCCCCAGTGGATGTCTCACAAGGTCAAGTGTTCATTCATCAAGATGGTGATTCCCCAGTGGGTGTCTTACAGGGTCAAGTGTTCACTAATCAAGTTGGTGATTCCCCAGTGGATGTCTCACAGGGTCAAGTGTTCACTAATCAAGTTGGTGATTCCCAAGTGGATGTCTCACAGGGTCCAGTGTTCACTCATCAAGATGGTGAGTCCCCAGTGGATGGCTCACAGGGTCCAGTGTTCACTCATCAAGATGGTGAGTCCCCAGTGGATGTCTCACAGGGTCCAGTGTTCACTAATCAACATGGTGAGTCCCCAGTGGATGTCTCACAGGGTCCAGTGTTCACTCATCAAGATGGTGAGTCCCCAGTGGATGGCTCACAGGGTCCAGTGTTCACTCATCAACATGGTGATTCCCCAGTGGATGTCTCACAGGGTCCAGTGTTCACTCATCAAGATGGTGAGTCCCCAGTGGATGTCTCACAGGGTCCAGTGTTCACTCATCAAGATGGTGATTCCCCAGTGGATGTCTCACAGGGTCAAGTGTTCACTTATCAAAATGGTGATTCCCCAGTGGATGTCTCACAGGGTCAAGTGTTCACTTATCAAAATGGTGATTCCCCAGTGGGTGTCTCACAGGGTCAAGTGTTCACTTATCAAATGGTGATTCCCCCAGTGGATGTCTCACAGGGTCCAGTGTTCACTCATCAAGATGGTGATTCCCCAGTGGATGTCTCACAGGGTCAAGTGTTCACTTATCAAAATGGTGATTCCCAGTGGGTGTCTCACAGGGGTCAAGTGTTCACTTATCAAAATGGTGATTCCCCAGTGGATGTCTCACAGGGTCAAGTGTTCACTTATCAAGATGGTGATTCCCCAGTGGGTGTCTCACAGGGTCAAGTGTTCACTTATCAAAATGGTGATTCCCCAGTGGATGTCTCACAGGGTCAAGTGTTCACTTATCAAAATGGTGATTCCCCAGTGGATGTCTCACAGGGTCAAGTGTTCACTTATCAAAATGGTGATTCCCCAGTGGATGTCTCACAGGGTCAAGTGTTCACTTATCAAAATGGTGATTCCCCAGTGGGTGTCTCACAGGGTCAAGTGTTCACTTATCAAAATGGTGATTCCCCAGTGGATTTCTCACAGGGTCAAGTGTTCACTTATCAAGATGGTGATTCCCCAGTGGGTGTCTCACAGGGTCAAGTGTTCACTTATCAAAATGGTGATTCCCCAGTGGATGTCTCACAGGGTCAAGTGTTCACTTATCAAAATGGTGATTCCCCAGTGGATGTCTCACAGGGTCAAGTGTTCACTTATCAAAATGGTGATTCCCCAGTGGGTGTCTCACAGGGTCAAGTGTTCACTAATCAAATGCAAATAGGAATTAAAGATATGCTCTGATATCAAAGGACTGAGCAAAGTTGTGTTGCCAAGCAACATATGCATGGTGAGTGAGTTGATTCTATTGACACCTTGAACAGTATTTCCATAGAAGAACATGCATAATTAGACATAAAAGCCACTTCCTCTTATTGGTCAGTGAAATACATCTCTCCAAGGCCACAACATCAATTAAGGATTTCTAAAATCAACTCTACAAAATTCAAATTCAAGAATATTTGCAAATATTTCCAGTAGATTTGCACGAAATGTCAGCCTCTGAGCGTGCCTAGGTAAATCTGTGGTCACATCACAAGAGAGAAAAGTTTTGGAATGTTTTCACACTGAGAATCTAACCAGCACATAAGTGAGAGACAACAAAGCTGACGTCATGACAACAGACCTACTCAATACTTATATAGAAGGTATATCCACACATGCTTGGCTACTGTCAACATACTGTCACTTTAAGTTATCAGGAAATATTGATCCATTTACTGAACACCATAAGCAAACATCCCCTACTCCTAATTTATGAAACATATCAATTGCCTTTAAAATATGTTGTGATTTATTAATGAATTAATTGATCTTAAATGAAAAAATAAAGTAATATCATAGTTGTGTTAAAATATGTAGTTACCAGTTGTCATAGTTTCTATACCAGACTACCTTTTAATATTGACCTTGACTTTTAATGATACCAATTTCCCTTATGGTATGAATGATTTCTCTAAGAACCTATATCCACCTCTATACTAGTGCACTCAATACTGACAGTCTTAGGACACTTAGGACATGTCTGGATTAGCAGAGTTACACAGTACTGAGTATATGCAGGTGTCTGTACACTAATGAGTCTGGACAAGACAATCCAGTGATTGTTATTAGCTGCAATAATCCACTTTGATGATACATCACCCAAGTCCAGTCAATTGTCTGGCGACATATTCAGCCCAGAATCCTCAATGGGGCAATACTTTATGAACTATATTGTTGACCTTTAGTGAGTGAATGAGGGTCTCTGGCCTTTGGTCGGAGTGAAATTGTACAAATATGGATAGAGCTAGATATACATAATTCATCATCACTGATTAAAATGGGCCCTAAGGTCTTCCTTGTGGCTGATGATCCATGACTTTCACAGGACAAGGCAAATATAATCAGTCATGGAAACCTCAATGGGTTAAGTTTATCATAAATTCCAAACACTTGTTTCTTTTAAAGATCATGTCTGTATTATTTCACTTCTAATAATTTTGCACACACACAAAAATTAAATAGTTTAAAATTCCAAATGAAGATATGTTGACATGGTATACAATCTAGACCATATGGGTCATAAAGAATGTTAGTTTTTAATGTGACAACATTGTGTCTGTGTTCGTGAGATGCACTGATGTAAAACCAAACTTGTGGAAGCAGTCTCTCCTTCTACAGGGAAGTCCACTAAAGGGGATCACAAACAATGGCAATGCTGTCCACATGAAAATGTGAATGAGTTTGCTTGTGTGTATGTGTGCTGGCTTTAGTTTTGTGTGTACCATTTTGTGTGTACCATTTTGTGTGTTTGCAATGGTCTAGGGAAGATTTTCTATTGTCTACAGATTTGCATTTTGGATTGGTTTGTTTGTTGTTTGAAGTTGAACTCAGCAACATTCCAGATACATGGTCGGAGTCTGTAAATAACTGAATCTGGACTAGACAATAAGTTGGCAGGAGGGAAAGTGTATGTCGGCTAGAAGGAACGTGTATGACGGCTAGAAGGAATGTGTGTGTCAGCTAGAAGGAATGTGTATGTTGGCTAGAACAAATGTGTATGTCAGCTAGAAGGAATGTGTATGTTGGCTAGAAGGAATGTGTATGTTGGCTAGAAGGAATGGTTATGTCAGCTGGAAGGAATGTGTATGTCGGAATGAGTATGTAGGCTAGAAGGAATGTGTATTTTGGCTAGAAGGAATCTGTATGTTGGCTAGAAGGGATGTGTATGTCAGCTAGAACGAATGTGTATGTTGGCTAGAGGGATTTGTATGTTGGCTAGAAGGAATTTGTATGTTGGTTAGAAGGGATTTGTATGTTGGCTAGAAGGAATTTGTATGTTGGTTAGAAGGAATCTGCATGTTGGCTAGAAGGGATGTGTATGTTGGTTAGAAGGGATTTGTATGTCGGCTAGAAGGAATTTGTATGTTGGTTAGAGGGAATTTGTATGTTGTTAGAAGGGATTTGTATGTTGGCTAGAAGGAATTTGTATGTTGGTTAGAAGGAATCTGCATGTTGTCTAGAAAGGATGTGTATGTTGGCTAGAGGGATTTGTATGTCGGCTAGAAGGAATTTGTATGTTGGTTAGAAGGGATTTGTATGTTGGCTAGAAGGAATTTGTATGTTGGTTAGAAGGAATCTGCATGTTGGCTAGTAGGGATTTGTATGTTGGCTAGAAGGAATTTGTATGTTGGTTAGAAGGGATTTGTATGTTGATTAGAAGGAATTTGTATGTCGGCTAGAAGGAATTTGTATGTTGGCTAGAAGGAATTTGTATGTTGGTTAGAAGGGATTTGTATGTTGGTAAGAAGGAATCTGTATGTTGGCTAGAAGGGATGTGTATGTTGGCTAGAAGGAATTTGTATGTTGATTAGAAGGAATTTGTATGTTGGCTAGAAGGAATTTGTATGTTGGTTAGAAGGAATCTGTATGTTGACTAGAAGGAATTTGTATGTCAGCTAGAAGGAATGTGTATGTCAGCTAGAAGGAATGTGTATGTCAGCTTAAGGGAATGTGTGTCAGCTAGAAGGAATGTGTATGTCGGCTAGAAGGAATGTGTATGTTGGCTAGAAGGAATGTGTATGTTGGCTACAGGGAATGTGTATGTTGACTTCAGGGAATGTGCATATCGGCAGGAGGGAATGTGTGTGTTGGCTACAAGGTGTGTGTTGTGTGTAACAATGTGTAAATTTGCCAGGGATGAAGGTCACTGACCTTTGAGGTAACAAGCTTGGCATGGAACTGATCCACATAATGGCGGAGAAAGATCAGGAACTCTGTCAGTCCAACTTTGTTCTGTAGGTGACGCAACAAAAAGAAACCCTGAAACAGAAGAGGTGTTTAGTCAGCTACACGGAGATGACAGTATTAACACAACCATGGTGTCCTGTGATATGGTGCATCTTCGAATAAGCATTACAATGCTATTTTTACTAAAGAATAAGTCCTAAATCTGTTAGAAGCAGGTGACATTTGATGGAAGTCAGTAAACCAAAGTTTTAGCATAGGCTTTTATTACTTAATGACTATCAACCCAGTATTTATAATCAGACACAGTGAACCACAGTAGCAGCACATCACAGGATAAGACACGGTGAACCACAGTAGCAGCACACACCAGAGGATAAGACACGGTGAACCACAGTAGCACACACCACAGGATAAGACACAGTCAACCACAGTAGCAGCACACCACAGGATAAGACACGGTGAACCACAGTAGTAGCACACCACAGGATAAGACACGGTCAACCACAGTAGCACACACCACAGGATAAGACACAGTCAACCACAGTAGCACACACCACAGGATAAGACACAGTCAACCACTGTAGCCCACACCACAGGATAAGACACAGTCAACCACAGTAGCACACACCACAGGATAAGACACAGTCAACCACAGTAGCCCACACCACAGGATAAGACACAGTCAACCACAGTAGCCCACACCCAGGATAAGACACAGTCAACCACAGTAGCCCACACCACAGGATAAGACACAGTCAACCACAGTAGCCCACACCACAGGATAAGACACACTCAACCACAGTAGCCCACACCACAGGATAAGACACAGTCAACCACAGTAGCCCACACCCAGGATAAGACACAGTCAACCACAGTAGCCCACACCACAGGATAAGACAGAAACAACCACAGTAACACACACCACAGGATAAGACACAGTGAACCACAGTAGCAGCACACACCACAGGATAAGACATGGTCAACCACAGTAGCAGCACACACCACAGGATAAGACACAGTGAACCACAGTAGCACAGACCACAGGATACGACATAGTGAAACACAATAGCACACCACAGGATAAGAGTAATAAGACACAGTCAACCACAGTAGCCCACACCACAGGATAAGACAGAAACAACCACAGTAACACACACGACAGGATAAGACACAGTGAACCACAGTAGCAGCACAAACCACAGGATAAGACACAGTGAACCACAGTAGCACAGACCACAGGATAAGACATAGTGAAACACAGTAGCACACACCACAGGTTATGACACGGTCAACCACAGAGGTCTGAAAATAATTGAGCCTGGACCAGACAATCCAGTGATCAATAGCATGAGCATCGATCTGCGCAATTGGGAACCGATGACATGTGTAAACCAAGCACACACCAGAGGATAAGACACAGTGAACCAGATGTCACCCGATGTTAGGAAAAACAGCAGCAGAAGCATGAAAGGATTTTGGAAACCATGACAACAACAACAGCAGCAGCAGTTATACAATGAAATAGAGAAACTGTACTTCAAACTCTCACAGTGAAGCTACACCAGTACAAAGAGTAATGGTAACATACATATAAAATACTATTGAAAAGCTCAAAGTGATCAAGTTCTATACGTTGCTGACATAATCAGATTTACAGGGATTCAAACCCACGTGCACAAGCTGATGTTCCACAACTCTGCACAGTGAACAGCCACATCTTGCACGACTGGGCCACCTCTGATATGTCAAGCAAGTGACATCACATCAACCACTACGATGTCAAGACTCCCATTCAGCCTGGCCAGACAACGTATTTGCATCTTTTATATTGACTAAACAATACTCAGGGGGCTGTGGGGTAGCCTTGTGGTTAATGTGTTCGTCACGTCAAAGATCCGGGTTCGATTTCCCACATGGGTACAATGTGTGAAGCCCATTTCTGGTGTTCCCTGCGTGATATTGCTGGAATATTGCTAAAAGGAGCATAAAATACTCACTCTCACTCACTCACTCACTCACTCACTCAACAATCCAACAGCTGAATCTTCTGACAGGTACTGATAGTAATTCGATCAGTCCCGCTGTTCATGGATCTAAATGAGTTGGATAAAACTGAGTGACACTTTCAGGTAGACCATTAGGATATTGGTTAAAAAAGGTTATGAGTGGGTGTGAGAACAATAGTTTTAATTACCTATAATCTGTGTGACGACAGTAAGGTTGATGACGATGTAAGAGATGAAATTTTGTTCTCATTACTCATGTTCCAGGACATTATTCACTTACAACTTCTGAAATGTTTATCAATATACATGCAAACAAGAAGACAAAGTCATCAACATCCTCCACAATGGTAAAATCCTCCTCATGAATATGTCAACTAGTTATTACCATGTCAAATGTTTAATATTCTTCACATTGATCTAACAAAAACATATACATGTAAACTACTCATATACTAGCATGCTTGTATCAACAACAGACTGTAGGGGTTTAATGTGCCTCAGTATTGTTGACAGTGGAAATAGTTTGGTACTGTTGATTGATGTCATTAGGTTCTTGATACCCACAAAGTGGAAGCAGAGTACTAAAGTACAGACAGACGGACAGAGTCCAAAATAATACCCCCTGCAAAACACTCTGCGGGGGGACAAAAATGGAAGAAAGATGTGGTTCATTTATACAAAGTGTGTCATTTTCTCACACTGGTGAAAGCATGAGACAAAATATTCAAGACTAAAATCTCAATTAATCAAATGATTGATTTTACTGGATAATACTGACTTGGCCATTATTAAAATTTAGTCTTTTGATCCTCAAAGAGCCTTCATCTTAGAAATAAGTAACAGTTTGAACCAGTTTTGTAATAACAAAACTGATATTAGTGTCCCAGTACTAGTCAGTACCTATCTCTGTGTATGTGTGCAGGGCCTACTATAAGCTCATGTTCAGGTTAAAGAGAACTGTGGATGTATGGAGTCGTCAGCAAATCTATCAACAAAACGCTGGAGGCATTTTTTTCAGAAATATTATTACATGTAATTTTCTCTTCAGCATTTGTTGAATGGATGCTCCCAGATTAATCCAATCAGAATCATTTATCAGTTCAAGATCTCATTTGACAAAGATTGAAACAGTTTGCTGACAAACCCAGCTCCCAGCTGTGACTGTAATCTCCCCTCATTACCAGAGACAGTCGATGTATGCTTCTCAAACTCCATTGGTCAATAAAGCCTCTAAAGTTAAAACATCTCAAATCCATATGCTCAAACGTTTCTGATTTTACAAAATCAATATATGAAAATCCTGCAACACAGAAAAGGTTGCTGAACGACAGTAATCCTTGGGCATGTAAGAGGGACATTAATCAGCAAATAGCACAGAATGGGGGACAAAACATGCTTGCATCCATACATTAGGTATCTCTGATAATCTGAAAACTGTCTTTTTCGTAATCGGGGTAATCGGCAAAGTTTTGTTTAGGCCTTAAAACTAATGGAACTATATTTGTATAGTCAGTAGATGGTTACTACTTCCACTCAGTTGACATGAACACTCATGCTCTGATCCTATGTATGAAACGTTATTCTCATTTACATCAGGACAAACTCCTGACAACTAGCTCTTTGAAACTAATGTCGCTAAATGCTGCATGTCTTTTTCCCAACTTCGATGTTGTTGCCATCTGTAGACATAAAGTGGTCGTGATACTTGAACCCTGCAGAAGCAGAATCTGTCCACTGTGTCATCTGTAGCATGACTTCACTTCCTTCTACTTTGACTGTAATACAATCATCTATCATCAGTGAAAGTCAAAATCTGTTTCTATATTTACCAAATGTCCAGTTTGATGTCAATTTAAATTCCTTATAAATATATCTGTGTGTGTGGACCATGCAATGACTTTCTTCCTGGGGAACACACAATCTTGTGTAAATACAGCAGATCAGTGACAAAACTGTGCTTTCTCCATGGCTACAGTTCATCTTGATAATACTACATTACCTTTATATTGAATCTTCAGCATGAACGAAATACTGATTCCTAAACACAAGCTCCAAACTGAATAATGAACACTAGCTCTATACTGAATCCCAAGTACTTGCTCCAGTCTGAATCCTAAACAATACCATTAAACTGAGTCTTAAACACTAGCTCGATACTGAATCCTTAGTACTTGTTCCAGTCTGAATCCTAAACAATACCATTACACTGAGTCTTAAACACTAGCTCGATACTGAATCCCAAGTACTTGCTCCAGTCAGAATCCTAAACAATACCATTACACTGAGTCTTAAACACTGGCTCGATACTGATTCCTTAGTACTTGTTCTATTCTGAATCCTTAAAACATCCTCCATATTGAATTATCAACACTTGCTCCTTACTGAAGCACTTGCTCCATAAAGAGTCCTTAAAGACTAACTGTGAACTGAATCAGAGACTTAACTGACTGAAGCATCGTAAAATGTCCACTCACCTTGAGGTAATGCACTTGCATGAAGGCCTTGTCTGGGTTCATCCCGTTCTTCACATACTGAACCTCCTCAGTGGCTGCTAGGAGTTGCTCCCCTTTGTTTGGCCTGTCATGCGTACAGTAATCAATTTAATTGTTTTCAGATCTCCTCATGAAGTGTGGGGATATATACAGTATATTTTATTACAGCAAGACTCAGGCCATATTCCATGTTATTCTATCAGAGAAGATTCAGGACACATTCCATGTTATTCTATCAGAGAAAAGTCAGGACATATTCCGTGTTATTCTATCAGAGAAGAGTCAGGCTATATTCCATGTTTCTCTATCAGAGAAGAGTCAGGACATATTCCATGTTATTCTATCAGAGAAGAGTCAGGACATATTCCATGTTATTCTATCAGAGAAGAGTCAGGACATATTCCATGTTATTCTATCAGAGAAGAATCAGGACATATTCCGTGTTATTCTATCAGAGAAGAGTCAGGCCATATTCCATGTTTCTCTATCAGAGAAGAGTCAGGCCATATTCCATGTTTCTCTATCAGAGAAGAGTCAGGCCATATTCCATGTTTCTCTATCAGAGAAGAGTCAGGACATATTCCATGTTATTCTATCAGAGAAGAGTCAGGCCATATTCCATGTTTCTCTATCAGAGAAGAGTCAGGCCATATTCCATGTTTCTCTATCAGAGAAGAGTCAGGCTATATTCCATGTTTCTCTATCAGAGAAGAGTCAGGCCATATTCCATGTTTCTCTATCAGAGAAGAGTCAGGCCATATTCCATGTTTCTCTATCAGAGAAGAGTCAGGACATATTCCATGTTATTCTATCAGAGAAGAGTCAGGCCATATTCCATGTTTCTCTATCAGAGAAGAGTCAGGCCATATTCCATGTTTCTCTATCAGAGAAGAGTCAGGACATATTCCATGTTATTCTATCAGAGAAGAATCAGGACATATTCCGTGTTATTCTATCAGAGAAGAGTCAGGCCATATTCCATGTTTCTCTATCAGAGAAGAGTCAGGACATATTCCATGTTATTCTATCAGAGAAGAGTCAGGACATATTCCATGTTATTCTATCAGAGAAGAGTCAGGCCATATTCCATGTTTCTCTATCAGAGAAGAGTCAGGCCATATTCCGTGTTATTCTATCAGAGAAGAGTCAGGCTATATTCCATGTTATTCTATCAGAGAAGAGTCAGGACATATTCCGTGTTATTCTATCAGAGAAGAGTCAGGACATATTCCGTGTTATTCTATCAGAGAAGAATCAGGACATATTCCGTGTTATTCTATCAGAGAAGAGTCAGGCTATATTCCATGTTATTCTATCAGAGAAGAGTCAGGACATATTCCGTGTTATTCTATCAGAGAAGAGTCAGGACATATTCCATGTTTCTCTATCAGAGAAGAGTCAGGACATATTCCATGTTATTCTATCAGAGAAGAGTCAGGACATATTCCGTGTTATTCTATCAGAGAAGAATCAGGACATATTCCGTGTTATTCTATCAGAGAAGAGTCAGGCTATATTCCATGTTATTCTATCAGAGAAGAATCAGGACATATTCCGTGTTATTCTATCAGAGAAGAGTCAGGCTATATTCCATGTTATTCTATCAGAGAAGAATCAGGACATATTCCGTGTTATTCTATCAGAGAAGAGTCAGGCTATATTCCATGTTATTCTATCAGAGAAGAGTCAGGCCATATTCCATGTTATTCTATCAGAGAAGAGTCAGGACATATTCCGTGTTATTCTATCAGAGAAGAGTAAGGCTATATTCCATGTTATTCTATCAGAGAAGAGTCAGGCTATATTCCATGTTATTCTATCAGAGAAGAGTCAGGCCATATTCCATGTTATTCTATCAGAGAAGAATCAGGACATATTCCGTGTTATTCTATCAGAGAAGAGTCAGGCTATATTCCATGTTTCTCTATCAGAGAAGAGTCAGGCTATATTCCATGTTTCTCTATCAGAGAAGAGTCAGGACATATTCCATGTTATTCTATCAGAGAAGAGTCAGGACATATTCCGTGTTATTCTATCAGAGAAGAGTCAGGCTATATTCCATGTTTCTCTATCAGAGAAGAGTCAGGACATATTCCGTGTTATTCTATCAGAGAAGAGTCAGGCTATATTCCATGTTTCTCTATCAGAGAAGAGTCAGGACATATTCCGTGTTATTCTATCAGAGAAGAGTCAGGACATATTCCATGTTATTCTATCAGAGAAGAGTCAGGACATATTCCATGTTATTCTATCAGAGAAGAGTCAGGACATATTCCGTGTTATTCTATCAGAGAAGAGTCAGGCTATATTCCATGTTATTCTATCAGAGAAGAGTCAGGACATATTCCATGTTATTCTATCAGAGAAGAGTCAGGCTATATTCCATGTTTCTCTATCAGAGAAGAGTCAGGACATATTCCGTGTTATTCTATCAGAGAAGAGTCAGGACATATTCCATGTTATTCTATCAGAGAAGAGTCAGGACATATTCCATGTTATTCTATCAGAGAAGAGTCAGGACATATTCCGTGTTATTCTATCAGAGAAGAGTCAGGCTATATTCCGTGTTATTCTATCAGAGAAGAGTCAGGCCATATTCCATGTTTCTCTATCAGAGAAGAGTCAGGACATATTCCATGTTATTCTATCAGAGAAGAGTCAGGACATATTCCATGTTATTCTATCAGAGAAGAGTCAGGACATATTCGTGTTATTCTATCAGAGAAGAGTCAGGCTATATTCCATGTTTCTCTATCAGAGAAGAGTCAGGACATATTCCGTGTTATTCTATCAGAGAAGAGTCAGGCTATATTCCATGTTTCTCTATCAGAGAAGAGTCAGGACATATTCCGTGTTATTCTATCAGAGAAGAGTCAGGACATATTCCATGTTATTCTATCAGAGAAGAGTCAGGACATATTCCATGTTATTCTATCAGAGAAGAGTCAGGACATATTCCGTGTTATTCTATCAGAGAAGAGTCAGGCTATATTCCATGTTTCTCTATCAGAGAAGAGTCAGGACATATTCCATGTTATTCTATCAGAGAAGAATCAGGACATATTCCGTGTTATTCTATCAGAGAAGAGTCAGGACATATTCCATGTTATTCTATCAGAGAAGAGTTAGGCTATATTCCATGTTATTCTATCAGAGAAGAGTCAGAATATATTCAATGTTATTCCATCAGAGAAGAGTCAGGCCATATTCCATGTTATTCTATCAGAGAAGAGTTAGGCTATATTCCATGTTATTCTATCAGAGAAGAGTCAGGCTATATTCCATGTTATTCCATCAGAGAAGAGTCAGGACATATTCCATGTTATTCTATCAGAGAAGAGTCAGGACATATTCCATGTTATTCTATCAGAGATGAGTCAGGACATATTCCATGTTATTCTTTCAGAGAAGAGTCAGGACATATTCCGTGTTATTCTATCAGAGAAGAGTAAGGCTATATTCCATGTTATTCTATCAGAGAAGAGTCAGGACACATTCCATGTTATTCTATCAGAGAAGAGTAAGGCTATATTCCATGTTATTCTATCAGAGAAGAGTCAGGACATATTCCATGTATTCTGTTACAGCAGAGGCAGGGCATAGTCGGTGTACTCTATCATAGATTAATCACGATATTTTCAATCTTTTTTATCACATGTCTGGATATACTCTAACCCAAAACCCACATGGATGTCCCAAACACTAAAACGAACACACAAAAGCACTTAGGTTCTGTTTTAAGCCACACCAATTTTCTCTTGTTTTTTTTTGTATTTTGACCTGTTAGGATTTTTTGGGCTAAAAGGAAGAGGCAGCTGCCTGTACTAATTCATCAAAGCTGTAGCCATGGAACACCAGTGTCTACAGATTCACAAATAGAGCTTGATAACTTGATATTTAACAGAAACATTCTGCAAATGCAGTACTTATACAGCATGAATTTAGGGCATTTGTTGTATAAAGACACATTACAGATTATGGAAGAGTTTTACTGCTTACCATTCTCTGCTATGTACCTCCATTTTTCGAAGCAAAAAATGTTGCTTTTATGTCAGAAAATGAATGAATAGGTTAAGTTGGTTAAAGTGTTTCAGTTATAACACAGTGTGTTAGCCTGATGTGGGAGTATTTCAGTTAAAACACAGCGTGTTAGCCTGATGTGGGAGTATTTCAGTTACAACACAGTGTGTTAGCCTGATGTGGGAGTATTTAAGTCAGAACACAGCGTGTTAGCCTGATGTGGGAGTATTTCAGTTATAACACAGGGTGTTAGCCTGATGTGGGAGTATTTCAGTTAAAACACAGCGTGTTAGCCTGATGTGGGAGTATTTCAGTTAAAACACAGCGTGTTAGCCTGATGTGGGAGTATTTCAGTTAAAACACAGCGTGTTAGCCTGATGTGGGAGTATTTCAGTTAAAACACAGCGTGTTAGCCTGATGTGGGAGTATTTCAGTTATAACACAGGGTGTTAGCCTGATGTGGGAGTATTTCAGTTAAAACACAGTGTGTTAGCCTGATGTGGGAGTATTTAAGTCAGAACACAGCGTGTTAGCCTGATGTGAGAGTATTTCAGTTAAAACACAGCGTGTTAGCCTGATGTGGGAGTATTTAAGTTAAAACACAGTGTGTTAGCCTGATGTGGGAGTATTTAAGTCAGAACACAGCGTGTTAGCCTGATGTGGGAGTATTTCAGTTATAACACAGGGTGTTAGCCTGATGTGGGAGTATTTCAGTTAAAACACAGCGTGTTAGCCTGATGTGGGAGTATTTCAGTTAAAACACAGCGTGTTAGCCTGATGTGGGAGTATTTCAGTTACAACACAGTGTGTTAGCCTGATGTGGGAGTATTTAAGTCAGAACACAGCGTGTTAGCCTGATGTGGGAGTATTTCAGTTAGAACACAGGGTGTTAGCCTGATGTGGGAGTATTTCAGTTAGAACACAGCGTGTTAGCCTGATGTGGGAGTATTTCAGTTAGAACACAGCGTGTTAGCCTGATGTGGGAGTATTTCAGTTACAACACAGTGTGTTAGCCTGATGTGGGAGTATTTAAGTCAGAACACAGCGTGTTAGCCTGATGTGGGAGTATTTCAGTTAGAACACAGTGTGTTAGCCTGATGTGGGAGTATTTCAGTTAGAACACAGCGTGTTAGCCTGATGTGGGAGTATTTAAGTCAGAACACAGTGTGTTAGCCTGATGTGGGAGTATTTCAGTTAAAACACAGCGTGTTAGCCTGATGTGGGAGTATTTCAGTTAGAACACAGTATGTAAGCCTGATGTGGGAGTATTTCAGTTACAACACAGTGTGTTAGCCTGATGTGGGAGTATTTAAATCAGAACACAGCGTGTTAGCCTGATGTGGGAGTATTTCAGTTACAACACAGGGTGTTAGCCTGATGTGGGAGTATTTCAGTTAGAACACAGCGTGTTAGCCTGATGTGGGAGTATTTAAGTCAGAACACAGCGTGTTAGCCTGATGTGGGAGTATTTCAGTTAAAACACAGCGTGTTAGCCTGATGTGGGAGTATTTCAGTTAGAACACAGCGTGTTAGCCTGATGTGGGAGTATTTCAGTTAGAACACAGCGTGTTAGCCTGATGTGGGAGTATTTCAGTTACAACACAGTGTGTTAGCCTGATGTGGGAGTATTTCAGTTATAACACAGGGTGTTAGCCTGATGTGGGAGTATTTCAGTTATAACACAGGGTGTTAGCCTGATGTGGGAGTATTTAAGTTAGAACACAGCGACTTAGCCTGATGTGGGTGTATTTAAGTTAGAACACAGCATGTAAGCCTGATGTGGGAGTATTTAAGTCAAAACACAGTGTGTTAGCCTGATGTGGGAGTATTTCAGTTATAACACAGGGTGTTAGCCTGATGTGGGAGTATTTCAGTTATAACACAGGGTGTTAGCCTGATGTGGGAGTATTTAAGTTAGAACACAGCGACTTAGCCTGATGTGGGTGTATTTAAGTTAGAACACAGCATGTAAGCCTGATGTGGGTGTATTTAAGTCAGAACACAGCGTGTTAGCCTGATGTGGGAGTATTTCAGTTATAACACAGGGTGTTAGCCTGATGTGGGAGTATTTAAGTTAGAACACAGCGACTTAGCCTGATGTGGGTGTATTTAAGTTAGAACACAGCATGTAAGCCTGATGTGGGAGTATTTAAGTCAAAACACAGTGTGTTAGCCTGATGTGGGAGTATTTCAGTTAGAACACAGGGTGTTAGCCTGATGTGGGAGTATTTCAGCTAGAACACAGTATGTTAGCCTGATGTGGGAGTATTTAAGTCAAAACACAGTGTGTTAGCCTGATGTGGGAGTATTTCAGTTAGAACACAGGGTGTTAGCCTGATGTGGGAGTATTTCAGTTAGAACACAGTATGTTAGCCTGATGTGGGAGTATTTAAGTCAAAACACAGTGTGTTAGCAAGATGTGGGAGTATTTCAGTTAGAACACAGTGTGTTAGCCTGATGTGGGAGTATTTCAGTTAGAACACAGTGTGTTAGCAAGATGTGGGAGTATTTCAGTTAGAACACAGTGTGTTAGCAAGATGTGGGAGTATTTCAGTTATAACACAGTGTGTTAGCCTGATGTGGGAGTATTTCAGTTAGAACACAGCTTGTCATTTTACTGTGGAAGTATTTCAGTTACAACACAATATGTCTTCATCATGTGGGAGTATTATCAGTTACAGCATGTTAGTTTCACTATGTTATGTGTAGGGTTTTACACCTCTGTTAGCAATATGTCGGCAATATCACGACAAGGGACACATATTGTACCCATGTGGGAAATCGAACCCAGGTCTTCGGTGTGACGCGCCAACGCTTTCACCACTAGGTTATCCAACCACCCCATGTTAGCCTCACGCTAAAATATTTGTTTATTACACTACACATCAGCTTGATGTCGGAGGTAAGCCCAAAGTGGCACTACTGTTAGATATCTACTGCTATGATACTCAGTACCACAGCACTGTCATGGAAAATCCAAAGACATATTCAGATCAAATCAATAAATTGAAAACAAACTAATACATTTCTGGGACACATGTAACAAGACATAACTCAGTATAGCACATCCCCTCAGACAACAGAGCCACAAGGGCCAACACATTAACTTGGCTCCTCACACTGAATGGGTCAGTTCCCTACATGAGTCTAATGTGTGAAGCCCCATTTTAGAATCATCTTCCTCCCTCCATCACACTCCCACCATCTCATTCACTCGGACCAATCTAAAGGGACTCTCTTACCTGAGCATCTGGAGGTCCTGTTCTGTGTTCTCAACCTCTGCCAAAAGAGTCTTCTGCTTCAGCAACACTCGTAGCTCCAGTCGATTCCGTATCTCAGCTTCACCCCACTGCAGAGAAATGATACACCTAATGACAAGCAATTTAACCAGTCAGGCACACCCTAGTATTGACCTTGAGACCAGGTCAGCTAACGTCTTACAATGTAAAGAGTCGGCCTGGCTTTGACCTTGAGACCAGGTGAACTAACGTCTTACAATGTAAAGAGTCGGGTACCTATTACACCCTAGCTTTGACCTTGAGACCAGGTGAGCTAATGTCTTACAATGTAAAGAGTCTGGTACCTAGCACACCCTGGTATAGGCCTTAAGACCAAGTTAGCTAATGATATCACAAAGTGTCGGTTACCTGGCACACCCTGGCATGAATGATATCCTCTAGGTATGTACAGAAGCCCTCTGTCAGCCACTCCTCCGTCCAATCTTGTGGCCCAATCAGAAGCCCGAACCATGAGTGGCAGATCTCATGGGCCACCCGGAAACACATGGAGTTGTCTCCCACCAGTACAGACTGGGACAGCACCAACAGGCTGGGACTAGAAAACAACACTGATATGTCGCACAGAAAGTTATGTATTAGTTAAATCATAAAAAACAACTGCAAAAACACACACAAAACTGAAGATATCAGAAACACTGCAGTTAGACTTATCATTCTAAGCTGGCTTCCACAGGAATGCTTGTGTGAGATCCAGTGGTATCGCTTTGGAGGGAGTGAGTATGGTTTTACGCTGCTTTTAGCAATATTCCAGCAATATCACAGCAGGGGACACCAGAAATGTTTATCTCTTTGGAAATATCCCTACAATAACAAGGTATTGGAATGTAGATCTTTGATATAGAGAATCTCACTGACCTGTGATGGCAAACCTATCGATACTCATTAGTAAAAGTATAAATCTCGGCTGTCAGTCAAGGTGTTTCATCATCAAGACTTGATGACACTTAGTGTTGACATATGGTATATCAACAGACAATTTAAGCTTTCCAATGTTTTCATTTGCATATTGATATGAAATCTAAATATCCAGATCAACAACATCATACAGTTACCTGATCAAGGTCATATAAACATGGTGAAAGTAGCACGAGGCACTGATGCCTCACAGGCCTGCCTAACATTAGATCCATCTTACATATATACGAATCATCAGCCACCAGTAAAAGAAAGTAGGGCAGATAGGGTCATGTTCCATTCTACTGACTGACTGAGTTTAGTTTTACGCCGCTATTAGCAATATTCCAGCAACATCACGGCGGGGGACACCAGAAATGGGCTTCACACATTGTACCCATGTGGGGAATCGAACCCGGGTCTTCGGCGTGACGAGCCAACGCTTTAACCATTAGGCTACCCCACCGCCCCTGTTCCATTCTAAGTGAGTGTGTGAAGTCATCTGTTCGATGTTGTGCCGATACAGTGATACTGAGGCAACATCCACACAAAGTAGCACCAGATGTGGAGTAGGTTCAGAGACGTACACTGTTTCCCTGTATAACCTCTTCCATGGCCAGGAGTGAGTGTAGAAGTGAAGAGTGAACAAACTCAGTGCTTCTTAATCATATAGGCTTCACCATGTTTCAGATAAAACTCAGATATCCTTTGAATATTTTTATTTTTAATTTCATATCCTGTGAAACAAAACAAAACTCAAAGAAGCTTTAGAATTTCATTATATCTTTTTAGGTACATATCATCTTGTCATGACATTTTATTTTATTTCAACTTCTTTAATCTTGTGGTTTTTTGAAAAACAGACTCTTTAAGATATTAAATCAAACTGAAATATATTACATTCCTCCACTTCATACCACAGGTAATTTGGTTACTGGCTTTTTGCTTCCCATGTAAAATACACTTGAACCACTGTGGTGACAACAACTCAATGTTTCAGGCTCAACCTCCCAGACAGATTGGAGAAAAAGTTAAACATTCATTAACAATCCTACATGCGTGGAGAGGAGACAGATGCACAATGTACCATGCCATAATCTATTCATGAAGAAATTGTATACATAATGCTGAAGACAATAAAGGAGAACAAGTGTTTGCCACTAACATGGTAATGTCCCCCGTCGCTAAAGAAGAATGAAATGTAACATATTTACCGGTACTAGTTTCTATCTTTTGGTCACATAGAAGAATACCTTTTGTGTCATGTAGTTTTTAGTCATGGTCACTTCTCAGAATCTTCTCCTAACTCTGAAGATATTTCAGGAATATAGTAGATTTTAATGTATAGATGCAGATGCACATATCCACTGTCAGCATCAGTGTGTATTAGGGCTGGGATGGGCCAAACTTTCCACCCCGTCTACCCCACCCCCTATTACCCTACCCTACCCTACCCTGATACTCGTTATGTTAATTCCTGACATCAAATTTGTAAGAATTGGTAATATATCCTTGGAGGGTGAACAAGACATATGACATATCCCATTTACATAAGTTTGAAAAGTGGTCAAACTGTCATGGTGACCTTGAGATGAGGTCAAAGTCATCCAAATTGACTGGTGTCTGCATAATCCCCCAATGTAGGCTGTCACCAAATTTGAAGACTTTGGGTACAACAGCGCATGAGATATTGTGTTAACACAAGTTCGAAAAGTGGCAAAGTGTCATTGTGACCTTCAAAATAAGGTCAAATTCACCCAAATCGATTGGTGTCTGTTTAATCCCCCAATGTAGGCTGTCACCAAATTTGAAGTACAACAGTGTATGAGATAATGGGTTTGAAAAGTGGTCAAACTATCGTGGTGACCTTGAAAATATGCGGGATTATTGCTAAGTGTGGCATTAAACAACAAACAAACAAAACCTACTATGACATAACAGATAAAAACCCACCTCGCCATGCCTAGACTGTCAAAGCAACACGGGACAACGAGGATGTCGAGCCTCTGGAAGGGGTGGGGACCAAGAATGGCATACACTTCTCTCAGGCACCGAGGGACATATACTGCCAGCTCCTGCTGAACTAAGGGCACCATGCACTCAGAGACAAACACACGGCATGGCACTTCCGGTCCCACAGCATAGTTAACAGGACATGTTGGGCCATGGCTGGTACATGCTGACTGACTGGAGAAAGCAGAACACATATGTATATGCATGTATTAATATCTCTACTCTGTACAATTTATATGATGATCATAGATGGCTAGATGCTGGTTTACTATTCCAGTATTCAAAAACCAAAGTTTTGGCAGTTGTTTTCCTCTCCAAATCAATTAAAGTCTTATACTTTATATTATATAGGAAATTCTCATGTAGAATATCAAAAGTTGATTAAAATATTTTACACCGATCCCAGAGAAGTCAGAGAAAACCCCTGTGAGCTCTCCTGGCAGAGGAGACATATAAAAGAACAGGGAGCTCTCCTATGAACAAAGACAAATATGGCAAAAGGGAGCTCTCTTGTGAGGGAAGACAAAGAAGACAACAGGGAGCTCTCTTGTGAATAAAGACAAAGATGGTAAAAGGGAGCTCTCATGTGTGGGAAGACAAAGAAGACAACAGGGAGCTCTCTTGTGAATAAAGACAAAGATGGTAAAAGGGAGCTCTCTTGTGTGGGAAGACAAAGAAGACAACAGGGAGCTCTCATGTGTAGGAAGACAAAGAAGACAACAGGGAGCTCTCTTGTGAATAAAGACAAAGATGGTAAAAGGGAGCTCTCTTGTGTGGGAAGACAAAGAAGACAACAGGGAGCTCTCATGGGTGGGAAGACAAAGAAGACAACAGGGAGCTCTCTTGTGAATAAAGACAAAGATGGTAAAAGGGAGCTCTCTTGTGAGGAAAGACAAAGAAGACAACAGGGAGCTCTCTTGTGAATAAAGACAAAGATGGTAAAAGTACCTTGACTTTTGCACATCTTGCTCCAGTACGACATCCACCTGTGTCCAAGTCCCAACAGCTATCGCTAGAGTGGAGGTGGGCATTGGCATTGTACTGTAATAATAGTAGGTCTTCCAACCTGAAACATCACACGTCAGTCATCTTATCTATGTGTTCTGTTGCCTAATGACATTGTTTCTGTGAGACACTGGTGTATTGTTCCTGTGAAACACTGGTGTATTGTTTCTGTGAGACACTGGAGCATGGTTTCTGTGAGACACTGGTGTATTGTTCCTGTGAAACACTGGTGTATTGTTTCTGTGAGACACTGGTGTATTGTTTCTGTGAGACACTGGTGTATTGTTTCTGTGAGACACTAGCTGTATTAATAATAAAACTATTACTTCTATAACATTGCCTTGTTGTTTGCACACAAAATTTGTTTATGTACAGATTCCTGGTTCACCTATAGTTAAATAGACACATAACACAAGGAACAGGTCATACAGTGATCAAAGTCAAATCTACCTCCAGAATATAGTCCCAGTTGACAATACCAAAAGCCCTACAGTTGACATTACCAAAAGCCATACATCCCCGCTAGAACATTATGATCCAAGTTTAAGTCACTGCTCGTGATCCCTCCAGTTAGAACGTCCGGTTACGGGAAGAGAAACTTCAAGTATGCTGCCGCAAAGACATGGAACGAACTGCCTGAATGTTTGAAAAACTGTTCAAATCTACATGACTTCAAACGAAATTACAAAACTCATCTCTTCAGAATGTCGTATCCAGATGACTAGTTTCATCTCAAGTGACTATGATTTTAAATCTGTGCGCTTTGAGCATTTACCGTGAATGGAAATAACGTGGTACAAATGGACTATAATAATAATAATAATACTGACATACCCTGGGACAGTGATAATGTATGGGACTCACCCTAGGAGACTGATGATGTATGGGACTCACCCTGGGACACTGATGGTATATGGGACTCACCCTGGGATACTGATGATGTATTGGACTCACCCTGGGATGGGAATCACCCTGGGGTATACTGATGGTATATGGGACTCACCCTGGGATACCGAAGGTGTAAGGGACTCACCCTGAGATCCTGATGGTGTAAGGGACTCACCCTGAGATACTGATGGTGTATGGGACCCACCCTGGGATAATGAAGGTGTAAGGGACTCACCCTGGGATACTGAAGGTGTAAGGGACCCACCCTGGGCTACTGATGATGTATGGGACTCACTCTTGGATACTGGAGGTGTAAGGGACTCACCCTGGGATACTGAAGGTGTAAGGGACTCACCCTGGGATACTGAAGGTGTAAGGGACCCACCCTGAGATACTGATGGTGTATGGGACTCACCCTGGGATACTGAAGGTGTAAGGGACTCACCCTGGGATACTGAAGGTGTAAGGGACTCACCCTGGGATACTGAAGGTGTAAGGGACCCACCCTGAGATACTGGAGGTGTAAGGGACTCACCCTGGGATACTGAAGGTGTAAGGGACTCACCCTGGGATACTGAAGGTGCAAGGGACCCACCCTGAGATACTGATGGTGTATGGGACTCACCCTGGGATACTGGAGGTGTAAGGGACTCACCCTGGGATACTGAAGGTGTAAGGGACTCACCCTGGGATACTGAAGGTGTAAGGGACCCACCCTGAGATACTGATGGTGTATGGGACTCACCCTGGGATACTGAAGGTGTAAGGGACCCACCCTGAGATACTGATGGTGTATGGGACTCACCCTGGGATACTGATGATGTATGGGACCCACCCTGAGATACTGATGGTGTATGGGACTCACCCTGAGATACTGATGATGTATGGGACCCACCATGGGATACTGATGATGTATGGGACTCACCCTGAGATACTGATGATGTATGGGACTCACCATGGGATACTGATGGTGTATGGGACTCACCCTGGGGTATACTGATGATGTATGGGACTCACCCTGAGATACTGATGATGTATGGGACTCACCATGGGATACTGATGGTGTATGGGACTCACCATGGGATACTGATGGTGTATGGGACTCACCCTGAGATACTGATGATGTATGGGACTCACCCTGAGATACTGATGATGTATGGGACTCACCATGGGATACTGATGAGTATGGGACCCACCCTGAGATACTGATGATGTATGGGACTCACCATGGGATACTGATGATGTATGGGACTCACCCTGAGATACTGATGATGTATGGGACTCACCATGGGATACTGATGGTGTATGGGACTCACCATGGGATACTGATGGTGTATGGGACTCACCATGGGATATTGATGATGTATGGGACTCACCATGGGATACTGATGGTGTATGGGACTCACCATGGGATACTGATGGTGTATGGGACTCACCATGGGATACTGATGATGTATGGGACTCACCATGGGATACTGATGGTGTATGGGACTCACCATGGGATACTGATGAGTATGGGACTCACCCTGAGATACCGATGGTGTATGGGACTCACCATGGGATACTGATGGTGTATGGGACTCACCATGGGATACTGATGATGTATGGGACTCACCATGGGATACTGATGATGTATGGGACTCACCATGGGATACTGATGGTGTATGGGACTCACCATGGGATACTGATGGTGTATGGGACTCACCATGGGATACTGATGAGTATGGGACCCACCCTGAGATACTGATGATGTATGGGACTCACCCTGAGATACTGATGATGTATGGGACTCACCCTGGGGTATACTGATGATGTATGGGACTCACCCTGAGATACTGATGATGTATGGGACTCACCATGGGATACTGATGATGTATGGGACTCACCATGGGATACTGATGAGTATGGGACCCACCCTGAGATACTGATGGTGTATGGGACTCACCCTGGGATACTGATGGTGTATGGGACTCACCATGGGATACTGATGAGTATGGGACCCACCCTGAGATACTGATGATGTATGGGACTCACCCTGAGATACTGATGATGTATGGGACTCACCCTGGGGTATACTGATGATGTATGGGACTCACCCTGAGATACTGATGATGAATGGGACTCACCATGGGATACTGATGATGTATGGGACTCACCATGGGATACTGATGAGTATGGGACCCACCCTGAGATACTGATGGTGTATGGGACTCACCCTGGGGTATACTGATGATGTATGGGACTCACCCTGAGATACTGATGGTGTATGGGACTCACCCTGGGGTATACTGATGATGTATGGGACTCACCCTGAGATACTGATGGTGTATGGGACTCACCATGGGATACTGATGATGTATGGGACTCACCATGGGATACTGATGGTGTAAGGGACTCACTCTGGGATACTGAAGGTGTAAGGGACTCACCCTGGGATACTGAAGGTGTAAGGGACCCACCCTGAGATACTGGAGGTGTAAGGGACTCACCCTGGGATATTGAAGGTGTAAGGGACTCACCCTGGGATACTGAAGGTGTAAGGGACCCACCCTGAGATACTGATGGTGTATGGGACTCACCCTGAGATACTGATGGTGTATGGGACTCACCATGGGATACTGATGATGTATGGGACTCACCATGGGATACTGATGGTGTAAGGGACTCACCATGGGATACTGATGGTGTATGGGACTCACCATGGGATACTGATGGTGTAAGGGACTCACCCTGAGATCCTGATGGTGTATGGGACTCACCATGGGATACTGATGGTGTATGGGACTCACCATGGGATACTGATGGTGTATGGGACTCACCATGGGATACTGATGGTGTAAGGGACTCACCCTGAGATCCTGATGGTGTATGGGACTCACCATGGGATACTGATGGTGTATGGGACTCACCATGGGATACTGATGATGTATGGGACCCACCCTGGGATACTGGAGGTGTAAGGGACTCACCCTGGGATACTGAAGGTGTAAGGGACTCACCCTGGGATACTGATGGTGTACAGGACTTGTCTCCAGTCATCAGCACAGTCAGTCCCTCCTTGACTGTGACACAAGCTTGCCAGGTGGACATGGCAGTCGGGGCGTCCTGACTGGGGAACCAGGAGCGGTTGTTCAGCCAGTGACCAACAGTGAACATACACTCCCTGGAAACAGTCCAATATGTCCTGATGTTTAATACTACTACAGCTTGCTAAGTCTACAATGGATCAAAAGAATTATCTGGTTATTTTACTGTGGGGACATGTATATGTTAAAAATTATTTGATGCCATTGAAGACAGAAATATTAAAATTTTTATCAGCTGTTTACCAGGTCGTAAAAAGGGGGAGTGCTGCAATGAGAGTTATTTTAAACAAATTTAACATGTTTGTTTTGGGACTGTCTTGACCAGTGTCATTAAATATTACAATTAGAATATTAGGGAATAAGAGCTAAGGAGACAGCAATATAAACTTTACATCAAATGGATCAACCAATCAATTTTCCTGTCAATAAGAAAAAGGAAACAGCAGATTTGTGTACAGCAGTTGTTGTAGTTCTTATGTCCCTTTGTTTTCAGTCCTCCAACTGCTGGGCAGGAGGTGTCCAAAAGTTCTGAGACCATCTACGAAGGATGTACACCAGTGAACACTAAATAAGCTTTCATTACAATCCAAGCTTAGGACCAACTACACTACAGACATCATATATCTGCAGGTGCTCACATCAAGCATCTCCAACTGGAGTAAGTGAGTGCTTTTATCAATATTCCAGCAATATCATAGTGGGGGACACCAGAAATGAGCTTCACACATTGTACCCATATGGGGAATCAAAACTGGATCTTCGGTGTGACAAGCTTTAACCACTGGGCTACCCCACTGCCCCTCTCCAACTGGAAGTGCTAGCTACAACAACCATCCAGGTGGACATGGTTTCAACTTCAGAAGATGAAGCTCCTTCCTTTGCCAGTGCTGAGGGGTGGGCAGCAAGTTGAAGAGGGGAACAGAGAGTCGAAACATGGGCTAAGGAGGACCTTCCATCAAAAAGTCTGTTCCATCAGCAGGCCAAGTGATGTCATCGGTTTGTGGGTTCATGGGTTTACAACCGGTTAAAAGGTCAGACATCAAGGCCAATATGATGCTTAGCTGCTTAGGCAATGATCAATGCAGTTTTTCATAGCTAGCCTCAGAACTTTCCAGCCAACACAGGCATATATGTCAATGGTTGAAGTCATGACAGATCATAGATTGCATTATTCATGTTAGTACTATAATAGTAGGCTATTTTAACCTTTGCTGAATCATAAAAGAATAACATATTTTTCCAAAAACCTGCAAACACGTTACAAAAGACACATTAGTTGAAGGCAAGATCACTGACACCGTCACCAAGCCTGCACTGCCTACCTTCCATCTTGATCCAGAGACCACTTCAGTGATGGCCCTCCTTCTGTACTGTAGTGTATCCTCACGACTCTTGTCACTCCGTTGTTTGTGTATATTTGACCCCCGTCACATACATGATGTCCAGCATTCACTTTGTTTCCTCCCCATGTTCTTTTGCAAACTAGATCCCCTGGTGCCCCTCCATCTCCACCAGACTCTAGTGAAGCACACTTCATGTCAGCATCACTGTCTGTAGGCTGTAGCTCACCTTCACTAATGACATCTCCTTGCAGATGGTGAAGCCTGCTCTCACCAGGCCCTGTCCGAGACTGACAATCTTCATCCATGTCTCCTCCTCCGCCCCATAGTCGGATGCTCTGTTTACTGACACTGATTTGCAACGGTCTGGTTTTGGATTGCATGTAACACTGCATATAAATACCAGATGCACTTTCTACATCTCCTCGTTTGGCGAAGAACAGCTTTCTTTCCAGATTAGGTGACAGTATCAGCTCCTCTGCACAGGTCACATCAAGGCTATAAGCATCTAATACCATATTGACTGCATCCTGGCTAGGACTAGGAATATTTAGTGATGAATTTTTAGTTTCTGTTTCAGTTGAAGCAGAAACAGGTTGAAGAACATTCTGATCTGAACACTGAGCTAATGTACTTCTACTGTGTACGCTTGATGAAGGCTGATCAACAACACAATCATCTTTATGTATGTTCATAGTCTTTGAGCAATTTTCAGTTTCTTTACAAACACACTCATGTTGACACAGTTCATTTGGTGCAGGATCATGTCCAGATGATGGGCTTGGGTCAGTTTTTGCCTGAAGAAGTTGGGAATGGCTTTCACAGCTAGTTTCCACAGCCTTTAGTTCAGTATCGGTTTGTAATACAGTCCTACGTTTACAGGCTTGTTTAAAGCTTTCCTGTTGATAGAATAGTGTGATGTCACCTGACAACTTTCTAGATTCCACATCACACTTGAGATGGAGGAGAAAGTGAGACACCCTGACATCACAAATGTTAGCTGACAAGGGCAGGTCAAGCTCATGATCACTACCGCCTTCACCATGTTCCGACATTTCTCACACTACCTAGCTCACTTTATATCTGTCCAGCACAGTACATAGACAAAGTACCATTCGTACTGCATTCGTATCTTGAGTTAATCAATCGAAAACATAAAGCACCGATTAAAGCAATCGTGTTTATTCATATCTCCTGAAGCAAAATGTGTTTATCTGCAGTAAATTTAGCTGTTTGTCCCATATTTTACTTATCCTTCCTTATTTACTATTCGCATGAATTTCAAAGTTAGTCGGCTGTTAACTGAAATGAAATAGTGACGACACTGTTCGAGAGATGAACGAAGGGCGACTGTCAACAGGCTTTCGCTTGCTGAACTTTTCAATCACATACAATAAATCAGAGTTATCCGCCCTTCAATTGTACTTTTGGAGTATAGTAAATTACCTTTTACAAACGTTATTCGAACAGGATATTCATCAAAGCATTCGTAAAATATTACGTGTCTTCATCCAAGACGGTGATCAAAAGTTGATGACATACTATGGTAATCTCATTATCATCATCATTATCATTGTCATTAACCGAAATGAATTATTTTTTGTTTTCTTTGAATGAATTTAGACCATGGATGTTTTTGCTATTGGTGAACTGCATTTGTTATTGTGTTCGTTTGTGTTTTTAAGTACAATCGGACGTGATTTTCTGAATGCTTCATTCAGTGCTTTGTTTTGTTCCTTCAAAGCAACGAGTGATAAATCGGGAGGGTTTGGTTTAAAAGTGTTATATGTGTGCGGCATTTCCCTTCCAATACATTATGATCTACCATCTACTGGTGGAGCCTCGTTTCAGTTTCCCCATCAGTTTCAGTTTCCCCATCCACCCCGGGAGTTGTGGTTGTCTTTAGGACACAGCAGCATGTGTCTCTGTTTTACTGTTGTCAGTTATTACAGTTGGTGGTGATGTAAAGCAGGCATTTTAGGCATCATCTTCGTAGATGTTAGTATCAACTTGATGTAAGCATTACCGACGTTCACAAATACACTTCCATGTCATTCAGATTATTTTCCTTTTTGGGTAATGAGTACAGATCTCGTCTGGAGAGGTTCTACAGCATAAGCATTGTTTGCTTGTTAAGCGATCCACTTTCATCATGTGCTTTTTTTAAAAATCAGTATACCTATTTGAAAAAAAATATATGTGTATCCGCAATGGTAGACGAGACTGTGTTCGCCAGCCATTTCGACATCTGGATACGTATTTTGGTGGAAATATATGACTGGCATGAAGATACACAGCTAAAAAAATACTAATTACTTTGTATTGTCAAACTGTTACTGCTGAGAGGTTGCCGTTGTGGTTTATGATCTTCTATTTGGGGGTTGTTGTTTTACTGTTTTGTTTATTTTTGTCGTTTTTATATAGATCAGTGATATATTCCAAACGCCAGTTCAAAATGTAATTTTATGTTTGAAATGACCGAACGCATTTTTTGTCATCAAAAGGCATAACCACTGTGAGAAACACGACCGACTGTTAATGCATTCGTTTAATGGTTAGTATCTCACTGTTTTATCGTCTTGCAAAGAGTACTAAAATATAGCAGGTGCGTGCTTGACAACAACATAAACTAAGCTAGTCCGCTGATTTTGAACTGACAACAGGTCATTTAAATACATACTTTTGGAGGAGGAACAATGGCATCCAGCGAGAGATGTATGAAAGGAGACTTGTCAGATTTTGCGGTACAGATGAAAAAGTTGGTCAACTCCAAAGAACACAGGTGAGCCTGTCAACATGGTGTTTACAAATAGCGGAGTCGCTACTGTAAACCATACATGCACATAATGCAACTGCATATATTCTGACGACATAATAATGCAGCTACAATAGTGTTACACTCACTTTTAGAGTAACTATGTATTCATTGAATTGTTGTGATCTGAGTAATGAATTACTAGAATCTGGCTGATTGTGGTTGTTGGATAATTGCAAGGGTGCCAGTCAAATCGCCCCAGCTACAAAACGCCCCAGCCAATTTGGTCAAAATGCCCCAGATTTTTGGTCAAATCGCCCCAGGTTTGGTCAAATTGCCCCAGGGGGGTAGTCAAAATGCCCCAATGTAGTTAAATTGGTTAAATATATGCCACAAATGCATAGTTTTTGTCAACTTCCATATTATATTCTATATATAATATTATATAGTGATATTTCTGATAAATTTTCTATTAGTAAACTGATAAGACCAAAAGTAATATTCATGTACATAAACAACACTATAATACCAATTATTTGGTGAAGAATTACAAGAGTAAAATGAAAGGTTTGTATAATATGTTTATTGGCTGTAAATAGTTTTTGGTCAACAAATGGCATTATGTAATCATAACAAGTATTTAAACATATTTATTTCCAAAGAAAGGAACCGGATTGGTAAACAAGCATAAGCTTATATGAATACCGCTCTGGGACACAATGGAAGGAAGAATAAACTCGTCATGATGAATGTACAATGTGAATGATATATAAATGTTGCAAAAACGAGAAATAACGCCTATCATTGTTAAACGGTATATGTCATATAAACAAAATATTTTGGATCAAATCTGCCTGTTAAATTTATAAAAGAGTGCACTGAAATTAAAAGTTCTTTGTGTACTATTGAGGAGCAGCGTTGGTTTCCAAACAAAATTGATTTTAGGTCAAATCCTTTAGTATAAAAATACATAATTTGGCGATATATGGTTGTAAAGAGTACATGAAAAGAACTAGATAGCAGAGTCTTCATAGTTACGGCCACAAGAGCAAGATGATGTCGGAGATATAAATCTTTCATACTTGTGCGCATTAAGGTCACTACAGTCAAGTTGGAGACGAGAATGTATGATTAGACAAAATCTGCTACCGAAATCTAAGTCAAAATGACTGTAGATATTCGAATCGTTCAAAATTACATTTTTGAATCTCGATAGGTGATGGTCAATTAGTGAATATGTTTTTATAGCCTGAAATGTTCATACATTCGAGCCTCAACATTTCCTTTAACTAAACAAAGCATTGAATGTCAATTAGTGAACATGTTTTAATAGCCTGTTTTTATCCACACTTTTTGACAAGTTTAATTAACAAAAACTCTAGATTGTTTTGATAAGCATTATACCATACTTGTTAAGAAAATCTATGCATTTACGGCCTCACCTTTTGACAAGATTAATTAATAATAACAAAAGCTGTAGATTGTTTTGATAAGTATTATACCATACTTGCTGACAAAAACTATGCATTTATGGCCAATAAACATTTTATACAAACATTTCATTTTATTCTTGTAATTCTTTACAAAAGCATTAATAACATGCAAATAATTGGTATTATAGTGTTGTCTATACATGAATATTACTTTTGCTCTCATCAGTTTACTAATAGAAAGTCTATCAGAAATATTACTATATAATATTATACGAAGTATATAATATGGAAGTTGACAAAAACTATGGCATATATTTAATCATTTTAAATACACTGGGGCATTTTGACTACCCCCCTGGGGCAATTTGACCAAACCTGGGGCGATTTGACCAAAAATCTGGGGCATTTTGACCAAATTGGCTGGGGCGTTTTGTAGCTGGGGCGGTTTGACTGGCACCCAATTGCTACACTTTTGGAATTTTTCTAAGTTGTTATGATTTATGTGAAAGCACCTGGATATATCTCATTCTGGAAATATCATGATCAGGGCGCTTTTCTGTGTAATTGTGTATTTGCACTAAAATTATGTCAAATGTAAATCAAAGGTAGAGATTATTACACGTACCAATGCATGAGATTTAACATGAAACCTCCTGATCAGTTATTGAAAATAAATGCTGGATAATCAAATATTCTTTCATGAACATTTTGTTAATCTGCAGAGTCCCAGATATGAATATCAATTATTTATCAATACACAGTCAGTAAAATCTACCATAGTCTAAAAAGACAGGGATAGATGGACACCCCTTCTCACACCCAAAATTCATGGAGTCTAGATCTGGATATGGCTGTCCAGTGTGCCTCTATCTGTTTTTGTCCTTGTGGACTAACAGTAAATGTTACCCTGATGATACTGGTAGGTTAATTTTATACCTAGACCTGGAATATGCTGGACAGGTATGAGTCTAAATTTGCACATTTTTAGAATTGAGTACAAAATGTCTGGTTGGGAATTTTACTGGAGCCCTGCCAAAATGTATTTTCATACATGTGTAAAATGTCCTTGTCATACTTTACAGTGAAGTAAAGACTGAAGTTTTATCTTTATTCAAACATATATAAGTCAGAAGGAATGCATGCATGTTCAGAAAGGTATGTGAACATTACTTGTTGTTATGTAACTATAGAGTTATAGTGAATATTTGTCTTCAGACAATCTATCACCTGACTAACAATAGATGCAGATAGTCTTGTGGGTACCCGGGTCCTACTTTGTACCCATGTGACTCAAGTCCCTGAGATCATGTTATCTTCGCCTAATCTAAATCCTAAGAATATATATCTTGCATTTCTAAAGATATCACTTTGAAATTATCTAAATTATATGATAAAGGATGTCCATGCTAGAGTGATGAGGAATCAACCATTATATGGCAGACTATTCAATTGAGACCAACACTTTGTACCATCAGACAAATGATCATTTAACAACGTATGGTAATGATAATAGTTCTGTTTATTCTTTTGCAGTGATCTAAAGTTCTTACTGGGGTCCAACAGGAAGACAGTGTATGCACATCGATGTATCCTGTCCTCCCGCTGTGCTGTCTTCAAGGCCATGTTTGAGGAGCAAAACCAAAATGCCAAGAATTCTGGTGCTGACAAAGATGTTCCGTTTGTGCTGTCAGACATGTCTCCAGAGATATTCCTCACAATGTTGGAGTTTATATACACCAATTGTGTCCACCTATCATCCAAAAATGTGAGTCACAAAAACAATACGTGTGTATCTTGTTTCCTTTTTGTGTAAAGCTATCACTGTAAGGTGTATTGTTTTAATTCGTACTATAGTGCATTATATAAGTAATTCAAAACATCACTTCAGTGTACACAAACACATAAATAGTTGAACACAAAAACTGACGACAGACAAATTGACCCTTTCTCTCAACCGAAGTTAAAGAACACCTCTATCTCTCATATGACCTGATTTATTCATGGCCTTGGCAGATGAACTATAATTTTATGAAAATAATGGGTGTTTTTTCATTTCTTTTGTGTACTAGTATATTTCAAGATTCACCTGTAACTTTGAAATCCAATCATCATCCTGATCATTTAGCATCTGTCACCGTTAATTTAATTTACTGTCAGCTATGGGTTAATATACAGGACAAACTTCAGTAACACCTTGTCTGAGTCCTGTTTATGTTATTCAGGCAATAGACGTCCTGGCCACAGCTCTGGAATATGGACTTGATGATCTCAAGAAGGTAACATTATTTAATCATTCAAATTCTTTGTACATAACACAAGACAGATTTAGTTTCAGAAATACCATGTATATGCTTGGTGCTAAACGTGCTGGATAACATCAGTGATCTGGGTTTGATTCAACCATGTTTCCCTACTGTGGTATGGCTTCTATATTCCTGAAGGTGGTGAGACTCATAGAGTTTCACACAAGTATCAATCTGAAATTCCACATCATCCATGCCAAACCTTCAGTCAGATGTCCAATGACATATATTCAATATGTACCTTTATTGGCTTATGTTCAATGGCATATCTACATTGACATGTATTTATTGGAATATTTCAAATTGTTGTCTACAATGGCTTGTCTTCAATGCAGTTCTTCATATTTATCTCTGCTTGTGTTTCAGTTGTGCTCCCAGTACTTGGTAGAAAACCTGACAGTGGGCAATGCATGTGACGTGTTGCAGGCTGCGGTCACATACGGTCAAGATGACCTCAAGAACAAGACTGTAGAGTTCATAGAGCAAAATACTGTTGTGAGTAGCAGCGATCAAACCACATTCATATACATACACATGGCAGTTAACAACCCTGTCCTGGGGTTTTAAGGACACATTTAAATATTTTTCAAATTTTGATGAAATATTGAGACAAAAGTGAGGCATGAGGCATTTTTCACTTTTCTCAGTATTATTCAAGGGGCATGCTGGTTGGTAAATCTTATCTACATTTTGTATTTTAAACTTGGTTCATGTAAAGTGTCAGCTGTTTCAAGTTACAGGCATTTGTTTCAGAATGTGTTCAAGTCGAAGGGTTTCCAGGAGATTGGTGAGGAGGCAATGTCGGCGGTGCTGTGCAGCCACCTGCTTCAGATGGACGAGATGGACCTGTACAGAGCAGTCAAGGAGTGGGCCACTGTCAACGCTGTGAGTGCTCTTCTATGTCTCTTCACCCATGTCAGCATGGAAAGGGTTGATTTGGAACACACAAATAAAAAATGGAAATGTCCATACCCTTTTATCAGATACATGTCAGAATACTTGTACATTATTACTAATAATCATTTTTGGTATATCTGTATGCCAGATTGCCTGACATTAATTCCCAGTTAAAAACCCTGATAATGCTGTGTGCAATGTTAGCCAGGTCTCAACAAAAAACAAACTGTTAAGCATGTCTTTTGGATTATTTTTCTAAAGGTATTTTGTTTTGAATAAATCTCAGAATACATATACGATAAACCATAGAATTGAATAAATCCAGTTTTACAATGCATTTCCCAGTGCTTGACATTTCCGCATATCTGTTTGTTTTGTATACATGCTGTCATACAGCTGAGTCGAGAGATTACAGCAATGTTGTTTTCATGGTCAATGTACACGTTAACACATTATCTGTACATGCCTGCGTCTTCAACACGTCCTTGTGTCCATCTCAGGTTGTGATGGCGAAGCCAGTAGCTGACATTGGTAAAGCTGTTGTTAAGTACATCCGACTGCCTCTGCTGTCTCCTGAGGAACTCTCCACCTTGGAGACAGAGAACAAGAAGGATGGATTCATTCCAGTGAGTAGTTTGGCACCCCCTGAATAATCAAAGGCTATTACCCAGTAAGTCAGGTGTAGTTCAGTTACATGCCTACAATGTTTCAGTCATATGCCTACAGTGTTTCAGTCGCATGCCAGCAATGTTTCAGTTACATGCCTACAGTGTATTGGTCACATGCCTACAATGTTTCAGTAACATGCCTACAATGTTTCAGTCACATGCCTACAATGTTTCAGTTACATGCCTACAATGTCTCAGTCACATGCCTACAATGTTTCAGCTACATTCCGGTAATGTTTCAGTTACATGCCTATGATGTTTCAGTCACATGCCTGCAATGTTACAGTTACATGCCTACACTGTTTCAGTCACATGCCTACCATGTTTCGGTCACATGCCTTCAATGTTTCAGTCGCATGCCTACAATGTTTCAGTCACATGCCGGTAATGTTTCAGTTACATCCCTATAATGTTTCAGTCACATGCCTATAATGTTTCAGTTACATGCCTACCATGTTTCAGTCATGCCTTCGATGTTTTAGTTACATGCCTTCCATGTTTCAGTCACCAGCATTCAATGTTTCGGTCACACGCCTACATTGTTTCAGTCACACCCCTACAATGTTTCAGTTACATGCCTATAATGTTTCAGTTACATGCCTACAATGTTTCAGTCACACCCCTACAATGTTTCAGTCACATGCCTACAATGTTTCAGCCACATACCTACAATGTTTCAGTCACACCCCTACAATGTTTCAGTCACATGCCAGTAATGTTTCAGTTACATGCCTATAATGTTTCAGTCACATGCCGGCAATGTTTCAGTCACATGCCTACCATGTTTCAGTCACACCCCTACAATGTTTCAGTCACACCCCTACAATGTTTCAGTCACATGCCTACAATGTTTCAGTCACATGCCGGTAATGTTTCAGTTACATGCCTATAATGTTTCAGTCACATGCCTACAATGTTTCAGCCACATGCCTACCATGTTTCAGTCACATGCATTCAATGTTTCGGTCAGACGCCTACATTGTTTCAGTCACACCCCTACAATGTTTCAGTAACATGCCTGGGGCGGTTGGGTAGCCTAGTGGTTAAAGCGTTGGCTCGTCACGCCGAAGACCCGGGTTCGAATCCCCACATGGGTACAATGTGTGAAGCCCATTTCTGGTGTCCCCCGCCGTGATGTTGCTGGAATATTGCTTAAAGCGGCGTAAAACCAAACTCAGTCAGTCAGTCAGTTACATGCCTATAATGTTTCAGTCGCATGCCTACAATGTTTCCGTTGCATGGCTACAATATTTCTGTTACATGCCTACACTGTTTCAGTTACATGCCTACACTGTTTCAGTTACATGCCTACACTGTTTCAGTTACATGCCTACACTGTTTCAGTCACATGCCTACACTGTTTCAGTCACATGCCTACAATTTTGTCCAGCCTTACATGTACATGGTGGTGTGTGCAATCCCCGGCCTATTAAGGAAAGTGAAACGTGACATTAGTACAAGCAAATTGGACTCTGTGCAACTAAACAATATATATATGCTCTGAGACACCTTGCTCTCCTAGCTCTGACAAATGTACCCTTGTATCCCAAAATGTTCTGTGGTGCATGCTTCATGTTGTAA